>NC_030815.1:5527302-6127302 GCF_001704415.2 Capra hircus | reverse complement strand
GTGAAAAGCCTCTGTGTTACAGTGAACATTCTTCTAGCAGTTTCTTCAGCTGTTGTTTTGATTCAACAGTTCACTCTACTCTATGGACACCCTCTTCATTCACTTGTAAATGAAGATGAATGCTTACGAGAAAATAAGGCTGATCTGAAGGACTCGACAGAAATAATCGGTGTGAGGCACGCAACCCGCACATTAGCGAGTGAATGGCTGGATTGGGAGGGCTGGAGGACAGGGCTGCCTGGCTGCGTTGCACTGAGTCATAGCTTTGAAACAAGGCCTTGAGTCAGAGCTATCAGGCTGGGGCTTCTGTTTTCCTGGCTCTGATAAGCCCGTCTCTTTTTGTCCAGGGACTGAGCCTGCGATTTAACATTGCAATGACAGCGATAGTTATCCCCAAAAACATCCTTCTCGGCTCGTTTCTAATACAGATCACTTATTCTTTGTGAAAGATGAGTGAGTCATGCAAGGAGCAGACTGCCCATTAGTGGCACATTGTTAATTTGCTCTTTAATTAGTTTAGTGACATATAATTATTTGAGGTCAAATAATAATTAAATTTTTGTACACTCCTCTTTTTCCCCTGGTAAATTACCACTGGACCACCCTCCATGATAAAGGATCTCTAAATAACACACAGGATGCTGACTGAAGAACACAAGGAAGTGTGTGATCTTTCCCTACAAAAGTCCCCTTTAAAAAAAAAATCTTTTTTATGAAAAGAAGCATTTTATCATCTTTGTTTAGAATTCTCCTTTTAGGAATAAATCATCTAATAAAAATATAAACTTTACGCTTCTAAGTAAATGAGCTTTCTGAAAGAAACATAAAATGCATCAACTTTTCATTTTTACTATACTTTACAAATATTATTTACACTTATGAACATTAAACTGGGCTTTTGTCTAGAGAACTGTATCAAAAAAATATATAAGTATTACGTAAAAGTAAAGTTGGCTTCTTCAATTACCTGAAGTTAAATAAATCATCCATATTAAAATATCATATTTCTTTTTTTTCCCAGAAGCAAGCAACTGATTGTTATTTAAGAGATTCAGCTAAAAGCTCACCCAGTTCTGGTTAAAAATTGAAATTTAGAAATTTATTTTCTCATTTTGACTTAGAGGTTACAGAAAACTTGTTTATAATAACATGAAAATTTTTCAATTATATTAAAACAAAATATAATTTAGGAAATGAATTTAAGAAAAGCAAGATTAATTCATGTTCATAAGAGGTGAGAAAGTCTGTCTTTGGATTAAAAAGCAATATTAACAAAGCTTTCAGTTTTTCAACCATAAGCTATATTCTCCATCCAGTTAATAATTCTGAGTTGATAAAGTCTTTGCATACTACAAACTTCTAAAAAGAAAATACCTCACTCCAAAATCTAAGTTGATTATATTAACATTTGCAGAAGAATTTCAGCAGGCACTTTGCTAACGTTGACCTTTAGCTAGCTAAGGCTCATAGATGTTGTCAGTTATTGGAGAAGAAAGGTCTTGGGAAGAAACTTCAAACAATGATACAATGCAGCCCATGGTAGTCATTAAAATAAGCCTCACAAGCATCTTTACCAACAAAGTATTTTGCAAGGTTTTCTGGTTTTTTGGGTTTCTTTTTAATGTAGACTTCTTTGCACAGAATGGCATGAATTAAAGACTTTTCCATATGTATACATACACTGAACATGAACACCAGGGCCAGACTATAGTTAAAGCAGTGAAAACAGATTTTGCTCAGGAACTTATATCAGGAACAAGTCACACCTATAGTGTTCATAAAATGACACATTTTGAATAACCAATGCAGACGCCATACTTTTGCTCAGGAATTCTGTCTGTAGAGCAAAGCTTTGGTTTTGCTCCCAGCTCTGCTACTTGTTTGCAAGTCAACTGAACTTTAACACTTATCCATCAATCAAACACTGATCATATGCATATGATGTGCCAGGAATTGTGTTATACTCATGGGGCCTAAGGAAATAATATAAATCCTTATAAAGTGCAAACTCCTATTGTTCAGAGGAGGGAGAAGTCATGATCAGGGAAAGAGATACAAGAAAAACAACACTGACCATACAGTATAATCAATGCCATGATAAGTGCATATATAAGTGATTTTAACTATGTTTTTAAAAGACGAGGGGAAACTAACCAAGTAACACTAAGGTGAGTTTCTAAAGTTCATTAGGAACTCAATAGATACGAGGAAACCTGGGGATTGAGACTAAGCGTAGTAAATAGAGGAAGTGATCATATATGTGTGTGTGTGTGTGTGTGAAATTAAAAGAGTTAGTTGCTCAGTCATGTCCAGCTCTTTGCCACCTCATGGAGTATAGCCTGACAGGCTCCTCTGTCCATGGAGTTCCTCAGGCAAGAATACCAGAGTGGGTAGCTATTACTTTCTCCAGGGGATCTACCTGACCCAGGGGTTGAACCCAGATCTCCTATGTTTGCAAGCAGATTCTTTACTATCTGAGCCATCAGGGAGGAGATATATATATATTATTTCTATATAACTTCCCTGTTATTAACACTGAAGGAGAAAAGCAGAGAAAATAAAATGAGAAGGAAAGGCAGGTGTAATGTAATCCTGCCAAAAATAAACTATCTAAATTTTTAAAGTTGTGTTGTTTTGGGGATGATTATGTTCAAAGACCGAGACTGTCTTTGACAATATTTAACACAGGTTCACTGTGGGAATGATAATAATTTCACAAGCCAGTAGCATACAGGATAATGTCTCTTAATGACCCAATAAGGATATAACAGTCCAAATCAACAATAGATTAATTACACTATTATACTCCCCCTTATTCCAGGCAAGTGGCGATGAAAAGAAGACAGTTCATGTTTAATTTAGGTATACCTTTGTATCAACTCTTTCTTGGGAGAGACAGCTTAGCCAGTCCAGAGCTGATGTCCAGCTGCCATTACAAAAACCAAAGACCCTTTCTGCTAGCAAACCAAGGTACCAGTGTGGGGGCAAGATACTGTCCTCTGAGAGGCCACTGTTCAGTGTTCAGCACTGCAGAGGAAAGATTTGCCTTGCCCAGGCAGCAGCTGATGTTCCTAGGTCTTTAGCAATTTTTCTTATAAAATAAATGCAAATGATTCACCCAGAACGTCATGAACTCATCCCCACCTAGACAGCTAACTGCATCTTACACCTCTCTCCCCTGTGGCTTAATTTCAATTGTACTAACCTCGATGTCTCTCAGACAGGACATGTTTGCTCCTGCCACAATGCCTTTGCCTCAGCAGATTTTCTGTCTGGGACCCCTTCTCTACACCTCAGAGGACTGGTTCTTCTTTGTCACTCTGGTTCAGTTTAAGCCACCTCCTTAAAGAGGACTCCACTGGCCATGCAATCAAATGGTACCACTGTCTCCAGATCACCCTTTCCTTTTTTCTGTCTTTTATTAACCATTTTAAAAATTATAGTTAATTTACAATGCTGTGTGAGTGTCAAGTGTACAGCAAAGTGATTCAGTTTCAGTATATATGCATATGTGTGTATACATACACATATATTCTTTTTCAGATTCTTTTCTAGCGTAGGTTGTTACAATATCTCAAATATATTTCTCTGTGTTACACAGTAGATCTTTTTCATTTGTTTTATATATAGTAGTGTGTATCTGCTAATCCCAGGCTCCCAATTTATCCCTCCCCACCCATTTCCCTTTCAGTAACCATTAGTTTGTTTTCTATGTCGGTGAGTCGATTTGTAAACAAGTTCATTTGCATCATTTTTTTTAGATTCCGCATGTAAGTGAAGCTCCAATACTTTGGCTATCTAATGCAAAGAGCTGCTTCATTGGAAAAGACCTTGATGCTGGGAAAGATTTTGTGCAGGTGGAGAAGAGGGCAACAGAGGATGATACGGTTGGATGGTATGGACTCATTGCTAAAACTCAATGAACATGAGTTTGAGCAAACTCCAAGAGGTAGTGAAGGACAGGGAAGCCTGGAAAACTACAGCCCATGAATCTCTTTGGGGTTGCAAAGAGTCAGGCACAACTTAGTGACTGAACAACAACAGTAAGTGATATTATTGTTGCAGGAAGAGGGACCCCTTCCAGGGCCCGAAACTGGGCTCTTGTCTAACACTCAGAAATGAATCGTCCGAGCAGACACATGTGCTGACAAAGCAAGAGATTTTACTGGGAAAGGGCACCCGGGTGGAGAGCAGTCGGGTGAGGGAACCCAGGAGAACTGTTTTGCCGCGTGGCTCTCAGTCTAGGGTTTTATGGTGATGGGATTAGTTTCCAGGTGGTCTTTGGCCAATCATTTTAATTCAGAGTCTTTCCTGGTGGCACACGCATCGCTCAGCCAAGATGGATGTTAGTGAGAGGGATTCTGGGAAGTGGACGGACACACAGTGTCTCCTTTTGACCTTTTCTAAACTCTTCTGGTTGGTGGTGGCTTATTAGTTCCGTATTCCTTATCAGAATCTCCTGCCATAAAACAACTCATGCAAATGGTTACTATGGTGCCTGGCCAGGGTGGGCGGTTTCAGTCAGTGTGTTTCCCCTAACAACTCCGCCACGAGAGACTTCATACTCAAGATATTTTGGGGGAATTGGGGCGGAGGTCTCTTTTTTGTGTGTAATTTTTTCCTGTTGTGCATGGGCATAGGCCTGCGTAGCAGAGCAGCAGTCTCTCCCTACCAGATCTAAGTCAAGGTATTTTTTGTCTGAAACCAGGGTTCACCCTTGTAATAGAGCAATTTAGTTTGAAACTGTTGTCCCCTGTCAGAGATGAAATAGAAAAGGACCAAACAGGAGACCTAAAGGATGGTCATCTCTGGTCCCCAGAAACAGAAGGCAACATTTAGGGTGAGGGTTGCAGGGTTTGTGACCCTTTTTGATTGGTTGGTGGTGAGGCAACAGAGCTGTGTTCCAAATCTTGTGTTTAGTCTGAAGTTACCATCTTCTACCTGGGTGGGGGCTCAAAGACATTGTTATGCATATTTCTTTGAGTAGGAACAAGGACTCTGTCCGGAGGCTGTACCAACCTTTGATTGTTTCTCCTGTTTCTGTATCCCCTCCCTTCCCTGATTAGCAATTGTTTGAATCCACACTTTGGAACTCAGGGAAGGTCAAGGAGGCTGAATGAAGCCTATATCTTACAGACAAGAAATGGAGAACACAGAACTGATCTCTACTCCAGAGCCCCACAGAGTTCTACTCAGTTTTAATTTAGGGAACTAGGCAACTATGTGATAACTTTTTGTCAAAATGGAGCATAGACTGTCTCAGCTTGGAGTATAGACACTGAATTGGAAGTATTTTTGTGTTCCAAGTTCTAGATCTGAGTCTTGTATGATTAAAATCTCAATCTTCTGGTCTGCCCTTTTGGTATAACAGACCTAAGTAGAAGCAGTTGGAGGAGTGATAACTGGTATTTAGTAGACAAAATAAATCTCGTTTTTTTTAGAAGAATAGGCCTGAAACCCAGTCTTGACCTGGCACTTCAGGGAGACTTGTAGCCAGGTAGATAGTTGCCTAGTTTTATAAAAAGTAAGGTTACAGTTACTAACTTCCAGCAGACATTGTTTTGAGAATGGTGGCATCCAAGCCTGACATGACTCAGGAAACTCAAGTATTTAGCAATATAAGGTCTAATCTGAAAGTATACCCATAGCATCACCTAGTTATTTCCCAGGATATCTGAACCATAGCTACTCTATTTTGACTTTTAATCATGAACTTTTCCTTAATAGCCAAAGCATATTTTACCATTAATGACATCAGTGTTTTTATAGGTATGAGAAGATGCAAGAATTGGGACTCATAAAATCTTTTCCTGAAAAGATCTAACTATCTGAAGGCCTGTTCTGCCAGTTTTTCCCAGAGCACAGAGTGCCTCATTTTTTATTTTTACCCTGAACTCCTTTCAGGGGCGTTGAAAGTCAGCAGTTGCATCAACCATGATTTAATCTTTGTAGATGTAGATGGCAAGTGTCAGTCTTTGGTTGGCAGAACCCCTTTTTGTTCATAAACATGACCATGATTTTGAGGGGGACATTTCATGACCATTTTATCCCATGGTGTTGAGAATGTCTATTTTCAGGTTTGGCAAAGATTTTGTTGACAGGCCACTCAATGTGTTGTTATTGGACTAGGCCATAAAACAGTATCCAAAATTTTCTGGACCACCTGTCTTACTAGCCTCTTGGTCCAGGAAAATATTTTCTCGTTGCTTTTTCCCATATCTAGAGTTACATTGTTACCATCATCGATCTCATACGGGACTATATATTATTTTATTAGAGGCCTCAGACACATATTTGACAGTGTAAGAAACAGCAATTTTGCAAAACAGGTGAAATACAAATAACATTCAGAAAACTAAGATCATGGCAGCTGGTCCCATCATTTCATGGGAAATAGATGGGGAAACAGTGGAAACAGTGTCAGACTTAATTTGGGGGAGCTCTAAATCACAGCAGATGGTGATTGCAGCCATGAAATAAAAAGATGCTTACTCCTTGGAAAGAAAGTTATGATCAACCTAGATAGCATCTTCAAAAGCAGAGACATTACTTTGCCGACTAAGGTCCATCTAGTCAAGGCTATGGTTTTTCCAGTGGTCATGTATGGATGTGAGAGTTGGGCTATAATGAAAGCTGAGCACCGAAGAATTGATGCTTTTGAACTGTGGTTTTGGAGAAGACTCTTGGGAGTCCCTTAGACTGCAAGGAGATCCAACCAGTCCATTCCAAAGGAGATCAATCCTGGGTGTTCTTTGGAAGGAATGATGCCAAAGCTGAAGCTCCAGTACTTTGGCCATCTCATGAGAAGATCTGACTCATTGGAAAAGACTCTGATCCTGGGAGGGATTGGGGGCAGGAGGAGAAGAGGACAACAGAGGATGAGATGGCTGGATGGCATCACTGATTTGATGGACGTGAGTCTGAGTGAACTCCGAGAGTTGGTGATGGACAGGGAGGCCTGGGGTGCAGCAATTCATGGGGTCGCAAAGAGTCGGACACGACTGAACGACTGAACTGAACTGAACAAATAACATAGCAAGCAGTATTAGTAAAGTCACAAGTAAGACTTAAGAGCTTTCACTAGATGTAGCCCAGTATATCTCAGGTCATCTGATTTAGTCTGCTCTATAGAATCTTTATTTTCTAGGGAAATTATATATTGGCACCGTCTATAAGGCACATAGCCTAGATTTTTAGTGTTACTAGATTGATTGTCCTTAGTATGATTTTTTGGAGATTGCATCCAAGTACTGCATTTCGGACTCTTTTGTTGACCATGATGGCTACTCCATTTTTTCTGAGGGATTCCTGCCCGCAATAGTAGATATAATGGTCATCTGAGTTAAATTCACCCATTCCAGTCCATTTTAGTTCACTGATTCCTAGAATGTCGACATTCACACTTGCCATCTCTTGCTTGACCACTGCCAATTTGCCTTGATTCATGGACCTGACTTCCAGGTTCCTATGCAACACTGCTCTTTACAGCATTGGATCTTGCTTCTATCACCAGTCACATCCACAGCTGGGTATTGTTTTTGCTTTTGCTCCATCCCTTCATTCTTTCTGGAGTTATTTCTCCACTGATCTCCAGTAACTTATTGGGCACCTAATGACCTAGGGAGTTCCTCTTTTGGTATCCTATCATTTTGCCTTTCCATACTGTTCATGGGGTTCTCAAGGCAAGAATACTGAAGTGGCTTGCCATTCCCTTCTCCAGGGGACCACGCCCTGTCAGACTTCACCATGACTCACCCGTCTAGGGTTGCCCCTCAGGCATGGCTTGGTTTCATTGAGTTAGACAAGGCTGTGGTCCTAGTATGATTAGACTGACTAGTTTTCTGTGAGTATGGTTTCAGTGTGTCTGCCCTCTGATGCCCTCTTGCAACACCTACCATTTTACTTGGGTTTCTCTTACCTTGGGCGTGGGGTATCTCTTCACGGCTGCTCCAGCAAAGCACAGCCGCTGCTCCTTACCTTGGACGAGGGGTATCTCCTTACCATGGCGGTTCCTGACCTTCAATGTGGGACAGCTCCTCTAGGCCCTCCTGTGCCTGCGCAGCAACAACTCCTAGGAAACTCCTCCCAGCCACCGGCCCTGGCCTCAGGCTCGGGGTGGCTCCTAAGGGTCACTGCCCCTAGCCTCGGGCGCGAAGTGCCTCCTCTCAGCTGCTGCCCTTGGCCTTGGGTGCCAGATGGCTTCTCCCAGCCGCCCCTGACCTCGGACGCGGGGTAGTTCCTCTCGGCTGCCGCCTCTGACCTCGGACACAGGGTAGCTCCTCTTGGCCGTTCCTGCAGCGTTAGAGCCTGGCACTCTAGGCCGCTGCCCCTGACCTCAGACATGGGGTAGCTCCTCTCGGCCACACTCAGTGCACCGGCACTCGCAGCCGCCTGTGCTCAGTGCGCCGGCTCTCACAGCCGCCTGCACCAGCTCTTGTAGCCGAAAATGACAGAATGATCTCTGTTCATCTCCAAGGCAAACCATTCAATATCACAGTTATCCAAGTCTATGCCCCAACCAGTAACACTGAAGAAGCTGAAGTTGAATGGTATTATGAAGACCTACAAGACCTTTTAGAACTAACATCCAAGAAAGATGTCCTTTTCATTATAGGGGACTGGAATGCAAAAGTAGGAAGGCAAGAAACACTTGGAGTAACAGGCAAATTTGGCCTTGGAATGCGGAATGAAGCAGGGCAAAGACTAATACAGTTTTGCCAAGAAAATGCACTGGTCATAGCAAACACCCTCTTCCAACAACACAAGAGAAGACTCTACACATGGACATCACCACATGGTCAACACCAAATCAGATTGATTACATTCTGTGCAGCCAAAGATGGAGAAACTCTATACAGTAAACGAAAACAAGACCAGGAGCTGACTGTGGCTCAGATCATGAACTCCTTATTACCAAATTCAGACTCAAATTGAGAAAGTAGGGAAAACCACTAGACCATTCAGGTATGACCTAAATCAAATCCCTTATGATTATACAGTGGAAGTGAGAAATAGATTTAAGGGCCGAAATCTGATAGATAGAGTGCCTGATGAACTATGGAATGAGGTTCGTGACATTGTACAGGAGACAGGGATCAAGACCATCCCCATGGAAAAGAAATGCAAAAAAGCAAAATGGCTGTCTGGGGAGGCCTTACAAATAGCTGTGAAAAGAAGAGAGGCAAAAAGCAAAGGAGAAAAGGAAAGATATAAGCATCTGAATGCAGAGTTCCAAAGAATAGCAAGAAGAGATAAGAAAGCCTTCTTCAGCAATCAATGCAAAGAAATAGAGGAAAACAACAGAATGGGAAAGACTAGAGATCTCTTCAAGAAAATTAGAGATATAAAGGGAACATTTCATGCAAAGATGGCTCGATAAAGGACAGAAATGTTATGGACCTAACAGAAGCAGAAGATATTAAAAAGAGGTGGCAAGAATACACGTAATAACTGTACAAAAAGGATCTTCACGACCCAGATAATCATGATGATGTGATCACTAATCTAGAGCCAGACATCTTGGAAAGTGAAGTCAAGTGGGCCTTAGAAAGCATCACTACGAACAAAGCTAGTGGAGGTGATGGAATTCCAGTTGAGCTGTTTCAAATCTTGAAAGATGATGCTGTGAAAGTGCTGCTCTCTATGTCAGCATTTTGGAAAACTCAGCAGTGGCCACAGGACTGGAAAAGGTCAGTTTTCATTCCAATTCCAAAGAAGGGAAATGCCAAATAATGTTCAAACTACCGCACAATTGCACTCATCTCACATACTAGTAAAGTAATGCTCAAAATTCTCCAAGCCAGGCTTCAGCAATGCGTGAACCGTGAACTCCCTGATGTTCAAGCTGGTTTTAGAAAAGGCAGAGGAACCAGAGATCAAATGGCCAACATCCGCTGGATCATGGAAAAAGCAAGAGAGTTCCAGAAAAACATCTATTTCTGCTTTCTTAACTATGCCAAAGCCTTTGACTATGTGGATCACAATAAATTGTGGAAAATTCTGAGAGAGATGGGAATACCAGACCACCTGACCTGCCTCTTGAGAAACCTGTATGCAGGCCAGGAAGCAACAGTTAGAACTGGACATGGAACAGCAGACTGGTTCCAAATAGGAAAAGGAGTACGTCAAGGCTGTATATTGTCACCCTGCTTATTTAACTTCTATGCAGAGCACATCATGAGAAACGCTGGACTGGAAGAAACACAAGCTGGAATCAAGATTGCCGGGAGAAATATCAATAACCTCAGATATGCAGATGACACCACCCTTATGGCAGAAAGTGAAGAGGAACTAAAAAGCCTCTTGATGAAAGTGAAAGTGGAGAGTGAAAAAGTTGGCTTAAAGCTCAACATTCAGAAAATGAAGATCATGGCATCTGGTCCCATCACTTCATGGGAAATAGATGGGGAAACAGTGGAAACAGTGGCTGACTTTATTTTTTTGGGCTCCAAAATCACTGCAGATGGTGACTGCAGCCATGAAATTAAAAGACGCTTACTCCTTGGAAGAAAAGTTATGACCAACCTAGATAGCATATTCAAAAGCAAGGACATTACTTTGCCGACTAAGGTCCGTCTAGTCAAGGCTATGGTTTTTCCAGTGGTCATGTTTGGATGTGAGAGTTGGACTGTGAAGAAGGCTGAGCGCTGAAGAATTGATGCTTTTGAACTGTGGTGTTGGAGAAGACTCTTGAGAGTCCCTTGGACTGCAAGGAGATCCAACCAGTCCATTCTGAAGGAGATCAACCCTGGGATTTCTTTGGAAGGAATGATGCTAAAGGTAAAACTCCAGTACTTTGGCAACCTCATGGGAAAAGTTGACTCATTGGAAAAGAGTCTTATGCTGGGAGGGATTGGGGGCAGGAGGAGAAGGGGACGACCGAGGTGAGATGGCTGGATGGCATCACGGACTCGATGGACATGAGTCTGGGTGAACTCCGGGAAATGGTGATGAACAGGGAGGCCTGGCGTGCTGTGATTCATGGGGTCGCAAAGAGTCGGACATGACTGAGTGACTGAACTGAACTGAACTCAACTGAACTGAACTAGTATGATATAATTGTTTCCAACACAGAGGAGACTTCAAACCTAAATTACCATAGCCTGGTGTTATCTATATAAATCTATTTCATAATTGTGGGAGATTTTTTTCTCTTTTGTTGAACCTTTTTTGTTGCTCTGATTGAGCTTGAGTAATAGAACAAAGTTCAAATTTTTGGCCAGAGTCAAAGCAGGCATTTTTAATATGCCTGGTGAGGGGATCTCATCTAGTAATATCACAGTGACCTGAATATGACTACAATTTTTTTTAAGTAAATGTTTTTTTAGAGCCAGCCAGTTAGAGTCTTGTAGTAAAGATATTTACCAGAGTAAACCAAAACTAGACACAGGTAATTGGCCACAAACCCAACAATTGGATTGATTTTTAAAACTAGCATAGGATCAGGCCTACGGTAGAAAAGCATTTGATTTATATGCAAAAGTCTAAGAAGTCAGGAAACTGTTATAAATGATCATACGAATCAGGTCCAGCATCTTGGGCAAGTTGTCCACCTCTGATGTCGTCTTTTCATCCTGGTGTAGTGTAGTTTTTCCTGATAAAAGAGTCTTTCTATCCAGGTTGGAGACAGTCCCTTAAACTATGTCTTTTTTTAGTCCTGTTTGCAGTTCATGAGGCATCTGATCTTCATCCAAAGACAGATTACTGAGATAAGCTTCAGAAACAAACTTGGGGTGTTCTTCAAGAATTTAATTAAATTTTACATTAATATTACATAACAGCAAAGAACTATCTAAGAAATGAGTCTTACTACCTCTATTGGTAGACCTCCATTAACAAACTGGGATTTAACATTTATTGAAACATCTTTTTTTCCCTAAGGTTACCCTAATTTTTATCAAATATAACCAAATTAAGGCTAGTTTGTTTGCAAAATAGGTCTGTTTTCACTAATTTTGGTCTAATGATTTATATAACCATAATTGATTATAGATTTTTTATTTTGTTGAAACATTTATGGAGTCTCAGACTGAATTTTTAAAACAAAACAGGGCTGGGAAACTCAAACCAAAGGCTTATAACAGATTTTGTCTAACAAATCTAAGTGAATTTTTCCCTTTTTAAGGTCTCAAAAATTTCTTGAGATTTTTGTGCCCATGAGATAACCTGTTTAACTCATTTGATAAACTTACTGGAAACCTAAGAATTTCCAATTTTTGGAGGAGTCAGATAGAGAAAAAATATAATTGTTTTGTTTATAACGTTTAATTTTACCAAAGTATTGTCATAATTAGTTTGAGAGGAAGGTTTTCTCTACTCCCGGAAAACATAAGTTTCAAACTCGTAATTTTTCAGACAGAAACCATAAAAGTTATAAGCATATTCTCTGGTTCATTTAGTCTTTTGTTAACTTTTGTGAAGTCATCAGGTTTTTTATTAGAATACCAGGACATGTCAAAATGTTAAGAACTCCATATAATTTTTAAGATATCTGTATTAGTAATTTTACCATACATTATAACATGAGTGGATTTATTGCTCATTTGATAATCTTTTTTATGTAACTTAACCAACCAAATAAACAGTTTAATATCTCTCTTTGGGATGTTTCAAGGGCCTTCTGAAGCACCCCAAAGTTAGCTAGAGGTCAAAAGAACTTCAAAAGAATTTGATTTAGGAAGTTTTATCAAAAAGATCAATTAAAAGGGTTTAGAACATTTGGTCAGATTTAGTCAACGTTGATGGGTGTATCATTTAGCTTGTTGATACATCACAATGGGTGTAAATACCAAGGCTCAAGGTCTAGTGAAAGTCAGCTCTGCCATCTTGGACCTAGTTGACTCTAACCAGTTTTTTTATGGCTATGTCATTTTTAACAAAATCTATTTATCTAACTAATTGTAATCCAATTTTAGAGAATCCTAATCATAACATAACTCTTTTTAGTATTTTTTACACCTCTTTTTTTTTTTAACTGAAAACACACTTTTCACTTTTTTTTTGCAACCAAGAACTAACTTTTATATTAGCATTTTATAGATTTTTGAGCATAAATACCAGTGATAATTTTTAAAACCCTTGTGTTTTTAGAACACTTTAGGATGGCACCAAACATTATTTACTTATAGTTTTAAATTCCTTTATTTTTCTGTAAAAGTAAATTAGTGTTTAGTAGTAAATGTTTCAAAACCTTATTTTATTTGTAAATGACCTAACTATTCAATAGACTTCTAACACTTAGCACACTTAGCACAACCCTTAGAAATTCAAAGTTTTGCCAATCTGGAGAGACTATTTTAGACAGATATTCTTAAAGAATAATTATTCTTAATAGAGCTTATCTAAAAGCTCATATCTCATTTACATCTTTTTAGAAGTTTTTTCACTCAAGATGATTTCCTTGTTGACAAACTTGTAACTGATATGATAATATTTAGCTTATAATAAACCTAGGTACAATGAAAATATTTCACTTAATGTTAATTACTTTAAGACATGTCTATATTAGATCAACAAACAAACATTAATATCAGGTATTTAATACTGAATATTTCCCAGTTCACATGAACCTGGAATTTATTGTTTAATTCAGAATTATTTGATTTGTAAGCACTTACCTTTCTTTAAGCCAATTAAATAGAACTCATTTACAAACTAACCTCAAAAATATTACCCAGAGACAAAGACATACCAAGACATATTTAGACAGACACAGTGCAAGATCTAGCTTCCTTTTTTAAGTTTAGTCATGAATTAGATATTACAATATAAAATTTACTAGTTCATAAAAAAGAACAGTTGAAATAAATAAATTTTTTAAAGTCTTTTACCCCTTTTCCCTCAGTGTCAGGAGTTAGAGATGGTCTAGATAAGTGTTCCTGACAGCCCTGGTCTCAAGGCACTGGGAAAGAAAATCAAGTTCTAACAAAATGGCAGCAGATCTAAACCAAATGGTGGCCAGACAAAGCAAAATGGCCATCAGAAATCACAACACAGAACAGAGTTAAAACACATATATATAAACCTGGCAATCCTCATCAGACACTCCCTTAAATACAAGAATACAGTCTCTCAGAAAACCTCCTATAGAGACACAGAACTTCAGATCCAAGAACTGACAGCTTCAAAGATTTCAAAGGGAGGAAGGGAAGCCAGGTTGAAAGAAGAAAGGGGAGGAGGTGGGAGAGGGGAGCAAAAAAGGTGGCCTTGCAGACATCTCCTGCCACCTGCAGATACCCAGGCATTATGGGACTTTACCCTGGGCCTCCAGAGAAGGGAGGACTGGAACTTGGCCCTACCAGAAATCAGACCAGAGCAGAACCAGAATTCAAGGTCTTTGTCAAGAGCAGTTGATCAGTCTCCAATCCTCAGCTCAGGCTGAGGCCCTTCGACCAGATTCCTGCGTCCAGGACCAGAGGACTAGAAAAACGGGGAAGGATAGGAAGAGTTAAGGAGAGGAAAGAGAGAGGGAAGGGGAGAGAGGTCAATAAAGTCTCTTGTTTCTTACCTGGTTGGGGCACTCTGGCCAGTTGTCCACGTCAGGAGGAGACCAGGGACAAAAGGGTCCCAGTTGCGGCAGCTGGGTCTGGTCCATTGGCAGGCAAGCTGGCCCCTGAGTACCTCAAGTGGTCAGGATGTCAGTCTCAGTGAAGAAGAGTCCCACCAGAGTCACCATTTGTTGCAGGAAAGCAGACCCCTTCCAGGGCCCGAAACTGGGCTCTTGTCTAACACTCAGAAATGAATTGTCCGAGCAGACACATGTGCTGACAAAGCAAGAGATTTTATTGGGAAAGGGCACCCGGGTGGAGAGCAGTAGGGTTAGGGAACCCAGGAGAACTGTTTTGCTGCGTGGCTCACAGTCTCGGGTTTTATGGTGATAGGATTAGTTTCTGGGTGGTCTTTGGCCAATCATTCTAATTCAGAGTCTTTCCTGGTGGTGTACACATCGCTCAGCCAAGATGGATACTAGTGAGCAGGATTCTGGGAAGTGGACGGACACGTGGTGTCTCCTTTTGACCTTTCCTGAACTCTTCTGGTTGGTGGTGGCTTAATAGTTCCGTATTCCTTATCAGGATCTCCTGTCATAAAACAACTCATGCAAATAGTTACTATGGTGCCTGGCCAGGGTGGGCGGTTTCAATCAGTGTGCCGTCTTTGACTTTCTTCACAAGAATACTATTTGACAAAGAAAAGGTTTTCTAAAGGTTTGTTTGGGGCTTATATATTTAGGAAAAGCCAAAAACATTTTAAAGGCTTCCTCAATGTTATGAAGATATTTTGTGAAAAGTGAACATCATAGTAATTTTTCCAAAAACAAGTACACAGTTTTGTTTTTGGTATAGAGGTAACGAGAAATAAATATGGTAGACATAGAAGATGTCGAAGAATTACAGAGATGCCACAATATAATGAGAAAAGTCTCTGAAGTACCAGGACGATGAGATGAATAACCGGCCTTTGAAAACATCATTGTTTTTTTAAAATAAATCTTACCCTCTCATTCCCCTCCTGAGGACTCGAGTCTGTTCTCTACATCTGCCTCTCCATCTCTTCCCAGTCGCATTCACATATATACACTAAGACGTGTAAAATGGATAACTAGTGGGAAGCTGTTGTATAGCACAGGGAGCTCATCTCGGTGCTCTGTGACAAGCTAGACGGTTGGGATGGGGTGGACAGGAGGCAGGCTCAAGAAGGAGGGGATATGTGCATATACGCAGCTGATTCACACAGCTGTTCAGCAGAAACTGACCCAACATTGTAAAGCAATTATCCTCCAACTTAAAAAAGATAAAATACAATTTTTAAAAATATTTTAAACAAATAAATAAATTCTGACTTGTAGGAGGACCGGGTATAAGTGAAAGCATACTTGTTCCCTTGCCCTTCCTCTTATATCCATAAGATTATTGTTTAAAATACTTAAAAACAGCCCATGTGAGCAAAAGGGTTAAACACCTTCTGGATTCCAATATGAATCTCTACCATTCCCAGTATTTCTGGAAAAAGATAAGCAGACAGCACTGTTATAACAGCCAACATGAAATTCAGATGCAAACAAGGAAAAGACTTCCTTTCCAGAAGGCATGTTGCTGCCACAGGACTAGAAATTGGCCTTATAGGCTGTCAAAACAATGTTTCTGGGCTCTCTAGTGTTTTAATGGGAACCCTGGCACAAGATCTATGAGGAAGCAACTGGATTAATACACAGTCTAAGCATAGCATCATGTTCCAGTACCTGGTGCAAGAGTAGTCCATGAGAGTTACTGCCAAGTTCATATAAGATTAAAAATAGATCCCCATTAAGTGGAATACCCCAGCACAGGCTTGAGTTTAAATGGAGATGACAAAAATAGAAATGACTTTGGTTGCCATATTACTAAACTCCTCATACGGCTTCCTTCCAATTTCCTTAGTAATATTTCGCTTTCTATCTCTTTTTATTTTGACCCAGTGGCATGTGGGATCTTAGTTTTCCCAACCAGGGACTGAACCTGTGCACTTTGCAATAGTACAGAGTCCTAACCACTGGACCACCACAGACGCCACTTAATAGCATCTCTTGACCAAGTTAGCACCAGATGCCAAGTTATATTCCTTTCTGAAATATAAAGGCAATATAATCAATGACTTTGTTTCCCCAGTCAGGAGTAAACATCATTGTCTGTGCAGGTGCAGGTTTATTATAACATACACAAAATACCAAATACCACCAAATCTGTTCCATACTGGGCATTCTGGAACACAGAGCTCAGACAGCCATCTTTAATAACCTAAATTATATTAAGATAAAAGAAAAAATAACATAACTAAAAGAGTTTGGGAGTATGTGTGCATGCAGGTTCTGCAGTAAATTTGACATAAACAAGAGGTTCTGAGCTAAATGCTAAGAGAAACTAGAGGATTCTGAGGTAAAACCTGATGGAAACTCAAGGGTTCTGAAGTGAATTCTGACAGAACAGAGGATGTTCTGAGATTAAGTTCTGACAGAAACTCGAGGGTTCTGAGGTAAAATCTGATAGAATCTTAGGACATTCTGAGGTAAAATCTAACAGAAACTAGAGGGTTCTCAGGTAAAATCTGACAGAAACTAGAGGGTTCTCGGGTAAAATCTGACGGACAGAATCTTAGGACATTCTGAGGTCAAATCTGACAGAAACTAGGGGGTTCTGAGGTCAAATCTGACAGAAACTAAGGGGTTCTGAGGTCAAATCTGACAGAAACTTGAAAGTTTTAAGGTCAAATCTCAAAGAAAATAGAAGGGTTCTGAGGTAAAATCTGACAGAAACCTGGGGGTTCTGAGGTAAAATCTGGCACAAACTAGGGGGTTCTGAGGTAAAATCTGACAGAACCTAAGATGTTCTGAGGTAAAATCTGACAGAACCTGGGAATTCTAAGGTAAAATGTAACAAAATGGACAGGGTTTTGCAGCAAAATTTGACAGAAACTGGAGGGTTTTTAGCTAAAAATCTGATAGAAACTTGGATGTTCTAAACATAGTGTAAGTGAAGGTAAAATCTCTCAGTCGTGTCCGACTCTTTGTGACCCCGATGGACTATGCAGTAGTCCATGGAATTCTTCAGGCCAGAATACTGGAGTGGATAGATTGCCTTTCCCTTCTCCAGAGGATCTTCCCAATCCAGGGATCCAACCTGGTCTACCCACATTGCAGGTGGATTCCTTACCTGCGGAGCCACAAGGGAAACCCAAGAATACAGGACTGGGGAGCCTATCCCTTCTCCAGGGAATCTTCCTGACCCAGAAATTGAACCGGGGTCTCCATGCAGGCAGATTCTTGATCAAGTGACCTATCAGGGAAGCCCTAGAACTTAGTGTGTTTTGTGGTAAATCTAACGGAAAGATGGAGGTCCTGAGGTGAAGTGGACTGAAAGTAATTTCTGCTGTGAATTTGGTGGGAAAGAAGGATCTTTTGTGGTGAAATTAGATCAAACAGAAAATAGAGCTTCTAGGTTATTCTCACAGAAAGAAGCAATTTTCAAACAGGGAAACGGAGATTTCTGAGGGAAGCCTGTCTGGGAAAAAGTCTATTTCTGACTGAAAGACAGGAATTTCTGACAGAAGGAAATTTCCGAGGAATACCTGACAGAAAGAAGATTTTTTACAGAATAAAAGGTGATTTCTGAGGAAGTTCTTACAGTAAGAAGAAGATACATGACCCGAAAGGACATTTCTGAGGGATTTTTAATGAAAGTTGGAGATTTCTGACTGTGAGATTTCTGCCTGCAAGATTTCTGAGGGAAAACTTACAAAATGATGGAGATTTCTGTCTGAAAGAAGGATATTTCTGAGGGTACTTTGACTAAAAGAAGAAAATTTCTGAGGAAATTTTAACAGAATACAGAAATTTTCTGAGGGAAAGAAGATTTCTGAAGGAAAAATGGAGATTTATGAGGAAAAGAGGCAGATTCCTGAGGGAATTGTGAGGGAAAGAAGCAGATTTTTGAGGCAGAAAAAGAGATTGCTGAGAGAATTCTGAGGAAATGAGGAAATTTTGAGCAAATTCTGAGAGAAAGGAAATTTCTGAGGTAAATAATGAGATTTCTGAGGGAATTCTGATTGAAAGTAGGAGATTTCTGAGAAAAAGTAAGAGATGTCTGAGGGAATTTTGAGTCAAGGAGAGTTCTGAGTCAATTTTGAGGGAAAGAATTGATTTCTGATAGAGAAGGAAATGGCAATCCACTCTAGTATTCTTGCCTGGAGACCCCATGGACAGAGGAGCCTGGAAGGCTACAGTCCACAGGGTCGCAAAGAGTCGGGCATGACTGAGCAACTACACTTTATTGATTTCTGAAACAAAGAAAGACACTTATGATAGAATTCTGAGGGGAAGGATGGAAATTTCTGGGCAAAGGGAGATTCTGAAGGAATTCTGAGGGAAAGAAGGAGATTCTGAGGGAATTCTTTAGGGAAGAAGAGGATTTCTGAAGGAATTCTGAAGAAAAGGAGGTGAGTTTGAGGGTTACTCAAAGGAAGGTGAGAGGGATCTGAGTGAATGTGGGTGAAAGGAATTCTGCTTGAGGGAGTATGGGAGGGAATTCTGAGGAAATGAGATTTACAGGGAATTCTGAGAGAAAGGTAATATTCCTTCTTTTATTCTTTATCTTAGTTATGTATGCTTTATCTCTCTTTCTCTTTTTTTTAGGATTCTAGCTTAGATTTTGGCAATTTTGCTGATATTTTATCTTGTTTCATTGATTATTGTTTTTCCATTCTCTATTTCATTTATATCTGCTCTATATTATTTTCCTCCTTCTATGCAGTATTGAATATTTTGTATCCAATACAAAATGCTTTATAGCATTGAACTTTACTTCCACCACCAGACACATCTACAACTGGGTGTTGTTTTCCCTTTGGCTCAACCTCTTCATTCCTTCTGGAGCTATTTCTCTACTCTTCTCCAGGAGCATATTGGGCACCTACCAACCTGTGGAGTTCATCTTTCAGTGTCATATCTTTTAGTCTTTTCACACTGTTAATGGGGTTCTCAAGGCAAGAATGCTGAAGTGGTTTTCCATTCCCTTCTCCAGCAGACCATATCATACCCATTCATCTTAGTGGCCCCACACAGCATGGCTCATAGTTTCATTAAGTTAGACAAGGCTATGATCCATGTGATCTGTTTGGTTATTTTTCTGTGATTGTGATTTTCGTTCTGTCTGCCCTCTGATGGATAAAGATAAGAGGCTTGTAGAAGCTTCCTGATGGGAGGGACTAGCTGTGGGGAAAACTGCATCTTGTTCTGGAGGACATACCCAGTAAATCTAGAATCCCATTTTCTGCTAATGGATGTGGCTGTGTTCTCTCCTTGTAGTTTGGCCTGAAGCAACTTCCTTTAAAAGGACTTATGCCAGCATGCCCTGGCTCCCAGAACTATTATACTCAGTGTCCCTGACTCCAGAGGATGTCACTGTAAACCCAGACCTCCACCAGAGACTCCAGGACACTCACAGACAACTCTGGCTCAGTCTTTTGTGGGGTCATTGCTCATTTCTCCTGGGTCCTGGTGGGCACAAGATTTTGTGGTGCCCTCCAAGAGTCTGTATCCCTAGTCCTGTGGAAGTTCTGTAATCAAACCCCACTGGCCTTCAAAGTCAATTCCCTGGGGGATCCCAGTCCCTTTGCTGGATCCCCAGGTTGGGAAAATGGTTGCGGGCCCTAGGAATTTTTGCAGCAGTGTGAGAACTTCTTGGGAAGTTCTCCAGTGTGTGGTTCATCTGACTGGTGGCTGTATGGTGGGGCTAATGACAACCTCCTCTACGAGGACTTATGCCACACACCAAGCCACCCAGTTCTGCTGCAGCCAAAGTCCCTGTCCCTGTGTCAGGCCGTTGCTGACCCATGCCTCTGCAGGAGACACTCAAACACTCAAAGGCAGGTCTGGCTCAGTCTCTTGCAGAGGTCACTGTTCCTTTCCCTGGGTCCTGGTGTGCACAAGGTTCGTTTGCACCTTCAGAGAGTTTCTGGTGGGTGTGAGATTTGATTCTAAAAGTGATTGCACATCTCCTACAGTCTTGTTGGGGCTTCTGATTTGCCCTTGGACATGGGGTTTCTCTTTTCGGTGGGATCCAACATTCTCCTGTCAAAGGGTGTTCAGCAGCAAGTTGAGATTTTGGTGTTTTGCAGATCAGCACATGTCCTTCTACTCTGCCAACATGTTAGACACATCTAGTTCCACAGCCACGTCAAAGCAGCCCCCTTAGCATAGCCTCACTGCTGCAGTCCTCTGCTTGTCCCTGGACTCTTTGCTGGAGCTTCTATCTCCAGGTCCCAACCTGCTCTGCAGGCCGAAGCTTGCTAGGCAGGGACTTGTGTGGGCTTCTCTCAGCATCCTGAGTTCACCGTCTGTGTCACAGGGCTTGTATGTACATCTCTCAGCTCTCCAACTCTGCTTTCTGCCCCACGGGGCTTGTGCGCTCCTATTTATGGTCAACAAAAGATGGCAAGAGTGAATATTGACATTTTAGGAATCAGTCAACTAAAAAGGACTGGAATGGGATGAGTGAATTTAATTCAGATGACCATTATATCTACTACTGTGGGCAAGAATCCCTTAGAAGAAATGAAGTAGCCCTCATATTCAATGAAATAATCTGAAATGCAGGACTTGGGTGCAATCTTAAAAATGACAGAATGATCTTTGCTCATTTCCAAGGCAAACCATTGAATATCACAGTAATCCAAGTTGATGCCCCAGTCACTAATGCCAAAGAAGCTAAAGTTCAACAGTTTTATGAAGACCTACAAGACCTTTTATAGAACTAACACACACAAAAAGATGTTGTTTTTACCATAAGGGACTGGAATGCAAAAGAAGTCAAGAGATACCTGAAGTAATCAGCAAGTTTGGCATTGGAGTACAAAATGAAGCAAGGCAAAGGCTAAAAGGGTTTTTCTGAGAGAACGCACTTGTCATAAAAAGCACCCTCTTCCAACAACACAAGAGACGACTCTACACATGGACATCACTAGATGGTCAATACCAAAATCAGATTGATTATATTCTTTGCAGCCAAAGATGGAGAAGCCCTATACAGTCAGCAAAAACAAGACCAGGAGCTGACTGTGGCTCAGATCATGAACTCCTTATCACAAAATTCAGGCTTAAATTGAAGTAGGGAAAACCACTAGGCCATTCAAGTATGACCTAAATCAAATCCCTTATGATTATACAGTGGAAGTGACAAATAGATTCAATGGATTAGATCTGAGAGACAGAGTGCCTGAAGAACTGTGGACAGAGGTTCATGACATTGTACAGGAAGTGGTGATCAAAACCATCACTAAGAAAAAGAAATGCAAAAAGGCAAAATGATTGTCTGAGGAGGCCTTGCAAATAGCTGAGAAGAAGTGAAAGGCAAAGGAGAAAAGGAAAGATATATCCATCTGACTGCAGAGTCCCAAAGAATAGCAAGGAGAGATAAAAAGCCTTCCTAAGTGAACAATGCAAAGAAATAGAGGAAAACAACAGAATGGGAAAGACTAGAAATCTCTTCAAGAAAATTAGAGGTACCAAGGGAACATTTCATGCAAAGATGGGCTCAATAAAGGACAGAAATGCTATGGACCTAACAGAAGCAGATGATATTAGGAAGAGGTACCGAGAATACACTGAAGAACTGTACAGAAGGTCTTCATGATCAGATAACCACGATGGTTTGATCACTCGCCTAGAACCAGATATCCTGGAGTGTGAAGTCAAGTGGGCCTTGGGAGGCATTACTATGAACAAAGCTAGTGGAGGTGATAGAATTCCAGCTGAACTATTTCAGATCCTGAAAGATGATGCTGTTAAACTGCTACAGTCAATATGCCAGAAAATTTGGAAGACTCAGCAAATGGCCACAGGACTGCGAAAGATCAGTTTCCATTCCAATCTCAAAGAAAGGCAGTGCCAAAGAATGTTCTAACTACCGCACAATTACACTCATTTCACATGCTATCAAGGTAAGGTTCAAAATTCTTCAAGCCAGGCTTCAGCAATACTTGTACATCTGGTGTACAGTGGATGTACAAACTGGATTTAGAAAAGGCAGAAGAACCAGAGATCAAATTGTCACCATGCACTGGATTATAGGAAAAGCAAGAGAATTCCAGAAAAACATCTTTACTTCTGCTTCATTGACTACATTAAAGCCTTTGTGTGGATCACAACAAACTGGAAAATTCTTAAAGACATGGGAATACCAGACCACCTTACCTTCCCCCTGAGAAACCTGTATGCAGGCCAAAAAGCAACATTTAGAACCAGAATGGAACAACAGACTGGTTCAATATTGGGAAAGGAGTACATCAAGGTTATATATTTTCACTCTGCTTGTTTAACTTATATGCAGAATACATCATGCAAAATACCAGGCTGGATGAAGCACAGGATGGAATCAAGATTGCTGGGAGAAATAACAACAACCTCAAATATGCAGGTGATACCATCTTAATGACTGAAATTGAAGAGGAGCCAAAGAGCCCCCTTGATGAAGGTGAAAGAGGAGAGTGAAAAAGCTGGCTTAAACTCAAAATTTTTAAAAGTAAAATCATGGCATCTGGTCCCATCACTTCATGGCAAATAGATGTGGAAACAATGGAAACAGTGGCAGATTTTCTTTTCTTGGGCTCCAAAATCACTGTAGACTGTGACTGCAGCCATGAAATTAAAAGACCCTTGCTCCTTGGAAAGAAAGCTATGATAAACCAAGACAGTGTATTTAAAGAGCAGCAACATCACTTTGCTAGCAAAGGTCCATCTAGTCAAAGCTATGATTTTTCTAGTAGTCATATACAGATGTGAAAGTTGGACCATAAGGAAGGTTGAGTGCTGAAGAATTGATACTTTAAAATTGTGGTGCTGGAGAAGACTCTTGAGAGTCCCTTGGAGAGCAAGGAGATCAAACCAGTCAATCCTAAAGGAAATCAACCCTGAATATTCATTGGAAGGACTGAGGCTGAAGTTCTAATAATTTGTCCTCCTGATGCTAAGAGCCAACACATGGGAAAAGACCCTAATGCTGGGAAAAATTGAAGACATGACGAGAAGAGGGTGACAGAATGAGATGGTTGTATGGCATCACCAACTCAATGGACACGAGTTGGAGAAAACTTTGGGAGATGGTGAAGACTGGCATGCTGCAGTCCACAGAATCACAAAGAGTTGGAAACAACTTAGCGACTGAACAACAACGTGGAATATTCATGATCTATTGAATCTGGCTTCTCTGGCTTTCATATTAAACATGAAGAAAGTAGAGGCTCTTACAGTAAAGAGAAACTAGCAAGACAGTGAATGAGCTAGAATCAGACTCCACAGCCATTCAGATTTCATCTTGTTGGCAGGTGCTAAAGTATCTTAAATGTTTGATAGAATTCACCAGGGAACTCATCTGGCCTTGGTGATTTCTGTTCTGGGAGATTATGAATCATTGATTCAATTTTTTTAGTAGATATGGCTCTATTTACATCATCTGAATAAGGATACTCATTACTCTTTATAAGTTTAGAAACCGAAAATATTCTTTCATACTCTGACGGATTTTCAAATTTTCTTTATTTCATATTCTAATTTAAATTAAGCATTTTTGGCTTTGCTTATATATATTCTTAGAATTATATATATTTAATTTAGTTCTTACCTCCAAATACTAGTGAAAGGAAAGACAAAAAAATGAGATCTATTTCATTTTATTATTTTTCAGATTTGACAGAACAGGACCCTACAGTATTGTATTACATCACAATCTAGTGTATACAGAATAATACCTTCCAATAGACCTTTTGCAAACATTAGCTTAAGTTTTTTTTTTTCAAGTCTATAATTCTGTGAGGTGTTTTAGTTCTCAGTTACTTCTGATTCAGGCCTTCTTTATCCTCATAAGGTAATTGATGTTAAAAAAAAAAGAGAGAGAGACAGAGAGTTACATTTCCTGACATTTTTCTCAGGTTAATCTTCCTTCAATCTTGAAAGAAGGGTAATTAAAGCTCCTATTAATTGAACATCACTAGGAATTGAACATATACTAGGAATCACGACAATTAATCTTTAAAAGACAGATTGAGGTCAAAGATAGAACTCTACTATGCAAGCAAAGTTTTTTAAACAGCTTTATTGAGGTAAAATTGGCATACACAAAAATGCAGATATTAGAGGATGCAGTTTGGTAAGTTTAAGCACATGTATGTTCCCATTATACCATCTCTACAGTTAAGATAGTGAGGTTATCCATCAGCCCTAAGTTTCCTGTCGCTCTCTTGTCATCCACTCATCTCAATCCTTCCCTGCCCCCGACTCCCATCCAGACAAGCATTGATCTGCTTTCTGTCACTAGAGATGAATGTGCATTTTCTAGAGTTTCATATAAATGGAGTCATAAAATATGCACTCTTTCTATCTGGCTTCTTGCACTCAGCATACTTACTTTGAGAGATTTATACACGTCCATTGTCTGTATCTATGTGTGTGTGTGTGTGTGTGTGTGTGTGTGTGTGTGTGTGTATGCATGTGTGTGTTCATTCAGTCACTCAGTTGTGTCCAACTCTTTTGCAGCACTATGGACTATAGCCCACCAGGCTCGTCTGTCTGTTGGATTTTCCAGGCAAGAATACTGGAGCAGGTTGCCATTTCCTACTCCAGAGGATATTCCCGACCCAGGGATCAAACCTGCCTTATGTCTCCTGCATTTGTAGGTAGGTTCTTTACCACTAATGCCACCCTCCTTTCATGTAATTTTATCTCACCATGACTAGAGACACGGATGTAGAGAACAAAAGCAAGCATACCAAGGGAGCAAAAGGGGGTGGGATGAATTGGGAGATTAGGACTGACATGAATATACACACTGCTATGCATAAAATCGGAGAAGGCGATGGCACCCACTCCAGCACTCTTGCCTGGAAAATCCCATGGACAGAGGAGCTTGATGGGTTGCAGTCCATGGGGTCGTGAAGAGTCGGACACGACTGAGCGACTTCACTTTCACTTTTCACTTTCATGCACTGGAGAAGGAAATAGCAACCCACTCCAGTGCTCTTGCCTGGAGAATCCCAGGGTCGGGGGAGCCTGGTGGGCTGCCGTCTATGGGGTCACACAGAGTCGGACATGACTGAAGCGACTTAGCAGCAGCAGCAGCATATATAAAATGCATAACTAATGAGAACCTACTGTGTAGCACAGGGGACTATACTCAGTGCTGTGCAGTGATCTCAGTGGGAGGGAAAGCCAAAAAAGAGGGGATATATGTATGTGCATATATATACCTGATTCACTTTGCTGTATAGCAGAAACTAACACGACATTGTAAAGCAACTATACGCCAATAAAATTTTTTTTTAATCATCAGGATAAGCATTTCATTGAAATATGTAGGAATACCAAAGTATTTACCTTCACTAGTGTCTCCTTTGCTTAAAGATAAAAATCCCAGTTTTCCCCTGAGTTGAAAAGAGTAAGTAAACATGTTTCCTAAACCCTCCATTTAAAAGCCGTGTGCTTAGAAGGCCCTGAGCCTCAAACTAAGTGGTTATAAAAAATAGGTGGAGAGCTAATATTAAATGCAGAATCCCAGGCTTCTTCTCCAGAGATCTGGCTCAGTAGACCTGAGGTGGGGCCCAAGATAGTCAGTGTTTTATCATTTCCCCAAGTGTTCCTGATACAGATGATTCTAAACCACTGCATGAGAAACCCTACAGACTAATGGAGAAGCAGCTGTGCCCTGAGCACGTTAAAACCTAACAGTTAGACTCTAATGTTCCTACAGGTAGTCCCTTCTAGAGAAACTGGACAGAGCAGCTACATGGAAACTGTTAAATACTCTGTTCCAGGGAAATATGAATAATCCCATTTTTTTCTGCACTACAGAAAATTATCTTCTCAACATGCAACATGATTTCTTTTCTGAAAATAAAACTGTTGGCTTAAATAATCACACTGTATCATAATTCTATAACTAACGAAAATGACCTGAGAGCTTCAGGAAGCATGAGGGCAAATAAATAAATTATATCCATTTGATGCTTCCAACATTTTCTCGTTTCTATTTCCCATCCTGTCTTGGAGTTGAACTTTGGTAGCTAGGTCCCTTGAACTTCAAAGGAAATCCTAGTTAAAGGCTCAACGTTTTCAGTGTCATCACTAATGGTACTGTTATCATTGCTGACATGAACCTATGAACTACTAAACCAGGCTTGCCTTAATTCATATTAATCAAGATGTCAGATAGAGGCACTTACCCTATCTCCCATTTGACTTATAGGCCTCATATTTTCTATCCTTATAAAAGGTGCCATCCTATCAGTTGAAAATTGAACTGTGGCTTAAAGTCAAGTGGTTAAATCAATTAAAGCTATCCTTAGATGTTTAAGAACACAATGCTCAACTTATCACCAAGAAACTAGCATATCAGAAGAGAAAAACAAACACAGCCAGAATTCATGAGGGACCGTGTAACAGACAAACAGAAGGGGGCAGGAAAGAAGGTGAAAGATGTGGAGAAGGTGATTGAAGGTGGAAGAACGGGAAACTATCTTAGTGACATAGTGCCTGACAGAAGTCGTTCAATATATTTTGTGGGATTCCATAGAATTTTCTTAAGACTATAATCAAGTTGCTTACTCTATGGCCCTATTCCCACTGTAAGGTACTGATGGTTTTGCATAAGACTTATGATTGAAAAAACCTAGAATGTATTATATCTACACATTTAACAGAGGCAACAAAGAAAATAGATGCTTCGTTCTTTCAACAGAATCTTTACCAGGAGGCAAACTGAGAGGGGAGCTGATGGTAGACCTATAGGAATTAAATGACTATCCCAAAAGAAAGTTAAGCCTTGTTACATTCTGTTTCCTTAATTCTACCTCAGTGTCCAAAGAACCTAACAAATGTATAATCAATAGAAGCTGTCTTTCTCACATTTATCATCTCATAAGATGGTGTGATGGAACAAAAAAACCAGAAAGTGGTGGAATGGGAAAGTGGTGTGGAGAGTTTTTGATAGAGCAAAAAACTTGATTGTCTTATTTCTGAATACACCTTTTAATACTGATGGAGCAAAAGCCAATTTATCTTAAACCCAAAACCTTAAGCTTCAGGGACACTTACCTGCCATTTTAGACAGGAATGACCAGGTTTGTATGAAATGTATCCAAGAACTTCAGAGCATCTCTCAACTTTAACTGTATAATAATGATAATAATGAAAATAATCAATAACAACTACTGGGGAATTAGTGTGTGCCAAGCACTAAGCTAACTGCTTCACCTGCATAATCTCACCTAATCTAATCAAAAACACACTGGAACTTAAGGAGACAGATGTCACGACACTGTCGAAACTTAGTTATGATCTGGTTCTCCATCTATCACAGTTGTCAATCAATCAATTTATAGATCACAAGAAACTTGAAGGCAGTATGGTATCTCACTCATCTTTGTCATTTCCATAGCACCTAAAATATTAAGCTGTTGGTAAATTAAATGGTTGAATTATTTTATGTAATTTTGCTGTCTATTCTCTGACAATACTGGTAGCTGTGGAATACAAAGGATTAGAAAATACTCCCTAATTGCAATGTGTGTTCAAAAAGGGTAATTTAACAACTGGGAAAAAAAAATAACTGTAGGCAAGTAAAAAAACAGGGAGATACAAACCAAAAGGGCTTCCCTGGTGGCTTAGACAATAAAGAATCCACCTGCAATGCAGGAGACCCGGATCTGACCCACAGTTCGGGAAGATCCCCTGGAAAAGGGAATGGCAACCCACTGCAATATTCTTGCCCAAAGCATTTCATGAACAGAGGAGCCTGGTGGGCTAGAGTCCATGGGGTCACAAAGAGTTGGACAAGGTTGAGCACCTAACAGTTTCACTTCACTTTTCACAAACCTAAAACATTTCATCTTAATCTTATTGTATACAGGACATTTTGGCTAGAAGAAAAAAGGAAACTTAAGTCAATAATAACCTTTACTCCCTGAAAAGGGCATACTCATTTTTAAAATCTGATCTCTGTCATGGGATGAGGTATCAGGGGCACAGACCCACTCTAATCCATTGTTGAGATGGTTCTGGATTTAGTGGTAGCCTTAGATCCTGTTTACCACTGGTTTCATGTCTTCAGCAGGATCTGGTGTATGAGCACTAGGGAGATACTGAGAGTTCCCTGTGCTTTCCAGCTGGATCCTCAGCTTTCCAAACTGCATGAGGTTCATCTCCAGTGCCAACCATTAGGGGTTTGCTGCTATGGACTCAGGGAAAGTCTGGTGCACCAGACGGGGACTGGATGGGATGCCCTTTCAGCCCCAGGCCCTGTATCAGCCTTTGGCACTCACTAAGAGCCCTGGTAGAAGGGGTGCTGATTCATTTTATGACAAGGCTCCCTAGAGTTTTAATCCATCACAGCAGCCCACAGGTGGCTATCAAAAGCCCATTAAACATTGGACTGTTTTCTACTTACCCTAGTCAGTGGTGTATTTGCTTCCGAAAATAACCATGGGTCTCTTCTTTCCTAGGAAGGGCTTGTGATTCTTCAGAATTCACTAAATTTCAGTTTCTCTGCATCCTCAGCTCTCTGGTGAGTTTTGGAAAAATAGGCAAGCAAGGATTTTGTAGCTTATTTGGATTGTTCTTATTGTTGGTCAATGAATATTTATTAAGAGACTAGCATATGACATCTGAACTCTCTACCATGACCCGTCCATCTGGGGTGGCCCTGCATGGCATTGCTCATAATTTTATTGAGTTACACAAGGCGGTGATCCATGCGATCATTTTGGTTCATTTTCTGTGACTGATCCTGGGAAAGATTGAGGGAAGGAGGAGAAGGGGATGACAGAAGGTGAGATGGTTGGATGGCATCACCGACTCAATGGACATGAGTTTGAGCAAGCTTTGGGAAATGGTGAAGGACAGGGAAACCTGTCCATGTAATCACAAAAAGTCAGATACAACTTAACTACCGAACAACAAGAATATGACGTCTACTCACTTCTACAAACTTCTTTTTCACTATTCCCAACTCAGAATACACTTGCTTTTGTTACCCTGGTGGACTCTCCTGTCTTGAAATATGCCACGTGGCACCTTGTGGAAATGGCACCATCCTCCACCATCAGTTATACTCAAACCTAACCTGCCTAGTGAGGGGTTAGGGCACTTCCCCTACTTTCATGGTGTTGATCACCAGCACCGTGCACCGGGAGAACGCTGCTGTGACAGCACAGGTATGTACATCTCTTCTTTCCAACAAAACGCAGCCCTTTGAAGTCAAGGGCAATGTGGTCATCCTCACAACTTCTAGCAAAATGCTTTGAGTAGAGTAGGGTTGATGGCGTCCTCGAAGAATCAAAGGACTCAAATATTTGTAGCAACCAACCAAATCCTAGGCTCCTGGTTCTTGGGTTTGTTTATGTCTTGGAAGATGACATCCTTTTCACTGTGAATCAGGGTTTCTACTGCTGCTGGTCTTAGGGGAACATAGCAGAGCGATGATGTTCAGCAGATGGATGATGGTTGATGTTCAGCAGATGGATGATGGTTGATGTTCAGCAGATGGATGATGGTTGATGTTCAGCAGATGGATGATGTTCAGCAGATCAGAGTTGCCCTCTTGCTGGTGTGTTGCCTCAGCGCTCACATACTTTCTCTGGCTCCTTGATGGCTGTAGTCCAGCTGATGGACTCATATCAGGTAGAATACTGACTATAGTCATAAACTAATGCCTCATTTCCCTTAGGCATAATTTTTTTTATTGAAGTATAGCTGATTTTTTGGGACTTCCCAGGTGGTGAAGTGGTAGAGAATCCGCCTGCCAGTGCAGGAGTTGTGGGTTCAATCCCTGGGTCAGGAAGATCTTTTGGAGTAGGAAATCACAACCCACTCGAGTATTCTTCCCTGGAAAACTCCATGGACAGAGGATTCTGGTGGGAGGCAATCCATGGGGTCACAGAGCTGGACACGACTGACCGACTGAGCACACACAGTTGATTTACAATATGCTAGTTTCAGATTTAATTTGAAGGGGATAGAGATAGTCCTCCTAAAAATCAAGGTACGTGAGGCAGATGAATGCATAAAAACTTCAGACATCACCTTACAAGGAAAAATAGGAGGGGAAATAGAAGGCATCATCTTTCATGCATCCTTAGGAAAGGATTCAAAACATGTATTAAAAAATCATGCAATCTCTTAAAAATAAAATTTAAAATATACAGTTCCTACTTGAGGCGCAGATTTCTGAAAGAGCTGGGAAAGCAAGTGGCTTTCATTATTTCCTGAAGACTATGTGCCTTAGAATTAAAGAAATTAATTCTTATTTATTTAGGTGCTTCTACAAACAAATGGTAAATCATACTGTATGTGATACTCAACTTTCTAACAGTTCACTTCATAGTGGGAACTTCTACACTGCCCCTAATAGATTTGTACCATTTTTCTCCTGGAAGAATTTTAGGCATGTTGAAGAATTCTTGCTATTTCACCAAAAAACCCAGCCACATGGTCATTAAAATTTTCTGTGGCATTTAAACTTAATATGACTAAGACGTGGTTATAAAATAAAATAACACTCCATATTGGGATACCTTTTAAAAAGCTGAATGAACCTTTTTATTCTACATACATCAGACTCTTAATGGCTTTTCAACAGTTTGGATCATTCTGTGCAATTGCCACAGCTGCTTTGCATTAGTGGAGAGGTTTTGTTATAGAGGCTTCGAGTACAAGCTGCTAAGTCAAACTCCATAGCCCCAAAGTCGGTTTTGTTATTTATTCCTTGTGGGTCTTCTGGTTTGTTTTGTTTTCTACTTAATGAAGACTTTCCAGGAATTTTCTAAAATAAAAACAAAAAGAAATCGATATTATGGTCTCCCTGATGAAAACACCCAAACAATTCAAGTCAATTATTTATGGAGTGTCTAATCATACCTGGCAAGAGGCCTATTAAAATATCAAAATATATCCTCAGAACTTCTGAAATCCTTGCTTTGTCATTTCCCTGAAATGGCAGAAACAAAAACCTCCCAGTTTCAATACATTGTTTTGTCAAAGAGAACAATTCACATTGAATATAGCTTTTCTTTTCGATTGAAACCGCAGAATTAAAAAATATATCTTAACAAAACTAGTTTTATTACTGGGTACTCAGAATGTGGCTTTGAAGTGGGCACATCATAACTGTGAGTCTGATCACTTAACAAATAGGAAACACGAGGAAACCCTGGCTGCTTTTTTCCAAAGACCACATAACATTTACATTGAAGCCAAAGAAAACCTTTACAATGTCTATAAGTAGGCTTAATAAGATCCACAAGGTTCTGTTTCCAGTGACTTTAGCTTACGCAGAAAAGCTCCCTGTTTTCAGCATAGATGACTTTGATTTCAATTAAAATGATTTAATTCATCTGAAAAAATGATAAATATTTCTTAGTAACATTACTAAATCCTGACTGATCTGTCCTTAAATAATTAAATAAAACTATGGTTTTTAAATGTTCTTAAAGTAAAAGTCTGTTAATCCCAAACTCCTAATTTATCCCTCCCACTCCACTTTCTCCATTGGTAAAGTTTGTTTTCTGTGTCTATGAGTCTATTTCTGTTTTGTAAATAAATTCACTTGTACCATTTTTTTAGATTCCATGTAGAAGTGATATCATGTGATACTTGCCTTTCTCTGTATGATTTAATTCATTAGTATGATAAGTAGGATTAATAGATACACACTACCATATATAAAAGGGCTTGCCTGGTAGCTCAGACGGTAAAGAATCTGCCTGAAATGCAGGAGACCTAGGTTTGATCCCTGGGTAGGGAAGATCTCCTCGAGAAGGAAATGGCAAGCCACTCCAGCATTCTTGCCTGGGAAATTCATGGACAGAGCCTGGCAGGCTACAGTCAATGGGGTCACAAAGAAATGGATACAACTGAACTACTAACTCTATATATAAAATAAATGGCAAGAACCTGCTTATAGCACAGTAGGTGCTATAATCAATATCTGTAACTATATTTAATATTTTGTAATAACCTATAATAGAAAAGAACCTATATGTATTATATATATATATATACATACACACATATACAAGTAAGCTTCTCAGGTAGCTCTAGTGGTAAAGAATCCGCCTGCCAATGCAGGAGACAGAAGAGATGTGAGTTCAGTCCCTGGGTCAGGAAGATGCCCTGGAGCAGGAAATGGTACCCCACTCCAGTATTCTTGCCTGGAAAAATTCTGCACCTGAGGAGCCTGGTGGGCTATAGTCCATGGGATCCCAAAGAGTCAGACATGACTGATCAACTGAGCACACGCATATGAATGACTGAGTCACTTTGCTGTACATCTGAATCTAACACAACATTGTAAATCACCTATACTTAAAAAACTTTTTTAATTTAAAAAAGACTGAACAATTCCTGAGGAAGATAGAAATATGTGAAAATTCAAGTGCGTTCAGCTTGAGAGCAGTGTGAGAAAAGGCAACCTTGCGATTGTAAAGTAGCTGAAACAGACTCTTTTATTTTTATTTTCTCCTGAAGAATTTAGTTCCATGGCCTACATTAATAACATTACCTAAACTTAACTATCTATCTCTTCTTAACTATGTATTTTCATTCTTAAAGTAAGACACTGGCCAGAATATTTTCATAATTGGCAAAGGGCCAACTATTTGAGCTTGCATATTTTGCTTGCTCCTTGGAAGAAACACTGTGACAAAGCTAGACAGCATATTAAAAAGCAGAAACATTACTTTGCCAACAATAATCCTTATAGTCAAAGCTATGGTTTTTCCGGTACTCATGTATGGATGTGAGAGGCGGACCTTAAAGAAGGCTGAGCACTGAAGAATTAATGCTTTTGAACTGTGGCGTTGGAGAAGACGATTGAGAGTCCCTTGAACAGCAAGGAGATCAAACCAGTCATTCTTAAAGGAAATCAACCCTAAATATTCATTGGAAGGACTGATGCTGAAACTGAAGTTTCAATACTTTGGTCACCTGATGAGCTGACTCATGAGAAAAGACTCTGATGCTGCGAAAGATGGATGGCAGGAGGAGAAGGGGATGCAGAGGATGGGATGGTTGGATGGCATCACATCAATGGACATGAATGTGAGAAAACTTCAGGAGATGATGAAGTTTGGCATGCTGCAATCCATGGAGTCACAAAGAATCAGACATGACTGAGCAACTAAACAACAACAATTTCACACATAGATCTCAAAGACTGTGATTAACTGATTTTTCTGATGATCAGTTGAATGAAAAAAATCTAGCTGGCAACCAAGAGGTCTTTGTCCATTTGATTCCTGTTTTACACATAGGAAAAGAATATTGTTTCTATCTATAAGCAAAATTAAGTTAAAAATAATTATTACGTGTTTGGGACTACCTAAACGTACGGATTAGATCTAGTACTTGACCAGATATATCAATAATTACAGAATGCGGACATGGTGGGGGCAGCAGGGATGGGGAAGAAAGAGGAAGGAAGAAAAAAGAAAAGCCAAAAAGAAGGGAGTGAAGGAGGAAGGGAGAGAGAGAAAAAAAGGAAATCCATTCTCAAATGATCATTTAACAGGTTACATGTGGACATTCCATCAAAAAGGCTAAAAATGCTTATAGTTCTCTGTATTTTTATCAGTTCAGTTCATTCAGTCATGTTTGACTCTGCGATCCCATGGACTGAAGCACGCCAGGCTTCCCTGTCATTCACCAATTCCCAGAGCTTGCTTAAACTCATGTCCATCAAGCCAGTGATGAAATCCAGCCCTTTCATCCTCTGTCATTCCCTTCTCTTCCTGCCTTCAATCTTTCCCAGCATCAGAATCTTTTTCAATGACTCTGTTCTTTGCATCAGGTGGCCAAAGTATTGGAGCTTCAGCTTCAGCATCAGTCCTTCCAGTGAATATTCAAGACTGATTTTCTTCAGGATTGACTGGTTTGATCTCCTTAAAGTCCAAGGTACTCTCAAGAGTCTTCTGCAACACCACAGTTCAAAAGCATCAATTCTTCAGTACTCAGCTTTCTTTATAGTCCAACTCTCACATCCATACATGACTACTGGAAAAACCATAGCTTTGACTAGACGGACCTTTGTTGGCAAAGTAATGTCCCTGCTTTTTAATATGCTTTCTAGGTTGGTCACAGCTTTCCTTCCAACAAGCAAGCATCTTTTAATTTCATGGCTGAAGTCACCATCTGCAGTGATTTTGGAGCCCATAAAAATAAAGTCTGTTTCCATTGTTTCCCCATCTATTTGCTATGAAGTGATGGGACCAGATGTCATGGTCTTAGTTTTTTGAACTGAGCTTTAAGCCAGCTTTTCACTCTCCTCTTTCACTTTCATCAAAAGGCTCTTTAGTTCCTCATCACTTTTTGCCGTAAGGATTGTGTCATCTGCATATCTGAGTTTATTGATATTTCTCCCAACTATCTTGATTTCGGCTTGTGCTTTATCCAGCCCAGCATTTCACATGCTGTACTCTGCATATAAGTTAAATAAGCAGGGTGACAATATGCAACCCTACATACTCCTTTCCCAATTTGAAACCAGTCCACTGTTCCACATCCAATTCTAACTGCTTCTTCTTGATCTACATATAGATTTCTCAGGAGGCAGGTCAGGTGTTCTGGTATTCCCATCTCTTTCAGAATTTTCCACGGTTTGCTGTGATCCACACAGTCAAAGGCATAGTCAATAAAGCAGAAGTAGATCTTTTCTGGAATTCTCTTGCTTTTTCTATGATCCAACAGATGTTGGCAATTTGATCTCTGATTCCTCTGCCTTTTCTAAATCCAGCTTGAAGATCTGGAAGTCCTTGGTTCACATATTGTTGAAGCCTAGCTTGGAGAATTTTGATCATTACTTTGCTAGTGTGTGAAATGAGTGCAATTGTGTGGTAGTTGGAACATTATTTTGCATTGCCTTTCTTGGGATTGGACTGAAAACTGACCTTTTCCAGTCCTGTGGCCACTGCTGAGTTTTCCCAATTTGCTGGCATATTGAATGCAGCACTTTCACAGCATCATCTTTTAGGATTTGAAATCGTTCAACTGGAATTCCATCACCTCCACTAGCTTTGTTCGTAGTGATGCTTCCTAAGACCCACTTGACTTTGCACTCCAAGATGTCAGGCTCTAGGTGAGTGATCACACCATTGTGATTATTTGGGTCATTAAGATCTTTTTTGTATAGCTCTGTGTATTCCTGCCACCTCTTCTTAATAACTTCTGCTCGTGGTAGGAGGTCCATACCATTTCTGTCCTTTGTTATGCCCATCTTTGCATCTGTATTTTTATGGGGCTACTTAAAATTCCACATATTTGACTATTTTTATTCTATATTAAAGCACACTCTATATAGGCTATAATGACATCATTATATACGTACACACACACAAATTCAGCATCCTTTTCTCCTAAAATTTATATTGCTACATGTGTGCAAAGAAAAGGCAACATATATATGAAATCCAAAATTCCTTGAAGTGAAGCTTGAAAAGATTTTCATTTTGGATGACAGCTATTTAAAGCCATTTATTTATTGTTGTTTAGTTGCTAAGTCGTGTCCTATTCTTTGCAATCTCTACTACAATCCTATTCAAAAAAGAAGTCCCATAGCTCAATTCCATACAAATAATTTCAAGTTATTTGTTAATATCTGTGAAAAACCACATTGGTTTTTATAGGGATTACATTTAATCTTTAGATTGTTCTGAGAATATGGACATTTTAATATTAATTTTCCAAACCTGAGCATGACATATCTTCCCATTTACTTGTGTTATCTTCAATTTTTCTATTAATGTCTTACAGATTTTAGAGGTCTTTCACTTCATTGGTTAAATTTATTCCTAGATATTTTATTCTTTTTGATGCAATTATAAATAGGAGTTTTTTCGATTTCTCAGTCCAATAGTTTGTTATTTGTGTATAGCAACATAATGAATTTCTTTATTTTAATAATTTTACTGAATTAATTTGTTAGTTTTAATAGTTTTTTGATGGAGTATTTAGGGTTTTTTATACATGGTGTCATGTCATCTGCAGGTAGTTATATCTTGACCTTTTTTCCCCCTATTTGTATGCCTATTATATTTTTTCTTATCTGATTTCTATAGCTAGAACTTCCAACACTATATTAAATAACCAGGCAAGAGTGGGCACCATTGTCTTATTCCTGATCTTCAAGGAAAAGACTTCAGCTTTTGCCTTTGAATATTATGTTACCTGTGGGTTTGCCTATTGTCCTATATAGGTCTGCAATTCTTGTTGTGTGACTCAGTATCTTGAAATCTAAGCAAAATAAGAAGCCCTATGAGCTAATGTAAATAAGGTATCTGGAAGACTTTACTTGAGCCCTCCATTTTACCTACTAAATATTTTAGAGGCCTGATGCAATTAAGTTTGCATATGTGAAAATAATACATGGGCTTCCCTGATGGCTTAGTAGTAAAGAATCAGCCTGCAATGCAGGAGACCCAGGAGACACAGGTTTGGTCCCTGGGTGGGGAATATCTACCAGAGGAAATGGCAACCTCTCCAGTATTCTTGTCTGGATAATCCCATGAACAGAGGAGCCTGGCAGGCTATAGCCCAAAGGTTCACAAAGAGTCGGACATGACTGAGTGACTGAGTACACACACACATGTAATATATATGTAATTGATCTGCTGTAGGGAGACTGTTTGAGACAGATGTTTACTTTGGAGTTTTCACTTGTTCATTGCTGTTCAGTCACTTAGTTGTGTCAGACACAGTGACCCCATGGACTGCAGCATACCAGGCTTCCCTGTCTTTCACCGTCTCCCAGAGCTCACTCAGACTAATGTCCTTTGAGTCGCTGGTGCCATCCAACTACATAGCTCTCTGTTGTGCCCTTCTCCTCTCGCCTTCAATCTTTCCCAGGATCAGGGTCTTTTCTAAGGAGTCGGCTCTTGGCGTCAAGTGGCCAAAGTATTGCAGCTTCAGTTTCATCATCAGCCCTTCCAATGAATATTCAGGAATGGCAGAAAATTTAAATTTACATAAAGACACATCAGCAAGTGTAACTTTCCAAAACCATTTCTCACATTCCTGGCATAGAGTTTTTATGATCACATGATATGGAAAAGTGGTACACAATCAAGAAGTCTTAAGAATAATTCTGATCTCACTGCAGATAAATGTATGGACTCTGAGACACACACACAAATCATTTTTTGATTAATTGCTACTACACTGATAACACATTCTATTTAAAATTTTTTTCTTAAATCCAATAATGTTTCACCTAATCAGCTGTACTCTTGGGAGTCCTTTGAACTTCAAGGAAATCAAACCAATCTTAATCTTAAAATCACACCAAACCAAATCCTAAAGGAAATCAATATCCATTGGAAGGACTGATGCTGAAGCTGAAGCTCCAATACTTTGGCCACCTGATGTGAAGAGCTGACTCATTGGAAAAGACCCTGATGCTGGGAAAGATTGAGGGGCAGGAGGAGAAGGGTATGACAGAGGATGATATGGTTGGATGGCATCACCAACTCAATGGACATGAGTTTGGGTAAACTCCAGGAGTTGGTGATGGACAGGGTGGCCTGGCATGCTGTAGTCCATGGAGGTGAAAAGAGTCGGACATGACTGAGAGACTGAACTGAACTGAGGATGTCGATATTTATGTCATCAGAAGCTGAAATCAACAGAGTTGACTTCATCCTGACCTTTCTAGAAATCCAACATTGTACTTATTTTAATAGAAGAAGTCTTGGTTTGAGCAATTTGTCACTTTCCAAATTTAGATTTTCCTCAACAGAAAGCTTTATTTTTGAAATATCCTAAATATTTGCTCACTATCATCACAAAGAAAAACAAAAAACTCATATCCAAGTAAGTAAGACTTTGTTGAAGCTATGTACTGTATTTTGAAAATGCCCAAGCCCAATTTGGCTTGGGGCAGAAGAAGTTTTCATGATAACTTTGTCAAATCATATCCAGGAAGTTTATTCTTATTATTGAGCACAATTATAATTTCTTTTGTTTCTAAATGCCTTGTTTCTAAGATGTTCATAAAAACTCATAGCTAAAGAAGACCAGAATGTTCACATGATTCAATTATCACTTGTTAAATAAGTAGTTATCCAATCTTATCTTTCACACCCCCAGTAATAGAGAACCCACTCTTTGTTATTAGCTTCAACTTTTAGAAACTTCTTTCTTAAACTCATTTTTGTATTTTTTAAATATGAATTTATTTATTTTAATTGGAGGTTAATTACTTTACAATATTGTATTGGTTTTGCCATACATCAACATGTATCCACCCCAGGTATACACATGTTCCCCATCCTGAACCCCCCTCCCTCCTCCCTCCCCATACCATCCCTCTGGGTCATCCCAGTGCACCAGCCCCAGGCATCCAATATCATGCATTGAGCCTGGCCTGGCAACTCGTTTCATATATGATATTATACATGTTTCAATGCCATTCTCCCAAATCATCCCACCCTCTCCCTCTCCCACAGAGTCCAAAAGACTGTTCTATACAATGGCACCCCACTCCAGTACTCTTGCCTGGAAACTCCCATGGATGGAGGAGCCTGGTAGGCTGCAGTCCATGGGGTCACACAGAGTCGAACACGACTGAGCAACTTCACTTTCACTTTTCACTTTCATGCATTGGAGAAGGAAATGGCACCCCACTCCAGTGTTCTTGCCTGGAGAATCCCAGGTACGGCGGAGCCTGGTGGGCTGCCGTCTATGGGGTCACACAGAGTCGGACACGACTGAAGCGACTGAGTAGTAGCAGTGTCTTTTGCTGTCTCACATGCAGGGTTATCGTTACCATCTTTCTAAATTCCATATATATGTGTTAGTATACTGTATTGGTGTTTTTCTCTCTGGCTTACTTCACTCTCTTTAATAGGTTCCAGTCTCATCCACCTCATTAGAACTGATTCAAATGTATTCTTTTTAATGGCTGAGTAATACTCCATTGTGTATATGTACCACAGCTTTCTTATCCATTCATCTGCTGATGGACATTTTTGTATTTTTAAACTTGTTAAGGTCAGTCTCCTTTAGTTTCAGATCTTATGAAATTTTCACCCATTTCCCCAAGCCTGCATGGAAGTTGTAGCTGCATTCTGCCTTTGTCATGTCCAAATGTAACCTTTATGGGAGGTGATGCTACCCACGGGACAGAACAGCAGCCAGAGGGAAGCTGGTGTGATTCCTTGAAATGGCGTGAATGGCTCAAGGAAGAATCAGAGAAGAACCCTGAAAATAACCCTTAGATTGGGTCTTTGAAACATCCATACCCACTGGATTCCCCAAAATATTCACGATAAAAACGTGAGATAACATGGTGAAGGACCAACCACTTGTTATGAAATGAAGGTATAGCAAACTGTTGTAATTTGCACATAAAAGAGAAATATGGTCTCTGTCTAGTGACTTCTAACTAGACTGGAATCCCACATCATATACTCTGTTTTCCAGTAGTTAATTATCACAACAGTCCTTTCAAGTAGATATGTAAATTTTCATTCATATAAGAGAAACTCATGCTTGGGGACCTAAGTTTCTACCCCCAAACAATTTGGTATTGTTTAGTTGTTAAGTCATGCCCAACTCTTGCAACCCCATGGACTGCAGCCTACCAGGCTCCTCTGCCCATGGGATTTCCCAGGCAAGAATACTGGAATAGGTTGCCACTTCCTTCTCCAGGGGATCTTCCTGACCCAGGGATCCAACCTGCATCTTCTGCATTGGCAGATGAGTTCTTTACCACTGAGCCATGACTCCTAAATACCAACTCTAACTTTTAGGTTGAGTTATACATCTCAGAAGATTCTGTTGGGTCTTTGAACCAAAATTCTTTCCCAAACTTGAAATTGACTATATGAAAAGCATTCAGGCGGACATTGAATGACAAGATGTCTATGGATATTATAAAGAAGATCAAGTGTGCATGTGGGGGGTTGACCAAACAATTCAATATGCTTTTGGTTCTGTGTTAAGTACAATCCACAAATCTAATTTCTTCAGGTCCTTAACAAGGCAGAAGTCATAGTACATTAGCCTATGACTTTTCTATTCCCAGATCAATTGGATCAACTGGAACTCGGATAATTCTTTCAAAACAGGAAGTGAGCATTGGGCCTTGGATAGTAATTTTTAAAGGAAACAAATGACACCTAAATTAGGTATCCTTGTTGCCAGGTCTGTTGCAACATCGGCCATTAGCAGCAGGGTGGAATGTGTGGTTATAATGGCATGCGTGGCTTCAGTGGAGTGCTGGCACAGAGACAAGTGTGGCCCCAGAGGTCAGCAGAGCACAGTGAGGAAAAGCACACGTTCTGCCAAGGTCATGACAATGCTGAAGGTCTGCCAGGGTTAATTAGTAACACAGTGAGGAGACCCTGCTCACTGATGGTCACTTGGAGGTGAACCAAGTACTGATTGAGCAGAACCGGGCTCTCTGCCACCCTGGTCATCTCATAAGCTGAAGTTACTGGGTGCAGAGAGGCAACAAAAATACCCTGTTTTGACCTTCTTGTACCAAAAGTCTCCCCTTTTTCTTTTAAATATATGACTCAACATAGAAAATAGAGTCCCCAAATAATCTACCTTTGGACGTCAAATTGGCCTTTAGCTTTCTCTGCATTCTTCCTGCTCTGCCTGGCTCTTAGATCTGGTACCCTGATGCCTCCACAAGCCAATTACACTATTTTCATAAGAATTTTCTCTTCAAATCTAGAATAATAGGTAAATATTCACAATTTCTAGAGGACAGACTCAGTGGACTGCCTGCCCACCAAAGTATTCACAACTGCTCTTCTCTCTTGCCCCTCCTTGATGCTAAATAACTCAATATCTACAAACATCCAAAACTCTTCTCTAATAATCTCTCAAAAGCTATCCTTTGCACATTTGCAAATTGGACAGCATTCAGAAGGGTAATTTCTGAAAACCTAAGAATATCTACACGTTTTGTTATTTGAGGATTTACCAATAGATTCTGTATCAACTTATCTGATTTTTTTTTTTCAGAGCAATGTGGTCTCGCAAATTCCAGAAACTTTTTCAAATATACTGCAACAAGCTTAAACCAGGAGCAGAAGTTTATCTTGTGGGTCAATGAGCATTGCTAGCATGCCTGACACGTGGGGATATAAATCAAGAAATGGACTGTATTCCAACTGTTATCTAAGATGACTTGAAAATGATCTGAAGATAATAAGAAAAAAAACTGGCAAGCTATTTGAGCTTTATGAGGGAAAATGGGGGGGGGGAATTAATTATATCTATCAAAGAGTTGCTAAATCCTGTACTATGATTTTACTTTCTCTTGGGATTTCCCAATAGCTAGTTCTGATAAATGGGCAGGGCCAGAACGAGGATTAAGTAAGTGAGGCACTTGCCTGGCCACAGAATTCAAGAGACTGCCAGACAGACCTAATAAATAAGAGAGATAATATTTATAAGCAATATTTTCAGAATCAAAATCAGTGCAAAAGAATTTATGATAAAATATCAAAATTTTAAACATGGACAAGATCAGCTAATGGATATTAGCTAAAAAGCAAAAGAGAATGAAATTATTTGACATAATTTAGAATGATCCATCAAAACTCAACCATGATTTTAAGTTTTTTCTTATAAAATTTAAAGTAGAACTATGTGCAATCCTGTCATTCCACTGCTGAGTATCTATTCAAAGTAAACTAAGTCAGTTTCTCAAAGATATATCAGCACTCTGATGTTCATTGCAGCATTATTGACAATAGCCAAGACTCAGAAACAACTTAAGTTGTTTGTCAAAGTGTCCTTTGACAGATGAATGGATAAAGAAAATGTGGGAGTTAGATGGATAAAGCTGATAAATATAGTGGAATATTACTCAGCCTTTAAAAAAAGGGAAAATCCTGCCATTTGCAAAAACATGGATGAACCTGGAGGGCATTATGCTAAGTAAAATAGGCCAAAGAGAGAAAGATAAATACTATATGGTCTTACTTATATGTGGAATCTTTATTAAAAAAAAAAAAAGTCAAACTCATAGAAACAAAGTAGAAAAGTGGTTGCCAGAGGCTGAGGAGATGGGTGAAATGGAGAGAGGTTGGCTAAAGAGTAAAGTATCCATTATAAGATATATAGGTACTGAATATTAATACATAGTATGATGACTACACTTAATAATTCTCTATTGGACACTAGAAATTTGCCAAAAGAGGACATCTTAAACATTCTCATCACATACAAAAAATGGCAACTATGTGAGGTGATGGATATATTACAAATAGCTAACTTGATTGTGGTGACTATTTCACTTTGTAAGCATAGAAGAAATCTTTACATTGGACACTGTGTGTGCTCAGTCACTCAGTCATGTCTGACTCTTTGCAGTCCCATGGACTGTAGCCCACAAGGCTCCTCTGTCCATGGGATTCTCCAGGCAAGGATACTGGAATGGGTTGCCATTTCCTCCACCAGGGCATCTTCCTGATCCAGGGATGGAACTGTCTCCTGTGTCTCCTGCACTGGCAGGTGGATTCTTTACCACTGAGCCACCAGGGAAGCCCAAACTTGACACTTTAAATATACATAGTTTTATTTATCAAATATACCTCAAGAAAGCTAAGGCAGGGCGGTGGGGCGGTGGGCGGGGTGGGGGGCGGGAATTCAACTATGCAACAAAAAACTGTGCAATGGGGAGAAGAAAGGGCAATTTAACAACTGATGTTACAATCCATGCTAGGAAAGAAAATGCCCTCTATTGACCCAGCACCTCAATCAGCCTTTCTTGGTTGCAGGATGACCTTAGAGTGTGACCTTCCTTAGAGCATGACCATGATGCATTGGAAGTGAGAAAAGAGAACCACGTGCTTAGCCAAAACAGAAGGAAGACAAGGGAAGTCAAGGTCTCTGGCCAGCCTAAAAAACTATTTTGATACACTAAGGTATTCGGGAGCAACTTAGGAATTGTTGACCAATAAACCAATCCTCAACTTCCTGCTGGTCTCAGCTTATGAAAATACTTTGGATAAAAAATGTGAAATTAATTTGTATAAAAATACAAAACTTAGTTTTTGTCTTTCTCATCTGTATAGAAGAACCACAATTTTTTCCAACTAATCTATTGTTGATGCAGAAAAGCTCACTCTGACCTGCGATTAGTCTATTGCTTAATGCAAACCATTCACATCAAATAACTGTGGCTTTTAATTTTTTTACTTTTAAAGGTATAAATCTGCTTAAATAACAATGTGATGAGTAATATATACTAATTGCAAAACGTGGAAGAGTGTGAAGAACAAAATCAATATCGTTCATAATCCCACCTTCAGAGATAAGAAAGCTGGTATAAATGTCTATCCATTTATCCATCCACTTTCTCATCTAAATACACTTAAGATGCCACTGTGTTTGTATGTCTTAATTATTTCTCCCAACATATCATGTGCATTTTCTCATATAAGTATATATATTTAAAAACCATGAATTTTGCTGCTGTGACAATTTATCATAAAGACATAATTTTCAACCTACTATTAGTATGTAGGCGATTTTTAGCAATTAATTGTCTACATAACACCATGAAGAAAAAGCTGGATGTAAATCTTTGGGTGAGAATCATTTATTATTCCTTCCATGCGGAAAACCTAAAAAGAGAGAAACTGTGAGCTTGAAGGATATGGTCCTACAAGGTCATGGGATTTCTTTCCTTCTGCTCCATTTACATTAAAATGAAGAGCCCTGAGATCTCACCTCTATTAGTTTCTGCAAATTATAAAAACAGACAAACTCTGATTTTATTATCAAAAGTCACCAGAAAGAATTTCTGCCTCATCATGGCCCTGGAGACAAGCTAGCTTTGACCAATTTCATTTCTAAGAGTAGCACAGTCCAAACACTAATTAACACTGAGGAACCATGAGGAACATGATGCAGAATCCTGCTATTGAAACAAATGGCAGGCACGTTCGGGGAAAGAGATTGCTATGCAGTGAGAGTTGGTTCATATTGCCATTTGCTGGATGACACACTGCCTGCCCTTTCCATCTTGCAATTCCTCTACCATTGGTCCCTTAAGAAATGATATAATGTCAGGGACACTGTGTGGAAATCAGAGGAGAAAGAGGTGTGGGCCTTGTCTTTCTTACTCAGAGAAAATTATCAGTGAGATGAGACAGACTCTGTTCCTGGGGATTTTCCAAATTTACTGTTTACCAATGGATTCATCCTCTAAATTGAGCTGTAAAACATCAAGACAAAGGATGGGTCTTGCTTACTACCAAGCCTGTTCCCCCACAGGGCAGGATGGTGCACTTCCAATACTTTACAGGCCTCCTCCAGATGACTCAAGGAATGGGAATTTCACCACCCCTCGTGGAAGATTTTTTTTATGGCCTCTTAAGTCTCACCCATTAGGAAAGTTTCTCCCAATGAAGCCATTTTTTCCCCCTTTTCTTCAGTTCATTCATTACCCTTCGATAATCCCCTAAAGACCACCTCCACAATCCCTCTCCTTCCTCAGGGCTTATACTTTCAATTATCTGCAAACAGCTATCAGGCCCCCACCCCACACACATGCACATACTCCTTAGCTCTTCGGCCAACCTACACACATGTAATTCTTTTAATCTTTCCTCATACATCAAAACCTCCAGCTGCTTAATCATTTTAGCTCCTCTAATAAGCAGTGAATTTGAAGGGGGATTATGGTTTCCTTCTCAAGCTTGTCTCATGTCAGCTGTATCCCTTCTCCTCAACCACATGCCAGATTTCTGTATGCCAATAGCCATTCATCAGCGGAAATGAGGTTTTTCTGGAATGCTGTGTTCTATAGCACAAAAGAGGAGAAAGATCCCTCCTACCCATAACTCACTTCTAGGGTGAATCAATATTTATACAAACTAATAAGGAGGGAAGATCTAAGAGAAAAGTAGAACGACCCAGGTTTGCAAATCACTGAGAAACTTTTTAACTAGAAAAATTTTGGAAGTATTGTGCTTCATTTAAACGTGAATGGTGGAGTCGTAATGGCAATTAACTCACATTTAGCTAAAGAAAGTGTTGAAGTGTTAACCGCTCACTTTCTTTTTTGTAAGATTTTTTTGATGTGGACCATTTTTAATGAGTGTGTTACAACATTGCTTCTGTTTTATGCTTTGGGTTTTTTGCTGTGAGGCTACAAGAAATCTTGGCTCTCCAAGGGAGGATTGAACTCACACTGCCTGCGTTGGAAGTCAAAGTCTTAGTCCCTGGATTGCCAAGGAAGTCCCCGACTGTTCACTTTACTGATGAAAAATTAGCTTAAGTGAGCCCGTGGGTGAAAAGAGACCATTCCCCTTGTTTTTTAATCACCTTCTGAATCACTGGCGGTTTCCACGATCCCTCAAGGAATTCATACATAAATGCTGACCATAACAGGGTGCCTCACTCTTATACAATCTTAGACCCTCCAGTCTTCACTACTTTATTCCAACTGCACCAAGAGCTTCCCCAAAAATGCTGCATGCTCTTAGAGTCTCCAAGCCCTCATCTATAGCTCCTCTAGCTCCTCTACCCCAAAGGCCTCTCTTTGTCCAGCTTCTTTTGCAACCCTCATCCTTCCATCAAGACTGACCTTCAGTCCCATTTCTTCCAGGGAAACTGCCTTCTGCTCTAGCTTTCCTGGTATTTCCTGTCTATGCCATTAAAATAAGCTATCTTGCATTTCTGCTTCCTCTATTCGCTTCACCTTTGAGAGTTTCCCCTCTCCACTGCCTTACAAGCCTGCCATGGCAGGGGTTGTTGTTGCTATTATTTAGTCACTCAGTCATGTGTGACCCCATGCACTGTAGCTCACCAGGCTCCTCTGTCCATGGGATTTCTCAGGCAAGAGTACTGGAGTGGGTTGCCATTTCCTTCTCCAAGGGATCTCCTCAGCCCTGAGATCGAACCCGTGTCTTTTGCATTGGCAGGCAGGTTCTTTACCACTGTGCCACCAGGGAAGACCCAGAGCAGCTGGTCATATTTTTTCACTAATCCCTCCAAAAGGCAAGACACTGTTCTCCACAAAGTTGGCAACACTTAAGAAATATTTCTTAATTCCATATAAGAAGTACCTTGTAAGACAGTTCCCAAGGATTGAGAGGGTTTTAAGGATTTGTAAAATAGAATATTTATTTTATGTTTAGAATAGTAATGTTCAAAAATGGCTGTCTTTTCCTGATCTCTGTTACTGAGAAGTGAAAAAAAATAGCAAAGCCAAAAGATACATATTCCATGTGGGATACCCGAAGTTTCTTTTTAATTGTTTTGGAATTAGGTCTACACCTCTATCCGCTGTGAAGACTTGCCCCTTCTCTACACTACTGCTAGTCCCCACTTTTTTCTCTTCTCAGCAACTCCGCCTGAGTTCCCTATTACACAACCTCCTTTGTTCTTTATCCTAAGAGTGAAGCATACGTGAACAGCTATCCAAATTGTTGTAAAACCTGCCTGTCAGAAATCAGCCACATCAACCACTGAATTTGTAAAATTACAAGCCTCTCTCACCCACAAAGTATGTGGTCATCATTGTATTGTGAAATCTGACATGTGTCACTCTTCCGTTTTCAGTTTTAACTTATGAACAATTAGCCTGGAAGTTCAAATAGCCTTCCTTAAAATTTCCAGCAGATTGGAGAATTGTAGGTATCTATGGGGGCAGGTGGAATTCCAGTTGAGCTCCTTCAAATCCTAAAAGATGATGCTGTGAAAGTGCTGTACTCAATATGCCAGCAAATTTGGAAAATTCAGCAGTGGCCACAGGACTGGAAAAGGTCAGTTTTCATTCCAATCCCAAAGAAAGGCAACGCCAAAGAATGCTCATCCTACCACACAATTGCACTCATCTCATAGGCTAGTAAAGTAATGCTCAAAATTCTCCAAGCCAGGCTTCAGCAATACGTGAACCGTGAACTCCCTGATGTTCAAGCTGGTTTTAGAAAAGGCAGAGGAACCAGAGATCAAATTGCCAACATCTGCTGGATCATGGAAACAGCAAGAGAGTTCCAGAAAAACATCTATTTCTGTTTTATTGACTATGCCAAAGCCTTTGACTGGGTGGATCACAATAAACTGTGGAAAATTCTGAAAGAGATGGAAATACCAGAACACCTGACCTGCCTCTTGAGAAACCTATATGCAGGTCAGGAAGCAACAGTTAGAACTGGACATGGAACAACAGACTGGTTCCAAATAGGAAAAGGAATACGTCAAGGCTGTATATTCTCACCCTGCTTATTTAACTTATATGCAGAGTACATCATGAGAAACACTGGGCTGGAAGAAGCACAAGCTGGAATCAAGATTGCTGGGAGAAATATCAATAACCTCAGATATGCAGATGACACCACCCTTATGGCAGAAAGTGAAGAGGAACTAAAAAACCTCTTGATGAAAATGAAAGAGGAGAGTGCAAAAGTTGGCTTAAAGTTCAACATTCAGAAAACTAAGATCATGGCATCTGGTCCCATCACTTCATGGCAAATAGATGGGGAAACAGTGGAAACAGTGTGAGACTTTATTTTGGAGGGCTCCAAAATCACTGCAGATGGTGACTTCAGCCATGAAATTAAAAGACGCTTACTCCTTGGAAGGAAAGTTATGACCAACCTATATAGCATATTCAAAAGCAGAGACATTACTTTGCCAACAAAGGTCTGTCTAGTCAAGGTTATGGTTTTTCCAGTGGTCATGTATGGATGTGAGAGTTGGACTATAAAGAAAGCTGAGCGCTGAAGAGTTGATGCCTTTGAACTGTGGAGTTGGAAAAGACTCTTGAGAGTCCCTTGGACTGCAAGGAGATCCAACCAGTCCATCCTAAAGAAGATCAGTCCGGGGTGTTCATTGGAAGGACTGATGTTGAAGCTGAAACTCCAATACTTTGGCCACCTCATGCGAAGAGTTGACTCATTGGAAAAGAGTCTGATGCTGGGAGGGATTGGGGGCAGGAGGAAAAGGGGATGACAGAGGATAGGATGGCTGGATGGCATCACCGACTCAATGGACATGAGTTTGGGTGAACTCCAGGAGTTGGTGATGGACAGGGGGGCCTGGTATGCTGTAATTCACGGAGTCGCATAGAGTCAGGCACAACTGAGCGACTGAACTGAACTGAACTGATTCTCCAATAAAAAGAAGTTTTCCTTTCAAATGTCGCTTTTTGTCACATATTTTTCAGAAGCTTGTATTTCTTTCAACAGATCCAGCTTCCTGGTTGCGGAGGAGATGGGGGGCTCTGGGTACCCTGAGTGATAACTCAAACTCTCCAAGGATATAGCCAAGCCAAACCCACCTCCAAAATGTCCTTCGTGTCAAATGCAATATAAGACCCCAGATCCACTCAAGCAAACATTGCAACAGCAATGCATGCGTGTGTGCCAAGTTGCATCAGCTGTGTCTGACACTTTGCGATCCTACGGACTATAGCCCACCAGGTTCCTTTGTCCAAGAGATTCTCCAGTTAAGAATACTAGAGTGGAGATCTAACCTGCGCCTCAAAACTCCAGCATTAGCACGTGAGTTCCTTACCACTAGTGCCATCATAGCTCAAGTTGTCCAAGGACACAGTCAAGCCAAGCCCACCTCCAAAATTTCCCTCACGTCAAACAGAAAACGAGACCCCAGATTCACTCAAGCAAACATTGAAACACTGATGATGGGCCCCAAACATTCTCCTGGACATAGCTGGTTTCCTGCTTAAGTGAGAATAGAAGCCTGGGAGGAGAAGAAAGGATGCTTGCTTCTGGAGTGTTCTCAGCATCACTATAAAGAAAGGCACTGTAGATACCAACTGGTCTCTAATGCTGCTGGCCAACTTAGATGTACTTAGTGAAGTAAACACTGGTCCTCCAGGCAGCCTTTCCCTGCCTTGTTCCTGTCCTGCTCACTTCTGATGGTCTAGAATCCTTTCTCAACTACATCTGGTTTGCTCATCCAGGTGTGAGACAGCGAAACGAGCTGGATTTGGAGTTAGACTGACTCAATCAGATAGATGAATCTTTCTTCCATCATGTACTCCGCTTTGGACTAGTTACTTAAATTTTCTAAGTCTCGTTTTCCCTTTTTGTGTAAGGAGGAAGCTCTGACCTCAATGATACAGTGGTTCAGACTAAAGGCTCTAAAATCTGACACTCTGACTTTGTCTCTCAACATTGGCACTTTTTAGCTGAGCATTTTGGGCCAGATAATAACCTCTTTAAACTTCAATTTGTCTGTAAAATGGGTTAATAATAGCAATGTTCACATGAGAATTAAATGAGATAATAAGACTAAAATGTAACAGCACTTGATCATTTTTAGCATCTCAGATTGCCCTCCACCAAAAAAAAAAAAGACAAAAATAGAGTCCATCTTTTAAGTATATTTTGATTATATTTCACCATAAAATAAAAACTACACATATTTAGTAGCAAATAAAAAGCGATTAAATAAATAAAAATAAATAAGCAAAAAAGGACATACATAAAAATAGAATGATTTTGAAGGGCACCTAATATACAGAATATGTACTTTTTCCAGTAAATACACATTTCATTTTATTCTAAAGGGTCAGGTACAGGAGTAGAGATTAATAGATCCAAGAAATAAAAATAATATACCAATTTCTCAGGATCAGTGCAGGTCCAAAGACAGTTTTTACCATTAAATCTTCCACAAATGCATTGGTTAAGGCATAGAGGTTTAAGCATTAGAACAAAATATATAAAAACATCATTTTAGGAAAAAGTTATTTAAGAAATATCTGTTTCTTAAGAATATGCATAATTTCTATGATTAAAATACTATTAAGAATTTCCAGGGATACCCTACCTAGTAAAATATTAGTTCTTCTGATGAGGCCTTAACTTTATTCTAAACCTTTAGGAGTATTTTGGAGGAAATATAGCATAAGTAATCTCCTCATGCTGCTTTTGAATAATCAATCTACAAAATTTTATAAAAATCACTTTGAAGGTAGTGGTTGCATACTATAGCATCAATTGCTGCTGAAATATAAAGAGAACAGTTACTGAAGGTAGGAAAATAACTTCACTCACAAAATCAGGAAGCCAAAAGCATAAATATAATGATCCTGCTTTTCTTTTCCTTCTATAAAACTCTAGGTTTGAGAGGAAACTTGGACGAAGTTCACTTTTGTCAAATCCTCATTTTTATCCTCTTGGCCCTAGAAAGGGGAGAATAACAGACGTTATTAGAAAAAGGTTTTAAGAATGGGTGCCATTGGAAAATATGGCTAGACTTCTTTGATCTATATGGAGAAGCTACTGAAACAGTGACACCAATTTAAATGCTGCTTCCCGTATTTTGAATATATGTTTTAAAAATCCAAAGTGATGCAAGTTCTTTTAATCCAAGAAATGAAAACTTTATTCATCACTCACTCAGAGGAACAACAAAGCTGTTCCTTTAAAAAAAAGATCTGACTTAGATATAGGTATGACACTTTACAAAATCTTCTTTATAAATAAAAATCCTCTACCTGCCTAAGTAGAAGGATAAACATTGGTATCCACTTACATATGGACTTGGTATCCACTTACATACGTATTCCTATGTCACTGAAAAAGTACATCTCATTTTTTTAACCACCTGAAAGAGTCACCTTCAATTTAAAAATATTTAGAGGGACTTTGCTGGAGGTCCAGTGGTTAAGACTTTGCCTTCCAATGCAGAGGTTGTGAATTCAATCCCTAGTCGGGGAGCTAAGATCCCACATGCATTGAGGCCAAAACAACCAAAACATAAAACAGAACCAAAAGTATAGCAAATTCAATAAAGATTTAAAAAATCATCCACACTAACAACAAAAAAAAAAAAACCTTTAAAAAGAGGATTTGGGAGGGATTTCCAGAATCCATCCTGATTTCCTCCAAAACAACCCTCTTAGTTTCTCTGCCTCACCACCTATTCCTACCACATAGAACCCTACTGAGCATTATTGTCCCCAGAATTTAATCCTCTTATTTCATGGTGACATTGACTCACTTCCTTAGTGTAAGTCATTATTCCATAACTTTCAGCAAAACTGGATTTCAAAACTAAACACAGGAAAAGGCTGAGATTAAGGACTTAAAGATTAGTCCATTTAAAAAAATGAACTGACTCCCTTGTCTAACTCATAGTGAAAACTCCATATTAATTTTGTCCTCAGCGTTTCTTCTATGAGTACATTAGGGCATTCAGGATTAATTCTAAAATGGGTAAGACACATTTCAAATGTACCGAATATACATAAATATTTATGATGGTGTCTCCACAAATTATTTTTAAGCACCAAGAAGAAATAAATGCTAAGGCAAACAAACAGCAAATATTTTGATGCACAATTAACTGTGTTTTCTTCCTTAGAGATATGGTTCAGATCTGTAGGCTAAGATTGAGATAAGAATGATCATATCATTAGTATTTTAATTTTCATGTAAAGAACACTCATTAAACTCCAATCAGCTGAATAAACCACTATTTTATTTTCATTGTTCATCTCATGTTACATTAAAATCGGAAAAATTTATTCAGTTGGTTAGTCAGCCAGTCAGTGAGAAGTGGAATTAGTAATATATTAGCCATGGTGTTACTATAAATATGCTCTTAACAGATGTTTTGTGTTTACACAGGAGATAAAGAATGAAACTGTGGCAGTAATATTTCAGATTTTCTCCCCTCCAGCGCTGGCCAGTGGCACTTTCTGTGATAAAAGAAATATTCTATATCTGCATTATCCAAACATTAACCTCTGGCTAGACACAGCTTTTGAGCACTTGAAATGTGTCTAGTGCAACTAAAGAATTAAATTTTTAATTTTATTTAATGTCAATGCCTTGGGTAATCATAGAAGATAAAACCTATAATAAAAGCAAGAGGCCCTCCATTGTCAGTGAGCCAACCCTTTTGAAAAATCTTAACATCCATAAAATTATTATCATTATCAATTGTGAAATCTATTACAGATAATTTACCTGCCATATATTTGCAGAATTTCTTCAAAATCAATATCTACACTGATAGAAGTACTATTTCTCCAAGAGAAAATGAATGAAAAACCCTTTAGCAATTTAACATCAACAACAAAGTTCTTCCAGGAAAAGATAAATCCTAGGCAACTGGGAGAAACGCTCACTGTGCTGGGATTCCAATTTGCTGTGACTGTCTTTGGAACAAAAGCCCATGGTTTCTTTGACCTTAGCATAGCTTCTCAGTATCAGAAAACCCTGAATGGCCCCTTGCTGGATGAAAGTAACCTCAGCTTTCTCCTGAGATTTCTGTCACCTGACACATCACTGGAATTGCTTGGGTCATGTCCAAACAAAAAGTACATCACTACCAGTCCAGGTTCTACAAAGACGTTTTCTCATGACCAAGGCCAGCTATGCTGGGCACACTCTATAGATTCCGTGCTGTTGATGTTCAGTCGCTCTGTCGTGTCCGACTCTTTGGGACCCCATGGACTGCAGCACGCCAGGCTTCCCTGTCCTTCACCATCTCCCAGAGCTTGCTCAAACTCATGTCCATCGAGTCAGTGATGCATCCAACCATCTCATCCTCTGTCGTCCCCTTCTCCTCCTGCCTTCAATCTTTCCCAGCATCAGGGTCTTTTCTAATGAGTCAGCTCTTTGCATCAGGCAGCCAAAGTATTGGAGCTTCAGCTTCATCATTAGTCCTTCCAGTGAAGAGTCAGGGTTGATTTCCTTTAGGATTGACTGGTTTGATCTCCTTGCTGTCCAAGTTTGTGACAGTAGCATTTTCTTCTCTTCTATGTTTTCACCTCAGATGAGGATGCCTATTATCATCTAATGGCCTCTAAAAGGTTAAAAAAAAATACTCAACTGTAGTGATCTGTAAGGGTCAGAAACAGTATTCACAGGCCACTAGTCAGGGAAAGAAGAAAGAGCACTCACTCCCATTTGCATTTCTAGATCTGTTCTTTTTGGGGTGGGGGGATGAGTGTTTTTTCTTTGTGTTGCTAATTTCGTAGTTATACAAACACTAATGGTGCATAGATGGTGTCTATGACAGGCTACAAATTGACAACTGACAAGCAGTAGAACATTCTGAAACTTTTCCATTCTGTAACTCAGCACCTGTTAGATTTTGTTTCTCCACTCTACCTGAATGGCATTATCCATACTTTTATTGGATGATCGATACATATTGTTGCCCAAAAAAAAGGAGTTTCAAAATCCAACATGAAATAGTGAATGGTTAATATTCTCATCAAAAAACTGAAATGATAAAGCCATCATGGGAAAAGAAATGGCAACACTGTAATTGTGCTTATAAATGCTGTCCACCTTCTGGTAGCTAAACTAGAAAAAAAAAATGGTTTTAAGGCAAAAAGTTAAGCTCTCCACTGTTGTTCTTCAATGTGATTTTACTCAGTACTTTTGCTGGTCCATGTTTGCCCCTAAACATAACATTTACCATGTTCACGTTTAAGTCCCAGATTATTATCATAAACATAAGGCTGATAATTTTATGAGAACATGAGGTAGTACACATTGACATAAACGGGATATTTATATAACTATAGGATAATCTATTATTACTTCAAACATCAAAAGAATTGTATTTTTAAACACATGCACAGAAACATTAGTGTTTCTTCTTATTTTTCTAACTAAGTAGGCCATCAAGACTATTTTTACACACATTTTACAGCAAAAATCTGACCCCAAACTATGTCATGATTCATCTAGCAACTCTTTTGTAGTTCATTCTTACACCATGAGAGATAAGAGGGCTAGACAGAGATAAAGTACATATAGACACAAGAATTTATATTTATTACTTCTATTTCAGGAACATACCCATGTTTCTAAACTATTTGTAGCAAACTGCTGACATTTCGCTGCATGACAATTTAATTTTTATTTTGGCTTGGAGTCTTTCTTCAGCTGATCTTTGGGAAAATGCACATTGTGGTTTATTCACTTTGGAAATCATTCTGGAGTGAAGAGAGGCCTCCAAGATGAAGTTCACTCTAGCCACACATAATATTTTCCCCAGAAGTGCCTATAAAGTCAACTAAAATAAGAAAGTGCTCATTATTTTTGATAAACAGGAGAGACTGGAAATTCATATTTCATTTTAGTACCCGAGGTGTGGAGTTGAGATACAGTAGTGCTCTTTTTCTGGGCACTATAACGGCCTATTATTTTTTGAATTCCTATTTACTCTGTGTCTGTAGCTTACTCAGAGTAAATTCTCCCTTTCTTCTCTTCCAAGCAAAGTGGGGGAAAGAAATTACCTCAAACCCTACCAACTGTCAAAGCTGCCTTAAAATATTGGTATTTAAAGGGGGTGTAATACCAATAAGTCTGGGGCGATTAAGAGTTCTGAGTGAGGAGATTCAAGGCTGTGTTATGTAGTTTGTGACAGAAATCTTAAATTAAAATTAGTGTGGCAACATGGTTAGCGTAACTTTCCTGCAGGTGAGAAAAAAAATGTTGTCAAACACTTAGTTTGTGGTGATGGCACTTAGTATTGCTCTAATAATGAAGCAAAGAATATGAGTCCCTCCAATTCTGATTTTTTTTTTTTTTTGGTCAGAACTTTGAAGTTTTTAAAGCTCTGTTCTCTTCCTCTCTGCCAGGCCAATAAAAAGAATTATTATTACTACCACATTTGTGTCTCTTGGATTTTCTTTTTTGGCTAAAGCAAGCACTTTTATAACATGATCTTGGTTGAAGGAGCAATTAGGATCAAGGAGCCTTATTCAACAATCACAGTACTTACGGCAATTATAATAGTAACTGAGTACATTGACGACTTACTGAGTTACCCCAATGCCACATTTTTATTTTGCTTTTAAAGTGATCGAAAGCTGAGTGGGTGGAGGTTCGTAATGACTCGATGGTGGCCAGATTGGAAGTCTGAAGCCCTGTCTGCCACACTGGGAACCATCAAAGGAGGTCTGTCCCACCAAGCTCTCCGTTTTCACAACAGGATATCTGGTTTCTTTTATGAGGATACAGCTATGTTAATTTGGTTTAGTGGTTTGTTGGAGGTAAGCAAGCTCTTCACAGCACAAACACCAAAATCCCCTTAAAGCAGTTTCTTGTTAATAGCTGGGGTCTGATTGGCAGATTTGCATTGTAAAGTGTGATTCGGTTGGATAAATATGTTTAGTCTAGTAAGCACTTTAGTGATTGAGTGTCTGTTAATGGATAAAGGTGGATTATGGTGAAACCTCTACGGGCAGTCTTGGGCACTTAGCATCCTGAGACATGGAGGGGATGGAAAACAAGCTGGCACTACAGAACAGCTGAAGGGCTGTAAAATGTTCCCAGTATTTCGTGCTAATGCGGTTCTTTCAGGTTTCCAATATTAATTTCAACAGAGGAGAAAAAAACAGCAAATTAGGTGTCAGGGCTTGGGTAACTTCCAGCAGTGACAAAACAAGGATGTCCCACATGCAGGTTTAAAAGCTGACAGCTTTCAGTGGGTTTAAAATCAGGGAACGGACAGAGAGAAAGTTCGCGGTAGTTTGTTGGTACTTGAGAATGAATCCAAGTCCTGCTGAAATCTTTGCATTCTGATATTCCAGAGGCAGAATGAAAATCAAAAAAAAAATTCTTTATGACTTTCAAGTTATTGTTAAAGAATGTTGCCATGCCTGTTCCCACCCACTTACGTGTATACCTAATGTTTCACGCTTTTCCAAAAACAACAGATTTAAGAATTACAACAGTTACAAGAATTATAGATATTAATTTCCTCCCTCTCTCCCTCCCATCTCCAAGCATCTGGAAATGAAGACTTTTCCATTTCTTCCTTTTGAAAATGAGCACTGGTTCTTCACAAAAGTCACCAGAAAATGTCACTTTTTTTTTTCCCCCTCAGGTGAACACACAGAGTTATTTTTATGAGGTGAAAATATCAGCTTACTTCAAGGATCTAAATGGTATTTTAACATCCCAGACTCTGGGACATGGATGTTGGAATGAATGTCTGCTCCCAGCCAGTCATGAAATGCCTAAGACTTCAGGAACTAGTATATTTTTGCAGGTTGACTTTTCTACTAAAGTTAAACATGTTTAAACCATTTTTCTCCAAGACTCTCTGAACTCTGCCTGACGTTCATCAGTTTTTATAAGCATTGGGTCATGGGCATTTATATTCAGGACACCACATCTCAAAGCTTTGAGATTCCAACTGTTCATCCATCACCTTTCATCCACAGGTTTCCCTAGAGTCAGTGCTATCAGAAGACAAATAAACTAGGAAGGACATTCAGCAAACCTGAGACAAAAATAGGTCTGAGCCTTCAGTTTTCTGGATGTGAGAGGAAAGTATTATTTTAACACCAGGCCTAACAAACCCCAAATAAAAGCCTAGAACCTAGTGAGGTGCTGGCCACTAATTTTTTACATGACCTTGGACAGCACACAGCCTTGCTGTGTTCCAGTTTTCAATATGCATGGTGTTGATGGCGATTAATATGACAGTCCTGGACCAATTCATTGTTATTAATGAAATTGTATAGTTACACATACAGAAGTCCCAAATCTAGGTTTTCAGGAAGTATAATTTTCCTTAGTGTCATTACACAAGACATAATTTCTATTTGAAACTCCCATCCCATTGGATGGAGAAAATTATATTGTTACATATAACCCTAAAATATAGTTATTATAATAAAGATACATATTATATATCATATATAGTATTTTTATATATTGTAGCTTTATGTAGTATATATATATAAAACACATATGATATTTATATACATTGTTATTTTAAGGTCTCTCCCTTTCACTCAATTCCTAGAATTGTGTCTAAGCACCAGGGGCCCCCACATGCCAGAGATGTGTCATTTGTAGGGGAGGGGTGAGGAGCATCTGGTGTCTGTGTGTCATCTGCTTTCGCTGAGACTTGCTAAGGCACCTCACTGTCATCTGGTTTCCAGTTCCTGATTCACACAGACTACAGCCCAGTCTCCAAATAGCACCCAAGATCTGTCTCAGGGATGTCTGTATTTCTTTCAGAAATGTAAGAATCATAAGTTTTTCTCACATATCACTGGGGCATATGGAAATCTGCATCTGATACCTCAGTCTAAACACCTTGATGCAGAAATGCCTGCTCTCCTAGCTTTCTGCCATATGATTCAGAGGACCTGTCTTTTATTCATTCATTTATTTTTATTTTTCACTTTTGGCTGCATCATCTTAGTTGCAGCCCTCAGGATCTTTGTTGTGGCCTCTCTCTAATTGTTATGCAGGGGCTCAGTAACAGGTTTAGTTGCCCCACAGCACGTGGGATCTTAGTTCCCTAACCAGGGATCAGAGTCCCCCTGGATTCTTAACCGTTACTGGACCACCAGGGATGTCCCCAGAGAATCTGTTGTGCTACTTCTGGCTAGGCAAAGCACAAGTTCCTAGTGTTCTCAGAGCCCTGAAACCCACACTGAATTTTATCTCATGACCCCACACACCTGAGTCCTGGTGGAGCATTTTCAGAACTTCAGCTATCTTTATTTCAACTCTTTCTCTCTTATCTTTATTTGGTCTGGTAGGGATAAAATCAGGTCTGACTAATCCCATATTTTATAAAGAAACACAGGGTGACAAAGTTGAAAATATTGTTCATTGACAAGCCAAAGCTGATGATCACATTAGCCACGTTTGTGCATGACTCTACAAAGGCAGAAACTTTAGCATAAGGTGTTGAGACTGAGAGCATCATTCGGTTGACACCAGGGGTGGGAATACCCACAAATTCTTCAGTTCTGCTCTTCCCATCACATCAGCCTGGACCAGGAACTCAAAATCCAACAAATTGGATTTGCATGGTATTTTGCCTCCTTTTAATCTTGAACCCAGAGCCAAAGATGATTCAGCTCAGGGACTGTTCAGAGAATGAGTGTGTCAGGCAGTAAAATAGAATGTGTCCACTGAAGAAGTGCAGAGGTTCTGGTGTTGAACAGACTTAAGTCAGAATCTTGCCTTTGCAAGTTAATAGCTGTATTCGTTTTCTCTCAAGCATAACAAATCACACAAAGTAGGCAGCCTAAAATAGTCCCCTTTTATCTCACCGTTCTGTAGGTCAGAAGTGTGGGACCCTGGCCTTTCTGCTTAGGGTCTCACAAGGTTGAAGTTAGAGTCTCAGCTGGTGCTGGGTTCTCACCTGGAGGTGAGTCCTCTTTGAGTCAGTAGTCTGAGCATTACAGCTGTTGGACTGAGGCTTTGCTTGCTTGCTATCTCTTGGCTGAGATTGGTCTCAGCATCTAGAGGCTCTATCAAGTCATTGCTATATAGCAGCCTCCATGGGCCCTCTCTGTTACGTCCCTTCAGGAGGTGTCCAATCCCTTCTGGGCTCATCTGAGGTCAGACCCAAACAAGAAGACTTCCTTTTTATTGACTTGCAATTAGCTGATCAGGGACCTCAATACATTGGCAGAATCTCTTCTGCCACACTCCTCACTTTCACTTTGGAAGTGATAGCCTGGCATGGTCTTGCTCCCACTTGAAGGGTAGGCACCTGCAGATTGTGTGTGTCAGGAGGGTAGAAATTCAAGGGCCATTATGGAATTTTCCTACCAGAAATTTTGTGAATGCAGGCAAGATTTTTAACCTCTATCTGCTGTTCCCTCATCTGTAGAATGAGAATAGTAATAGCACCCACATCAGAAGATTATTGGAAGTACTAATAATGCAGGAGAAGCTGATTCGACCCCTGGGTCAGGAAGATCCCCTGGAGGAGGAAATGGCAACCCACTTCAGTATTCTTACCTGGGAAATCCCACAAACAGAGGAGCCTGGAGGGCTACAGTCCACGGGGTCACAAAGAGTCAAACACAACTGAGCGTGCACACACACACACACACTCAAATATATTGCCAGTTCTGTGCCTTTGGATCAAATAAGCACAATAAACATTTTTTGCTACTACTACTGTTGTTTATTTGTGGTAAGTGTTAATTGAATCTGAAAAGAAAAAAAAAAAGTCACTCAGTCATGTCTGACTGTTTGTGACCCCATGGATAGGCCAGAATACTGGAGTGGGTAGTCTTTCTCTTCCCCAGGGGATCTTTCCAAGCCAAGGATCAAACTCAGGTCTCCGGCATTGCAGGGGGACTCTTTACCAGCTGATTCACAAGGGAAGCCCACTTTCACTGCTGTTATTAATTTGTGGTTAAGAGTTAACTGAATCTGAAAAGAAAAAAATATCTTTTTTTTTCCTTTTTCTCTTTATTGGCCATACCACATGGCATGTAGGATCTTAGTTCCCTGATCAGGGATCAAACCAGCACTCCCATGCACTGGAGGGCAGAGTCTTAACCATTGGCTCACCAGAGAAGTCCCCAAAATGTCTTAATAGCGCAAATACTAAAGAACCGCAACTTAGGTTCCCCAGGATGATGATATGGACCAAGTGAAAACAATTCATTGTTTCTGTGACTTTTGTTGGGAGTGGAGGTGGAAGGCTGGTAAGTCTGATACTTTCAGCATATGACCCTAAAAGGTCAAATGCTCTACACCTGAGCTGCCACCACTTTTCATCTGAGGTAGGAGATCTGGGAACTCTCCTCTAAAGGGCTGCTTTCACTGTAATTCTCTGGATTTTATTAACATCAAGTTTAATTATTGTGACTTCTTCTTTCTCAAGAATTTCTCCAAGACTGCTCTGCAGCTTCAGTGGAACATAATGCAGGAAGCGTGTCATTTTCAGGGTGCACACCTAGATGGACATATGCACTGTTTGGGCCCAAGTACAATGAGAAAAGCTGATTTCAGAGAACAAATTATGTAGTCCAAGAACATCCACGTACCCCTTGGATACCTGATCAGACAATGTGATTATGAAAATAACCTCCACACGTGCTCTAAGGAAAAGTACAGGCTGTACGTGTGTCTCTACATCCACATTGGACTTTAGTGTCTGTGAGGGAAGAAAGAAAGTGACAGTCCTTGTACCTTTGAATTTCTGCAATTAAGTCCTGCTGTAACAGAGTCCATTTGATTGGCCCTAGTAACTAACTAAGAGGACCAGGACCTGCTTTAAATCATAGAATGGTAAGATAAACAAGTGCAACATTAGAAAAGATATCCCTTAAAAACACATGAACTCAGAAAACTGAAAATATAACTGCAAAGCAAAACAATGTGTTTCATTCTTACATTCTCAAAAGGAAGAAAATAACCACTTTAACAGTATTTGCAAATAATGGACCATCATATTGGTTTTCAAATCAAAGGAACTATCACCTTAATTTATCTTAACCAGAAGAGTTTGACCATGAATACATTTGAAAGAAAGCTAATAAAGGACAATATCAGAAACAACCAAAGATATCTATTTGAAGTCAAATTTTTAACTCTTATTTTTATAAGTTCTAATCACATGGAACATAAAACCAGATCTGAAAAATATTTTCATCCACTATTACTTGAAATGTGGAAGTTTTTAAAGTGGGTAGTCTTAACTTTTAACTTATAAAAATTTGTATCAAAAAATAATTGGTACAAGATTACTCTTCTCTGTGGCTGCGATATGATCTGGGTCAGCTTATATTGTCTTCAAATATCAATTTATAAAATGAGGACACAAAGAATTTTATAAGGCCAAATCATATGAGAATTTGTATTATGAGATTTTTGCATGTAAGATCAGTACATACACAATTAAGCTTTTACTCAAACTACTATAAAACAAGTGCTTGTAGCATCTACCCTTTTTCTTCCTTTCAGTTTTATCAATATGTAATTGACATATAGCACTGTATAAGTTTACATACAGCATCTATGCTATATTTTTTAACTAGCCCTTAATACAAATTAAAATGGCCTTGTCTTTCACCTACAGTTTAAGACTATACTTGGACTGCAAATCTAGCAAAAAGAAGCATAGTTTATCGTGGTTTTGAAAAAGAGAGAGTGCTTCGGGTTAGTATCAGCACTTATTATATTAACAACATTTCATCCCACTCCAGTACTCTTGCCTGGAAACTCCCATGGACGGAGGAGCCTGGTGGGCTGCAGTCCATGGGGTCGCTAAGAGTCAGACTCGACTGAGCAACTTCACTTTCACTTTTCACTTTCATGCATTGAAGGAAATGGCAACCCACTCCAGTGTTCCTGCCTGGAGAATCCCAGGGACGGCGGAGCCCAATGGACTGCCGTCTGTGGGGTCGCACAGAGTCGGACACAACTGAAGCAACTTAGCAGCAGCAGCATGCTTCCCAAAAGATATAAAAATAAGCAGTCCTATGACATAACAAAAATATACAGTGTTTCATTGTCTAAAATTAGAAAGTTATATGAAATTATATTATTACTTAGTTATATAAAATTAGTTCTATATCAACAATAGCCCCTAAAGTTACTACAACACTGTCATGCTTTAAAAATAAGTTAAAATGAGACTCATTTAGAAATACTTTTCACATGTACCTACTCATATGTCAGTGAGGATGTGTGGGAATAAATTATCTTAAATTCATGATTAAACATAAGTTCCCCATCTCTCACTTAGTAAGCATCCAGCTATCATGATGCTTATAGTTGTAGGTTTTAAATTCAATCAGTATTTCTTCATTAAAGAAATAAAAACTTCCAGAAATGTAAAAGAAATCTGCAGCTAATTATGCTTATTTCTCCATTTTTTCATTATATATTTGCCACTGAAGTATAAAAAGCACTGTCAACTTGAAAAACAGTGATTCGTTACCATATTATTAAATTTTGAGATATTATAGAACACTTCACAGGGCTTTCCAAGTGGCACTAGTGGTAAAGAACTCACCAGCCAGTGCAGGAGATGTAAGAGATATAGGTTCGATCCCTAAGTCTTGAAGATCCCCTGGAGGAGGGCATGGCAACCCACTCCAATATTCTTGTTTGGAGAATCCCATGGACAGTTGAGCTACAGTCCATGAGGTCGCAAAGAGCCAGACACAACTGAGCGACTCAGCATGCACACACAGAAGAGTTCATACATGATTTTGTAGACTTCCATGACATAGTGGAACATATAGGCTCAAACTACTGCACAATTGCATTCATCTCACACACCAGTAAAGTAATGCTCAGAATTCTCCAAGCCAGACTTCAGCAGTACGTGAATGGTGAACTTCCAGATGTTCAAGCTAGTTTTAGAAAAGGCAGAGGAACCAGAGATCAAATTGCCATCATCCGCTGGATAATCAAAAAGCAAGAGAGTTCCAGAAAAACATCTATTTCTGCTTTATTGACTCTGCCAAAGCCTTTGACTATGGATCGCAATAAACTGTGGAAAATTCTGAAAGAGATGGGAATTCCAGACCACCTAACCTGCCTCTTGAGAAACCTATATGCAGGTCAGGAAGCAACAGTTAGAATTGGACATGAAACAACAGACTGGTTCCAAATAGGAAAAGGAGTATGTCAAGGCTGTATATTGTCACCCCGCTATTTAACTTCTATGCAGAGTAGATCATGAGAAACGCTGGGCTGGAAGAAGCACAAACTGGAATCAAGATTGCTGGGAGAAATCTTAATAACCTCAGATATGCAGATGACACCACCCTTAAGGCAGAAAGTGAAGAGGAACTGAAGAGCCTCTTGATGAAAGTGAAAGAAGAGAGTAAAAAAGTTGGCTTAAAACTCAACATTCAGAAAACTAAGATCATGGCATCTGGTCCCATCACTTCATGGCAAATAGATGGGGAAACTGGGGAAACAGTGGCTGACTTTATTTTTGGGGGCTCCAAAATCACTGCAGATGGTGACTGTAGCCATGAAATTTAATGACGCTTACTCCTTGGAAGGAAAGTTATGACCAACCTAGATAGCATATTCAAAAGCAGAGACATTACTTTGCCAACAAAGGTCCATCTAGTCAAGGCTATCGTTTTTCCAGTGATCATGTATGGATGTGAGAGTTGAACTGTGAAGAAAGCTGAGTGCCAAAGAATTGATGCTTTTGAACTGTGGAGTTGGAGAAGACTCTTCAGAGTCCCTTGGACTGCAAGAGATCTAACAAGTCCATTCTAAAGGAGATCAGTCCTGGGTGTTTATTGGAAGGACTGATGCTAAAGCTGAAACTCCAGTACTTTGGCCACCTCATGGGAAGAGTTGACTCATTGGAAAAGACTCTGATGCTGGGAGGGATTGAGGGCAGGAGGAGAAGGGGACGACAGAGGATGAGATGGCTGGATGGCATCACCAACTCAATGGATATGAGTTTGGGTGAACTCCAGGAGTTGGTGATGGACAAGGGTCCTGGCGTGCTGTAATTCATGGGGTGGCAGAGTTGGACATGACTGAGCAACTGAACTGACTGACTGATATACAGTTTCATGAGTTTAATTCCTTAGACCTAGAGTGTTATACTTAAGAAATATTTTTCTGCCTATATTGTGTTTAGAAATCTTTCTCTCAATGATTCCTCAGAAAAAGAAAATGATGTTATTTTCCTGATGAAAATATTTTATGTAGAAAAGAGCTGGCCAAATGGAAAAAGAAATGGTTATAGTCACATCTGTAGGAAAAAATAAACCAGTGGAATTAGATTTTTGTGAATGAAAAACAAAGAACAAAACAAAGCAAACTCAGAAAAATAGGTTGCTGTTAGATAGGTAGGGGCTTTGTTCCTTGCCCAAGTCCTGCCTGAGGGAACACGAAACACAAAAGCTGTCCACATATCTGGAGGAAGCAGCTGCGAGAGTGATATAGGACCTATTATAAAGCAAGGACACTAGCAAATCCCTTTGAGCGTGAATATTAGATTTGCTGAGTTCTACTGACATCACCACTGGAGATAAACATATTAGGAAGACGTAGCTGGGCGGGGGTTGCCAGATGAGAGGGGCAATGCCATTCCGGACAACCTCATGTCCGGCTGGAGGCTGCAACCCCGCCAAGTGTCATCTTAAACATCACTAGTCCTGAACAAGTGGATCCAAGTGAACTCTGAACCTGTGTTTCCTTCCCTGAAGGGCTAACAGCTGCCTGCATCTGGAAACTGTGTGAAAGTTCTTTACAGCTGTAACGTAATAAACAAACTAAAAAAAAAAAAAAAAATCTGTGAGATCTACAATTCCATTCACATTCCTGCCCCTTCTCTGGCCTCATTAAATTGTAATCTCACATCTAATTACATTTTTATCAATTTATTATTTCTGCAACTCAAGAATTAAATTGAAAACATATTGTAACAAAAAAGGAAAGCTCTCACAGTTGTTCTTCTTTCTTGTTTTGTGTAAGTAAGGATGTGATGACCAGGACTTGGGTTGGATAAGGCAGTCATCATGGACGGTGTGCTTTTGGCAATAAATGAGGGGTGTGGAGGTGTGGGGGAACCAACACGTTCAAGCTGTAGAATATGATTTACCAGCTCTACAGCTCTGGGGTCTACATTTTCATAAATATAAGTGACAAATTATCAATAAATCACTCTTTGGTTCACCATAATGCATAATGTTTATTGAAACCCAGTTCCAATAAATATGACTCTCCCTTTTTAGCCAAAGCATAAGAAACAAAGATGACAGGAATTACAAACAGAAATGAAAAATGGGGAATAAGCGCCTGGCCAGCAAGGAACCTTCTTTCTTTCCAATCCAATCTTAGACCACCGGATTCTGAAAGACACTTTCCTACATGTACACTTGTTTCCAAATGCCATTTAGTTTTCATTTTGACTCAAAGAATTTGCAGAATGAGGCAGTAAGAGTAATGTTTGATCACTGAACAGTTTACTGGGTTTTTTTTCTCATTCATATGCACAAGATTCAATGAGATTCCACTAAAATAAGAATAGCATGAATTAAAGTGACGCAATATTCCTGGTTTGAAATACAACAATGTCCCCATTCTTTCTCCAAGAAAAATGACCTGTAGGAAAAAAAAAAGCAGTCAATACATACTAAATATATGCAAAATTATCTACTAAAAAAAATGGAAAAGTGTAAGATAAAATTAGCATTGGAAGTAACTGATAATTTGCACCTAAAAGTTTACACACACATTTTAGCTTTTGTTCCATGCATATTCCTATAAGAAGAGGGGACAAGAGGAGACTAAAGACATTAATTATTGTTGTTATTCTTTATTTACCACATATTATGCTTGTGATACACTTTTATGCACTTTGTGATTTATCTTCTGCGTTTTAAGAGTGAAATTAAGACGTGTTGCAGACAGTGCTGTTGTAATGCCCTATAACTTTACAAACTCATTCGGCAGCTGGAAGCAATTGACATTGGGTAGCATTTGTCTTGAACAACACTTTAAAAAGTCAACTTGAATCTTAATTGAAATACCCTATATTTCACGTTGGAGATATGACCCAATTCTAGCCTTTTGTTTCCTTTTAGAAAGCAAGGCGGTGAAATCTTGTGCTGCTCATGAGACTATTTATTATTATCAAACAGTGGTATTTACTCTAACAAAGACTTTTTTAAATTGACTCTCTGAAAAATCTTGGTTATGCATATTTATCTTTTCTGGAAAATTGAGATAATAAGTAAAATTTTTCGAGGACCAAAAATTTGCCATCACCAGGACATATAAAAATACTTTCTCTTTGCCTCCTGTAATTCCTTAGTCTTTCTCCTCTGCCTATTTATTACTTACATTACTGCTTCTACCTTTCTTATGCTTAAGTGTTTTATATATTGGCTTACATATTTGTGATGCTGTGTGTTCTTATCCAAACCACCTAAAAACTATTATATTAAATTAATTGTAAATGTGACAGAAAAAAAGGAATGGATGAATAGTTATTTCTTACAATGAGCCAACTCTCACTGAGATGCCAGACCACTGTTCTAGCTGCTTCATCACCTACACACAATTGCTATAAGAGTTAGTTACCATTATTATCTACGTTTATCGGATGAGGCAAATGCCTCACAGAAAAGTTAAGTAACTCTCAAGGCACTATGCTAGTTAAGTAATAGCATCAGGATAAGACAAAGCCATCTATCAAATTCCCTTCACCTTAAGCACCATACATGTGTTGGAACACACATTTATATGCCCATGAAATATTTTTAAATTGAATAATACAATCAATTCCAGCTAAGTGTTTAATGAAGTGAATCATTTCATGGTGATAATGCCCCCTAATTTATCTGTTTATATTTTATTGTATCATGCTGAGTTATTCAGCATTCTCTAGGTACCTAGTGACATGAAGATAACTCCAACCCTTTGGAGCAAACTCAAGAGCATTGTTACAACGGTAGCTACAAAGTCATTTCAGGCATGAGCAGATTCCAAGAAGATGAGAGGCCTGCCTGCAGTCCCTATCTTTGCCCTACAACTCTGCCTTCTTCATTGGTTTCATTCTCAAGTAAGATTTGTATCCACTGGCAAGTCTTCAGTTTAAGTGGTCCCTACAGTCAGATACTTTGCCTGCTAATGCAGGAGACTCAGGTTCAATCCCTGGGGCAGGAAGATCCCCTGGAGGAGGAAATGGCAACCCACTCCAGTATTCTTGCCCAGGAAATCTCATGGACAGAGGAGCCTGGTGGGCTACAGTCCATGGGGTGACAGAATTGCACCCAACTTAGTGCCTAAACAACAAAGGCTGGATACAGAGCACAAACAAGCATCTTAGTGGCTCAAGCCAATTTTTAAGAGTTAATCCTCATTAGCAGAGTTGGGTCACACACCAATGCCTGGATCATCACTGTGGCTGGAAAACCACAGCCCTCTCTCCCCAGCCCTACCCAGACAAAGAGCGGGGGAAGGGGTGATTCTCCAAAGGGGGTTTAGGATGTCTCTGCATAAAGAAGAGGGGAAATTGTGCCCCTACCCCCAAAATCCAGAAATCCCTCAGAGACAAGTTCTCTAAAAGTGATCCTTAGCTTGGGTAGAGTGATGTGTTTCTTCAGTGTAAACACACCATGTGGCACTGTCAGGGAGGATGCGGTTGTGATTATCAAATCTGCTCGAGCTGGTTTAAGCTGAGATGGATTTATTACAGGGTTTTAAGACACATATTTCTCAAGGCAAACAAAGAGACAGAGTTTCTTTGAAGGTCCTAGGAAATATGCTAAGAGAAGGTTAAGCTTTTCAGCGTAAAAGGGTTGGTTTTTATATAAATACTCCAGGCTGAGTTTGGAACACTGCATTTCCTCTTTGCCTGGCTCCTGGCTCCTGGCTCCTACGGTGACCAACTAGTCGAGGTTTGCCTTGAGCTTTCTTGGGTTTAAAACTGAAAATCAGGACTTCTCTCACTGTCCAGTGGTTAAAACTTCACCTTCCAATGCAAGAGGTACAAGTTCAAACCCTGGTCAGGGAACTAAGACTCCCACAAGCCTTGAAGCCAAAACAAAGCAAAACAGAAATAATACTGTAGCAAATTCAATGAAATTTTTTTAAATGGTCCATATCCAAAAAGAAAAAAATCTGAAAATCTCAGCTGCCAGGAGCCCATCAGAGTAGGGGCATCTGGGTCAGTTGGTCATCTGCCTCACACCTGTTCTCCCGGTAGTGATACCAAAAAAAGAAAAAGAAAAAATTGGCCAAAATCAAAATTTGAAGTCAGCCAAGAAAATACCATAGGATCCAGGAAGGACATGTGAAGGAACAAAAAGACTTAAAGAGCCTACATCTCTGTCATGTAAAAAATGATGATGAGAGGGAGAGTCCAAAGTGAAGAGGTTTCCCGACAGAGTACATGAGAGGTTACCACAAGGGTCTAGAGAGGCCTCATGTGTGTTGGGAATCCAAATCCAAGAAAAGAGGAACAAATTCCCAAGGTCCATGACCCATCAAGTCTGTGGTGATTGAAAGACTTAGCCGAAACCTAAAAGTGTGCTTTGTTTTCCTGCTAGACTCCGAGTGTGTGCCTGCAGATGGACAGAAACACTCTCTGGCACCTGGCTTACCTGCCTGCTCCTTTCAGCTTTAAAAGACAAAGTGCTAAAGTCAGACAGAAAAAGACAAATATTATATCACTTATTTGTAGAACCTGGACAGTATATGGTGAGTGCAGATGGCAGCTGGGAAGAGCCACCCATGCCCGAGGCCAGGGCCTGCAGCTGGGAAGAGCATCCCGAGGAGTGGTGACTGCGCAGCAGGAGGGCCTAGAGGAGTTATCCCACGGTGAAGGTCAGGAACGGCAGCAGTAAGGAGATACCCCTCATCCAAGGTAAGGAGCAGCAGCTGTACCTTGCTGGAGCAGCCGTGAAGAGATACCCCATGCCCAAGGTAAGAGAAACCCAAGTAAGATGGTAGGTGTTGCAAGAGGGCATCAGAGGGCAGACACACTGAAACCATACTCACAGAAAACTAGTCAATCTAATCACACTAGGACCACAGCCTTGTCGAACTCAATGAAACCAAGGCATGCCTGTGGGGCAACCCAAGACGGGCGGGTCATGGTGGAGAGGTCTGACTGAATGTGGTCCCCTGGAGAAGGGAATGGCAAGCCACTTCAGTATTCTTGCCTTGAGAACCCCATGAACAGTATGGAAAGGCAAAATGATAGGATACTGAAAGAGGTACTCCCCAGCTCATAGGTGCCCAATATGCTACTGGAAGTCAGAGGAGAAATAACTCCAGAAAGAATAAAGGGATGGAGCCAAAGCAAAAACAATACCCAGCTGTGGATGTGACTGGTGATAGAAGCAAGGTCCGATGCTGTAAAGAGCAATATTGCATAGGAACCTGGAATGTCAGGTCCATGAATCAAGGCAAATTGGAAGTGGTCAAACAAGAGATGGCAAGGGTGAACATCGACATTCTAGGAATCAGCGAACAAAAAGGAATGGAATGGTGACTTTAACTCAGCTGACCATTATATCTACTACTGCAGGCAGGAATGCCTCAGAAGAAATGGAGTAGCCATCATGCTCAACAAGAGTCTGAAATGCAGTACTTGGATGCAATCTCAAAAACAACAGAATGATCTCAGTTCATCTCCAAGGCAAACCATTCAATATCACAGTTATCCAAGTCTATGCCCCAACCAGTAACGCTGAAGAAACTGAAGTTGAACAGTATTATGAAGACCTACAAGACCTTTCAGAACTAACACCCAAAAAAGATGTCCTTTTCATTATAGGGGACTGGAATGCAAAAGTAGGAAGTCAAGAAACACCTGGCGTAACAGGCAAATTTGGCCTTGGAATGCGGAATGAAGCAGGGCAAAGACTAATACAGTTTTGCCAAGAAAATGTACTGGTCATAGCAAACACCCTCTTCCAACAACACAAGAGAAGACTCTACACATGGACATCACCAGATAGTCAACATCAAAATCAGATTGATTATATTCTTTGCAGCCAAAGATGGAGAAGCTCTATACTGTCAACAAAAACAAGACCAGGGGCTGACTTGTGGCTCAGATCATGAACTCCTTATTACCAAATTCAGACTTAAATTGAAGAAAGTAGGGAAAACCGCTAGACCATTTAGGTATGACCTAAATCAAATCCCTTATGATTATACAGTGGAAGTGAGAAATAGATTTAAGAGACTAGATCTGATAGATAGAGTGCCTGATGAACTATGGAATGAGGTTCGTGACATTGTACAGGAGACAGGGATGAAGACCATCCACATGGAAAGAAATGCAAAAAAGCAAAATGGCTGTCTGGGGAGGCCTTACAAATAGCTGTGAAAAGAAGAGAGGTGAAAAGCAAAGGAGAAAAGGAAAGATATAAGCATCTGAATGCAGAGTTCTGAAGAATAGCAAGAAGAGATAAGAAAGCCTTCTTCAGTGATCAGTGCAAAGAAATAGAGGAAAACAACAGAATGGGAAAGACTAGAGATCTCTTTAAGAAAAATAGAGATAGCAAGGGAATATTTCATGCAAAGATGGGCTCGATAAAGGACAGAAATGGTATGGACCTAACAGAAGCAAAGATATTAAGAAGAGGTGGCAAGAATACACGGAAGAACTGTACAAAAAGGATCTTCACGACCCGGATAATCATGATGATGTGATCACTCATCTAGAGCCAGACATCTTGGAAAGTGAAGTCAAGTGGGCCTTAGAAAGCATCACTACGAACAAAGCTAGTGGAGGTGATGGAATTCCAGTTGAGCTGTTTCAAATCCTGAAGGACGATGCTGTGAAAGTGTTGCACTCAATATGCCAGCATTTTTGGAAAACTCAGCAGTGGCCACAGGACTGGAAAAGGTCAGTTTTCATTCCAATCCCAAAGAAAGGCAATGCCAAAGAATGTTCAAACTACTGTACAATTGCACTCATCTCCATGCTAGTAAAGTAATACTCAAAATTCTCCAAGGCAGGCTTCAGCAATGCGTGAACCCTGAACTTCCTGATATTCAAGCTGGTTTTAGAAAAGGCAGAGGAACCAGAGATCAAATTGCCAACATCCGCTGGATCATCAAAAAAGCAAGAGAGTTCCAGAAAAACATCTATTTCTGCTTTATTGACTAGCCAAAGCCTTTGACTGTGTGGATCACAAGAAACTGCGGAAAATTCTGAAAGAGATGGGAATACCAGACCACCTGACCTGACTCTTTTTTTTTTTAAGAGTATTTTATCAGAGTTTATTAAGAACAGTTTTTATTTTATCTTAGTGGTACATAATACAAGGTTCATCTTACGTCCAATGGTATCTTAAATTGATGAAACAGGGAATTACAATTTGAACCCCATTTCCTCATTTGTGACGTGTCCAAGGTCAAAAATGACTAACCCAGAACCATAATCCACCTTTCCTAATTCTTAGCTTACTTCATCCTCTTCTATATACCAGAGTGCTGATGCTAAACCACCAGGCTCTTAGAGGCAGACTGTCTTTTTTTTTTTTTTTTAGTTTTTTATTTTTTAAATTTTAAAATCTTTAATTCTTACATGCGTTCCCAAATATGAACCCCCCTCCCACTTCCCTCCCCATAACATCTCTCTGGGTCATCCCCATGCACCAGCCCCAAGCATGCTGTATCCTGAGTCAGACATAGACTGGCGATTCAATTCTTACATGATAGTATACATGTTAGAATGCCATTCTCCCAAATCATCCCACCCTCTCCCTCTCCCTCTGAGTCCAAAAGTCCGTTATACACATCTATGTCTTTTTTCCTGTCTTGCATACAGGGTCGTCATTGCCATCTTCCTAAATTCCATATATATGTGTTAGTATACTGTATTGGTGTTTTTCTTTCTGGCTTCACTCTGTATAATCGGCTCCAGTTTCATCCATCTCATCAGAACTGATTCAAATGAATTCTTTTTAACGGCTGAGTAATACTCCATTGTGTATATGTACCACGGCTTTCTTATCCATTCATCTGCTGATGGACATCTAGGTTGTTTCCATGTCCTGGCTATTATAAACAGTGCTGCGATGAACATTGGGGTACATGTGTCTCTTTCAATTCTGGTTTCCTCGGTGTGTATACCCAGCAGTGGGATTGCTGGGTCATAAGGTAGTTCTATTTGCAATTTTTTAAGGAATCTCCACACTGTTCTCCATAGTGGCTGTACTAGTTTGCATTCCCACCAACAGTGTAGTGACCTGACTCTTGAGAAATCTGTATGCAGGTCAGGAAGCAACAGTTAGAACTGGACATGGAACAACAGGCTGGTTCCAAATAGGAAAAGGAGTACGTCAAGCTGTATATTGTCACCCTGCTTATTTAACTTCTATGCAGAGCACATCATGAGAAAAGCTGGACTGGAAGAAACACAAGCTGGAAATATCAATAACCTCAGATATGCAGATGACACCACCCTTAGGGAAGAAAGTGAAGAAGAATTAAAGAGTCTCTTGATGAAAGTGAAAGAGGAGAGTGAAAAAGTTGGCTTAAAGCTCAACATTCAGAAAACGAAGATCATGGCATCCAGTCCCATCACTTCATGGAAATAGATGGGGAAACAGTAGAAACCGTGTCAGACTTTATTTTTGGGGGCTCCAAAATCACTGCAGATGGTGACTGCAGCCATGAAATTAAAAGATGCTTCCTCCTTGGAAGAAAAGTTATGACCAACCTAGATAGCATATTCAAAAGCAGAGACATTACTTTGCCGACTAAGGTCTGTTTAGTCAAGGCTATGGTTTTTCCTGTGGTCATGTATGGATGTGAGAGTTGGACTGTGAAGAAGGCTGAGCACTGAAGAATTGATGCTTTTGAACTGTTGTGTTGGAGAAGACTCTTAAGAGTCCCTTGGACTGCAAGGAGATCCAACCAGTCCATTCTGAAGAGATCATCCCTGGGATTTCTTTGGAAGGAATGATGCTAAAGCTGAAACTCCAGTACTCTGGCCACCTCATGGGAAGAGTTGACTCATTGGAAAAGACTCTGATGCTGTGAGGGTTTGGGGTCAGGAGGAGAAGGGGACGACAGAGGATGAGATGGCTGGATGGCATCACTGACTCGATGGACATGAGTCTGAGTGAACTTCGGGAGATGGTGACGGACAGGGAGGCCTGGCGTGCTGCAATTCCTGGGGTCACAAAGAGTTGGACGCGATTGAGTGACTAAACTGAACTGAACTGAAGCGATGGCAGAGTAGAAGGATGTGCGTTCATCTTCTCCTGTGAGAGCTCCAAGATTGAAAGTTGCTGCTGAACAATCATCAACAGCAGAATGTTGGATTGGAATGAAAAACATACCCCATGTCCAAGAGCAAAGGAGAAGCCACAACGACTTTAGGAGGGGCAAATTAGCGTTTAGAATCAAATTCCTCACAGTAATCCAAGCCTATGCTCCAACCAGTAATGCCAAAGAAGCTGAAATTGAATGGTTTTATGATGACATGCAGAAGAAAGAAATGGAAATCCCACTCGAGTATTCTTGCCTAGAGAATCCTGCAGACTGAGGAGCCTGGTGGGCTGCTGTCCCAGGGTCACATAGAGTTGGACATGACTGAAGCGACTCAGCATGCATGCATGCCTTGGAGAAGGAAATGGCAACCCACTCTAATATTCTTGCCTGGAAAATCCCAGGGACGGAGGAGCCTGGTGGGCTGCCATCTATGGGGAAGCACAGAGCCAGACATGACTGAAACAACTTAGGAGCAGCAGCAGCATGATGACCTGAAAGACCTTCTAGAACTAACGCCAAAAAATGATGTCCTTTTCATTTTCAGTTCAGTTCAGTTCAGTCACTCAGTAGTGTCTGACTCTTTGTGACCCCAGGAATTGCAGCACGCCAGGCCTCCCTGTACATCACCAGTCAAACTCATGACCATCGAGTCGATGATGCCATCCAGCCATCTCATCCTGTGTTGTCCCCTTCTCCTCCAGCCCCAATCCTTCCCAGCATCAGAGTCTTTTCCAATGAGTCAACTCTTCACATGAGGTAGCCAAAGTACTGGAGTTTCAGCCTCAGCATCAGTCCTTCCAATGAACACCCAGGACTGATCTCCCCCAGGATGGACTGGCTGGATCTCCTTGCGGTCCAAGAGACCCTCAAGAGTCTTCTCCAACACCACAGTTCAAAAGCATCAATTCTTTGGCACTCAGCTTTCTTCACAGTCTAACTCTCACATCCATACATGACCACTGGAAAAACCATAGCTTTGACTAAACGGACGTTTGTTGGCAAAGTAATGTCTCTGCTTTTCAATATGCTATCTAGGTTGGTCATAACTTTTCTTCCAAGGAGGAAGCATCTTTTAATTTCATGGCTGCAGTCACTATCTGCAGTGATTTTGGAGCCCAGAAAAATAAAGTCTGACACTGTTTCCACTGTTTCCCCATCTATTTCCCATGAAGTGATGGGACCAGATGCCATGATCTTCGTTTTCTGAATGTTGAACTTTAAGCCAACTTTTTCACTCTCCACTTTCACTTGCATCAAGAGGCTTTTTAGTTCCTCTTCACTTTCTGCCGTAAGGGTGGTGTCATCTGCATTTCTGAGGTTACTGATACTTCTCCTGGCAATCTTGATTCCACCTTGTGCTTCCTCCAGCCCAGCGTTTTTCATGATGTGCTCTGCATAGAAGTTAAATAAGCAGGGTGACAATATACAGCTTTGACGTACTACTTTTCCTATTTGAAACCAGTCTGTAGTTCCATGTCCAGTTCTAACTGTTGCTTCCTGACCTGAATACAGGTTTCTCAAGAGGCAGGTCAGGTGGTCTGGAATTCCCATCTCTTTCAGAATTTTCCACATTTTATTGTGATCCACACAGTCAAAGGCTTTGGCATAGTCAATAAAGCAGAAATAGATGTTTTTCTGGAATCTCTTACTTTTTTGATGATCAAACGGATGTTGGCAATTTAATCTCTGGTTACTCTGCCTTTTCTAAAACTAGCTTGAACATCTGGAAGGGGACTGCAATGTAAAAGTAGGAAGTCAAGAGATACCTGGATAAACAAGAAAATTTGGCCTTGGAGTACAAAATGAAGCAGGGTAAAGGCTAACTGAGTTTTGCTGAAAGAACGCACTAGTCACAGAAAAAACACTCTCTTCCAACAACACAACAGAAGATTCTACAAATGGACATCACCAGATGGTGAATACTGAAATAAGACTGATTATTTTCTTTGCAGCCAAACATGGAGATGCTCTATACAGTCAGGAAAAATAAGACTGGGAGCTGACAGTGGCCCAGATCATGAACTCCTCATTGCAAAATCCAGACTTAAATTGAAGTAAGTAAGGGAAACAACTTGACCATTCAGGTATGACCTATATCAAATACTTTACAATTATACAGTGGAAGGGACAAATGGATTCAAGGGATTCGATCTGATAGACACAGTGTCTGAAAAAATATGGATAGAGGTTCATGAAATTGTACAGGAGGCACTGATCAAGACGATCCAAAAAGAAAGAAATATAAAAAGGCAAAATGGTTGTCAGAGCAGGCCTTACAAATAGCTGAGAAAAGAAGAGAAGTGAAAGGCAAAGGAGATAAGGAAAGCTATACCCATCTGACTGCAGAGTTCCAAAGAATAGCAAGGATAGAAAAGAAGCTTTCCTCAGTGATAAATGCAAATAAAAAGAGAAAAACAATAGAATGGGAAAGACTAGATATCTCTTCAAGAAAATTACAGATATCAAGGAAATATTTCTTGCAAAGATGGGCACAATAAAGGACAGAAATGGGATGGAACTAACAGAAGCACAAGATATTAAGAAGATGTGGCAAGAATACACAGAACTATACAAAAAAAGATCTTTATGACCCAGATAACCAAGATGGTGTGATTACTTACCTAGAGCCAGACATCCTGGAATGTGAAGTCAAGTGGGCCTTAGGAAGCATCACTACAAAGCTAGTGGAGATGATGGAATTCCAGCAGAGCTATTTCAAATCCCAGAAGATGAGGCTGTGAAAGTGCTGCACTCAACATGCCAGCAAATTTGGGAAACTCAGCAGAGGCCACAGGATTGGAACAGGTCAGTTTTCAGTCCAATCCCAGAGAAAGGCAATGCCAAAGAATGTTCAAACTACCACACAATTGTACTCATCTCACATGCTAGCCGGGAGAAATATCAATAGCCTCAAATATGTAGGTGATACACCACATTTATGGCAGAAAGTGAAGAGGAACTAAAAAGCCTCTTGATGAAAGTGAAAGAGGAGAGTGAAAAAGTTGGCTTAAAGCTCACATTCAGAAAACTAAGATCATGGCATCTGGTCCCATTACTGCATGACAAATAGATGGAGAAACAGTGGAAACAGTGTCAGACTTTATTCTGGGGGGCTCCAAAATCACTGCAGATAGTGACTGCCGCCATGAAATTAAAAGACGCTTACTCCTTGGAAGAAAAGTTATGATCAACCTAGATAGCATATTCGAAAGCAGAGACATTACTTTGCCAACAAAGGTCTATCTTGTCAAGGATATGGTTTTTCCTGTGGTCATGTATGGATGTGAGAGTTGGACTGTGAAGAAGGCTGAGCGCCGAAGAATTGATGCTTTTGAACTGTGGTGTTGGAGAAGACTCTTGAGAGTCCCTTGGACTGAAAGGAGATCCAGCCAGTCCATCCTGGGGGAGGTCAGTCCTGGGTGTTCATTGGAAGGACTGATGCTGAGGCTGAAACTCCAGTACTTTGGCCACCTCATGTGAAGAGTTGACTCATTGGAAAAGAGTCTGATGCTGGGAGAGATTGGGGGCAGGAGAAGGGGACAACACAGGATGAGATGGCTAGATGGCATCACCGACTCGATGCACAAGAGTTTGGGTGAATTCGGAAAGTTCATGATGGACAGGGAGGCCCAGCGCACTACGATTCATGGCGTCACCAAGAGTCAGACATGACTGAGCGACTGAACTGAACTGAACTGAATACACTAGCAAAGTAATGCTCAAAATTCTCCAAGCCAGGCTTCAGGAGGACATGAACCATGAACTTCCAGATGTTCAAGCTGGATTTAGAAATGTCTGAGGAACCAGAGATCAAATTGCCAATCCATCAGATCATCGTAAAAAGCAAGAGTTCCAGAAAAACATCTACTTCTTCTTCATTGACTACATTAAAGCCTTTGACTGTGTAGATCACAACAAACTGTGGAAAATTCTTCAAGAGATGGGAATACCAGAACACCTTACCTGCCTCCTAAGAAATCTGTATATAGGTCAAGAAGCAACAGTTAGAACAGGCCATGGAACAATGGACTGGTTCCAAATTGGGAAAGGAGTACGTCAAGGCTGTATATTGTTACCTTGCTTATTTAACTTCTATGCAGAGTATGCTGCTGCTGCTGCTGCTGCATCGCTTCAGTCGTGTCTGACTCTGTGCGACCCCATAGACGGCAGCCCACCTGGCTCTCCCGTCCCTGGGATTCTCCAGGCAAGAACACTGGAGTGGGTTGCCATTTCCTTCTCCAACTATGCAGAGTATATCACATCAAATTCCAGGATGAAGCACAAGCTGAAATCAAGATTGCAGAGAGAGATATCAATGACCTCAGGTATGCAGATGACACCACATTTATGGCAGAAAGTGAAAAGGAACTAAACAGCCTCTTGAAGAAAGTGAAAGAGGAGAGTGAAAAAGTTGACTTAAAACTCAACATTCAAAAAACAAAGACCATGGCATCTGGTCCCATCACTTTATGGAAAATAGAGGGGGAAACAATAGAAACAGTGACAGACTTTATTTTCTTGGGCTCCAAAATCACTGCAGATGGTGGCTGGAGGCATGACATTAAAAGATGCTTGCTCCTTGGAAGAAAAGCTATCACCATCCTAGACAGTATATTAAAAAACAGAGACATTACTTTGCCAAAAAAGGTCCATGTAGTCAAAGCTATGGTTTTTCCAGTAGTCATGTATGGATGTGAGAGTTGGACCATAAAGACAGCTGAGCACCGAAGAACTGATGCTTTTGAACTGTGGTGTTGGATGACTCTTGAGAGTCCCTTGAACTGCAAGGAGATCCAACTAGTCAATCCTAAAGGAAATCAGTCCTGAGTATTCATTGGAGGGAATGATGTCCATATGAAGACATGACTCATTGGAAAAGACCCTGATGCTTGGCATGATTGAAGGCAGGAGGAGAAGGGGATGACAGAGCATGAGATGGTTGGATGGCATCACAGACTTGAAGGACATGAGTCTGAGAAAGTCCAGAAGTAGGTGATGGACAGGAAAGCTTGATGCGCTGCAGTCCATGGTGTCACAAAGAGTTAAACATGACTGAGTGACTGAACTGATACTGATGTAGAACCTGAAAGATAGTACAAATGAACTTATCTACAAAACAGAGACAGACACTCAGACATAGAAAATAATTTATAGTTACCAAGTGAGGGGGTGTGTGTATGTGAAAGTCTTTCAGTCGTGTCCAACTCTTTGCTACCCCATGAACAATAGCATGCTGAGCTCCTCTGTCTATGAAATTCTCCAGGTAAGAATACTGAAGTGGGTAACCATTCCTTTCTCCAGCGGATCTTCCCAACCAAGAGATCAAACCTGGGTCTCCAGCATTGCAGGCAGATACTTTACCATCCAAGCCACCAGACAAGCCCCAAGGGAGCCAGGGGTTGGTTGGGGGTTCAGTTCTGTTCTGTCACTCAGTCATGTCCGACTCTTTGCCACCTCATGGACCGCAGTACACCAAGCCTCCCTGTCCATCACCATCTCCTGGAGTTTATCCAAACTCACGTCCGTTGAGTCGGTGATGCCATCCAAACATCTCATCCTCTGTCATCGCCTTCTCCTCCTGCCTTCAATTTTCCCAGCATCAAGGTCTTTTCAAATGAGTCAGCTCTTCACATCAGGTTGGGGAGGGTGGCTCAATTACAAGTGTGAGATTGACAGGTACACATTATCATATGTAAAATGAGTAGACAACAAGGAGTTTCTGTATAGCACAGGAAACTGTGTTTGATATCTTTTTTTTAAGATTTTTTTTTAAGTCTTTACTGAATTTGTTACAGTATTGCTTATGTCTTACCTTTTGGTTTTCTGGCCACTAGGCATGTGGGATCATAGCTCCCTGACCAGGGATCAAACCTGCACCCTCTGCATTGGAAGCTTAGAGTCTTAACCCTGGGGAAGTCCCTGTTTGACATCTTGTAATAACCTATAATGGAAAAGATTCTGGGAAAAAAAAAATATATATATATAGTATGCTCAGTCACTCAGTCCTGTCTAACTTTTTGTAATACAGGCAAGAATACTGGAGTTCAGTGCCATTCTCTTCTCCAGGAGATCTTCCTAACCCAGGGAACAAACCTGGACCTCCAGCATTACAGACAGATTCTTTACCATTTGAGCCAGCACAGAAGTCTATGTATGTATATATACATATACATATATATGTGTATATATATATATATATATATATATATACACAACCAAATCACTTTGCTGTATACCTGAAATTTGCTGTAGATCAGCTATACTTAATAAATAGATAAATTTTAAAAATTAATGGAGGAAACATGTAAAATAAAGAGGGCATGATTATTGCACATTAGAATATTTTCTGATACTATCAAAGCCTTACATCTGTAGGATATAATTGAAATATTTATTAAATCCCTTCTCCCTCAGCCTCTAGACCTATTCCACTGAGTATCCCAAAGAGAGGAATTCTGATTCCCTTTTTCCACTCTTGTGACTTGGGGGGTTTCTCTCACCGAAGGGCTCATTTGTTCTTGAACTGAAAGGCAAGACAGTGAGATTATTCCACTGGGGAAAGGGGCCAAAAAAAAAAGGGTCCCCCTTAACTCTTCCATGCCTGCATCTAATTTTATTGAACTCCTAAACTACCCCCTCCCCAAGGAAAGAAGATGATTTATTTCTTCAGAATAATTCAGCAAGAATTACTTTAATAATTCAGCAAGAAGTACTTTACACTCTGTCTGTTGGAAACAGGAGATAAATATCAGTGTTCAAATTCCCCTAGAGTCCTGCTCCTTGCCTTCCCCTCCCATCTCCAGCATGATTTACTCAACCTGTATGCTGGGCACCCCCCAAATCATCTCCCATCCACGTGTCTCTGTTTTGGAATTGTCTGGAACTCCCAAGTTACCAAACCTCTGAACCTGGATGGATTCTAGCCCCATGCCTCCAAAAGCTATGTGTGGTTCTTACTTTCCTCAAATGCCCTTATATTCGACAGTGATAAGATGGGAAATATGGGTATTATTAAGTCTTTATTTTACCAAGAGTTTCACTGATGGCTCAGCAGTGAAAAATCTGCCTGCAATGGAGGAGACGCTGCTTTGATCCCTGGATGGTGAAGATCCCCTGGAGGAGGAAATGGCAACCCATTCCAGTATTCTTGCCTGAAAAGTCCCATGGATAGAGCAGCCTGGTGGGCTACAGTCCATGGGGTGGCAAAGAGTCAGACATGACTTAGGAACTAGACAACAGTGTACAAAATGCCTTTATGTATCATCATTCATTTATTTGTTTCACCAGTGTGTGCCAGAGTTTTTATTTGATTCTCAAAATTCAGGGTGTCAGGGCACAGTCATCGTCCCTGTCTCACGTATAAGGAAGCTAAGGCTCAGGAAGGTGACTATTAACCCAAACTCACATGGTTACTGGCAGCTCTGGGACTTGAGTCAAGAGCTCCTGGCTCCCAGTACTAGGAGTGCTGAGGTGTTTAGCATTCATTACCATGCTTTCCATGCCAGGAAAATTGTCCTGATTTGGTCAGTGACAAAGCTCAAGCAGCATTTTTGCTGGGTTATATATTGTTAACTCAGAAGATTAAAAGGTACAGGTGCTAAGTTTTCTCCATCAGCATCACTACACTTTTGCCCTTAAAGCTTTATTTCCTATTATGGAAAAGATTATCCTGAACTGTATTTTTTTCCCCTCGAGTGGAGCAAAACAACATTTTTTAATGCCTGCAACATTCACTTTTAGCTCTACACATTCTGTGCATTTCATAGGTTCATTTCAGAATAGCTTATGTTAACCTCTAGGTGACATATTTTTAAGTTACTTGCTATATTTTGTTTAACTTTCAACTCTAATTTTATCCTGAGTGTACACCGTTTAGATCAGAACATTTAAGTGTTTATATTAATAGTATGTCTTTATCTTGCTGACGTTGCCCTCGAATGATCTATGTGTTTTTATAGAAGACGTCTCATAAAAAATTTTCAGCTATTGTAATGTAAGTTCTCTCTCTTACTCAAAGTATGCTTTTGCTTAAATGTTTAGTGAGTTATGTTTTGACACTAAGTCTTTTTTAAGTGTAATCAAAGCAATCCAAAATTTACCAAAGTCCTGAAATGACATTACTAAATATTTCCATAAATAATCTTAAAGAGTTTTGACAAGGCATTTGAAAAAGTTTCCGACTTTAATATCTGATTGTTGATTTAGAATCCTTAAAAATACATGAAGTTATTTGGCCTGAAAAATTATACTAAACAAAATCAGAATCTAAATGGGATTTTAAGTCCAGCTCTTAATATCCTTATTTGATTAAAGTACTAACCTCATTCATAAATGTCAGCAAAAATCACTTGATGCTGGTTTATATAATATTCTCATGTTGAACACCACACTAAAACAATCCTTAAAATAATAATAAACACTGACTCAGCTAATGCTGGAATTTTAGACCTCATTTTAAGAGCATAACTACAAGAGAAAAATAATAAGGCAACTGGAAGTGGACATAACTACTTACTAACCAGTCATACCACTAAATAATAAAGATGAAATTAATTTCACTCCTACATTATTTGTTATCCTTTGCATATCCCACAAGATGGCGAAGTAGAAGGATGTGTGCTGATCTTCTCCTGCGAGAACTCCAAAATTATAACTCACTGCTGAACAACCATCTACAGGAGAATATTGAATCCCATCAAAAAAAGATAGCCCACGTCCAAGGGCAAAGGAGAAGTCCCAGCAAAAAGGGAGGAGGAGCAAAATCACATTTAGAATCAAACCTCCTACCTTCCAGAGATGCTCAGAGGGCTCAAACAAAACCTTATGCACACCAGGAGACTGGGCCAGACTTGCCTTTGAATGTTTGAGCATCTCCTGTGGTGGAATGGGTCAGCAGTGGCCTACCACATGGGCAGGGGCTCTGGGTGCAGCACACCTGACTGTGGCATAAGCCCTCTTGGAAGAGGTTGCCATGAACCCCACCATAGAGCCACCAGAACTTACAAAAGACTGGGGAAACAGGCTCTTGGAGGGAACAAACAAAACCTGTGTTCACCAGGACCCAGGAGAAAGGAGCAGTGACCCCACAAGAGATTGACCCAGACTTTGCCTGTGAGTGTCCAGAAGTTTCCAGCAGAAGTGAGAGTCTGCGGTGGCCTGCTGCAGGGTCAGGGCACTGTGTGTGGCAGTGCTTGTATGGGACTTTTTGAAGGAGGTCGCCATTATCTTCATTACCTCCACCAATTTTGGTCTCAAGTCAAACAACAGGGAGGGAACACAACCCCTCCCATCAACAGAAAATTAGATTAAAGATTTACTGAGCATGGCCCCACCCATTAGACAAGACCCAGTTTCTGCAACAGTCAGTCTCTCCCATCAGGAAGCTTCCATAAACCTCTTATCATTATCCCTCAGAGGGCAGACAGAATGAAAACCACAGTCACAGAAAACTAATCAAACTGATCACATGGACCACAGCCTTGTCTAACTCAATGAAACTATGAGCCACACCATGTAGGGCCACCCAAGACAGACGGGTCATGGTGGAGAGTTCTGACAAAATGTGGTCCACTGGAGAAGGGAATGGCAAACCACTTCAGTATTCTTTCCTTGAGAACCCCATGAACAGTTTGGAAAAGTAAAAACATATGACATTGAAAGATGAACTCCCCAGGTCAGTAGGTGCCTAATATGCTACTGGAGAAGAGTAGAGAAATAACTCCAGAAAGAATGAAGAGACAGAGCCAAAGCAAAATCAGCCCCCAGTTGTGGATGTGACTGGTGATAGAAATAAAAAGTCTGATACTGTAAAGAACAATACTGCATAGGAATCTAGAATGTTAGGTCCATGAATCAAGGCAAATTGGAAGTGGTCAAGCAGGAGATGGCAAGACTGAACATCACCATTTTAGGAATCAGTGAAGTAAAATGGACTGGAATGGGTGAATTTAACTCAGATGACCATTTTATCTACTACTATGGGCAAGAATACACAGAAGAACTGTACAAAAAAGATCTTCACAACCCAGATAATCATGATGGTGTAATCACTCATCTAGAGCCAGACATCCTGGAATGTGAAGTCAAGTGGGCCTTAGAAAGCATCACTATGAACAAAGCTAGTGGAGGTGATGGAATTCCAGTAGAGCTATTTCAAATCCTGAAAGATGATGCTGTGAAAGTGCTGCACTCAATACGCCAGCAAATTGGGAAAACTCAGCAGTGGCCACAGGACTGGAAAAAGTCAGTCTTCATTCCAATCCCAAAGAAAGGCAATGCCAAAGAATGCTCAAACTACCATACAATTGCACTCATCTCACATGCTAGTAAAGTAATGCTCAAAATTCTCCAAGCCAGGCTTCAGCAATGCGTGAACTGTGAACTTCCTGATGTTCAAGCTGGTTTTAGAAAAGGCAGAGGAACCAGAGATCAAATTGCCAACATCCGCTGGATCATGGAAAAAGCAAGAGAGTTCCAGAAAAACATCTATTTCTGCTTTCTTGACTATGCCAAAGCCTTTAACTGTGTGGATCACAATAAACTGTGAAAGATTCTGAAAGAGATGGGAATACCAGACCACCTGACCTGCCTCTTGAGAAATCTGTATGCAGGTCAGGAAGCAACAGTTAGAACTGGATATGGAACAACGACTGGTTCTAAATAGGAAAAGGAGTACGTCAAGGCTGTATATTGTTACCCTGCTTATTTAACTTCTATGCAGAGTACATCATGAGAAACGCTGGACTGGAAAAAACACAAGCTGGAATCCAGATTGCCAGGAAGAATCTCAATAACCTCAGATATGCAGATGACACCACCCTTATGGCAGAAAGTGAAGAGGAACTAAAAAGCCTCTTGATGAAAGTGAAAGTGGAGAGTGAAAAACTTGGCTTAAAGCTCAACATTCAGAAAATAAAGATCAGGGCATCCGGTCCCATCACTTCATGGGAAATAGATGGGGAAACAGTGGAAACAGTGTCAGACTTTATTTTGGGGGGCTCCAAAATCACTGCAAATGGTGATTGTAGCCATGAAATTAAAAGACGCTTACTCCTTGGAAGAAAAGTTTTGACCAACATAGATAGCATATTCAAAAGCAGAGACATTACTTTGCCGACTAAGGTCTGTCTAGTCAAGGCTATGGTTTTTCCAGTGGTCATGTATGGATGTGAGAGTTGGACTGTGAAGAAGGCTGAGTGCCGAAGAATTGATGCTTTTGAACTGTGGTGTTGGAGAAGACTCTTGAGAGTCCCTTGGACTGCAAGGAGATCCAACCAGTCCATTCTGAAGGAGATCAGCCCTGGGATTTCTTTGGAAGGAATGATGCTAAAGCTGAAACTCCAGTACTTTGGCCACCTCATGCGAAGAGCTGGCTCATTGGAAAAGACTTTGATGCTGGGAGGGATTGGGGGCAGGAGGAGAAGGAGACAACAGAGGATGAGATGGCTGGATGGCATCACTGACTTGATGGACGTGAGTCTGAGTGAACTCTGGGAGTTGGTGATGGACAGGGAGGCCTGGCTTGCTGCGATTCATGCAGTCACAAAGAGTCAGACATGACTGAGCGACTGAACTGAACTGAACTGATGGGCAAGAATACATTAGAAGAAATGGAGTAGTCCACATAGTCAACAAAAGAATCAGAAATGCAATACTTGGATGCAATCTCAAAAACAATAGAATGATCTCTGTTCATTTCCAAGGCAAACCTTTCAAGATCACAGTAATCCAAGTCTATGCCCCAAAGAGTAATGCTGAAGAGGTGAAGTTGAACAGTTCTTTGAAGGCCTACAAGACCTTCTAGAACTAACACCCAAAAAAAGTGTCCTTTTCGTTTTAAGAGACTGGAATGCAAAAGTAGGAAGTCAAGAGATACCTGGATAAACAGGCAAATTTGACTTTGGAGTACAAAATGAAGCAGGGCAAAGGCTAACTGAGTTTTGCCAAGAGAACGCACTGGTCATAGCAAACACCCTCTTCCAAAAACACAACAGAAGACTCTACAGATGGACATCACCAGATGGTCATACCAAAAGCAGATTGATTATCTTCTTTGCAGCCATAAATGGAGAAGCTCTATGCAGTCAGCAAAAACAAGACTGGGAGCTGACTGTGGCCCAGATCATGAAATTCTCATTGCAAAAGGAAACAACTTGACCATTCAGGTATAACCTGTATCAAATCCCTTACAATTATACAGTTAAAGGGACAAATAGATTCAAGGGATTAGATCTAATAGACACAGTGTTTGAAAAAATATGGATGGAGGTTCATGACATTGTACAGAAGGCACTGATCAAGACCATCCAAAGAGAAAGAAATGTAATAAGGCAAAATGGTTGTCAGAGGAGCCCTTACAATTAGCTGAGAAAAGAAGAGAAGTGAAAGGCAAAGGAGAAAAGGAAAGATATACCCATCTGACTGCAGATTTCCAAAGAATAGCAAAGAGAGATAAGAAAGCCTTCCTCAGTGATAAATGCAAATGAAAAGAGAAAAACAATAGAATGAGAAAGACTAGAAAAAAGAAAATTACAGATACCAGGGGAACATTTCATGAAAGATGGGCACAATAAAGGACAGAAATGGTATGGAACTAACAGAAGCACAAGATATTAAGAAGATGTGGCAAGAATACACAGAAGAGTGATTTTAAACGATCTTCATGACCCAGATAACCAAGATGGTGTGATTACTCACCTACGTCCAGACATCCTGGAATGTGAAGTCAAGTGGGCCTTAGGAAGCATCACTACAAACAAAGCTAGTGGAAGTGATGGAATTTCAGCAGAGCTATTTCAAATCCTAAAAGATGAGGCTGTTAAAGTGCTGCACTCAACATGCCAGCAAATTTGGAAAACTCAGCAGTGGCCACAGTTTTCAGTCCAATCCCAGAGAAAGGCAATGCCAAAGAATATTTAAACTACCACACAATTGCACTCATCTCACATGCTAGCAAAGTAATGCTCAAAATCCTCCAAGCCAGGCTTCAAGAGTATATGTACCATGAACTTCCAGATGTTCAAGCTGGATTTAGAAAAGTCTGAGGAACCAGAGATCAAATTGCCAACATCCGTCGGATCATCATAAATGCAAGAGAGTTCCAGAAAAAAGTTTACTTCTTCATTGACTACACTAAAGCCTTTTACTGTGTGGATCACAACAAACTGTAGAAAATTCTTAAAGAGATGGGAATACCAGAACACCTCACCTGCCTCCTGAGAAATCTGTATGCAGGTCAAAGAGCAACAGTTAGAACGGGACATGGAACAATGGACTGGTTCCAAACAGGGAAAGGAGTACGTCAAGGCTGTATATTGTCACCCTGCTTGTTTAACTTCTATACAGAGTACATCATGCGAAATTCCAAGCTGGATGAAGCACAAGTTGGAATCAAAATTTCAAGGAGAAATATCAATAATCTCAGATATGCAGATGACACCACCCTTATGGCAGAAAGAGAAGAATTAAAAAGCCTCTTGATGAAAGTGAAAGAGGAGAGTGAAAAAGATGACTTAAAACGCAACATTCAGAAAACTAAGATCATGGCATACAGTCACATAATTCATGGTAAATAGATGGGGAAACAATGGAAACAGTGACAGACTTTATTTCCTTGGGCTCCAAAATCCCTGCAGATGGTGACTGCAGCCATGAAATTAAATGACACTTGCTCTTTGGAAGCAAATCTATCAACAACCTAGATAGCATATTAAAAAGCAGAGACATTAGTTTGCCAACAAAAGTCTGTGTAGTCAAAGCTATGGTTTTTCCAGTAGTCATGTATGGATGTGAGAGTAGGACTGTAAAGAAAGCTGAGAGTCAAAGAATTGATGCTTTTGAACTGTGATGTTGGAAATGATTCTTGAGAGACCCTTAGACTGCAAGGAGATCCAACCAGTCAATCCTAAAGGAAATCAGTCCGAATATTCATTGGAAGGACTGATGCTGAAGCTGAAGCTCCTATACTTTGGCCACTTGATGTGAAGACCTGACTCATTGGAAAAGACCCTGATGCTGGGAAAGATTGAAGGCAGTAGGAGAAGGGGACAACAGAGGGTGAGATGGTTGGATGGCATCACCAACTTGATGGACATGAGTTTGAGCAAGCTCTGGGAGTAGGTGATGGACAGGGAATTCTGGCGTGCTCTAGTCCACAGATTCGCAAAGAGTCAGGCACAACTGAGAGACTGAACTGAACTGAACTTGGATAGCAAATCTGTAAGTATAACCACCACCGGGTTGCTCAGTCGTGTCCGACTCTGAGACCCCATGGACTATAGCCTATCAGCTCCTCCGTCCATGGGATTTTTCAGACTAGAGTGCTGGAGTGGATTGCCATTTCCTTCTCCTGGGGAACTTCCCAACCCAGGAATCGAACCTGGGTCTCCCACATTGCAGGCAGACGCTTTACCGTCTGAGCCACCAGGGAAGCCCCTTCTAAGTATAACAGCATAAGGATATTTGAAACCCTCACCATACATATGTTGAAGGGTATTTGGTGGGCGAAGGGTGAGGGGATTCAGGATAAAACCAATGAATAGTATAGGCATATCGCATTGCTATACTTCACTTGACAAAAAAGAAGTTCTTTAATTATAATGAATGTTGTAAAGCAACAGTCCCCAACTTTTTTTGTCACCAGGGATTGCTTTCATGGAAACACTTTTTCCATGGACTGGGGGTAGGGAGATGTTTTCCTGATGATTCAAGTGCATTACATTCAGGCGTTAATGCCAGCAATGGGAAGCAACTATAAATACAGATGAAACTTCTTTCATTTGCCCACCACTCACCTCCTGCTGTGAAGCCTAGTTCCTAATAGGCACTGGACCAGTACTGGTCCATGGAAAGACTATGGATGGTATGGTTTGCAGAAGAGAAGTAAGCCAAGTCCAAACACAGTATGAGTCAACTGAGGTGTTAATAAATTGCTGCTTCTTCACGAGGGAGGGATCCAAAGTTATCTACTGCCCTGGGGTAACTGGCTAGTCCCACTGGGAAAAGGTATTTTGCTGAAGGCTCAGTGTACACCTGGCTATCTCCCCAGAATTCCATCAATCGCTGTCTCTCTTAGGATCTTCACACGATCTTAACAGTACAAGCAGGTTGAACACGTAAATTGGACATTATCAGAGCAGCTTGGGTGAGGGGAAGCCCATGCTACTGAGATCATTTCATTGCTGCCACTTGGTTCATGAGACCAGGAAGCAGCTCCAAATTGGTGAGGAGAGGTTGGCTGAGAATGGGTGGTCCGATCTGCTGATTACAGAGCCCACAGACACATCCTGTCTCTCATCTTCCTCCTGAACTTGTGGCCAAGCTGTTAGCCACAACTCACTAATTCCTCTAGATTTGTATCTCTGGCCCTTTTTCCTTCCAAACAAAGCAAGGAATCAGATGCTCTCTGATTTTTTCCTTTGGGTAAGATTTTCCTTCTCCGGGGTCCTGGGCCACCTCAGAGAAAGATTGCAAGGATGCACATGTCCAGTTTTAGCTAAAACCAGCATGTTGTACAAAACCATCTATGGTCTACCCCTGAATTTTTGTCTTTTCAGTCAGTTGATCAAAGCAAATTCCCCCAAGCAACAAGAGGGCTGGATTGAGGGTAAGGGATTAGAGCAGCAGAAATAGGTGCCAAGGTAATTCCAGGCACAATGTACGTACATGTGCCTTCAGTAACTTTCCGAATCCCACCTCGCAGGTACCTCTGTGGCTTGGTAAACTGCTTCTATGGAGACCCAACTTTACGGTGTTTGGGGTCAAAAAGACAGTTAAGGTTACATGTTCGCTTTGTGCATTTGAGCCAGGTTCCGTGTCTACCTGGAACTAGTAGTCAGTTGGGAGAAGAAGCTATTTCTCAAAGAGGGAATGGACTTTTTCCCCCAAAATCCTAAGAGTCTTCTCCTGGGGGCAGCAAGGGGTTGCATACAACATCTCTTTTTTTCCACAGACATTCGGGGAATCATTGGATCTTTTCAGTCATGATGGCTGAGGAGCAGACTTTCTTCTGCTTCAGCTTGGACAATCTGCAGATCCTTTTCTTGCTCCGCTCAAGCCTCACAGCTTCATGATAAATAGAGCAACTTAGCAGATTCAGATGTAGTTTATGTTGCTACCAGATGCCCTTTTTTTCCATGAAAAATAAAAAATGGTGTCTCAGACTTGAGATAATCAATTTCATCAGCAAAACTATGCATGTATACGTATATGTATGTAAATGATGTTTTTGAGTCTTTCAACTTCATATTCTTTGAAATATGAAGCAATTTATACATGGTATTTAAATAGTTTCTACTGAGGCAACGAAATGTGTTTTAGTCTAAAGGCAAATTCCCACAATATGCTAAGTTCTATTTTTAAATTATACTACATCAGCAACATGTTACTGAATACTTTGACTATTTTCATTTATCATTTCTCTTGTTTTTATCATGAGGCATTATTTGAAGAATGTACCATTCCATGGAACTAGCAAATGATTAATAAGACTTCAATTTGGGGGAATTAAAGAAATTAGTCAGCATGCAAACTCTTGCTGCCTCATCTGGTCTCTATCATGCATGCTTAAACTATCTGTGCATCATTTTATCTGGATTTATATCCCTCATTACTGAAAAAAATTAAAAGATGAAAAAATAGATAAACTATTCAGAAAAAGATGTGTATGTTAACAAACATCTATCACAGATTGATGATGTGTCTTTTAGGGTTGAGGAATTTGTCTTCTGTTAATGAAAAAGAAATAGGTTAGCTAATTTGTACTCAAACCCAGAAGGGCTGAAAATATACTGATTAAAGATGACTTTGAAAGAGGGGACGAAAGACCAGAATCCTGTACAATCAATCATTTTACATACTGATCTCTTCCCACTGAATGCACATTTTCTGCATTATTTATTAATACAGTCAGAAAGCATTTTCTGAATCTCCTATATGTTGGCATTGCTATAACCAAAGCACATGCACAATTTTGCATTTACTTTTCAAATGAATATGATGATCATTTTTGTTATATTTCTAATGATTAATGTCAACTTTTTCAGCATCATTTTACTAAAACACAAATGTTATGGGAATGTAGGTTTTTCAAATTTTACCTTCACAGACAACTCTTCATTACAAGGCAGTACAACATAGTTCTGAAGCAACATGGTTCAGTTCAGTTCAGTCACTCAGTTGTGTCCGACTTTCTGCGACCCCATGGGCTTGAACACACCAGGCTCTCCTGTCCATCACCAGCCCCCAGAGCTTGCTTAAACTCCTGTCCATCAAGTCAGTGATGCCATCCAACCATCTCATCGTCTGTCATCTCCTTCTCCTTCTGCCCTCAATCTATCCCAGGATCAGGGTCTTTTCTAATGAGTCAGATCTTCACATCAGGTGACCAAAGTATAGGAGCTTCAGCTTCAGCATCAGTCCTTCCAGTGAATATTCAAGACTGATCTCCTTCAGAATGGACTGGTTGGATCTCCTTGCAGTCCAAGAGACTCTCAAGCGTCTTCTCCAACACCACAGTTCAAAAGCATCAATTCTTTGACTCTCAGCTTTCTATATGGTCCAACTCTCACATCCATACATGACCACTGGAAAAACCTAGCTTTCATTCATGGACCTTTGTTGGCAAATAACATCTCTGTTTTTTAATATGCCATCTAGAATGGTGATAGTTTTTCTTCCAAGGAGCAAGTGTCTTTTAATGTCATGGCCGCAGTCACCATCTGCAGTGATTTTGGAGCCCAAGAAAATAAAGTCTGTCACTGTTTCCACTGTTTCCCCATCTATTTGCCATGAAGTGATGGGACCAGATGCCATGACCTTAGTTCTCTGAGTGTTGAGTTTACTTTTTTAAATATAAATTTATTTATTTTAATTGGAGGTTAATTGCTTTACAATATGGCAACCCACTCCAGTACTCTTGCCTGGAGAATCCCATGGATGGAGAATCCTGGTAGGCTACAGTCCATGGGGTCGACTGAGCTACTTCACACACATGGGTTTTGCCGTACATCAATGTTGAGTTTTAAGCCAGCTTTTTCACTCTCCTCTTTCACTTTCATCAAGAGGTTCCTCTTCACTTTTTGCCATAAGGGTGCTGTCATCTGCATATCTCAGGTTATTGATATTTCTCCCAGTGATCTTGATTCCAGCTTGTGCTTCATCCAGCCCAGCATTTCACATGATGTACTCCACATAGAAGTTAAATGAGCAGGGTGACAATATACAGCCTTGACGTACTCCTTTCCCAATTTGGAACCAGTCTTTTGCTCCATGTCCGGTTCTAACTATTGCTTCTTGACTGCATACAGACTTCTCAGGATGCAGGCAAGGTGTTCTGGTATTCCCATCTCTTGAAGAATTTTTCACAGTTGTTGTGAGCCACACAATGAAAGGCTTTAATAGTGTCAATGAAGCAGAAGCAGACTTTTTTCTGGAACTCTCTTGCTTTTTTGATGATCCAGCAGATGTTGGCAATTTGATCTCTGGTTCTCTGCCTTTTATAAATCCAGCTTGAACATCTGGAAGTTCACAGTTCACATACTGTTGAAGCCTGGCTTGGAGAATTTTGAGCATTTCTTTGCTAGCATGTGAGATGAGTGCAATTGTGCAGTAGTTTAAACATTCTTTGGCATTGCCTTTCTTTGGGATTGGGCTGAAAACTGACCTGTTCCAGTCTGTGGCCTCTGCTGAGTTTTCCAAATTTATTGGCATATTTAGTGCAGCACTTCAACAGGATCATCTTTTAGGATTTGAAATAGCTCTGCTGGAATTCCATCACCTACAGCAGCTTTATTCGTAGTGATGCTTCTTAAGGCTATATGGATCCAAGTCCATGGAGCTACATGGATCCAAGTCCAAATTCTGGATTCCCACATACCATGAGACCTGGGACCCACTAACCACTTCAGCTTCCTTTTCCTCATGGGTGGAATAGTAACAATAATAGAAGCACTATTCCCGTGGTTGTTTTGAGGATTAAATGACATAATAACATATAAAATGTTTAAGACAGTGCCTAGAAAGTGAAAGAGAAGAGTGAAAAAGTTGGCTTAAGGCTCAACATTCAGAAAACTAAGATCATGGCATCTGGTCCCATCACTTCATGGGAAATAGATGGGGAAACAGTGGAAACAGTGTCAGACTTTATTTTTGGGGGCTCCAAAATCACTGCAGATAGTGATTACAGCCATGAAATTAAAAGACGCTTACTCCTTGGAAGGAAAGTTATGACCAACCTAGATAGCATATTCAAAAGCAGAGACATTACTTTGCCAACAAAAGTCCGTCTAGTCAAGGCTATGGTTTTTCCAGTGGTCATGTATGGATGTGAGAGTTGGACTGTGAAGAAGGCTGAGCGCTGAAGAATTGATGCTTTTGAACTGTGGTGTTGGAGAAGACTCCTGAGAGTCCCTTGGGCAGCAAGGGGATCCAACCAGTCCATTCTAAAGGAGATCAGTCCTGGGTGTTTATTGGAAGGAATGATGCTAAAGCTGAAGATCCAGTATTTTGGCCACCTCATGGGAAGAGTTGACTCATTGGAAAAGAGTCTGATGCTGGGAGGGATTGGGGGCAGGAGGAGAAGGGGACGACAGAAGATGAGATGACTGGATGGCATCACCGACTCGATGGACGTCAGTTTGAGTGAACTCTGGGAGTTTGTGATGGACAGGGAGGCCTGGTGTGCTGCGATTCATGGGGTCGCAAAGAGTTGGACATGACTGAGCGACTGAACTGAACTGAACTGAGCACAAAGTCAACAGTGTTCGAGTTATTTTTATGTATCTCTAGTATCAGTCAGTGGATGTTCTGTTTATTCTTCATGGTTCGTGTCACGTAGTCTCTCATACACTAAGCTTTTCCTCATCTTTCCCACTGAGGATGCTCCTTTCTTCCATCCACCTTCCAGACTTTGTGTTTGTATTGTTCTCACAGCACTTGATCCTTTATACCTTGCTCTCAAAATGTGTACACCCTTCTCTTACCCAAATTGCCAGATTACCAACTCCTCGACAGTCTTTTTGCCTTATGCCCCTACTGGGTGCCTAACAGTCTTGCACATTAAATAGAGGTTCAATAAATATTAATAAAGTTAGAAAAACTGTGGATGTGACGACATTCTACAGGTAGGAATACAACGATACAGACACGTGTTTTCAATTAAAATTATTTAACTTTCTCTGATTAGTTTTTAGTTAATTTTAGTTTCTTACTGAAAATAATTCCACTCTTTTGCAAATCAGTAGCATCTGTGTTGGAGAAGGAAATGGCAACCCACTCCAGTATTCTTGCCTGGAGAATCCCATGGACAGAGGAGCCTGACAGGCTGCAGTCCATGGGGTCACAGAGAGTCAGACACGACTGAAGTGACTTAGCAGCAGCAGCAGCATCTGTATTAGAGACTTTTTGTCTATACCAAGCTTACCTTGTCTTTGGATGGTTTCTTTTTTTTTTTAAATTCTTTTGACCACTTGCAACTTTTTATTCAGGATAAGTTTATTTCTCTTAGAAACATAAGTATGTCATCTGGCACAGTTACAACTATTTTGGTTCTCCAAACAAATCAATGTTTTTCCAAATCTTTTCCTAATGTTCTGGCTTACCAATGATCCCTTACTTCTTTGCTATACTTAGTTATACTATTTTTTTTGCATAAAGCATCAGTATTATTTTCTTCTTTTTGCAGATTATTCCCCTCTGTTTACAAGTATTTGCAGTATCCATAATGGTGTTAATTAAACTCACGAAATAGTTTTAATGTAACTTTTCTGTATCTCTATGAGAGAACTAAAATGAAAAATGACTTTCAACTTTTTAAGTGTAACACAAATCCCAAAACCTTTGCTTCAAATTAACATGTTACCATAAGTAACATCATCATAAAATAATTTAACAGCATAAAGCAATCTGATTGGCCTCCAGCCCATTAGCTTATAAACTTATCAAAATAATTTCATTCTTATCTCTTAATTGTTGACCAGGAGTAATGAGTTTCAAATGAAGCTATAATTGCATTAGTCATGGTTATCCTTGATGAATGAATAAATGTAAAAACTATTCACTACAGAGACACACATTAATATAATCAGTCGTGTAATTATAGTATAGTAATTCAGTGCCCTTATGTAGTCAGTATATAACATATAGGCACATCACTGGAAAAAAATCTGATTCAGATTTTTGTAAGGATCCACAAAACTCTGCGTAAGTTATTACAGAAAAGTTAATTAAAATGGGTGCCCTTTCAAAAGCTTGCAACTCATCTAATTTCCAAAGTAAAATAAAATTAGCTCAATTAGAAAAAAGCAATAACAAATGATTATTTCAGTTTCTAAAACTGCTCGGCATCTCTCACAATTTATCTTGTGATTATCTTAGAATTTATAAACTTTATTAAATACACCTATTATAGTTTAGAATGAAATTATTGCACCCACAATAAGACACTGATGTTTTTCCTCTTTTCAAAACTTTTTTATTTTATATTGGGGTTTAGACGATTAACAGCGTGGTGATAGTTTCAGGTGAACAGTGAAGGGATCAGCCATACGTATACATGTAGCCACTCTTCCCAAACTTCCCTCCCATTCAGGCTGCCATATAACACTGAGCAGATTCGTTGAATAACACACTAATCTTATGCATCTACTGGGCACTTTACAATTCTCAGTTATAAATAAAAATAAATAAAATAAATTCTCAGTTAATTATAATTCTTTATATTCACCTGCATTATCTTACTTGAAATCAGTTTTTGCCGAATGTGTCATCCCCTCATGGTATGCAAACAATCTTCTACTACAGGGTCATTGGGGCCCTTGTATATTGTCCCAGTGCCAAGGAAACTCTTGGTCCCAATTTTCCCAACAATGTCAATGACACGGTATTTTCCTCAGCCCCCAAACCTCCCTGTGCTTTGTAATGCTGATGCTGGGACCCAGCAGATTAAACATCTGCTTTGCCACAGGCTTCTTAGGGAGAGAGAAGCGGACCAGAAGAGAGTTGCTTCTGTTTACACCGTGCATCCCCTCTGTTGCCTCAGGATGCCCTCCACCCTGGCACCTGGTCCCAGCCTCTCCCCAGCACTCCCACAACTGGCCTTGCTGCACCCTCAGAGGTACAGCCCCTCCAGGAGTGCCTCCTCCTCAGAACAGGGTCCACTCTATAGCACTCTCTCTTCAAGACATCAGGTTCAGGACTTCCCTGGTGTTTCACTGGCTAAGAATCCGCCTGCCAATGCAGAGGACGTGGGTTTGATCCCTGGTCTGGGAAGATTCCACAGGCACAGCCTGTGAGCCACAACTGTTGAGCCTGTGCTCCGGAGTCCAGGAGCCACAACTGCTGAGGGCGCATGCCGCAGCGACGGAAGCCCGCAGAACCTAGAGCCCACGCTCTGCAACAAGAGAAGCCGGCTCCATGAGAAGCTCACACACTGCGGCTGGAGTAGCCCTCTCTCACCGCAGCTAGAGAAAGCGCAAACAGCAGTGAAGAGTCAGCACAGGCAAAGAAATAGATACAATCAAAATAAAAACATATCAGGTTCTTTTTCCTTCATGATCTCATTTTGATTTATCAGGTGTGGAAAATATTTACCCAACGCCAGCATTGCCTTCACCCTATTCCCTTCCCTCACTCTATGGGCAATCACTTTCATTGGCTTTGAGCTTATTCTTTTATTACTTCTTTCGAAAATATAAGAAAATTGCATGAAGTCTATCACTCCTTCGTGCTTTCTTAAACAAAGGATAGTCACTCTTCATGCTGTGCCACACCTTATTTGTAGCCAAATCAGCAACAAACATAGCTTAACCTCTTTGCTTCCAATTCTTATGTCTCCAGTTTTTCGCATCTGATGACAATGGCTGAATCTCCCAAAGTTAAATAGTAGTAGAGATTGCAGTGTCTTTTTTGGTCTTGACTTGAGTAAGAATCCCTCCAATTATGCCCTTCTTTAGTTAAGATGAAGATTGTACTCATTATCATATTAGAATAGCTGTCAATTTCTAACTGGGCTTCCTCAGCAGTGAAGAATCCACCTACAATAGAGAAGATGCGGGAGATTCAGTTCGATCCCTGGGTCGGGAAGATCCCCTGGAGGAGTAAATGGCAACCCACTCCAGTACTCTTGCCTGGAGAATGCCATGGACTGAGAAACCTGGCAGGCTACAGTCCGTAGGGTCACAAAGAGTCGGACAAGACTGAAGCAACTGAGCATGCATCTACACAATTTCTAATTACTTTTGGACCTGAATGAGCATTGAAGTTTTCAAATGTCATTTAAGGACCTCTGTAGATGGTTTTGATTCTCAGTTCTAACAATGTGGTGAATTCTGTCTTTGGATTTGCAAATAGGGAGGCAATCCGTAGGGCTGTCCCAGTATGATCACTATGCATCTTGTGTGGTCTAAATATCTGATCAGGCAAGAGTAGGATAAAAAACTGGAAACTTAGTCATGGGTCTTATTTTTTTAATTGCACCATTTTTATTTTTGTAAAGAATTTGGTCTTGATTCTAAAAGCAATGAGATACCATTCATGAAGCTTTTTATTTATTAAGAGTCCCGAATTTTAGAACCATCTGTGAGCAGATAAAGCCCAGTTCTAAGCAACAGAATTATTGCAATGAACCAGGTAAGAAATGATAAGGCCTGAAATAAATATGGGAGAATTCAGAAATATTGAGGAAATATTGTCATGACTAATTGAGTGGAGAAGATTAACAGGAAAGAGGGGTCTAAGATAACTTCCAGGTTCTGGCACGAGTGTTAATTTCCAAATATAGACTTTTTTTTCTAGAGGTTGGGAGAATTGTTAGGGACATAAATACAAATTTTGAAATCAACATAGAGATGGTAATTGAGTCTATAGAGCAGATGAAATTTCTAAGAGTGGACACAGCAAAAAAAAAAAAAGAGAGAGAGAGAAGAAAGAAAGGGCTCAAGGCATCTTACTCACACCAGAGAGTTGTGGGGAAGATTAAATGATATTGTTACCAAGTCCAAGCTCTCTCTGCTCGCTGCACAATATGCCAATAAATCTGAGAGATGAGGTGCTGAGGCAAAGAATACTTTATTCAGAAAGCTGAGAAGATGGGAGACTAGCCTCTCAAAATAACCATCTTCCTGGGGCATGGATGCCACACCCTTTTATGGCTCAGAGATGGGGGGAGGTGAGGAAAACAAAGTAAAAAGACCATTTAATTCTTGCAAATATCCCCCAGAATGGCAAGCCACAGGCAGGGGGATGTGTTAGTTTCACTTCCTTACAGTCATTTCATGGGTAGTATGAAAGGAAATATCTCCCGTTATATCAATAAACAAGGATATCACAGCTATCTGACTATGTATGCCTATAATAACAAGCCCATGGGGTTACATCGAGTCAGACACAACTGAGTGATTGAACAACAATAATAACAAAAGTGGCAAGGTGTGGGTTAAAGTCACAGAAGCAGATCCAGTATGAAGTCAAAATTAAACAATACAATGTGTATAAAAATATTCTCTGTGTTACTTATTGTTTCCTTCCTAACATGATTCACATGGGGTTTTTTTCTTTAAATTTTTTTTAATGTGGACCATTTTTAAAGTCTTTATTGAAATTATTATAACATCTGTTACAATATTAAATTTTTACAATATTGGTTTTTTGATTACATGGCATGTGGGATCTTAGTTCCCCAACCAGGAATTGAACCTGGATCCCCTGCATTGAGATTGTGGAGTACATCTACTGGGTCACCAGGGAAGTCCTGGTTTACACAGTTTAAATCAACGTGACTTACAGAACACATAGTTTATGACTCACATTCATAGTATATGTCAATATCAAATAAAGACTGTATAAAATTTCTGATCCTACCTCAGTCTCTTCTGGGGAAAATGCTGAAAAATTCCACAGCTGCCCATTTGATACTTCCTGAGTTTCTTTCTACCTGCAAATGAAAATATTTGGGGTTTTTTTACAAGTGCTTTTAAACCACTTTTGGGGAAAAAAAGTCACTTGCATTTGGTAAATAATGTGATAATTTTCAAGGCATACAGATACAACTTGGATTTTATTTACCAAATTTTATTCTACTATCCGTAACTATTTTTATAAGCATATAGCCTCTCCATTCAGTTTCCTTACCAAAGATGAAAATCTAAAATGCATTTTATGTACAGAACCGATTTATAACTTTAGAAACATTACCACAATCCTCATGTTCAACCCTTATAAACCTGAAAAATGTGTAGTATATTGGATCCCAAACAGAGCTGCTAGAGAAATAAACAAATCAGATGCTTGGAAAGTTTAATACAAGGGCTACAACATAACAATAGGTGGTGCTGCTGGATACTGGATGCTAAATGTGTACATTGGACTCAACACATGTCATGGAAATTCTTCCTGAACAAAATGACTATGTCTATTAAATTATAAGTTGGTTTGGAAACAGAATGAAAATCTGATCAGGAGAAGCATTTGAGAGAGACAAAAGCTCCTAGCAGCTTCATGTACTGAAGAGAAAGATAATTCCACCAGTAGGAGCTAGTTTTTGTAGCAGATTTTCATTGAAAGTCATGGAATTCGAAGTTAATTTCACAAGTTCAGAGGCAGCCCAAGTCTTCTGTGCTTGTATCTGTCAAAATCAAGTTATAATCACCAGGTTCTGAATTTAGATAGGTGAAAAAATACTCAAAAATGCTCTTTTTTATATTAATAAAATTAATTTTTTATTGAAGTATAGTTGATTAACAATGTTGTGTTAGTTTCAGGTGCGCAGCTCAGATTTTGTTCTAATAGAGATTATTGCAAGATTTTGAGTAGAGTTTCCTGTGCTATAAAGTAGGTCCTGGTTGGTTATCTATTTTATATACAGTAGTGTGGATATGTTATCCCCAAATTCCTAATTTATCTCTTCCCCGTCATAAAAGCTTATTAACATAACTATGCTGTTATGAGTTCGCTCTTTCTTATACTGTAGTTTACATGTATACAGATTGTGTGTGCATGCTCAAGAATTCAGTCGTGTCAGATTCTTTGCAACCCCATGGATGGCAGCCCTTCAGGCTCCTCTGTCCATGGAATTTTTCAGGAAAGAATATTGGAGCAGGTTGTCATGCCCTTCTGCAGGAGATCTCGATCCAGGGATCAAATCCATGTCTCCAGCATCTCCTGCATTGGCAGGTGGATTCTTTACTGCTGAGCCATCAGTTGCCTGTAAAGCAACTATACCCTGATAAATTAAAAAAAGAAAGAAAGGTCTACTGTAATAGTATTTAGGCAGCAGTATTTTTGATTTGGGCTTCCCATGTGGCTCAATGGTAGCGAATTTGCCTGCCAAGCAGGAGACGTGGATTTGATCCCTGGGTCAGGGAAGATCCCCTGGACAGAGGATCCTGGCAGGCCACAGCCCATGGGGTTGCAAAGAGTCAGACATGACTTAGGGACTAAAACAACAACAACGATTTTTGATTCAGTATACAGGAAGTCAATTCACTTCATTTATAGCAGAAACTAACACAACTTTGTAAAGCAATTGTACTCCTAAAAATTAAAATGACAAAATAAAATAAAATGATTGTGGCAGGAATGTAACTTCCACCCCTTTCTTCGTGATGGAGTCCCAGTTGTGGGGTAGGGGTCCCACTACACAGTCCCTGACACACAGTCTGCTTCCTTTGCTCAGCAGTCCCTCTCCAGGATGACAGATGCAAATAACTGTTTAATTCTCTAGCTTCAGTCTGGTTCCCAGTCCTGATCATAGTGCCTACCACATAGCATGTACTCACTAACTATTAACTGAAAGAATGAACCCCCAGTACTCATGTACGGCTATTCTCCAAAGAACCTACACATCAACTCCTGATTCCAACTACTCCTTGTTTTTTTTTTTTTTCTTTGAGAGCTGGTTGGTTTAATATAAAAGCAATTCATATTCCTATGTTTTGTCCAAAATTGAATTAAATCTTCTCCTAATGGATTGTTAGAGACAGCAAATTCTGAACTCATGATGGGTGTTTTTGTATGCTTCGTGGAAAAGAAAGAAACTGAAAAGAAGAAACCCAGAAACTGCCAGCTTTGGGAACTACACACGTAATGGGAATTATCTGTCTAGCTTATGATTTGATTATACCAATCTTGCTTATAGCCCAGAGGTACTCCCTCGTAGATTAATTACTTTAAGGTAGTAAGTAGTTAACCAGTAAATTCTATTCCATGTTTTGAAGGCTTACTTCAAATATTGTAGCACCTTGTGTTTGGAATCAGGTAAAGATACATTTGGTTTTCCCTATTCACCCCAAAATATAATATTTGGACACTTTTCTCTGCATTTCATGAGACAGCATATGCGGCATAGATGTATTTTATGGCTGCGAGATAGGTTATGAAGTCCCTGGTAAAGGCAATCTCTCTCTCTATGGGTCTCTTTTTTAGCAAATCCGTTTATGTGAAATAATTGGAGTAGATTAGCCAAAAATGCTTTCATCTTTGTTTCTTGCCTACATGGCATTTTAAAATAATTAAACCCCAGATTGTTTCTGTTTTTCACCTAAGTTTACTGGCACCCAGCAAAGAAGCCTCCACTTTGATTTTAATCATGGCCAGACGATGGAAAGCCTCTGTCTCAGAAGCAGCGAGAGCAGCGAGTGGAAACCCTGCTGGGTAATTTCAAAGCAATGCACTTCCTGCTGGTAGCCCTACAGTATGATTCCTGTTCTGCCAGGGGCACCAATAGAAGGCAACTGCCAATTTGCACCTCACACATAAATTCACATTATGCCAATAGGCTTCGAAGAAAACCACAAGCTTCCCAGCTCAGCCGTCAGAGGTCTGTTAACAGACCTTTAACTATGATCTATTGTACGGCAGGGCCTGAAAGACGCACACGGGGTCCGCTTTATAGAGACTGCACTTGCCCTACACCGTTTTTCTTGAGATAATTATAAGTGTTTATTTTGGCTTTTAACAACTTTAATCACATTATTTAGCATGTTGCTGTTTTGCCTTTAAGTTAAATAAATGCAGAGTTCTTCTGAGAATGCTCCACAAGTTCACAGGTAGGGTGCTTTCACCAAGGACAAAGTCAAGGTATGAGATGGTGGTTAATTTCGCCAAAGTTTCAGGTATTCAAGGAGGCTTCCCTCCACAAACATGTAGACAATTTATACCAAGAGACAGAGAATTGCTGAAAGAATAAGGTGTGATTGTTCTAATTAAAATAGCACAGTTCTCGCTTTGCTTTGAGGTTCTGTTTTCAGTGGTTTTAAAAACTAAAATGGTTTTACAAGGAATCCTACAAAATGGTTTGCACCACCTTTGATGGCAAATTTTGCCGCAATTACCGTATGGAATACAATGGCACTTCTCTGAGTTATCTAGAACTCAGTTTAAAAATAACCTTAGCTGATCACAAAAGGTTCTGTAGTCACTGTTGAATTTGAGCAACTGTTGAAACATCATATTGTGCCAAACTGCACTTGATCGCCCAGTAACAGCGGAACTATAATACACGTCAATGAATTCCGAAAATATCTTCCTCCAATGGAAACAGGTTTTAGCAAACAAAAAATAATGATTCGCCTTATTCCTAAATCCCCTCATTCAGTGGACATGTGACTAAATCGGAGTATCGGTCTAGATTATTCAGTAAATATAAATTTAGTGCATAATAAAACTTATATGCCATTTTTCTGTCTTTAGTATTTTTACGTGATGCTGTGCGTGCATGCTTAGTCATTCAATTGTGTCTGACTCTTTGTGACCTGATGGACTGTAACCCAGCAGGTTCTTCTGTTCATGGGATTTTTTTCCAGCCAAGAATACTGGAGTGGGTTGCCATTTCTTCTTCCAGGGGATCTTCCTGACACAGGGATCAAACCCGCATCTCCTGTGTCTCCTGCACTGCAGGAGGATTCTTTACTACTAAGCCATCAGGCTTCCTCTGATGCTGTACATCCCATTATTAATTACACTAAAGTTTCAGGGTCAGATCTTTTCTTCTATATTACATATTTCCAGCCTTTAAATTAGACACTTTAAAGTTTTTTTCTTAAAAAAAACTAATGACAGGGACTTCCCCAGCAGTCTAGTGGTTAAGACTTCCCCTTCCAGTGCAGAAGAAGACTTCTCCTTCCTGCAGGCTTAATCCCTGGCCGGGGAGCTAAGTTCCCACTGCTTCATGGCCACAAAACTAAAACATTGAAGAGGAAAAGAAAAAGGAAGCAATATTGTAACAAATTCAATAAAGACTTTGAAAAATTGTCCATATAAAAAAATCTTTGTAAAAAGTAAAACTAAAAATTAATGATGAATACTCTCTATTTTGCTTGGAATTGTTTTTTTCTTCCCAAAGCTCTCATATGGACATGCAAAATTGTTTAACATGCTAACAGCTGAAACAGGGTGGCCAATGAAGGATATGGTTTCAAAATGATCAGTTTCATCAAACAGTCATTATTTCTTTAAATCCTCACGTTTCTTTCTCATGAAAACCTGCAGGACAACTTGCGGTAAGACCATCAGATTCATGCTCTGTTTCACAAATCCAGGAGCAAATTATTCATAAATAAAAGTTCTCTGGGCATAATCTCTATCTCAAAGTTAGTAAATTCATGTCCAACAGATAATTCCCTGATTGATAAAATGAATATGGGAAACAAATATGGAAAAATTGAGTTTCTAGTGTAAATCAGTACTTTAAATGTCCTTAGGAACTAATAGAAATTCCAGAGTTTTATGTATACAAATACTGTTTAAACATACGTAGACAATGATTAAAAAGGGGGTTAATATTTTTAATGGTTGAAAGTTCCAAATCTAAACAAGCAATAGTCAGAACAAGCAAAAGTCAAAGTGCCTGTGTATTTCAGTTTGGCTTTGCCACTAGAGATTAGCTTTGGCCAGGACCCCTTAATCATTTGAGTAAAAGTTCCAATTTTTCTTTGCTCCAGCAAACCCTCTCCTAACAGGCATCTCATACATCTCATAATTAAGAGGCCTGGATTCTGGTCTTGCTTCTGCAATGACAAAGTGATAAAATCTTTAATGTGCTTTCGATTCAGTAGTAAGAATTTCTTATTTTTTCTGAGTTTATTGCTCTTTCAGTTTGATTATGCTAATTGAATTTTTTTTTTGATGAAACATTAATTTTCTCACTTCATCCTACCTGTGCTCAGTTGCTCAGTTTTGTTCAACCCTCTGCAACCCCCTGGACTGCAGCCTGTCGGCTCCTCCGTCCATGGGATTTCCCAGGCAAGAATACTGGAGTGGGCTGCCATTGCCTTCTCCAGGGATCTTCCTGACCCAGGGCTCTAACCTGAATCTCCTGCATTGGCAGGCAGATTCTTTATAACTGGTACCACCTAGGAAGCCAGATTTCATCCTGCCTAGCAGGGATGTATCACAGAGAAAACTGTAGAGTGGAAAAACATAAAAGCAAGCACAACAAAGTAGTTCATAGAAAACTGAAAAGCTTCCACACGAATTGGTTTTTGCTGTGATTCACATCAAATTGTGAGTTTTTTCTTAATAGTTCTGATCTGAGAGGATTAGACCAGCTTCTAATTCCTCTACAATGCTGGATACCAGAATATACTAGACCAACGTCTTCAAAGTTATTTTGAGCCTAGACTTCTATTTCAGACTTAGTTATTATTCACATCTGTGGCAACTTTGAATTTTATATGGCAATAATTTTATAAACAACTCAGCCCATAATGGTGACATTTCTTTCCCAAGATAATCTAAAATTTCAAAACAGTTATCATTAAAAACTCAAAACAGAATTCCCTGGTGGTCCAGTAGTTAGAACCCCTCATTTTCACTGCTGAGGGTACAGGTTCAATCCCTGGTTGAGGAACTAAGGTTGTGCAAGGTAGGCAGTACAACCATATTGAAAATAAATAAGCCAATACCCAACAGAAGTTTTAGTGGGAGCTGGCAAAGGTTTTTTAATCATAAAATTTACCCATTAGAGTAAATGCACCAGACAACTCTAAAATACAATTGAAGGACAACTTGCTATACCAACTGTCAACTCATTCTATTCCCACAGTGTTCACGGTATAGTGTTTAACAACATTGGCCAAGGAGAGCAATACTTAGCTGTTTACTAGCTCAGTAACCTTGGACAAGTCATTAACCTCTTTGGACCTCAGTTTCCAAATATACAAAATGGTGATAATAATGTTGATTACCACATAGGGTTGTTGTGAAGATTAGAAGAATGGTGCCAGGCACTTAATAAGGATTCAATAAATATCAGAGGTTATTGTTATTAAGGACTGTCACTATGGAGTTAAAACAGTATGAATACATTAAAAAGAAAAAAAAAACCCAATGGAAGAAAAGAGAAACTCCTCAAAGAAAGGGATGATTCTATGGGGATTTAGTCAATGAAAATGTTGTCATTAAAATCTGTGCGTAAAAGGTTCATTATTAAGCAAAGCGAAAAGATAGCAACTTTGGTAACAAAATATTTGCAACATATTTAGCAGAAACAGAACTAAATTTCATAATACATGAAAACTTCAAAGTATCATAGGAAAATGGGCAAAAATTATAAACAGGAAAATACTAAACGCTAGAAAACAAGCACAATCATACTCATCATAATTGATACAGGAAATGGAATTAAAATGTTAAGATACGCTTTACGCATATTATTGAAATCTCAACTTATTCAACCTTATTGAAAGATTTATAATAACGAGGGTCCATACGGTTTGGGAAATAAAAAGTCAGTACGTTATTAGTAAAGCACACCATGGAAACAGCTACAGAAATTGTAACGCACGAGTTACTTGACTCAACAATTTTATTTATAGGAATCTCCCTTATAGAAATAGACAGATAGATGTACCGAATATTTATTCTTTGTAGCAGTATAAAAAAAATAAAAACAACTTAAACATCCAGCAACAGGGAAATGCTGAAATAAGTTATGAAATAGTCATTCAAGGAATGTTAAAAAGCATTACATAAACAAAATATGATATAAGAAAATGTCTGTCAGTTATTATCAAGTATTTGTAGATTTTTTAAAACTGCATTTCTAAGCATGTATCAATGCCTAGAAAAAAGGTCTGGAGAAACACACAGGAATAATAGTTATTTCCAGAGGGGGGAAAGGACTGGAATATTAGGACACTTTTAAGGAGGCCTATTTTTACATATCTAAATCACTTGTAGTTTTCAAAGTAATCAGGCATTTCTTTTATATTTAAAAAATTAAAAGACAAGATACTAATAACTGGGGCTTCCCTGGTGACTCAGACAGTAAAGAATCCGCCTGCAATGCAGGAGACTTGGGTTCAATCCCTGAAGTGGGGAGATCCCCTGTAGAAAGAAAGGGCAAACCACTTCAGTATTCTTGCCTGGGAAATCCCATGGACTCCAGTATTCTTGCCTGGGATCCCATGGCGGGCTACAGGACCTCAAAGAGTCAGACACAACTAAGTAATACTGAGCACACAGAATATAAGAGAAGCTTTACTTTCCCCTGATTTCATGTTCACATGTAGAAGGACATCCGTTCAAGCAACACTTCTGGCCACGCTACCCTTACACTAATTATTTTCCAAGGGAGAAACAACAGATGAGTGTGGAACAAAAAGTAGGCAGGTATGGATCAGCTCTCCACCTCTTCCTCTTTGAGGTCTGACCATATGCTTTTGTTCTGGTTTACTGTTGGTCATGCCATCAATTTAGTGGTCAATAGGAAAGTGGTCAGTGGTTATCCAGAACTCCCTTGACTGAAAAAGTATTGTGTCTAATGCTTAGCTTCTACTGGGAAAGCCACCATTACCATATACCTAAGCCATGGGACCCAGGCTTTGTCGGCAACAAAAACATCACTTTGATCTTCACATGCTTGAATCTCAGCTCTGCCTTTCAGTTCATCTCTCAAATGGTTCCAACCCTTAGAAGATTTGAGTGGTTTCATTTATTATTAGTACCTAACTTCAGATGCTTCCAGAGTGACATTGCAAACTGTATACCAGGATTTCATCCATTGATTTATCAGCAACACTAGGCTTCCCTGGTGGCTCAGTGGTAAAGAATCCGCTTGCTAACACAGGAGACACAGGTTCCATCCCTGATCCACAAAGATCCCACATGCCACAGGAAAACTAATCCTACGCACCACAACTATTGAATCTGTGCTCTAGAACTGGGGAACTGTAACTAATGAAGCCCATGAGCCACAACTACTGAAGCTCTTGTTCCCTGAGAGCCCACGCTCTGCAACAAGAGAGGCCACTACAATGAAAAGCCCCTGTACCGCAGCTAAAGAGTAGTTGCTGCTCACTGCAACTAGAGAAAAAGCCCGTGCAGCCACCAAGATCCAGCACACCCAGAAATAAGTAAATAAATTTTTTTTAAAAAAATAGCAACACTGAGTGAGGCTCAAATACAAATGGCTCTAAAATATGAAATCTACACATCAGGAGCCCATAGTGGTTTGTGGGAGACAGACATTAACAAATATAGATAGCTTTCTTCCAGGCAGTAGGCAAGTCAGGAATAGGTACATGGAGGACGTGACAAAAGGTCAATTTTGAAAGATAAAAAGAAATTCATGGGGTTGGTGATGGGGGGAGGTGAGGCTACGGCAGAGGGAACAACATAAGAAGGAGGAAAGTTTGGGAGAGCGTGGTGCATTCAGGGAACTCTATGAAGTTTGGAATAAGTGAAGTGCAGGGAACATACTGGGATGATGAGGACCAAAGCTGAAAAAAGATCATCAGAACTGCATCATGCAACACGACGTTTGTCTTGAATTTGATGGTGAAATCTTTCAGGAATTTTTAACTCTGAAGTAAAAACGATAAATTTTGCATTTTAGATCACTCTGATGGCATGTAAAGGATGTTTCTTCATTCTTCTAGAGTTTATTCTTATAACTCATTTCAATATAAATTCCTCCCAAGATGTGAGAAGTCAGGGAATATTGAAAATTAGCTACTGCCTCCTGAAGAATTTGGGCTGCAACTAGGTACAAGATTGGTAACACACTGTTCTGCCAGCCTCTCAAAACTAATATTAACCAAGATTTACTTTTTTTCTACTTTTTATTTTGTTAATTTTTACAAGTGCCCCAAAAGGCTGGTTGAAATTATTTCTTTTTCCATTTTATACAAGAAAATAGTCATAAAAGACTTAAAGAGTTTGAACCAAATACAAGTCAAGAACCAAGCCTAAGTTTGGATAACTCTTAAATTTGAATAAGATTATTATTGGGTTTGCCAAAAATGTTTGCTTCAGTTTTTTTGTAAGATGGTATGGCAGAAATCAACACAACATTGCAAAGCAATTATCCTCAATTAAAAAATAATTTTTAAAAAGATTGTACCACAAACCTCAAATGAACTTTTTGGCCAACCTAATACAATGACAGGTGATTTTTCTTCCATATCAGAAAATTTTCCCATTACAATACTTTTTCCTGTAGTCATATAATAAAGTGATTATGTTTTGAAATATAAAATCTAATTATGTTTTGAAATATACATTCAGCCCCAAGTCTGAATTTAAAATCAGATGAAATTAGTGTAAAACAGATTTTTTTCAGAGAAATTTAGTGCATATTTTAATTCCTTTCTAAAATTTTCGTATGCTTCTCTCCTTGGATGTAAATAGCTCCTTTTGGAACTCTAAGGGATTCATACTGGCTTGTAAATGCCCTGAAAGACTGGATACCAGGCTAAATAAAACAGTACAAACGTTTTAGTAAACTTCCTGGGTCATGTCATGACTTCTACGTATTGAAAGAGGCGCACAGTGCCAAACTGTTTGAAAGTCTAGAGATTCATGGTGAACAGCTTTGAAAGAATGGTAGTCTCATTATGTAACCCTTGGCAACCTTTGAACCCTTGAGCATTAATCGTGTGCGTGTAAAGGCTTTGCGTGTGTGCTCAGTCATGTCAGACTCTTTGCGCCTCCATGGACTGTAGCCCGCCAGGCTCCTCTGTGCATGGGATTTCCCAGGCAAGAATACTGGAGTGGGCTGCCATTTCCTTCTCCAGGGGATCTTTCCGACCCAGGGATCAAACCCATGTCTCTTGCGTCTCCTGCGTGGCGGGCAGATTCTTTACCACTAGCACCACCTAGGAAATGATCTGCCAAAAGGAAAAAATGCTGGAACTTATTTCTGATCTTTTCCCTCTGATCTTTCGTTGGCACAACTTCACTGGTTGCAGTGGGCTGTCATGCTTCATACTTGGAACTAAGTGGTAGCATTATATATACATTTTAGTGATTAAAAAATATTATTTTCTAATTCCGTTTTCCTATAGTGTAGGGGAGAGCAAGGATTCCTTTTCCTCTCTTGTAAAACTTACATGTCTCCTTCCAGATGTCAGACCTGTTAGAGTGTTGTGATGGTTCTGCAACCATTATCATATCTATAATATCTTATTAATTTGAATTGTAGCATAATTTTGGGCTTCCCTGGTTGCTCAATGGTAAAGAATCCACCTGCTAACACAGGAGACGCAGGTTCTATCCCTGGGTCAGGAAGATCCCTTGAAGGAGGAAATGGCAACCCACCCCAGTTTTCTTGCCTGGGGAATCCCATGCACATAGGGGCCTGGCGGGCTACAGTCCATGGGGTCTGTAGTCCAGAAGAACTGGACACAACTTTGCGACTAAACAACAGCAATAATTTTGACACCAAACCACAAGCTTCGGTTCAGAAGTTCAACCTATATTTTTATGATATATATAATAAATATCTAACTGTTTAAGTAGTAACCTTACCGAAAATAGCTGACAAAATGAAGTATAAACTGTTATGGATTTCTTCCGAGTAAATACGCCACATAGTATTCATGTCACTATACATGTGCACCTCTCATGTCTATGCATGACTGTGGAGTATTTAATTTCCCTAGACAGAGGTTAAGCAGTTACCTTTCAGTAAAATGTGAGCAAGATTTACACTGCACCCTGACAGTTTTTCTTTCCCTTTTATCCACTTCTGATGCCAAGGAACTATAAAGGGACATGGTCTTAACCATACACCATCTGTGCTCCCTGCGTGTGGGGAGTGATGACTGGATGGCAAAAGCTTTGATTCTACAAACATCAGAGTTGGAAGAAGCATCCAGGGAGGTGACAATCTGTGAGATAAAACGAAGCATGATATGAGCTGCTTCCCCCCTAAATTCCTAATAACCCTTTATGAGATTCTAATGTGTTCGGTTAACTTGAGTTTTCCTTTGTGTTGTATTTCCATCTTGAAGCCACTCCACACTTACTGAGTTTGGCTGGATCACCGGTCCTGAAATACCATCATAAAGTCAGTTGTGGAAGGCATGCCAGCTCAAAGTCTAGACCTAGAAGTTTCAGATAAGGGTAATACAAGCCCTCATTCAAACGTTTACAAGATTGTAAGTTGCTTGAAATTAACACCATATTTCTGCTATAAAATGATACATAAAAAGTGTTAAATACCTCCTACAAGTGCCTTGGACTTCACTTCAAAAAGATGGCAACTAATAATTTGAATATCATTAAATGACTAAAGGGAACATATCTTTTGATTAATGTTACTGTCATTTTCTTGGCAATCATCTTCTCAATTATCATCAAAGGACTACCTGGGATGGCAAATTCAAAACTCGTTACAAGCAGTTTTTTTGCTAAATTAATTGTTGAATTCATATAGGACCATATGGCCGCCAGCCATGTTCTATTGAAGTGGTTTGCCTGTAAAATGGAGAAAACATATTTCTATTCCCAGGAGGAAAAGGGGGAAAAAAATAAACTCTAAGTCACAAAACAAAACAAAATTTTAAAAGCCTAGAGAAGTCTAGCTATCCTGGGCATGTGGGCTTGACCAACTTAGAAAAAGTATCCCAATATGAGTTCTCATCGGTTGGGAAACAGACTGAATCTTCAGTCCTGTTGTACGTTTCTTCCTCTCCTCACTTCTTGCAGATGGTAGCAATCATAATGATAGTATTTCTTGCCATTGCATAGCAACAAATGCAACGCATCAGTGAAGCTTCTTTCTAAAATAAGTAAAAGATCAATAGAAACCTAAGTGTAATTAGAGTACTTATTTGAGGAAAAATGATAACCCAGAGCCAGACATGAAGTTCTCTGATATTTTAAAGGGAAAGCATTCAAAGCAGAGCAGCCAGAGTTGCCTCAGGCATTCTTCAACCATGTCCACAGGGCTCCGGAGAGAGACGCCAGGACAAGGTCCTCTTCTGATGGAGGCCAGGGAGTATGACCATCTCAGAGAGAAGCAAGCACTACAGACACATACAGATGCCAAGAGCATCCACACGTCAGCCTGTACCTTCACCTCTCAACTTCATTCACCGTGTGTTACTCATCTATGGGGTGTCAATTGCACTGTCTCCTATGTAAACTACATAAATAAAAGTTCAAGGACTAAATGAATGGGTGAATAAGACTTAGAAAATGAACTCATGGTTGCCAAGGGGAAGGAATAAATAGGGAGTTTGAAATCGACAGGTACACACTGCTCTATTACAATAGCCGAGACACAGAAGCAACCTCAATGCCCATGGACAAAGGAGTGGATAAAGCAGGTGCAGTACATATATACAATGGAATATAATTGGCCATTGAAAAGAATGAAATAATGCCATTTGCAGCAACATGTCATACTGAATGAAGTCAGAGAAGGGGTAATATCATATGACATCCCTTGTATGTGGACCCTAAAAACAAATGATACAAATTAACTTATTTATGAAACAGAAACAGACTCACAGAGAACGAACTTATGGTTGCTGGGGGAAAGGGATAGTTTGGGAGTTTGGGATGGACATGTACACACTGTTATATTTAAAATGGATAAACAACAAGGACCCTACTGTATGGCATATGGAACTCTGCTCAGTGTAATGTGGCCGCCAGGATGGCAGTTTGGGAGAGAATGGATACAGGTATATGCATGGCTGAGTCCCTTTGCTGTTCACCTGAAACTATCATAATCGTGTTAATTAGCTATACTCCAATATAAAATAAAAAGGTTTTTTAAAAAATGAATGAGTGAATAACATCAGTGACCTGATCATTGAGCAAAATGAGCGAAGAACTACCAAAAAAAAAAAAAAAAAGCCCACATTGGACTAAAATGCTCAATCTATTAAAAAATAAAACTTTCATCTGTTGGTAATAGTCTCTTACTAGAATACTACTATGTTTATGGGAAATTAAATACCTGTAAAACATCCCCATGCCTGGATCCAGCTCTCTTTTCCCCTATGGCTGATATCTCTTTTCCTCCTTAGATCTCCAGGGTTATGGAAGAACAGAGCACTTCTAAATGTGTTATATTTGTGGTTAGGGCTGGCACAATAATACAGCTCCACACTGATTTTACTGGTGATTTCCTTTCTATAGTATTATAAAGAAAACTAAAATTAGGAGCACATGACTATTGGTTATTTTAAATGACCCCAAAATTTTTTGCCACTTTAATAAGCATAACTTGGCAAACAAATCTAGCCAACCAAGACTAGTTAAATGAGCCAAGTGTTTATAACATGGTTTAATGACTAATTGTGCATAACTTTATTTTAATGATTTTGTTTTTCCACTGAGTACGGCGAACAAGAACCATGCCAGAAGGGCACACTGACCCCTTCTAATCTCTGACAGATCTCTTATTAGCCTAATAAGGACCTGGCGCTGGACATTTGGTGATGTGTGGTATAATTTTAGTACTGACCATTTGAATGTTCATAACAAAGAGGATGGAGAGAATGGGAAATTACAATTTAATAATACAAAAAAAATCAAAGGTGGGGAAAATGTCTACATAGTCAAAAGCCCACTAACTTCACATTTAGTTGGGATGCTGAAGGCTTTGCATCACTGACTCTTAAGCAAAGATGCATAACTCTATACTAAGAACTCCTTTCTGTGAAAGGAAAATATAATAAATATACCAAAAATTGAGAGAAAACTCAACTCACATTTAATTTGTCTTCATAATCTACCTAACATAGCACCAACATTTATTAACAAAAATGTTGTATTTTTCTTGTAAATAAAATAGAGAAAAATCTATAGGAGCAGAGGCATATGACAATAGGTGATCACAGATAAAGGATATTAATTATACAAGTATTTATTCAATGTCTACCAGTCTCACTTTATATCACATTGTTTTTGTCATGTATTTTCCCAGATAATTAAGAATTCCAGAATCCTTCTTGCTTGACCCTACATTGTCACAAAGAAAGCACCACAATGGAATCTACAAGGACAAACATATCGCAGACCAGTAGGGAACACATACAAGTAAGAAACTGCAGTTCAGGTGATAAACTGGAATGGAATTATCAGCAGGGACATTGGTCCATTGAAGGTAAAGACAGGAAGACAGCAAAAGGAAGATCTGGGAAGTCCTGACAGAGAAATAACCCTGAGACTAGGTCTAAAGGATGAATAAGAACTATCTGAAAGGCTCTTTCAAGTATTCTCTTCATTTTCAAATATCTATTACAAGTCTTAGGGCTTCCCAGATAGCACTAGTGGTAAAAACAAACAAACACACCAACAAAACACCTGCCAGTGGTGGGGACATAAGAAACAAGGGCTTGATCCCTGGCTTGGGAAGATCCCCTGGAGGAGGAAATGGCAACCCACTCCAGTATTCTTGCCTGGGAAATCCCATGACAGAGGATCCTGACAGGCTACAGTCCACGGGGGTGCGAAAGACTGGGACACAGCTGAGCACTCAGGCACGCACCGATTCCATGCATACTTTTTTTAAAAGCTAAATTATTATATAAAATTCATTCTTTAGTCTAGATAGCACTGTAATGTCAACAAGTGCAGTAACTACAGTTGAGAGGTCTCCATATCAGCTAGGATAGCCTTTGGGCTCCTCAGTTCAGTTCAGTCGCTCAGTCGTGTCTCAATCTTTGCAACTCCGCAGATTGCAGCACACCAGGCTTCCCTGTCCATCACTAACTCCTAGAGCTTAATCAAACTCATGTCCATCGAGTAGGTGATGCCATCCAACCATCTCATCCCCTGTCATCCTCTTCTCCTGCTGCCTTCAATCTTTCCCAGCATCAGGGTCTTCTCCAATAAGTCAGCTCTTCGCATCAGGTGGCCAAATTATTAGAGCTTCAGCTTCAGCATCAGTCCTTCCAATGAATATTCAGGACTGATTTCCCTTAGGATTAACTGATTGGATCTCCTTGCAGTCCAAGGAACTCTCAAGAGCCTTCTCCAACACCACAGTTCAAGAGCATCAAATCTTCGGTGATCAGCTTTCTTTATAGTCCAACTCTCATATCCATAACGGAGAAGGAAATGGCAACCCACTCCAGTGTTCTTGCCTGGAGAATCCCAGGAATGGGGGAGCCTGGTGGGCTGCCATCTATGGGATCGCACATAGTCGGACATGACTGAAGTGACTTAGCAGCAGCAGCAGCCACAGCATATCCATACATGACTACTGGAAAAACCATAGCTTTGATAAGACAGAACTTTGTTGGCAAAGAAATGTCTCTGCTTTTTAGTATGCTTAGGTTGATGATAGCTTTTCTTCCAAAGAGCAAGCATCTTTTAATTTCATGGCTGTAGTCACCATCTGCAGTGATTTTGGAGTCCAAAAAATAAAATTTGTCCCTATTTCCATTGTTTGCTCATCTATTTGCTACGAAGTGATGGGACTGTATGCCTTGATCTTAGTGTTCCCAATGTCGAGTTTTAACTCAACTTTTTCACTCTCCTCTTTCACTTTCATCAAGAGCTCTTTAGTTCCTCTTCACTTTCTGCCATAAGGGTGGTGTCATCTGCATATCTGAGGTTAATGATATTTCTCCCTGCAATCTTGATTCCAGCTTGTGCTTCATTCAGCCCAGCATTTCGCATGATGTACTCTGCATACAAGTTAAATAAGCAGGGTGACAATACACAGCCTTGCCATACTCCTTTCCTGATTCGGAACCAATCTGTTGTTCCATGTCCAGTTCTGACTGTTGCTTCTTGACCTGCATGCAGATTTCTCAGGAGGCAGGACAGGTGACCAGATATTCCCATCTCTTTAAGAATTTTCCAGTTTGTTGTGATCCACACAGTCTAAGGCTTTGACATAGTCAATAAAGCAGAAATAGATGTCTTTCTGGAACTCTCTTGCTTTTTTGATGATCAAACGGATGTTGGCAATTTCATCTCTGGTTCCTCTGCCTTTTATAAATCCAGCTTGAACATATGGAAATTCATGGTTCACGTACTATTGAAGCCTGATTTGGAAAATTTTGTGCATAACTTTGCTAGCATGTGAGATGAGTGCAATTGTGCAGTAGTTTGAACATTCTTTGGCATTGCCTTTCTTTGGGATTGAAATGAAAACTGATCTTTTCCAGTCCTGTGGCCACTGCTGTGTTTTCCAAATTTGCTGGCATATTGAGTGCAGCACTTTCACAGCATCATCTTCTAGGATTTGAAATAGCTCAACTGAAATTCCATCACTTCCACTAGCTTTGGGCTCCTAACCTACTTTTGAAGGGAGATGTATGTGTCTTCAGTACAATTGGACGATGCCGCACCCTCAAGTGGAGATTGTTAACAATCAGAGGCTAGAGAGGTGTCATTCAAGTACTTCATTCTGAGGACAGCTCAGAAATGCCCTTGTGTGTCCAGGAGACCCAACATCAGTACTAGTCCTTGTTAGGTGCACACCACTGAGCCCACCTCCAAGAGTGGCGGCTTCAGGATACATGCTTGCTTTAAAGAGTTTATAACTTTTTCTCAGCCTCAGTCATTAAAGCAATCTGAAATCACACCAGTGGTGTGGTTCAAATTTTATTTTCCATTTGGGAAATAATTTCTGAGATATCAAAGTGACCTGGTAATGCAATTTCTAAAAACAGATTAAGTGTTAAAACTAATTTATTCTTGTAAATACATTTTGCTTGTTGTTTAACTAACAATAGGGAGAAGGTGATGGCACCCCACTCCAGTACTCTTGCCTGGAAAAACTCACGGACAGAGGAGCCTGGTGGGCTGCAGTCCATGGGGTCGCGAAGAGTCGGACACGACTGAGCAACTTCACTTTCACTTTTCACTTTTCACTTTCATGCACTGGAGAAGAAAATGGCACCCCACTCCAGTGTTCTTGCCTGGAGAATCCCAGGGATGAGGGAGCCTGGTGGGCTGCCGTCTGTGGGGTCACACAGAGTCGGACGCGACTGAAGCGACTTAGCTTAGCTTAACTAACAATAGGGGCTTCCCCGGCGGCTCAGACGGTGAAGAGTCTGCCTACAGCGCAGCACACCTGGGTTCGATGCTTGGGTGGAGAAGGTCCCCTGGAGAAGAGGATGACTGCCCTCTCCAGTATTCTCGCCTGGAAAATTCCATAGATGGAGGAGCCTGGAGAGCTACAGTCCATGGGGTCGCAAAGAATCAGACAGGACTGAGCGACTAACACTTTCACTTTCATTTCACTAACAATAACGCTTTCATCAGCTGACTCTCACCAAACTGATGGAAATAGTGAGGCAGTAAATACAGAAAAAGCAAAGTTCAGGTGAAGTTCAGGTCTTTGCTTTTCCTTACAACTTTTGGGTGAGTTACTCCTTTTTCAATTTCATTGGGAAATTTTGTAATGGAAGGTGCATCGCTTCTCACCACTCCCCACCCCTTATATAGAAAACAGAATGTAAAAATCAAATCTCCATAGTCCAAATGAAATACGATGGCAATTATCTGGGTCATTCAAGGGAAACCAGCGTGTTAGCGGTGATTTGGGAAAAGTTCTTTTTTTACTTGAATTACATATAGAGTTGCCTCAATTACTTTACCACTTTATTTTTCCTAAGTCACCGTACAGTTATTCTAAGGCCAGAAATATCCTGTTTTAAAGAGCATATTTGATGTCCTTTCATATATAAGCCATTGATAAACTAAAAAATAATCTTAGCCAGTCAAATACTTTAAACCAAGACATACACACAGGTAAACATGTTTATCATAGGAGTTTGTGCTTTTCTATATAGATCATCACCCTCATCACTATCCATAAGGGATTTTACAGGATTTTTCACATTACTTCCTTAAATAGTTGTGCTGTGCTGTGCTGTACTTAGTCTCTCAGATGCTCGGTCATATCCAACTCTTTGTCACTCCATAGACTAGAGCCTGGTGGGCTACAGAATCCATCCATGGCGATTCTCCAGGCAAGAATACTGGAATGGGTTGCCATGCCCTCCTCCAGGGGATCTTCCCAATCCAGGGTTCAAGCCCAGGTCTCCCACATTGCAGGTGGATTTTCTACCATCTCGGCCACCAGGGAAGCCCAAGAATACTGGAGTGGGTAAACTATCCCTTCTCTAGGGCATCTTCCTGACTCAGGAATCGAAGCGGGGTCTCCTGCATTGCAGGCAGATTCTTTACCAGCTGGGCTACCAGGGAAGCCCCCTCAAATAGTTAATTATTAATTAACTAATTCACTATTAATTAACTAATTAACTATTCATTAATTCAAGGGAAAGACCTTTATTGCATCAAAATTCCTATCTAGGAATTGGGGTCCTTCGGAAATGGCAACTCACTCCAGTATTCTTGCCTGGAAGATCCCATGGACAGTCTGGCGGACTACAGGCCATGGGAACACAAAGAGTTGGAGAGGACTAAGCAACTGAGTACACACACACACACCACACACTACCACAACAATTTCCAGATTAAACTTGAGTTTGCAGAATCGAACTTTCTGGCCTAAGAAATCCTCTGGCATTATAATGTGCTGTCTGATTAGAACCTACATATGAAAAATAACATAATCAATTCAAGGTAATTATTCAGTCCAAAGGGAGCCTGGTAGGAAGTAGGAAGTCAAGAGATACCTGGAGTAACAGGCAAATTTGGCCTTGGAGTACAAAATGAAGCAGAGCAAAGGCTGACAGAGTTTTGCTAAGAGAATGCACTGGTCATACACCTTCTTCCAACAACACAAGAGAAGACTCTACACATGGACATCACCAGATGGTCAATACCAAAATCAGATTGATTATATTTTTTGCAGCTGAAGATGGAGAAGCTCTATACAGTCAGCAAAAACAAGACTGAGAGCTGACTGTGGCTCAGATCATGAACTCCTTATTGCAAAATTCAGACTTAAATTGAAGAGAGTAGGGGAAACAACTAAACCATTCAGGTATGACCTAAATCAAATCCCTTACAATTATACAGTAGAAGTGACAAATAGATTCAAGGGATGAGATCTGATAGACAGAGTATCTGAAGTACTATAGACAGAGGTTCATAGTATTGTACTAGAGGCGATGATCAAAGCCATCCCTAAGAAAAAGAAATGCAAAAAGGCAAAAGAGTTGTCTGAGGAGGACTTACAAATAGCTGAGAAAAGAAGAGAAGTGAAAGGCAAAGGAGAAAAGGAAAGATATATCCATCTGAATGCAAATTTCCAAAGAATAGCAAGGAGAGATAAGAAAGCCTTCCTCAGTAATTAAAACAAAGAAATAAAGGGAAATGACATAATGGGAAAGAACTAGAGATGTCGTCAAGAAAATTAGAGATATGAAGGGAACATTTCATGCAAGGATGGGCATAATAAAAGACAAAATCAGTACAGACCTAACAGAAGCAAAAGATATTAAGAGGCGGCAAGAATACATAGCAGAAATATACAGAAGAAATATGCAAAAAAAGATCTTCATGACCCAGATAACCACGATGGTGTGATTACTCACCTAGAGCCAGACATCTTGGAGTGCAAAGTCAAGTGGGCCTTGGGAAGCATCACTACAAACAAAGCTAGTGAAGGTAATGGAATTCAAGCTGAGCTGCTTCAAATCCTAAAAGATAATGCTTTGAAAGTGCTGCACTCAAAATGCCAGCAAATTTGGAAAATTCAACAGTGGTCACAGGACTGGAACAGGTCAGTTTTCAGTCCAATCCCAAAGAAAGGCAATGCCAAAGAATGCTCAAACTACCACACAATTGCACTCATCTCACACACTAGCAAAGTAATGCTCAAAATTCTCCAACTTGGCTTCAACAGAACGTGAACTGAGAAATTCCAGATGTTCAAGCTGGATTTAGAAAAGGCAGAGGAAACAGATCAAATTGCGAACATCCCGTGGATCATAGAAAAAGCAAGGGAATTCCAGAAAAACATCGACTGCTTCGTCAACTACACTAAAGCCTTTGACTATGTAGGTCACAACAAACTGTGGGAAATTCTTAGAGAGATGGGAATATCAGATCACCTTGCCTGCATCCTAAGAAATCCGTATGCAGATCAAGAAGCAACAATTAGAACCAAACTTGGAGCAATGGATTGGTTGCAAATTGGGAAAGAAGTACATCAAGACTGTATATTGTCACCTCACTTATTTAACTTCTGTGCAGAGTACATCATGCAAAATGTCAGGCTCGATGAGGCACAAGCCAGAATCAAGACTTCAGGGAGAAAAATGTCAATAACCTCAGATATGCAGATGACACCACCCTTATGGCAGAAAGTAAAGAGGAACTAAAAAGCCTCTTGATGAAAGTGAAAGAGGAGAGTGAAAAAGTTGGCTTAAAGCTCAAGCTTAAGAAAACCAAGATCATGGCACGTGGTCCCATCACTTCATGGCAAATAGATGGCAAAACAATGGAAACAGAGTGTCAGACTTTATTTTCTTGGGCTCCAAAATCACTGCAGATGGTGCCTGCGGCCATGAAATTAAAAGACGCTTACTCCTTGGAAGAAAAGTTATCAACAACCTAGGTAGCATATTTTAAAACAGAGACATTACTTTGCTGACAAAGTAGTAGTCAAAACTGAAGTTACTCCAGTAGTCATGTATGGATGTGAGAGGCGGACCATAAAGAAAGCTGAGCACTGAAGAACTGATGCTTTTGAACTGTGGTGCTGGAGAAGACTCTTGACAGTCCTTTGGACAGCAAGGAAATCAAACCAGTCATTCCTAAAGGAAATAAGTCCTGAATATTCTTTGGAAGGACTGATGTTGAAGCTGAAACTCTAATACTCTGGCCACCTGATGCAAAGAGTTGACTTATTAGTAAAGACCCTGGGTGCTAGGAAAGATTGAAGGCAGGAAGTGAAGGGGATGACAGAAGATGAGATGGTTGGATGGTATCACCAACTCGATGGACATGAGTTTGAGCAAACTCCTGGAGTTAGTGATGGGCAGGGAAGCCTGGCATGCTGCAGTCCATGGGGTCACAAAGAGTTGGACACGGCTGAGCATCTGAACTGGAGAGACCCTCCCAACACTGTGTCTGAAATACCACTCCTGTCATCACTCTGTATTTCTTTATTTCTATGTATTTATCTCTGGAGCTTTGTGTTGTGTGTGTGTGTGTGTGTCTGTATATCTGATATAGACTCCATAAAGGCAGGGCTTCTTTGTTTCGCTCACTCTATCTCCAGACCCTAAAACAACAGAATACACTCAATTAAAATATATTCTGGGCTTCCCTGGTGGCTCAGTGCTAAAGAATCCACCAGCCAATGCAGGACACAGGGTTTCCATCCATGATCTGGAAGATCCCACATGCTGCAGAGCAGCTAAGCCCATGCCCGACAACTACTGAGCCTGTGCCCTAGAGCCCGTGCCCTAGAGCCCAAGAGCCACAGTGACTGAAGCTCACATGCCCTGGGGGCTGGGCTCTGCAACAAGAGAAGCCGTCACAGTGAGTACCCTGCAGACCACAACTAGAGAGCAGCCCTCGATCTCCGCAACTAAAGAAAAGCCTGCGACAGCAGCAAAGACCCACGGCGGCCATAAATACAGAATTTTTATTATAAAAACCATGGCCTTACCCTACATCTCCTCATAAAAATATTATAAAAATTATTTAAAAAAATTAAAATCTTATTCCGCTCCCCTGCCCCATCCCATCTCTTTCCTTGCAACCTACATGAGCTTCGTACTGAAGTGTCAAGAGCGATGTACTGCTTTCTATGACACTCCATATTTAAGTTTCTTCCCAAAGATTTACTCACAGCATTTGAAAAAATAGATGCTGAACTTTAGTACCAAAAAGGGGTCATGGGTGAATGTACAGTTCGGTCACCTGGCTTCAGTTAGACAATATGTTATTAAATCTGTTTTAGGAAATAATCGCTAGGATCCCCAAAGCTTGTGGCTCATGTTCAATTGGGGTTGAGCTCACAGGTTACAATCATTTCATGATTAAGAGAAAAGGTGGGAAAACCCATCTATTGTTGCCTTTAACTAGTGTGTCATATCACATTATTTCATGCAAAACAACTACATCACAATGAGGAAAGATGAAGGCGATCCCCAACTGCTGGGACAAAACACTGATTCACTTTCTGTCTAGCTCTGGCTAATTTGACTCATTGGAAAAGACCCTGATGCTGGGAAAGATTGAAGGCATAAAGAAAAGGGGGAAGTTGAGGATGAGATGGTTAGATAGCATTGCTGACCCAATGGAATGAACTTGAGCAAACTCTGGGAGAGAGTGAAGGACAAGGAAGCCTGACTTACTTCAGTCCATGGGCTCGCAGAGTCTCTGGTACAACTTAGCGACTGAAAAACAACACAGACAATGATATGTCTGCTCCTTAGAGCTGTTTTCTTTTTTCTTTTACTCTCCTCTTAACTCTTTCTCCAATTTAGGATTATTATCTACCCAGAACTCTTTATGGAGCTCTGAACTCAGAGTTTGAATTTGACACAGTTTTGTTTAGCCAAGATTTGACTGGTAAGGCAGCCCTGCGTTCCACAGTCTGCAGAAGCATCTGCCAAAAGCACACTGTTGTTGAGTTAGGTCAGAGATGTAAACACAAGTCCATTGGCTGCTGGCAAACAAACAAACAAAAAATCCCTCATCACTAGTATCACTGGAGCTGGTCCTTAACCAAAATATAGCTTAAGAAGCCATAAGGAGAATTGTGTGCTGGCTGTGATGTGAATGTCTGTTTCAACTCAGAGGAAAAAAAAATCTTCAGCCTTTTGAAGACCCAACAGTTTATTTTGAAATAGAGAGGCTTAGTGCCGTATTTGGAGAAGGCAATGGCACCCCACTCCTGTACTCTTGCCTGGAAAATCCCATGGACGGAAGAGCCTGGTAGGCTACAGTCAATGGGGTCACCAAGAGTCGGACACGACTGAGCGACCTCACTTTCACTTTTCACTTTCGTGCATTGGAGAAGGAAATGGCAACCCACTCCAGTGTTCTTGCCTGGAGAATCCCAGGGATGGCGGAGCCTGGTGGGTTGCCGTCTATGGGGTCGCACAGAGTCGGACACGACTGAAGCGACTTAGCAGTGGTGCCATATTTAAAAAAATAAACTTTTTATTTTATTTTCATTTTATTATTGGAGTATAGTTATGTTAGTTTCTGCTGTACAGCAACCTGAATCAGCTATATGTATATACATATCCCCTCTCTCTTTAGCCTCCCTCTCACCCCAACCCCCATCCAACCCTTCTAGGTCATCACAGTCACTCTATACTTTGATTCTTTCATATTCTTCTTCTTCAAGAAAGTGCGGATGAGAAGGGTTTTGTCCCACTGAGCTGTCAGCAAACCTGGGTCTTCACCCATCACAACTTACCCCATGCTTGACAGGCTCCAGCCCTCCAGGCTGTCAGGCTCCACTTTCACTCTGGAAGGACTTTCCCTGGGAAGGCATTTTTCTCTTCTATCTTCGCATAACAGTCTTATGAAATACACTTGGTCGTTTTTTGCAGAAAGCCATCTACTTGCTACAGAACGATGGGACACATAAGTAATCACTATTTCTGGGTAGTTCAGAGTCTTCTAAAGGCAATGGGTTTCCACTGTTTTTTTCCTGCACCTTGGGAACCAGAGAGTCTCCCCCAGGCTTCCTAATAAGCTGTTTCTCTTTCTCATCCACACATAACTGCTGGCTGGTTTCTATTTATTCCATAAACCTTACTTTCTTTGGTTTACCTCTGCCCACAGGTCTCACAAGCCACAGAACTTCCTCACTGTCTTAGGCAAACTCTCTGGAATGTGGACTCTTCACATTATTTTTAGCAGCAAGTCTGATTACCCTTTGCTAGAAAATAACCTGGTTCTAAGAAGGCAGTCAAGCCAGAGTAAGCTCTTAATTATCTTTAAAGCTCACTTATATTTTCCTTCACTGCAATTTTCAAGGCAAATGAATGTTGACATCTGGGTGTTCTGATACTTTTAATTTTTTTCATTGATATTGTCTCATTTCAGTTCTATATTAGAAATTCTCTTAAGGCCTTGCTTTTTATATTACTGCAATAGTAAATAAAGTAAGTTTCATTATCATAGAAGATTGGCTTACAGCTTGCAGCAAAGATGTTTCATGGAGAGGAGAGAAAATAAAAGGTTGCATGAAAAGAGTACCTCTCTTTTATCTTCAGAAGCTAAGAAAAATCCGGTTTTGAAGTCATTCCTAAAATTAGTCTCATGGTTTAGTAATTCTCTTCCTGACGAACGTGGTTTTTCATGTGTTTGGTATCATATTTCACCACTTTCCTCTCAACACTGTTGCCACATGTAACCTGGACTAGACTGGGGTTTTCTTGGGATTGCTCCCATATCTCTGTCTAAGACACGCTAGAGCACCAGGGATGAGTCATGCAACATGTAAGCATCTTTCTAGATGCATCTGTTTTACTGGAAGGTTGTAGGCATGTTTACTTTTTTATTAAAAGTGTCTTGAAGCAGAGACAGAATGAATGCTTTATGAATATAGAATCCATTTGAATATTTAAGATAAAACCCTGGCCTCTACAGCTTCCCTGGTGGCTCTGCAGTTAAGAACCCATGTGCAGTGCAGGAGACATGGGTTCAGTCCCTGGGTTGGGAAGATCCCCTGGAGAAGGAAATGGCAACCCACTCCAGCATTCTTGCCTGGGAAATCAAATGGACTTGGTGGGCTACAGTCTATGCAGTTGCAAGAGTTGGACACGATTTAGTGACTAAACCACCACCACCACCACCTGGCCTCTAAGGATGACACGATCCTTATAAACCATTTATCTCAAGACCTGCAGTCCAATTAGAACACACGGTAGAAAACCACATGGTAGAAAACCTGCAGTCCTGGTGTAAAACTTACAGCTTCCCAGAGCATAATGGGAAAATCACTGATTTTGCCCATCTATCCCTTTCATTTCCTAGGTCCAGAGATGTGAGGTTATTTATCAAGGATGCCACTGGTTCCTCCACGTGCTAGTCCTTGCCTTACCTCTCACTGGTAGCCAATATTTATCCTTCTTGCTTTTCCTGAAGAAAGATTGACATTTTCCCCTCTCAAGGCAAAGCACCAAAAATCTTGGGTGTTTTGGAAAGAGAAAAAACACAAAACCTAGTTAGCCTCAGCTCTTTCCATGAAAGCAGGACTGGCAGGAAGCTGTAGAAATGAAAAATGCCAAAACCCTAACTTCAAATTAAGGCTCCAATTCCAAGAGCCCCTCGACCTGCCTCTTAAAAGAACTGCTAGTAAAACCACATCCTACCATTCTGTCGGCCAGGCTTGCAATTGGAGGGGGCATGAGCAATAAAATAGTCAAAGGGTAAGCAAAGGAAAAGAGAATTCATATGAATGTCCAACAGCATGGTCCTAGATAATTGGGAGTGGACCATAAACACCTCAATTGTCATACAGTAACTCTGGCCTTTGGATAAAAACATTTTAATGGCAAATTGTTTCACTTTAGGGAAATTATATCTGTTTTCAACAGCTGGGGATTTGTTTCCCAAAATGATTTTCAAGCTAGTAAAAGAATGTGAATAATGATAAGGCACAGCACGGAGAATACCATCTCTGTTTGGCACTAGGCTATGTATTCGTGGCATGGAATTCAGACTTTCTCAAGTTGGTTTGAGTTTTCCTCTGAGGAGTCTCCCACCCCAAGAATGAAAGTCCGTAGTACATTTGTTTCCCTTCATTAAAACAAAACTGCTGAAAAGGGCAGGCGCACATGTAAACGAAACTCTTAAAATACTGCACTGTGAGCACTTGACATTCATAAAAGCTGGGTTTCTAAACTCTTTACTATTGCTCAAATAGCGGGGTATTTTTGGATGAGGAAAGTAAATTTAGAATCAGCTTACAAAGGTGTTTTGTTGTGACTTCAGGAGACTGACATTAAAAGCCGGGGAGAGATTTCACGTAAAAAATCAGATTCAGAGCAGCCCCACCTTCCTACCTGGCATCAGTCAGCTGAAGCTCTGGACGCCTCTGGCCTTGGATGGACATAAGTCCTTCAGGTCACCACATTCCCCATCTGGCTCTCTCCACTGATGTGCAGTTGATCCCCTGGATCCTTCAGGCATTTTAGTCTGTGATTCCCACATGATAATATGTAATTATTTGATCAAATTACATGATAATATGTAATTATTTGATCAGCCTGTGGTGGTGGTGCTGGTTTAGTCGTTAAGTCGTGTCCGGCTCTTGTGACCCCATGGGCTGTAAGCTGCCAGGCTCCTCTGCCCATGGAATTCTCCAGGCAAGAATACCAGAGTTGGTTGCCATTTCCTTCTCCAGGGGATCTTCCCAACCTAAGGAATGAACCCAAGTCTCCTGCGTCTCCTGCACTTGCAGGCAGATTCTTTGCCACTGAGCCACCAGGGAAGCCCACCGCAGCCTGAGTAGCACCCAAAGATGGTCTGACCCTAGCCTCTGAGTGCATTGTCACTCACCAGCTCCGAACTGTCAGCTCGTACACACAGAGGCCATTGAATATGAAACTGAATTTCATGTTTTGGCAAAAATAAGAATTATTTTATTTGGGCTGCCCTCATATTTTCAAAACTGCACCTCTTCAGTCTGTGAGTGGCAAGGAACCTGTTTTGGACCCTATTCCTAAAAGGATATACATTTGAAAAGATGGATTCTAGAAATTTATTTAAAGAAAATGGGAATATTTATTTATAAATATATTTTATTTAATCAAATCCTGTTATAAAACTCATGTTCTATAATAATAGTACTCCAAACATGGTTCCCCACCAGCAATGTCGGCATCCCCTGGGCGTATCTGAGAAAGGCAGATTCTCAGGAATGCCCTGGCAGTCCAATGGTTAAGACTCTAACTGCCAAGGGCACAGTTTTGGTCCCTGGTCAGGGAACTACGTTCCTGCAAACCGCATGGCAAAGCCAAAAAAAAGAGAAGAAAGAAATGTAGATTCTTGAGATATACCCCAAACCTACTGGATCAGACACTGGGATGGAACCCAGAAGTTGTGTTCCAACAAGACTTTCAGGTGACTCTGATGTACACTAAGGACTGGAAAACCCCAGTCCAGAGCTTTTCTGTTAGTAGGCCCTGGATAGAAGCACTAACCTCATCAGCCCTCAAAGGCAGAACCCCCAGGAGTCTGCAAAGCCCCCAAACCACAGTCTCCACATCAAAGGCCTCAGCCAGGTTTGGCACCTTACAAGGTCCCAACTTGTCCCCAGAGGCGAACAGAGAATGATCATCATCTCTGCACTTCTTGTCCCTCCCCAGATGTTTAGCCATCTGCGTGTCCACTTCAGCCATCTGAACAAGGGCCACACAGCATGTGTTTAAATAGTTAACTTTTCTTGAAATAGCCAGTCAACATTCTAAAAAATAAATCATTTAGAATAAAAGAACCCATCCACTACAGCTCATCTGCATTACTGATCACAATTCTATAAGAAATGCATCATGAGGCAACTATATATAAATTCAAGAACTTGTAATTTTTCACTGACAGCCTCTCAGGGAAACCACTTTCTGTATTCTCTTCTGTTTCCTGGTCTCCTGAACCTTCCCTACTCTGCAAACTATTTCAGGATAGAGGTATTTGCCATCCCTTCAGGGGATTTAAGTGTATCTTTCAAACGGGGGACCTGCATACTTTAGGAGTGTGCAACTCTTTGCGACCCCATGGACTGTAGCCCCCAAAGCTCCTCTGTCCCTGGGGATTCACCAGGCAAGAATACCGGAGGGGGTTGCCATGCTCTCCTCCAGGGGATCTTCCCAACCCAGGGATTGAATCCAGGTCTCCTGCATTGTAGGCAGATTCTTTACTATCTGAGCCACCAGGGAAGAGCATCCTGCAAAATAGGGCTTCCCTGATAGCTCAGTGGTAAAGAATCCGCTGGCAACACAGGAAACACAGGAAACTCAGGTTCAGTGCCTGGAGAAGGGCATGGCAACCCACTCCAGTATCCTTGCCTGGAAAATTCCACAGACAGAGGAGTCTGGCAGGCTACGTAGTTCATGGTGTTGCAAAGAGTCAGACACGACTTGAGCACACATGCCTTCTGCCTATACAAAATTAAAAGTCCTCAACATACAAAGGAATGAGTATCTAATATTGGAATTTCGGGCACTGTCAGGTAGTGGTAGAAACCTTTGGGAGCAAGAAGACCATCAAATCAGACCTTGCACACGAATCCCATTGGCAAAGTCAACCTTAAATCCAAAACTACTTGGAATGCATTCTGAGATAAAAGGAGAAGCATAGGCTTTTACAAAGGAAGCTCCTTCCCCATTCTCCTTTCTTGAAACAATAAAATTCTTAGCTTTATACCATAAATGTATGCTCAATGACCAGACATAATAGTCCAATCTAAATGTGATCTTGGGTCATTTTTCTTACCCTCATCCCTTTAACCAACGATACAAAGGATGCTATTCCCAAAGTGACTTTTTGTTTAAAGACACTGGGTGCTTAGGTGTTCGAATCCCAGCTCTGCCGTCTATTCACTTTGCGACTTTGAATGAGTTACTTACATTTTTCTGCCTTGGTTTCCACTACCGGGGATTTGATGATAATGTTTAGTTGCTAAGTCATGTCCTACTCTTTTACAGCCCGAGGACTGTAGCACACCAGGCTTCTCTGTCCATGGGATTTCCAAGACAATACTGGAATGGGTTGCCATTTCCTCCTCCAGGGTATCTTCCTGATCCAGGGATCGAATCAGTGTCTCCTACATTGCAATGGAAACAGTGACAGACTTTATTTTCTTGGGCTCCAAAATCACTGCAGATGGTGACTGCAGCCTTGAAATTAAAAGATACTTACTCCTTGGAAGGACTGCTAAGTCACTTCAGTTGTGTCCAATTCTGTGTGACCCCACAGACGGCAGCCCACCAGGCTCCCCCGTCCCTGGGATTCTCCAGGCAAGAACACTGGAGTGGGTTGCCATTTTCTTCTCCAATGCATGAAAGTGAAAAGTCAAAATGAAGTCGCTCAGTCGTGTCCAACCTTCAGCGACCCCATGGACTGTAGCCTACCAGGCTCCTCCATCCATGGGATTTTCCAGGCAAAAGTACTGCAGTAGGGTGCCATTGCCTTCTCCGGCAGTTTCCCCTACTGGGTATCTATCACTGGACATGTAAGCTATAACAAACCTAGACAGCATATTAGAAAGCAGAGACATCACTTTGCCGACAAAGGTCCATATAGTCAAAACTATGGTTATGCCAGTAGTCATGTATGGATATGAGAGGCAGAATATAAAGAAAATTGAACACCAAAGAATTGATGCTTCTGAACTGTGGTGTTGGAGAAGACTCTTTCGAGTCCCTTGGACAGCAAGGAGATCAAACCAGTTAATCCTAAAGGAAATAAGTCCTGAATATTCATTGGAAGGACTGATGCTAAAGCTGAAGCTCCAATATTTGGCCACCTGATGTGAATGACTGACTCCTTGGAGAAGTTCCTGATGTTGGGAAAGATTGAGGGCAGAAGGAGAAGGGGATGACAGAGGATAAGATGGTTGGATGGCATCACCGACTCAATGCACATGAGTTTGAGCAAACTCCAGGAGGTGGTGATGGACAGGGAAGCCTTGGGTGCTGCAGTCCATGGGGTCGCAAAGAGTTGGACGTGACTGAGCGACTGAATTGGACTGAACTGAACATTGCAGGCAGATGGATTCTTTACCACTGAGCCACTTGAGAAACCCTGGGTGATAATAACAGTATTATTATTCCAAGACTTGGTGCAAGGAGTGAGTGTTAATGCCTGTTGAAGCACGGCTTGTGAAAACCCTCCACAGACATTGTCTGTTTGCTGTTGTTATCACTTCTGTCCTGCAGCAGAAGCTCCTGGCAAGCTCCCTGAGAGGCAGGCATGGAGGTCACCATGGGTGAGATCACAGGGCCTCTCCTTGCTGAGCCAGGAGCTGCAGCCACCTCCTGCAACCCTTACCAGCCTTTTCTGTCACACCATCTCCAGTGTCACTGCCCGAAATTACTCCTCTGCTGTGGACACCACAGCACTGCCATCGAAGCTGCCACCTGTGAGACCAATCTGATCTGTCTTTGTTTTATATAAAGTTTTGCTGTGCTACCTCCATACTTCTATTTTTATGTGTATTGTTTATGGTTCTTTTCATGCTACATCAGATTTGAGTAATTTGCTACAGATACTGTGTGACCACAAAGCCAAAAAGAATTACTCTCCGGCCTCTTAAAGCATGTTGACGCTTACTTTAGATCACTAAGACTGTGTACAATTTGAATCGTGATAAACATATAAAATACAGGGGCTTCCTGGGTGGCTCAGTGGAAAATAATCTGCTTGCCAATGCAGGAGACACCAGTTCGATCCCAGGTCCAGGAAGATTCCACATGACTCTGAGCGACTAAGTCTGTGCACCGCAACCACGGAGCCCACTTGGTGCAATGACTGAAGCCCGTTCAACTAGACTCTGCTCCACAACAGGAGAAGCCACTGCAATGAGAAGCGTGCACACCACAGCTAGAGAGTAGCCCGCACTGCAGCAAAGACCAAGCACGGCCAAAAATAAACAAATAAATAAAAAATTAAAGAAAAATTATATAATACAAAGGTAGATCTTAAAACAGGATAAAAGCTAAAAAGCAATAACAGAGAAAATTTTCAAACTAGTGTTCAAATTTAAATAACTGGAAGCCAGGAAAGTGAGCAGACTTATGTACAGTATGGCCCACATAAAATCTGCAAGCAGGAAATTCTTGATTTAAATAGGATGTAATGACAATACACAAGGAAATTTTTCTCATCAAGTCCACAACTGGAATTGGTCAACTACAATGGCTGCTGTGTCAGATTCTCAACAAACAAAGCTGTAACCACTGATCCAAACAATGAAAATGAAAGAGAAAATTATTCCTATCAAATTCATGATTCAGAAGCAGCAAATCTAACTCTGGCATGCTTGTTAGAGGTTGAAGAAAACTACATTCATAAAATCTACATATTGGGTAAGAAAAGTCAAAACCTCTGGAACGCAACTCTGTTTATTGGATGATGATTCTGGAAAATGACTGTCATAGCCCGACACAAATGAGAACATTTCTAGCAAAGCACAATCTGATTCAAATAAGTGATTACAGTTTTCCATTGGATAAATGTGGAAGAAAATTTATACTTCATTTTTTATAGGCTTTATATTTTATTTTAAGAGCAGTTCTAGGTTCACAGCAGAATAGAAGTACAGAGATTTTCTATTGTGTACATACACAGCCTCCCCCACCATCAATGCCCCCATCTAAGTGCTATGCTTGTTATAATGGATAAACCTACACTGACACATCATTATGGCTACAAGTCCAGAGCTGATGTCAGGGTTCGTGCTTGGTATTATACGTTCTGTAGGTCTGGACAAATGTGTAATGACATGTATCATCATTACTGTATCATACAGAGTAGCTTCACTGCTCCATAAATCCCCTGTGCTCCATACATTTCACTCTGAACCCAAATTCTTTCACACTGGGAAAAAAGCTGTGATATTCTAAATTCTAAGTATCAAGCTTTTGAACTGTGGTGTTGGAGAAGACTCTTGAGGGTCCCATGGACTGCAAGGAGATCCAACCAGTCCATTCTGAAGGAGATCAGCCCTGGGATTTCTTTGGAAGGAATGATGCTAAAGTTGAAGCTCCAGTACTTTGGCCACCTCATGGGAAGAGTTGACTCATTGGAAAAGACTTTGATGCTGGGAGGGATTGGGGGCAGGAGGAGAAGGGGACAACCGAGGATGAGATGGCTGGATGGCATCACGGACTCGATGAACATGAGTCTGAGTGAACTCCAGGAGTTGGTGATGGACAGAGAGGCCTGGCGTGCTGCGATTCATGGGGTCGCAAAGAGTCGGACACGACTGAGCGACTGAACTGAACTGAACTGAGTTACTACTGTTCTGTGTTTCTTAACCAATGTTTGTAATTGGTTTGGGCCAATGAAGATACCCGTGACTGGACATATATTCTTGATTAAAAGAACACGAATGTCAGGACTTTCCTGGTGGTCCAGTGGTAAAGAATCCACCTATCAAGCAGAAGACACAGGTTCGATCCCTGGTCCGGGAAGATCCCTTAGTTGCCATGGAGCAACTAAGCCTGTGAACCACAACTACGGAGCCTGTGCTCCAGAGCCTGGGAGCCGCAGCTACTGGAGCGTGTGTAGAGCCTGTGCTCCACAACAAGAGCAGCAACTGCATTGAGAAGGCTGCACACCACAATTGGAGAGTAGCCCCCACTCTCTGCAACTAGAGACAAGACTGTGCAACAGTGAAGACCTAGTGTAGTCAAAAATAGACACATAAAACTATTTCCAAAAAGAACACGAAATGTTAAATGGACATAAACTTAGCAAATATTAAACTGAAAAACAAGAATAAATGACAAACAGCTGATATTTTTCAACAAATAAGTAAATACAGAATGGAATACACAGCATTGTTATAATATTCTTGAAAGAAATTAAAAGATGCTATCATGGGTCTAATATAAGCACAGTGATGCTTACTGCAACTCTTCTTTCAGCTTTATGGAGGTGTAGTTAACAAAATTGTGAGATATTTAAAGTCTCAGTTCAGTTCAGTTCAGTTCAGTCGCTCAGTCGTGTCCAACTCTTTTCAACCCCATGAATTGCAGCACACCAGGCCTCCCTGTCTGTCACCAACTCCCAGAGTTTACCCAAACTCATGTGCATTGAGTCAGTGATGCCGTCCAGCCATCTCATCCTCTGTTGTCCCCTTCTCCTCCTGCCCCCAATCCTTCCCAACATCAGAGTCTTTTCCAGTGAGTCAACTCTTCACATGAGGTGGCCAAAGTATTGGAGTTTCAGCTTCAACATCAGTCCTTCCAATGAACGCCCAGGACTGATCTTCTTTAGGATGGACTGGCTGGATCTCCTTGCAGTCCAAGGAACTCTCAAGAGTCTTCTCCAACACCACAGTTCAAAAGCATCAATTCTTTGGTGCTCAGCTTTCTTCACAGTCCAACTCTCATATCCATACATGACCACTGGAAAAACTATAACCTTGACTAGACAGACCTTTGTTGGCAAAGTAATGTCTCTGCTTTTGAATATGCTATCTAAGTTGGTCATAACTTTCCTTCCAAGGAGTAAGCGTCTTTTAATTTCATGGCTGCAGTCACATCTGCAGTGATTTTGGAGCCCCAAAAAATAAAGTCTGACAGTTTCCACTGTTTCCCCATCTGTTTCCCATGAAGTGATGGGACCAGATGCCATGATCTTCGTTTTCTGAATGTTGAGCTTTAAGCCAACTTTTTCACTCTCCTCTTTCACTTTCATTAAGAGGCTTATTAGTTCCTCTTCACTTTCTGCCATAAGGGTGGTGTCATATTTAAAATCTACCTCATGATAATTTGACATATGTATATATTGTGAAGGAATTCCTCCCATCTAGTTAATTAACACATCCATCAACTCACATATTTGCACATATACATATTTTAAAACATCTAAATTCTCTTCTGTTAACAAATTTCAGCTATGCAATATAGTGTTATCAACTATAGTCCCATGTTATACTTTGGATCCTCAGACTTTATTTATTTTATAGCTAAGAGTTTGTACCCTTTGTATCACTGCTCCCTAACATTTCTACAAACCATGAAAACATGGAAAGTTTTTGAATTTAGCAGAAATGATTTCCAAATTTGTTAACAGAATGGCTAAGCCTGTCATAAGAATAAAAAATAAAAAATATGATTTCTCTTTTGGATGGAGGATTCAAATCAGATCATTGCACAAGAAAGTCAGAGAAGAATACCCATAAAAAAGCAAATGTTACTCAGTTTAACCGGATTTCAAAAAATTATGTTGAAAAGCTCCTCAAATAAAAATCAAATTGGGACTCTCAGTGGAAAATGTATCACAAATTTTATTTTGTGTTAATAATGTTAGCAAAATATAATGACCAACAATGCAAATAAGATGTTTGCTACATCACTTTTAAAAGAACTTTGAAACTTTTTTAAAAATTGGAGAAAATGATTTTTCCAAATTGTAAGCAAATGATGTTAAGTGTGCAACAAATGTGATATTTCATTAAAAGAGAAGGAAATTCTAATAAGAAATTAAAATATTTCCTGACTATGAATTAAAAGATGCATACCCAAATGCTTCCAAAACAACTTTTTATAAAAATTATTTTCTAGCCATGAGAAAGCAAGTTATGATTTCAGTTGAACAGAGACTGGAACAAATTGAGTCACGCGCTGCCATTTTCACTTTTTTGGATAATATCCCAGCCTTGAAGATTCTAAAGAGAACAGTCTAAGAGATACCCTATGACTCTTGATATTGGTTTAAGACACTTTGAAAATCCACAGGAGGGATGGACATTTATAACTACACTACTTTGACATGCTTTTGTGATAATAATTATTATCAATATCCTTATTATAATGTTTAAACATGATTTATTAATTTTCATAGTCACTTCTGAATCTAAGTATTACATTACATTTTGATGAAAAATTCTAGTTGCAACTGTCACAGGACAAATATTAATGAATAAGAAACTATTTAAGAACCACAAGGACTCAAGAAACATCAGCTGATTTGGCTGCCAACAGATGCCATCCACATGGAAACAATGACCATAACAATATGACAAGAGAATTTGCAGAAATTTTATGAGATAAATGTGTAATTTAAAAAATAAATGATGATATACTTGTGTTTTATTACTCACCTAAAAAGTGCTGGCTCACCAACCGAACACCCAGATCTGGACAGTAAAAGTTAAATTCAGTTTTTTTTGACATTTTACCCACTTCCAGTCTTATTACAAACCACGGTTTCACATGTATTTTTCGTTTTTATTATGAAGAAGAAATATTGGTTTTCTACACCTGTGACTCTGTTTCTGTGTTGTAAATATGTTCATTTGTGCCATGTTTTTAGATCTCACATATAGTGTACATTTGAAATTAACACAACATTGTAAATCAATTATATGTCAACTACAAATTGGCACTTGCCATGGGTACTTGTCATCTGCCTCTACAAGGATTAAACAATGTGCTGTTGCAACTGCTGAACTTCAACACCCCCTGAAAGGAGTTCAGGGTGGAGAGCAGAAATGAAGCACCTTGTGCTCAGGGAAAAATTGGCAGGACAGGTATTCAGATAGATATTTTCAGAAGCCAATTTTATGAGCCCAATTCTTGTAACTCCCCATATCGAGAAAAGCACTAAAATCCTTCATGGTGACGACTATTTCTTGTGATTAGCAAAAGCTTCATGAAACTAGTAGAAACCTTCTAGAAGAATATGTGCTTGATTGCATGTATTCCCCCTTCACCAAAATCATATATATACTGACCTCTCCCCTACCTCTTTGGAACAGTTTCTCAGAGCTATTTCTGAGGTGCTGTCTCCTAGGCTGAAGTCCTCATTTGCCCCAAATAAAACTTAACTCAAAATTCCCATGTTGTGCATTTTTTTAAGTCAACGTATAACCCATTAATTTTTTTAAAGATACTTATTTAGGAGAATAGAACAGATTACATATTTTATGTAACAACTTGTTTGCTTGCTCTCAGACTTAAATATCTAGATATGTGGTGTGTTGGCCTCCAACAGTCCCCTCAGCTCTCAGGCTTGGGGTGGCCCCACCGGCCTTATCTTCATGGCTTATTATAAGGAACTTGGATGAGATGCAAGGCAGAAGTGTGTTGATGACAGAGGAAGTGACATGCCTTCTCCTGCTGTTCCTAGAGCATAGGGTGACTTCTCCACCCTCAAAGATCTCACTATTTCCTTTCCATTTTGTCCCCTTCAGGGCTTTCCCCAATGGCGCAGTGGTGAAGAATCAGCCTGCAATGCAGGAGACACAGCAGATGTAACTTTGATCTCTGGGTCAGGAAGATCCATGGCAGGAGGAAATGGCAACCCACTCCATTATGCTTGCCTGGAAAATCCCATGGACAGAGGAGCCTGGCGGACTATAGTCCATAGGGTCACAAAGAGTTGGACACGACTGATCAAGCATGCCTTCTTGCCTTCTTGCCTTCTTGACTGAAAAAGATGCTTTGGTTTTGAAAGAACCCACCTCGGTAGAAAATCCAAAGAACTTTGCTTGTGGATTTTTCCTCCATGCTTCCAGGGAGATTAAACGTCTGACCATCTAAGAGAATCAGCCCTCTGTCACCATCCAGACCTATTAAATTTAACGATTTATTGTAACGAAGGCTATGCTGTTATACTTGAGCAGTTATTCCATATCTTATACGCCAGAGTTGTTAAAAATAACAAAGGACTATTATCTCGAATGTGGGAAGCCAAATCATTTTTTAAAATGTGATTAATTCCATGAGCTTGGACCTTTTAAGTACATGCGGTAAGCGGAATTCCATGGGAACTTTCTCAGCATGTGTCCACCGATGTAAACAAAAAGTTAAAATACAGCTTACACTTTCCCTGGCATTCATTAGCATAGCAAAGGAAGCAGAAACTAACCGCATCTTACATAAAAAGACTTCAGCAATCTGTGTCGGCTTGCCTTAGCATTATTCAATCTCTGGGTGCCAACTACAGAAACAATTTATTTATAGGCCTATCAACAAAATGTGTTCTTCATTAATTCATATTTTTCTCAGCCTCACATTACTTCTTGAACCCATCCAGGTGGTTTTTAAATGCTGAGGTAATTTAAAACGGAGCAAAGTCACACACACCCTGTTATTCAGGGCTTAAGAATAATTGAATGGAAATGTCCTTACCACTCATTTGATACAGCGTTTTGTCAACTTGTTTGCCTTTCATTAACCTGAAGAACATCACAAATGCGAGTTTGGCTGGACCTTGGGAGTTAAAATCCACACTGGGAAGGGAATAAACTTTGAAGGCCTGGCTAGAGATGTTTAGAAATGTATTTCTCACAAGATTAAAGCTGAAAATCCAGAGTAACTGCAGTTTATTCTAAAAATACAGTTCAGTGAAACTCTGTTATATTGAACATTTCCTTCTATGTGGCATTCATTAAAATAGAAAAGGCTTCATCTAAAACCTCATAAAGTGACGTTTCCTTCGTATAATACTTTCCTGAATGTAATGTTCAAAAGGGGCCATGCCCTGGCAAACATTACAAAGGGCTTTCCTTGTAGAGTCTGTGCTTCTTATTAAATTTATTTTGGGTTGTCCTTTTGGTTAGGATTTCATAGCTCTTCACAGATTCAGTCAATATATAATAGAGGGGAAATGCCCTAAGGTTTGCCTTTTAATTCTATTAATAGGAAGCAGCAGGAGAAAGTTGACATTTCTGGACTGAAAGTCCTTGAGCACGTTCTTTCGTTCTGATCAAGCTTGTCACCTCTTCCATTTTTTTCCAAGCAAATGTGTCACCTATGTTGTTTTCTGCAACTCACAGAATGTTAGTAAATGATCTGAAAGCCAGAAAATCTTATTTGTGAAAAAAAAAAAAAAATGACCCCCTCTCCCTTCTGGAGAGTAACTGTATCCCTACATTGTATTTCCATATTGCATCATACAGGCAGAACCTCAATTAATAAAATGATAACTGATTTGGATTGCTATAATATGATTTATCAATATGTTAATTTCAGTCTAGCAAATGAGTCCATTAGGTGATGAAAACATTTTTCTGCATCACCAGAGGCCTTTGAAGTTTCTAGCAACAGACTCCAAATATATGGTATGTGTTCGGAGGACAATGACATTTCTGCAGAGATCACCTATTCTCTATTGTTGTATCATCTTACTGTTTGTTTTAAGCGGATGTTAACCCAAAATTATTTATTTGAAAACATGGTTTGAGCGCCTACGCTCTGCTATGAGAACGTGAAGAGAGTGGGCGTCAGGGGAGGGACAGGATGCTATGGGGACAGACACCAGGGTGATCTAACCTACTTTATAGGGGGTGGGTGTGGTGAGTGGCCTTGAACCTGACACCTGAAGGATGGTGAGGACAAACTCGGGGTGGGGGGGTGATGGGTTAATGATTGGGAAGATGCTCAGACAGAGGAAACAGCACTTGCAAAGGCTCAGAGGCCAGGGGTTCCCTGGTTGCCCAGAGAGTAAGGAATCGCCTACAATGTAGGAGGAGACTGGGTTCGATCTTTGGTTGGGAAGATCCCCTGGGGAAGGAAATGGCAACCCGCTCCAGTATTCTTGCCTGGAGAATTCCACGGACAGAGGAGCAAGGTGGGCTACAATCCATGGGGTTGCAAAGAGTCAGACACAACTGAATGACTAACACTTTCACTTTCTTTCATATGTATCAAATCATAATGTTGTATGCTTTTTAAAAATCACATTGTACAGCTTAAATACGTACAATTTTTATTTATCAGTCATACCTCAATAAAGCTAGGGAAAAAAATAAGAAGGCATTTATCCACAGCTGGGAAAACTCCTCTTCAGAAACCAAACCTGCTGGATGTTGATCTGGAACTTCTAGCCTCCAGAACTGTAAGAAGTAGATTTCTACAGTTTAAGACCCCCAGACTGTGTGTTGTTATGGCAGGCTGAGCTGGTCAATATGTGCGTGTTCTAACTCCTGGATCTGGAGATGGTCATAGATTAGTGGAGTGTACACAACAATTGTACACACTTGGTGTGTACACCAAGTACACCATGTACTCAGACACAACATGGTGTCTGAGCATCATTTTGCAATGTTAATTAACTTCTGCTGCTTGAAAAATATGTACATATATGTAAGCCTAGATGAAATATATGAAGCATGACACTGATTCTTTTTCCACCTAGTTTTATTGGGTTGTAATAGATAAATAAAATTGTATATGTTAAAGGGTACAATGAGGCAAATTGATATATGTTTAATTGTGAAATGATTACCACAGCCAAGGTAATTAACACAGCCATCACCTTACATAGTCTCCTTATTAATTTACTTATTTGATGAGCATGCTTGACATGTAGTATCTTAGTAAATTTCAAAAAAAAAATATGGTATTATTAATTATAATCACCAGGCTGTACCTCAGCTCCTCAGAAGTTATAACTAAAAATTTGTACAATTGACCAATATCTTGCTGTTTTTCTCACCCCGCCAACCCCCAGCCCCTGGCAACTCATGCGGTTCTATGCGGTGGCTTAGTCATTAAGTCATTCCGCCTTTTGCAATCTCATAGAATGTAGCCCGCCAGGCTCTTTTGTCCATAGGATTTCCCAGAAAGAATACTGGACTGGGTTGCCATTTTCTTCTCCAGAGGATCTTCCTGACCTAGGTATTAACCCAGGTCTCCTGCATTGCAGGCAGTTTCTTTACTGACTAAACCATGAGGGAACCCCATCTGGTTCTATGAGTTTGACATTTTAGACTCCAGTATACGTGAGATCATAGAATGCTTGTCTTCTTGCCGCAGTCCTCACGTGGTCTTTACCCTGAGCCCATGCAACTGGTGGTTGGGGACAGCTAGAGAGAGAACACTGGGTATCCCTTCTTACAAAGACACTAGTCCTGTTGGACCACGGCTCGCCCATATGACCTTATTTAACCTTGGTTTCCTCCTTAAAGGCCCCATCTCCAAATACTGTCATGTTGGAGTGTAGGGCTTCAACATACGAATCTGGAAGAACACAGTTCAATCCTTAGCAACAAGGAAAGAAATATAGACACCCAGCACTCCTGGGAAACAAATACTTCATGACTCAAGACAATGTTGTATTCATGTTATCTGATAGAAAGGATCTGCACATTCATTTCTTTTGCTCCACCTCAGTATTTTTTCCCACACGTCCAAAGCAGTGTCTGTCTCTGACATTGGCAGTGACAAAATCCATAAGCCTTCATGGCACTGGGACACTGGAGGCTTTTGTTTTGTGGATACAGGGCAAGAAAAGTGGGAAAGCATTTCCTTGGAACTGAGTGGTGTTTACAATGTACGGGACCCTCTACAGGGTGAACCCAGGTCAAGAGTTCCTCTGGCCTTGTCTAAGGCAACCTTTTCTACAGCACTTCCAAAATACAGGGGGAACGATCAAGCAGCTTGCCTAACCTTGAAAAATATCTCAGTCAGGACTAGGGCTTGGTGGCATTTTTAAAACTATATTTACCATTCATGGCAAGAGACCAATTCTTTATATAGATCAATATTAAATACATTTGGGCAAGGATAGAGGTTTGAATCTCACTGAGTAATAGTACCTAGCACAGATTAAGGATCAGTGAATGTATGTTGAAAAAATGGTTGAATGAATGCTTACATAACCTTACAACTTGCAAATATGAAAACACGACAGAGTGAAAGCCAATTTTTAGTCAAATAAACAAAGAACAGAAAGGTCGATGGAATTGACCCAATAGGAATTCATAGTTATTGATTCAATATAAATGTCACATAACCCCCTGTTTTAATATAGTGGTCGTTGGTTATTTTGTCATCAATATTAAAGTTTCTAAAAAGTATTCATTTATTTGGCTGCTTCAGGTCTTAGTGGTGGCATGTGAGATGCGAGATGAGTCATGTGGGACCTTTCATTGTGGCTCATGGGCATAGCTGACCCTCAGCATGTGGGATCTTAAATCCCAGACCAGAGATCAAACCCATGTCCCCTACATTGGAAGGTGAACTCTTAACCACTGGACCACCAGGGAAGTTCTTGGGTCAAAATTATTAACCCAAGAAATAGTCTTCTCTTTTACATGAGGGACTGAGAAGCCTCCTGAGAAAGAGTTCATCTTCTCAGTTATTTCCTAATTAATTTACTAAAAAACCTGGTTTTCAGAGGAAACGAAGCATTCTGAACAGAGTGTGAGAGCTGGAACACAGCAAAGCTTTGGGGATTGAGAGTTCCACACATCCAGTACTACCACCATCCTGGGGCTCAACTATGGTAGCCACAGGGCCTTTGGGAGGAACAGATGTGGATAGCAGTGGTGCCGTGGGAGGTATCCTGACCCAGGAACACCAGGAGCAGTTTTGTATGCCATATGTTGAGCCTGTTTTGTCACTTACCTGATTTCCCACCATGAACAAGAAAGTTGCTGATGCACTGGTGATGAAATTGTTCTAAATCCCTGATGAGCTCCTCAATTTTGTGGGAACTAAATGAAATAAAAATTCACTCGCAGATAACTTTTTCTATTCACTTACCAAGAACCACTAAAACTTTTAGAGTAAGGACTCTCAAGTAAGATCCAGCTTTAACAAAATTTTCATGGTTATAAAGGGAGGAGTTGCTTTGTGGTCCAAGTGTGGACAGCAATTTTATGGGAAATTATAGCCCTTCAGAGACTGAGTCATAAAAAACAGCCTTCCAAATCACTAAGCACTAATCATCATCATCATTTGCAAAGGGGAAATAAAAGAGAGAATCAAAGATGTTGGCAATAATGCATTGTTGTGAATTTTGGTTCCTCCATAAGAGCTCAGACTGAGACAGGTAACCACAGCAAATAAAATTAGAAATGGCTGGAACCATGGCTGCAAGAGCTAGGGACTTAATGATATTTTCTATATAATGGTTTGCTGTTTCAGGTTCCAAAAATCTAGGTCAAACTCAAATGGGTCCTCTACATAATATCAGTCTAATTGAATTTGCTTTATAAATTAAGGAACTCATTTCACTAATTGAAAGAGTTTGTTTAGCTACATCTGCACGGCCAGAAAAAACACACATGTACATACTCAGACCAAATAGGAAAACATATGTCCGTTTACTGATTTGATCTTATTAGACTTTTAAAAGGATAAATATATCTAGACAGACTTAACATTTGTGTTAATATTATTTGACTTGTTCCTTCAAAGTATTGGGTTGGTCAAAATTTTCATTTGGGCTTTTCCATAAGATGTTAAGAAAAACCCAAACAAATTTTTTGGCCAACCTAATATTTGAATTTTAAGTGTATAATGTATGGCATTTAGGAAATGATATCCTGCCAAGAAATCTTGAAACAGAGTTTTATCTTAAGTAAAAGTTTTATTAGATGACGTCCCTCTTAGAGGGCTTCCCAGGTGGCTCAGTGGTAAAGAATCCAACTACAAATGCAGGGGACACAGGAGACGTGAGTTCAGTCCCTGGGTTGGGAAGATCCCCTGGAGAAGGAAATGGCAACCCACTCCAGTATTCTTGCCTGGGAAATCTCATGGATAGAGGAGCCTGGTGGGATACAGTCCATGGGGGTCATAGAAGAGTCAAACACAACTGAGCAGGCATGAGCTCTTTAAATTAAAAACTGCACAAAATGTTAATTTTTAAAGTATTCTCAAATTCACTATTGGAAATAAGTTTTGAAATGAATTTGTTAAAACTTTTCAATTGTAGAACCAAAATGTAATTATTGCTTTTGCTAATCAAACTATGCCTAGAAAAACACTTTTAAAGAAGATGATGACTTTTATTTTGAGGTTGCAGTGTAATGTAGGGCAAAAACTCTAGTCTGGTACAGAAATACCCAGGTTCTCACTCTAGGTATGCTTTTTACACTTAGCATGTACCCATTTCCTCTTCTAGAAAATTAGGTAAACTGTCAGTGAATTCCTGGGGTGGGGAAGATCCCCTGAAGAAGGAGATGGCAACCTACTCCAGTATTCTTGTCTGAGAAATCCCACAGACAGAGGAGCCTGGCAGAATACAGTCCATGGGGTGATAAGAGTTGGTCACAGCTTAGCGAGTAAACCGCCATGAACAATCAAGCCTAATCCGTGAGCCGAAATAGTAGGATAGTATGATTAGCCCAACTTGACTCTTCTTCTACCCTAAACCAATCAATGGTCACATTTATCAATATGGTGGCACCCATAGCAACCGCTTTAGTGGGGGGGGGGGCAGTTCTTGGAAAAGAGATGCTGGAAAGACAATAACCTGTTTTTTTCTCTCGCTGTTAGAGCTTCAGTGATCGATCAAAAAAGTGACACATTCCATTCATAAATCCAGTCAGATCTACAAACTGCTCTGTAAATGCTATAAATCCATGTGACAGGAAAGTATATGTCAGGCTGATCTTCTAAATATTAAAACACTTCTAAATAACAAGACACTTTTCAGTAGCTAAAATATCTTATGTTAAAATTGAGACCTTATAAATAGTAACCTGGTCCCATCACTTCATGGCAAATAGAAGAGAGAAAAGTGGAAATAGTTACAGATTTATTTTCTTGGGCTCCAAAATCACTGCAGACAGTGCCTGTGGCCATGAAATAAAACGAAGCTTGCTCCTTGGAAGGAAAGCTATGACAAGCCTAGACAGTGTATTAAAAAGCAGAGACGTCACTTTGCCGACAAAGGTCCAGATAGTCAAAGCTATGGTTTTTCCAGTAGTCATGTACAGATGTGAGAGTTGGACTGTAAAAAAGGTTGAGTGCCAAAGAATTGATGCTTTCAGACTGTGGTGTTGGAGAAGACTCTTTAGAGTCCCTTGGACTACAAGGAGATCAAACCAGTCAATCCTAAAGGAAACCAACCCTGAATCTTCATTGAAAGGATTGATGCAGAAGCTGAAGCTCCAATACTTTGACCACCTGATGTCAAGAGAACAGGCATGTTGGAAAAGACCCTGATGCTGGGAAAGATTGAAGGCAAAAGGGGAACAGGGCAGCAGAGGATGAGTTGGTTTGATGGCATCACTGATTCAATGCACAGAATTTGAGCAAACTCTGGGAGATAGCAGAGGATAGGAGAGCCTGGCATAGTGCAATCCATGGGATCACAGAGTTAGACATGACTTAGCAACTGAGCAACAACAACTTGATCTTATAAACAACTGGCTTCGGATTCCACGCATCTATCAAACTATTCGGTGTTTTTCTCAAGTATATATTTTCTTTGGCACAATAGATAAGTACCCTTCTAAGCACAGCCCTGAAAGTGAATGTAAGGTGGGAGCTGGCGGTACATTTGCAGAGAGAGGAGTTTCTGGGTTATATCACGGTCAGCTCTAATACAGTTGCATAGAACTAAAGACTCACAGAGCCGGAAGACTAAGATGAACAGAATATATTTTTACAAGCAAGGTGCTCAAGTAAGAGGAGTTCTTACAGCAAGAGTACTGGAGTGGTTTGCCATTCCCTTCTCCAGTGAAAAAGATCCTGATGCTGGGAAAGATTGAAGGCAAAAGGAGAAGAGGGTGGCAAACGACGAGGTGGCTGGATAGCATCATTGATTCAATGGACATGAACTTGGGCAAACTCCAGGAGATAGTGAGGGACAGGGAGGCCTGGCATCCTGCAGTCCATGGGGTCACAAAGAGTTGGACATGACGACTCAGAAACCTAACAACAACTATAACACAAGAAAGAGCGCTCTTTTACCTTGTTCTGTTACTTTCTGCCTGCAGAAGTCTCCCCTGGCCCCCCTGGGAATGTATTCTGTATCTCATGGCACCTCAGTGCAACACTTCTTGTATTCACGCTTAGCTCTGTACACCGTTGTTGCCTAAGAATTCTTCTGTTTCCCCCAGGAGACTATACAGGGATTGAGAACACAGGCTGCCTTTTGTTCCATTTTGTCCTCGAGACCAGCAACAGTGCCTAGAACATAGCAGGAGCACAATAAATATCAGTGATATTTGCCTTGTTTCATGGTCTTTGGCAAGTGGCCTAAACTCTCTGAGTGTTGGTTTGCTTGTGGGTAAAATGAAGGTAATTATAATCCTTACTTCACTGGCTTGTTATGAGGATTCAAGTCCCATAAATGCTACTGTTGTTGCTGTTGATAACCATGGCCCAGTCGGCAATCATTATTCACTGATTAGAAGCCATCAGACCCAAAGCGAGCTATTTATAGGTGGAGGAATCACAAGAGAATATTTCACAACAGCTCCAAGTCTGTTCTCAAAATAAGCCACAGAGGAGACCTAACTATTCAGACAGCCCTCCTCCTCTCCTGGCATCTCTGACCCACTACACCCTGGACATTATTAGAATTTTTTGAATGCATGTCAACTTATTTATACATTTGTATCTAGTCCTTACTGTTCATTTTTGTAACAAGCCATCAGCCAAATTTATTAGGAATCAAATAATGTAGTTTTAGTTTATGCTATGAGTTGAGATACTTTATCACACTTTGCAATATACAATGAAGATAAAAGACTCTGGTCCCTTTTCTACTTATTTGAATAAACCTCTCTGCTCCAGAGTATCGGCATTGGTCATTTCTCTTTTTAATATGCCAAGTCTGCTCCTGACTAAATCATGTCCTCTATCCTGAGATGTTAGTCAATAAAGTAAGCATATTCTTAGAAGCAATTTATAATGTATATATAGATTAAACTGTATCATTAAAAAGTCATTCTTGTGCTTAGGCTACTTATGGAAATCAAGACTCATAATGCCCTTTCATGTCATAATTTTAAAGACATAATTTCAAAACACACACACGGATGGGAAAGAGCAAGTATACATGAACTTCCAGTGGGCAAATCAAACCTCTTTTTAACCAAAAAGAAAAAAAGAAATCTTTGGAAAGTACTTCTGAGGTGTCAGAAGGATTCTGGAAGATAATACTCTTAAGACGATAGTAGAGATAAACAGAGAATTAAAACTGTAGCTATACATGTAATACCAAAGCAACCCCTGAAGAAAAGAAATGCTTTTTTTTAAGTCACACTCTTCAAAGATACATTGTTTAATTAGCAAAGGCAATGCTATTCTTCTGTTTAGTTTTTGGTTTTTGCTTTGGTTTTTTTGTTTGTTTGTTTGTTTTTTGGTAGAGAAAAAAGCTCATCAGCTAGAATTGAAATGTATTGCATTGAATAAAGGTATTTGACATTTTCCAACTACCAAATTAACTTGACATAAAAATTGAAGTTATTTGAACCATTAACTGGAGAAGGCAATGGCACCCCACTCCAGTACTCTTGCCTGGAAAATCCCATGGACGGAAGAGCCTGGTAGGCTGCAGTCCATGGGGTCGCTAAGAGTCGGACACGACTGAGTGACTTCATTCTGACTTTTCACTTTCATGCATTGGAGAAGAAAATGGCAACCACTCCAGTATTCTTGCCTAGAGAATCCCAGGGACGGGGGAGCCTGGTGGGCTGCCGTCTATGGGGTCGCACAGAGTCAGACACGACTGAGGCAACTTAGCAGCAGTAGCAGCAGCAGAACCATTAACTGGGCTTCCCAAGTGACACAGAGGTAAAGCATGTGCCTGTAATGCAGGAGACCAGGGCTCAATCCCTGGGTGGGAAAGATCACCTGGAGGAGAGCATGGCAACCCACTCCAGTCTTCTTGCCTGGGAAATCCCATGAACAGAGGTGCTTGGTGGGCTACAGTCCATGGGATCTCAAAGAGTTGTACATGACTGAGCACACACACAACACAATTAACTGTGTAATTAGATCTTATATTGGTTTAAAGATGTTTTTAGAAACATTAATTTGAGGGCTTTTTTAAATTTTCAATAAAAATATTATTTCAAAATGCCCAGAATGTATTTAAACATGGAGTAAGATGTTACTTTGCCAACAAAGGTCTGTCTGGTTAAGGCTATGGTTTTTCCAGTGGTCATGTATGGATGTGAGAGTTGGACTACAAAGAAAGCTGAGTGCCGAAGAATTGATGCTTTTGAACTGTGGTGTTAGAGAAGACTCTTGAGAGTCCTTTGGACTTCAAGGACATCCAACCAGTCCATCCTAAAGGAGATCAGTCCTGGGTGTTCATTTGGAGGAATGATGTTGAAGCTGAAACTCCAATACATTGGCCACCTGAAGCAAAGAACTGACTCATTTGAAAAGATCATGATGCTGTGAAAGATTGAAGGCAGGAGGAAAAGGGAACGACAGAGGATGAGATGGCTGGATGGCATCACTGACTTGATGGACATGAGTTTGAGTAAACTCTGGGAGTTGGCAATGGACAGGGAGGCCTGGTGTGCTGCAATCCATGGGGTTGAAAAGAGTCAGACATGACTGAGCGACTGAACTGAACTGAAATTCTCTGCTTCCAGAAAGACTAAAAAAAAAAGAAAGAAAAAGAAAACTGAAGCCATTTTGTTGGAAATATGTTGATAACGTCAAATACACAAAGGTGAGCTTGTTACCTAAATCACACATTCCATTCTTAGCAGAGATTATAATCCTAAATCTTTCCTCTCAACAAGTTCTTAGGAAATTGTAAACAAGGGTCTAGTTAATTTGACACAAAGTAAAATGTCACAATTTATTGTCAGTTATCACAACCTGGGCATCTCAACAGTGACATGTTAAATGCATCGCTTCTTGAATTATTGCCAGTTAACATTCATTTTGTGACATATGAATATCACCATGGAAACTCAGAATCTTTCAGCCATTTATGTCTCATGTTAATACTCCCAAGTTTTATTACAGGCATCAGCATTGCTCCCCATTAGGGGTTGTCACGCGATGTTTTATTTTGATATTTTACTTCACTGATTTTCATCACAGTTTCCTATCTTGGATCCAGACCCTATGACTGCATCATAAACTTGCATATAATATGCATGTGAAGTCATGTTTCCTACTTGGACACGTTAGCAAAATTCCATCTGTCTGCTCCTTTTTAAACTGTTAAGTTTTCCAAACTGAAAAGAGAATTGGGTTACAATTACCTACTGCAACTTTTCATCAGAATAACATTTTAAGTTGTGTATAATATTGTTCCATATCCTCCCTTGCCTGAGGAGTTTAAAACAGTTCACACACCCAGATATTTTTACAATAAACCCAACATATGAAAGCATTTTAAAGTTGAAAGGAATTTTTAGAGATGTTTCTAGCCTAATCCTGCCATTTTTCAGATAAGAAAGCTCAGCTAAAAATAATGATTGGAGAAGCAAGATGGGTGAGAACTCCAGGACCAAACTCCCTGAGTTCAAGACTGCTTCACCCAGTGCTGGGTGCGGGATATTTGGTGACTGACTTCACCTCTCTGTGCCTTTGTTTCTATGTCATAAAATTTCTGTGAGAATTAAACAAACTAATACATTCATTACCATGAAGAACAACAGTTCTTGTCCATTTTTATAAGTTTTTAAGCTTTTTTTTTTTTTTAACGTGGATCACATTTAAAGTCTTTACTGAATTTATTACAATGCTGCTCCTGTTTTACATATTGGTTTTCTGGCCTCCAGACATATGGGATTTTAGCTCCCCAACCAGGGATCGAACTCACACCCCCTGCACTGGAAGTCTTAACCACTGGACCACCAGGGAGGTCCCTGCATAATCTAAATGAAGAGATGGTTTAGTTTCTGAGTCGTATCTGACTCTTGTGACCCCAGGGACTATAGTCTGCCAGGCTTCTCTGTCCACGGAATTTCCCAGGCAAGAATACTGGAGTGGGTTGCCATTTCCTACTCCAGGGGATCTTCCTGATCCAGGGATAGAACCTGGATTTCCTGCATTGCAGGCAGTATCCTTACTGACCGAGCCACCAGGGAAGCCTCTAAAGGGGATTTTCTCAAATACTTCAACTATGACCTAAGAAGATGAGGTAGAGCAGTGAAGCCCAGATCCTCTCTCTGCTTTTTTCATCCTGGGATCAGCTGCCCACTGAACACTCAATTTCTACTCTGTTCTATTCATCTTAGGTTGCCATTTAGTGGCAAATCTGGATGCTGATGTTCACGGAATTCCGGTGTTTGAAGCCTGTTGTCGCCACCTTGTCTGGTGATAGCTTCATTAGCAGTAAAGGGGCTTCTCCTTGTGACCAGTTTTGTTTTCTTACTCATCTAGTTCAGAACTCTGGCAAGAAAACCCACACACAAAACACGTAACTCGCAGAGTTTCCAGAAAAGACATTCAATAAACATTGGCTGTTTCTACCATTATTTGTCTTGCTCCAAGTTGTCTATCACATCAGTTCAGTTCAGTCCAGTTCAGTCGCTCAGTCATGTCCGACTCTTTGCGACCCCATGAATTGCAGCACACCAGGCCTCCCTGTCCATCACCAACTCCCAGAGTCTACCCAACCCATGTCCAGTGAAACAGGGATGCCATCCAGCCATCTCATCCTCTGTTGTTCCCTTCTCCTCCTCCCCTCAATCTTTCCCAGCATCAGGGTCTTTTCAAATGAGTCAGTTCTTTGCATCAGGTGGCCAAAGTACTGGAGTTTCAGCTTCAACATCAGTCCTTCCAATGAACACCCAGGACTGATTTCCTTTAGAATGGACTGATTGGATCTTCTTGCAGTCCAAGGGACTCACAAGAGTCTTCTCCAACACCACAGTTCAAAAGCATCAATTCTTCGGCACTCAGCTTTCTTTGTAGTCCAACTCTCACATCCATACATGACTACTGGAAAAACCATAGCCTTGACTAGATGGACCATTGTTGACAAAGTAATGTGTCTGCTTTTTAATGTGTCTGCTGTCTAGGTTGGTCATAACTTTTCTTCCAAGGAGTAACCGTCTTTTAATTTCATGGCTGCAATCACCATCTACAGTGATTTTGGAGCCACAGAAAAATAAAGTCAGCCACTGTTTCCACTGTTTCCCCATCTATTTCCCATGAAGTGATGGGACCAGATGCCGTGATCTTCGTTTTCTGAATGTTGAACTTTAAGCCAACTTTTTCACTCTCCTCTTTCACTCTCATCAAGAGGCTATTTAGTTCTTCACTTTCTGCCATAAGGATGGTGTCATCTGCATATCTGACATTATTGATATTTCTCCCAGCAATCTTGATTCCAGCTTGTGCTTCTTCCAACCCAGCATTGCTCATGATGTACTCTGCATATAAGTTAAATAAGCAGGGTGACAACATACTTCTTTCCCAATTTGGAACCAGTCTGTTGTTCCATGTCCAGTTCTAACTGTTGCTTCCTGACCTGCATACAGATTTCTCAAGAGGCAGGTCAGGTGGTCTGGTATTCCTATCTCTTTCAGAATTTCCACAGTTTATTGTGAACCACACAGTCTATCGCATCAGTGTCAAAATTAATATCACAACCCAGAGCCCTTGCACTAAGATTTCATCTGTGGACAAAAAAAGCTTTGATTATTTAATACCATGAACGTGTTAGTTGCTCAGTCCTGTCTGACTCTGCCACCACGTGGACTGTAGCCCACCAGGCTGCTCTGTCCATGGGATTCTCCAGGCAAGAACACTGGAGTGAGTAGTCATTCTCTTCTCCACGGGATTGAACAAGGATTGAACCCAGGTCTCCTGCATTGCAGGTAGATTCTTTATGGTCTGCTGCTGCTGCTAAGTCACTTCAGTCGTGTCCGACACTGTGAGACCCCATAGACAGCAGCCCACCAGGCTCCCCCATCCCTGGGATTCTCCAGGCAAGAATACTAGAGTGGGTTGCCATTTCCTTCTCCAATACATGAAAGTGAAAAGTGAAAATGAAGTCACCCAGTCATGTCTGACTCTTCACTACCCCATGGACTGCAGCCTACCAGGCTCCTCCATCCATGGGATTTTCCAGGCAAGAGTACTGGAGTGGGGTGCCATTGCCTTCTCCGAGCCACCATTTAATACAAGAGCATATAATTATTTCTGTTTCACAGCTCTTCAGATCCAATTAACAACTATGCCCTTCTCTGAGGCAAACATGGGCCGTAATTATTTATTAACATTCCTTTAGTCCTGTGATTCAAATAATAGAAATGTATATTCTTACATAAAATATTTAAATCATACTTTGATATTTTGACACTCAAAAATATGGAAGTAAATAAAATAGCCACACATTTCATTTCTCAGATGAAAATACTGCATTTCTTAGACTTAAGTTTTCAGTTTGTAAAGTCTACATTGCTTGTCTTTATAACTTTTGAGGCTATAATTTTCTACTTAAGTTTACTATGTGCCAGTTTACACAATTACCCACTTATATGTGCACCCTACTTAATACCATACACATAGCCGGAATTTTTTAATTTTTAGGAACTTTCCTTTTCTGATTTCATAGTTTAATAAAAATGACTATGAACGTTTGTGCAGCAGAACTCTGAATAACAGATTTTCAGTTTCTTTAGAACAATTCTGGGATCTTTCTCATTCATCTCAGCATAAATCAGACCATGTTAGTAACCTACTTAAAACCTCAATGTCTTCCTCTCGTGTGTGGAATTAAATCCTTTAAAGCCCACCATGAGCTGGCAGTGCCTCCTTCCTGACCTCACCTCCCGGGAGCCCCCTCTCCCATCACTCAGGGTGTCCCAGCCACAGTGACCTTCTCATTGTGCCAGGACATGTCATGGGTACCCCCCATCCCCAGCACTTGAACGTGCCCTTCTTTTCCTCTGGCAGGAACTCTCTCCCAGCAAATGCTTGCTTGGTTCTGTCCCTCACTTCACTCAGTTCTCTGCTCAAATGCCATGTTCTGAGAGAGACCCTTCCTCAACATCTTCTCTCAGATACCCCCAAGCTCATGCTCCATCTCTCCTTACTATTTCATTTTCTTCATAGCCCTTATCACTACTTAAAAATATGTACCTATTGGCTATTTACATTGTTATGATCTGCCCCCCATTCTAGGAGGTAAGATCTACAAAACTAGAAATGTAATCTACTTTATTCCTGCATCTCAGGCACCTGACAGAAGTCAGACACTCAAAAATGCATTGAATTAATAAATAACAAATAAAGCTTGGTGTGCCAATACTCAGCACCACCCTTGGTTTACAGTGAGCTGAATAAATGAGAGTTGAATGAATAAAATATTTCATTCAACAAAAAATACACGGCACCCAGATCAAAAGGCATGACATACCTGTCTTCAGACACCTTAGAAACTTACTGCAGAGAGAATAATTACATGCACAGAAAACTTTTAAATGCTACGTAACGCGGTGTGAAGCTGCATGGAATCAGTTTCACAATAATTGTGTCTGTATCACTGATGCAGTTAATAAGTGCATGGCTGGCCAGGAGGTAGAGTTTGATGAAGGCAGACGTTCTCAGCAGGTTTCGCTATGTAGCAATTTGAGGTAGATCTTGAAAGACTTGTGGGTCAGTCCTCTGTGATGACCTAGTGGAGTAGGATAGGGGGAGGGGAAAGAAGGAACAAGAGCAGGGGGATATATGGATCATCGAGCTGATTCACTTTGTTGTATAGCAGAAACTAACACAACATTGTAAAGCAACTATATTCTAATTTTAAAAAAACAAGAGTTGTGAATTTCAGGTCAGGACATTAGGGACGAGATCATCAAAAACAGGAAGAAAAAAGTTAGTCCATAATGGAGTTGGTTTTTTTCCTTTCTTCTTTTTTTATTGAAGTACAGTTACTGGAGAATATTATGGAAATTAAAGGTGTATAATATAGTGATTCACAATTTTTTAGTTACACTCCATTTATCAGTCAGTTCAGTCGCTCAGTCGTGTCCAATTCTTTGTGACCCCATGGACCACAGCACGCCAGGCCTCCCTGTCCATCACCAACTCCCAGAGTTTACCCAGACTCATGTCCATTGAGTTTGTGGTGCCATCCAACCATCTCATCCTCTGTCATCCCCTTCTCCTCCTGCCCTCAATCTTCCCTAGCATCCGGGTCTTTTCCAATCAGTCAGCTCTTTCCATCAGGTGAAGTTTCAGCTTCAACGTCAGGCCTTTCAATGAACACTCAGGGCTGATCTGATGGATTGGTTGGATCTCCTTGCAGTCCAAGGGACTCACAAGAGTCTTCTCCAACACCACAGTTCAAAAGCATCAATTCTTCGGTGCTCAGCTTTCTTCACAGTCCAACTCTCACATTCATACATGACTACTGGAAAAACCGTAGCCTTGACCAGATGAACCTTTGTTGGCAAAGTAATGTTTCTGCTTTTTAATACGCTGTCTAGGTTGGTCATAACTTTCCTTCCAAGGAGTAAGCGTCTTTTAATTTCATGGCTGCAGTCACCATCTGCAGTGATTTTGGAACCCAAAAAAATAAAGTCAGCCACTGTTTCCACGTTTCCCCATCTATTTCCCATGAAGTGATGGGACCGGATGCCATGATCTTCGTTTTCTGAATGTTGAGCTTTAAGCCAAATTTTTCACTCTCCTCTTTCACTTTCATCAAGAGGCTCTTTAGTTTTTCTTCACTTTCTGCCATAAGGGTGATGTCATCGGCATATCTGAGATTATTTCTCCCGGCAATCTTGACTCCAGCTTGTGCTTCATCCAGCCCGGCGTTGCTCATGATGTACCCTACGTGTACTCTACAATTTTGAGCATTACTTTACCAGCGTGTGAGATGAGTGCAATTGTGCGGTAGTTTAAACATTCTTTGGCATTGCCTCTCTTTGGGATTGAAATGAAAACTGACCTTTCCAGTCCTGTGGCCACTGCTGAGTTTTCCCAATTTGCTGGTATATTGAGTGCAGTACTTTCACAACATCATCTTTCAGGATTTGAAAGAGCTCAATTGGAATTCCATCACCTCCACTAGCTTTGTTCTTAGTGATGCTTCCTAAGGCCCACTTGACTTCACATTCCAGGATGTCTGGCTCTAGGTGAGTGATCACACCATCATGATTATCCAGGTTGTGAAGCTCTTTTTTGTACAGTTCTGTGTATTCTTGCCACCTCTTCTTAATATCTTCTGCTTCTGTAAGGTCCATACCATTTCTCTCCTTTATCAAGCCCATCTTTGCATGAAATGTTCCCTTGGTATCTATGATTTTCTTGAAGAGATCTCTAGTCTTTCCCATTCTATTATTTTCCTCTGTTTCTTTGCACTGATGACTGAGGAAGGCTTTCTTATCTCTCCTTCCTATTCTTTGGACCTCTGCATTCAAATGGGTATATCTTTCCTTCTCTCTTTTGCTTTTCACTTCTCTTCTTTTCACAGCTATTTGTAAGGCCTCCTCAGACAGCCATTTTGCTTTTATAGCCATTTTGCTGTTATACTCCATTTGTAGTTATTATAAAATATTGGGTATATTCTCCATGTTGCATAGTGTAGCCTCATTGCTTATTTCATACATGGTAGTTTGTACCTCTTAACCCCCTTCCCCTGTGTTGCCCCTCTCCTCCCCACTGCTAACTACCAGATTGTTCTCTATCTCTGTGATCCTGCTTCTTTTCTGTTACATTTCCTAGTTTGTTGGAGTTGTACTTTCTTAATGCATTTTTTCTAGTGGAAATTTTCCAATTTAAGCACATAGTGAATATTAAATTGCATATCCCTGGCAATGTTGAGATTCTCATGATTTGAAGTTTAAAAGTATGAAATAAAAACTGGTCATCTCAATTCATGTGCTAAGATGCAATTATTTTCACTTTAAGTAATTTAATCAAAAGTTAGCATGAGTGCTACTGAATTATACCTGTTTAAAAAATTAAAATGCTTTTCAAAGAAAGGGTTTTAATATATTAAAGATAAAAGAAAGTCCTGGAGTATCTTAACATGGCCATATCCATAAAACATGCTTTTTATGATTACAAGTTACTGAAGATATTTTCAGAAATATTCGATCTCAGACACGCTCATTGTCTTATCCTGTACTTGAATATTAAGTGGCTTAAATAGATCCATGCTTGCTTGTAATTCAATGCAATAAAGTTGCTTATCAAAGAACAATACCCTAACGACATGAAAGAATTAGTGTAGAGCCCTAAGTTTCAAAAAGCCTATACTTCAGTGAAAGGGTCAGGACAGTGTATAATGCTAAGAATTCATATTTCATATGCTCTATCCTCATAATGAACTTTTGAAGATGTTTGACATTCTTCACCAAGTTGGAATTGACATAGAATCAGCAGCACACACCACTGCCTTCCAAAAAGAGTGGATCAAACCCTGAGCAGAGATGCTGTTGCAGTGAAGGGACACCACTCTCCCTCCACCAGCTCCAATGGAACCAGTCAAGGAAAACATAGCCCAGAGGTGCACAATATCTCTTGTAAAACTGAAAAAACAAAGTCAATTGAAAAATGAATCTCTTATTTAACTGCAAGAATACATTAGTAAAATAATGTCACCACTCAAAAACTAGAGTATTTGTTTCTAATTTCTTTTTTCCTCCTCTTGCAGGTGAATATTTTGAAGTTAGAAAAGTGAAATAAGCTGTATTAAATAGAAATCCGGTATGTCTGCCTTAATTTGATGTTACGAAAGGTCAAGTGGAGAAAAAGAAGGAAAGAAAAAGAAAGGAAGGGAGGGAAAGAGGGAGGGAGGAAGGAAGAGAGAAAAGGAGGAGGGAGGAAAGAAAGAAAGAATGAAAAAAAAGAAAATCAAATATGCACCAGGTGCCTTGAGCTCCACATTTCCAGAGCTGGCCTCTTGATCTTCCATCCACATTGGCTTCTCCTCCCATCTCTTCATCCTCTCTCGGGCCCCCTCCTTCCCTCTAGTCTTCAGGCCAAAACACTTGTCTTGACCTCAATTCCCACAACCCACATCTAACCTGTCAGAGTCCAGGTGGCTCTGCTTTCAAAATCCAAAAGTGAAAGCATTAGTTGCTCAGTCATGTCAGACTCTTTGTGACTCCGTGGACTATAGCCCACCTTGCTCCTCTGTCCATGGAATTCTCCAGGCACGAATACCGAAGTGGGTAGTCTCATTCCCTTCTCCAGGGGCTCTTCCCAACCAAGGGATTGAACCTGGGTCTCCTGCATTGCAGGTAGATTCTTTACTGTCTGAGCCACCAGGTAAGTCTCAAAATATAAAAGTATATCCAATACACCCAGTACTTCTTACCAACGCTATCATCCTCTCTCTCACTCAGACCAGGGCAGCAGCCTTCCAGGTGTTCCCTCCTGCCTCCACCTCATTCCATGTCTCTTCTCTACATAGCAACCGAAGGAGCCTTCTTATAACTGTTCAAAAAACCACTGTACTGAGAGTAAGCAGTTGTGACAGCAAAGAGAGAAACTGACCCAAGACTGTCCTCAAAGAGCTTCCAGGCCAGCTGCTGGTGTTCTCAAGAAGGAAACAACCAGAAAGGAGGTATTTGAACAGTCCTTCAGATAAAGTGGAATTTTCCTTCCAACCACAGTTCTTTCTTCACTGGACACATTTATAAATAAAAGCTCTGATTATCCCAACGTTTTCGAATTTTCTGAGAACAGTGAGAGTTCTAAATGCTCTCTGCTTTGAAACTTTCCATTGGAAACGGCTGTGATTTTTTTTTTTTTAATTGGAGTTAGTTTCAGCACCTCCTCCACTTCTCAACTGCAGGATGCCAGCAGGGCAGCCAGCCTCTGAGAGTCAATTTTTCAAACAAGATGGGACTTGGCAGGGCCTGCCCTGTCTGACCCACAGGACCACTGCAAGAGTTAACTGAGATTCCTGTTGTCATGTACAGATGTGACAGCTGGACCATAAAGAAAGCTGAGCACCAATGAACTGATGCTTTTGAACTGTGGTGTTGGAGAAGACTCCTGAGAGTCCCTTGGACTGCAAGGAGATCCAACCAGTCCATTCTGAAGGAGATCAACCCTGGGATTTCTTTGGAAGGAATGATGCTAAAGCTGAAGCTCCAGTACTTTGGCCACCTGTTGCAAAGAGCCAACTTACTGGAAAAGACCCTGATGCTGGGAAAGATTGAGGACAGGAGGAGAAGTGAGCCAAAGAGGATGAGATGGTTCGATGGCATCACTGATTCAATGGACATGAGTTTGGGCAAATTCTGGGAGATAGTCTCTGCCTGCTGAACTCTGGAGCCTAAACTTCCTGGAGGAGGAACCAATGCCCACCATCCTCAGCGCTATATTCCTCAAGGCACCCAGCCCACTGTCCACACCCAACATACTTGTTTTGAATGAGCAACTGAATTAAACGGAGAAGAGGAAGCAGGCTTTCCAGTGCCTTATGCCAGACACGTCTCACCTTCAACACCTAGTCAGCTTGCCCCATCTCTCAGGTTAGTCCTGGATTATCACCCTCCATGTTCATTGCCATCCAAGTTCATCACTCCATAGCACCTCAAGCCCTCACTGTCTTTTCCCTCTCTCTATTCTCACCAGTGAATGCTGCTTTCCCAAAATAGTCTGTAAGTTTCCAGAATATAGTCTATAATTTTGATTTCTTTTGTATCCCTCATAATGCACTTTTTTTTTTTTGGCCTTGCCACAAGGCATATGGGATCTTAGTTCCCCAACCAGGGATCCAGCCTGCGCCATCTGCCTTGTTAAAGACACAGTCTTAACCACTGCACAGCCAGGGAAGTCCCCTTCATAAGGCCCTTTAAATAGGAAAACCTAACACTGAGTCTGCCCTTGGCCAAGGGTTCTCTAAAATGGCATGAGAGCTACAGGGGCTGACAAAAGGGTTCAAAATAACTTATCAGAAATAATTCACATAACTGTTGAATACATAATGTCTGTGACTCATACCTCGTTTCAATTATGAGCCTTCAACAGCACATAAACAAATATCTTTCAGGTCCTGAATCACACTCCTGATAATTCAGCCACATAATTCTTTGCTGAAACAGAAATGCCCCTCATCCAAAAAATATCTGACACAGCAAAAATATAAAGTGCTTTAGAAAACATTCTAAATCAACTTCAGCACTCTAGAATGTTTGCTGTAGATGCAATTGCCACTTGGGACTTCTGCCATTGGGATCATTTCTCCATCTTTAATTCAGGTTTGATATTCTCCTCTGTGTCGTCCAGTTATGAAATTATAGATGTGGTTTCCTGAAAAACCCAGTTATCAGAAAATTAGAGACAAAAAACAGCACAAAATTCTGATAACAATGTATTCCTAGCAAAAACTTTGGTTTCAAAGTGTGTGTTTAATTTGTGTGTTTAATTATCTAATTATTTCAATGCAACTATATCTGGGGGCCTCCCACTTGGCTCACTGGTAGAGAATTCACCTGCCAATGCAGGAAGATGCAGGAGATGTGGGTTCAGTCCCGGGGTCAGGAAGATCCCCTGGAGAAGGAAATGGCAAGCCACTTCAGTATTCTTACCTGGAAAATTCCATGGACAGAGGAGCCTGGCTAGCTGCAGTCCAAGGGTCACAAAAAGTCTGACAAAACTAAGCAACTGAGCACACATGCAACTATATTTTGTGTTGACTTTTTGAAAATCCTTCGTTATTTGCATATCTTCCAACCCCCACTGAAAGAAATACAAGTGATTAATATTTTACTAGTCAAGCTAACTTTGGAATTGATGGCAACGTGTGAACTAAAAGTCCTAAAGAAGACATACGGATGGCTAACAAACACATGAAAAGATGCTCAACATCACTCATTATTAGAGAAATGCAAATCAAAACCACAATGAGGTACCACTTCACACCAGTCAGAATGGCTGCGATCCAAAAATCTGCAAGCAATAAATGCTGGAGAGGGTGTGGAGAAAAGGGAACCCTCCTACACTGTTGGTGGGAATGCAAACTAGTACAGCCACTATGGAAAACAGTGTGGAGATTCCTTAAAAAATTGCAAATAGAACTACCTTATGACCCAGCAATCCCACTGCTGGGCATACACACTGAGGAAACCAGAATTGAGAGAGACACATGTACCCCAATGTTCATTGCATCACTGTTTATAATAGCCAGGACATGGAAACAACCTAGATGTCCATCAGCAGATGAATGGATAAGAAAGCTGTGGTACATATACACAATGGAGTATTACTCAGCCGTTAAAAAGAATACATTTGAATCAGTTCTGATGAGATGGATGAAACTGGAGCCGATTATACAGAGTGAAGTAAGCCAGAAAGAAAAACTCCAATACAGTATACTAACACATATATATGGAATTTAGAAAGATGGCAATGACGACCCTGTATGCAAGACAGCAAAAAAGACACAGATGTGTATAACGGACTTTTGGACTCGGAGGGAGAGGGAGAGGGTGGGATGATTTGGGAGAATGGCATTGTAACATGTATACTATCATGTAAGAATCGAATTGCCAGTCTACGTCTGACGCAGGATACAGCATGCTTGGGGCTGCTGCACGGGGATGACCCAGAGAGGTGTTATGGAGAGGGAGGTGGGAGGGGGGTTCATGTTTGGGAATGCATGTACACCCGTGGTGGATTCATGTCAATGTATGGCAAAACCAATACAGTATTGTAAAGCAAAATAAAGTAAAAATAAAAATTAGAAAATAAATAAATAAAAAAAAATTAAAAAAACAAAAAGCAAAAAAAAAGTTCTACCTAAATGTGAAGAAACTCTTCTAAAACTGCAATTTGGAACTTTGAAAATTTATTGAGAACTTTATGACATTCCTGGGTGGTTTGTCTCCTTTCAGTTTCCCGCAAATATACACCTTTGAAATAGAAGATGATTCTGCTTAATCTGCCCTGGCTGATCTGGCTTCCTTAGAAAGCTTTTAGAAAGGAATGAAGAGGCTTAAGCACACTTTGGGTTCATCTGGCCTGATCTACAACATTTAAAAGAGCATTTAATTTCTTGCATCCTTGTCTAAGTTAGATGCTCCGGAAATACTCAAAGATAAAAAGTAAAACTGCTCAACGTAAGAAGTAATAAGTTCTAAGAGTCTTTTTGTTTTCCGTAAAGGTCAAAATCTCAAGTTCAACACATGATCTTCTATGGAAGAAAGGAATACAAATGTGTATAAACACGGTGACAAAGAATCCCAAGGCTGTTCCATCGTGAGACTGATTAGAATGTGACATGTTTGAACTCCACACACTTGCTGAACTTCCGGACAGCTCTACCAGTCATAATTAACCACTAACGAAATTTTACTAGGAAAAAAATTACAAGCTAGAGTTGGAATCTCTTTAAGTCTGAGGGAGCATGTGCCATGGGAATGATTGCCGTCCTATAGGAGAGACTACCGCAGAAAGGCTCCAAAACGAATCTGTCCCCAACAGCTAATAATTCACCTATTATCAAACCCTCTAGAATCATAATGCCTCAGTCTCCACTGTGAGCCTGCGAAACAACTGATGAATTGCAGCGACCGGCCGAATGGGTGAGGTGCCTTGGGATTTGGGAATTCCACCCACCCTACGTGTGAGAAGAATTTATGAAGATAACATGACACGCTAATATATTTTTACAGCTTAAACAAGATACTCCGTGCCATTTCTGAGCACCACACATAGTTTATCAATATAACTCCTAAGACCTTTATCCCCTTGTGTTTCTTTGCTGCTGTGCATAATGTCATTATCAAAAACGTTAAGATTGACTAAAGTGCAAGCATTTCAATCCTGGACAGAAGCTCTTCAAAAAAAAAAAAAAAAAAACACCAACTTTTTTTATTGTGGTATAGCCGATTAACAAACAATGTTGTGATAGTTTCAGGTGAACAATCCAAGGGACTCAGTCATACATATACATGTATCCATTCTCCCCCAAACTCCCCTGCCTCCTTTTTTTCCCTTTCTTTCTCTATTTTCGTCCTGTTTGTTAGTTCATTTTGATTTTTGTTGTGTTTGTTACAATTGTCTTAAACACAATCTTCAGCCATAGCAAAAACATGTAAAACACTTTGCATGGTTTCAAAGTGACCTTTGAAAAACCTTATTCTTCTATCTGCTTTTAGATGGGTCAGGTGGTGTGTCAGATCCTAATACAGCACTGGCTGGCATTCAGGCATCTTTCAGAGAGAAATCACGGTCACCACCTCTGTCGGATAAAACTCTTAGTTCATAGGTAGAAAGACATCAGCGCTGTCTGCTGCCCCAGCTGTCGGAGAATGTCAACGCTGCATCTCAGGGTTATTCTCATTCTCTAAGATGGTTTGAGCAATTTACAATGGAAATGTACTTCAGGCATTCTCTGATTAATCACATTTTGTGTATAAATATATAAGATATATGTAGTCTAGAAATGAAAACTGTAAATTCAATGAATAAATATGTATCAGACCTGTTACTGTCTATAATTTTAAAAAAAAAAAGAACTTGCAGCTAATGTTTGGTGAGTCAGTAGCCCCTGCCTGGCACCGTGTGCTTTTCCTGTATCAGCTCATTCAGCTCTAACACAACTCCACGAGACAGGAACTATTATGATCCCTGTTTTCTAAATGAGGAAACAGGCTTCTGGGGTTTACAAAAGGTTTAAAAAATAAAAAACTTCTACACGAAAAGCAGAAACTGGAACTCGGGTCCAGTCTACTAAAAAATCCATGCTCTTGAGAGATAGGCTTACTGGTTTCTGCAAAATTCATACATATACCACTTCATGTTGCTTTGAAATTAGTCAAATATCAAATTTGCACTGCAATAAGATTTAACCATCTCACAAATCTTTTCAAATCATATATGGATGAGTGACATCACCGGTTGTGAACAGAGTGATCTTGGAAAAATAACTTAAAATCTCAAATCTTCAGTTGACTCATTCATATAAAGCTCCCAAGATTACTAAGGGATAAATGAGACTGCATATGAGAGAACATAGTAAGACATCACAAATAAAAGCATTTTTTAATCCATCTATAGAGCTTCAATATTTAAGATAATTCTATTTGAAAATTAATGGATTTTCTCTTTTACACACATATTATCCCTATTAACCTTGAATGTAGCACATAATTTCATGAATATCTATTGAAGAAAATGGAACAGTTCCAATAACTACTCCTAGGAAATTGTTGCTTGATTGAGATTTTGGTGAAGACTTCCTCTTATTGCATTGTGTCAGCAGGAATCTGTTCACTGAACTCCAAGTGTATGCTCTCAGGTAAGAGAACATCCCATTCTGAAACTGAAACTTCAAAAAAAATCAATGTACACAGGTGACCTCAGTCACCTGTAGAAGCACCATCTTAAAAAGATGTGCAGGACTTCCCTGATGGTCCATTGCCTAAGACTTTGCTCTCCCAGTGCAGGGAACCTGGGTTCAATCCCTGGTCAGGGAACTAGATCCCACATGTCAAAAGTAAAGATCCCACATGTCAAAAGTAAAGATCCTTTATGCTGTAACTAAGACCCAGCCCAGCAAAAATAAATAATAATGAAAGTGAAAGTCACTCAGTCGTGTCCAAATCTTTCTGACCCCATGGACTATAGTCAATAGTCCATGGAATTCTCCAGGCCAGAATACTGGAGTGGGCAGCCATTCCCTTCTCCAGGGGATCTTCCCAACCCAGGGATCAAACCCAGGTTTCCCACACTGCAGGCAGATTCTTTACCAGCTGAGCCACCAGGGAAGCCCAAATAATAACAACAACAAACAAATAAAATGTGATTTTTAAAAAAAGATGTGCAAATGCATTGCTTTTGGAACATGTGTGCATGCTCAATCACGTCCAGCTCTATGCAACCTCCGTGGACTGTAGTCCACCAGGTTCCTCATCCCAAGCGGCCAAAGAAATAATTTTTTAAAAAAATAGGTGTCTTGCGTGTAAGAAAAAAAGCAAGAGTTGTAGAAGAGGTGGATTATTAGCAATTTGCAGTCAGCAACATCAAAAGTGAATTCAAAGCTTGGTTTTGATTCAAATAAATCCAGGTACAGAAATGGGCGAAATTGATACTAAAATAATTTGCCTAGAGGTGAAGCTAGAGCCATGAGGTGAGTCCAGTCCACCTGACACATTAGGAAAATGTATATGAATTAAGTCTGAAAAAGCAAAAGCAAATAATCTAGCCTAATGGCAGGAAGTAACAGATTTTATGCACCCCTCCATCCCTTTTTTGTTTCTTAGGATCCAAGAAGAATTTGGAAAAATCTTGTCAACCAGACAAGCAATCACGAAGGAAAAGAATTGTTACTGACTAGTCTTTCAGAGAGATTAAGTAACATCTGGTTGGGGTTGCATACTTATTCAACTCTTTCTTGAAAAGTCTTTAACTTGGAAAAAGGAAGCATTCAGTTATTTCAGAAATTGAGACTACTGACACATAATTATTTCACTTTGTGACATTTCCTGAAAAATATATCTCACTATGTAAATGTTGATTCTTAAGTCAGTTGTGAAAACAGCTAATTAAAGTGCTCCAGGCTTATATTTCTCTTCCATGGGACTATTCCTTCTGAGTACTATTTGTAAGTTTCAGTTCAGCTCAGTTCACTCGCTCAGTCGTGTCCGACTCTTTGCGACCCCATGAATCACAGCACACCAGGCCTCCCTGTCCATCACCATCTCCCGGAGTTCACTCAGACTCATGTCCATCGAGTCTGTGATGCCATCCAGCCGTCTTATCCTCGATCGTCCCCTTCTCCTCCTGCCCCCAGTCCCTCCCAGCATCAGAGTCTTTTCCAATGAGTCAACTCTTCGCATGTAGTAACCTAAATTGCATTTGATGAATTTTCAAAAAATCAACACTGATGTTTTAATTCAGATTTCAAAGAAGCAGTTTGCCTTGGTTTGTCACACAGGATATCATTTCATCATTAAGCCTATGCAAAAATCTTGAAATTGCTATAGAACAGTAATATATAACCCCTCTGACCTTACTAAGGTTTTTCATATCTGTGGTCAAAATAAAGATTAAAGATGCTACTGTTAGGTCGTGGCTATTTGTGATGGCCACTGAATATAGAAATACTTTCAATTGGGTTCACAATTACATCGGGTGATGTTTATACCCTTATGGGCCTTTTCTGTGTTAAGTGGTGGGAGTGTATGTGTGTGTGTGTGTGTGTGTGTGTGTGTGTGCGCGCGCGCGCGCATTCCACAGCTCAGTTGGTCCGACTGTTCGCAACCCGGTGGATTTGTAGCCCACCAGGCTCCTCTGTCCATGGGATTTCCCAGGCAAGAATACTTGAGTGGGTTGCCATTTCTCCTTCAGGAGACCTTCCAGACCCAGGGATCAAACCCATGTCTCCTGAGTCTCCTGCAGGCGGATTCTTTACCACTGGCCACCTGGGAAGTCCTGTGTTAAGTGGAGTTTTATAAATATCTATAAGAGACATCTTGGAACCTGATACAGCACTTCAAACTTCTCTAAATTAAAGATAAATGGGTGATAGGTAATGAGTTCTCACAAACATTAAAAATAAAGAAGACCCCTTTGGTCCAAGATAAGAACAGCACCCTCTGAAACTGAGAGTAGAGCAGAGAGAATCTCAGAAACTGCAGCACAGAATCCAGCCAAACGTTCTAACTAGTTTCAACATTTGTTTGTGCACCTGAAAGAAGCAAGTCATTCCTGTTGCCAGTGCACAAATATCCCTGTAATTAAAAGGCTTTTCCCCTTTTTAAAAAATGGCAATATTTTTTCCATCCTATGTCAGTCAAATGATCCCCCAGACATGTTGATTTATCCAAACCTCACTGGAGCTCTCTGAGTAATTATTCAAAGATTTTGACTGGTATAGAGCTAGTCTAGAAAAAAAAAAAGATACAAATAAGCAAGAAGTTCAGTTTTCCACTTTGGTGAGGTAGATGAGCTATTAATCAACTGGAATAAAATTTTCAGAAGAGTTCTCTGTAAATTTCTAAATGTCTGTGAGCAACCTAGATAGGACGCATGCAATGTACAGAGATATTTGACTCTTAACTGAAATCATTCCATCAGCGTCAAAATCATGTGCTGAATACCTTCAACAAGGTGAAGAAGCCATATGTCAAAGGCATGTTTTCAGGAAGTAAAACATGTTTTTGTCATGAACTAAGAAAAGTAAATGGAATCTGTTTAAATATATTTCCCCAGATGTAGCAACAAAGCAAACTCCAACATTCTACAATCAAGGAAGTTTGCTCTTGTATAATCAACTGATTGCAACTATTTACTATGTACCTACTGTGTTCTGTGAGTATAAACGCTGTGGCTCAGACAGTATAGAATCTGCCTGCAGTCAGTGCAGGAGACCTGGGTTTCATCCCTGGGTGGAGAAGATCCCTGGAGTAGGAAATGGCAACCAACTCCAGTATTCTTGCCTGGAGAATTCCATGGACAGAGGAGCCTGGCGGGCACAGTTCACAGGGTCACAAAGAGTCAGAAATGACTGAGTAACTAACACTTTCACTTTAATGTGTGCTGTATTGATCCTTTGGGGAAAAAATCGAATATGGAAAACAGCGATTTAAAAAAAAAAAAAAAGGACAACAAGTTGTTGAAAACATGCGTAGTTCATGAAGTCTTTCTGATTATTTCTGTCTACATAAGAAAACAAACATTACTGAATTCCTAGGATATGCCAGGGCCTCCCTGGTGGCTCAGACGGTAAAGAATCTGCCTGGGATGAGGGAGACCTGGGTTCAATCCCTAGGTTGGGAAGATCCCCTGGGGAGGGCATGGCAACCCACTCCAGTATTCTTGCCTGGAGAATCCTATGGACAGAGGAACCTGGCGGGCTACAGTCTATGGAGTCGCAGAGTCGGACATGACTGAGCAACTAAGCACACACATGCAGGTTGTGCCAGACACTGCTAAGCACTGGAAGTTCTGAAATAAATCAGCTGTAGTCACTGCCATGGATGAAATCACAGTAGAATGGGACAGACACTACAGTGCTCACCGTACGGTGTGCTCAGCTCTGTAACAGCAAGATCGTGGTGGACAAGAGACCGAAAGAACTGTTTCACATCATCTTGTTACTTTGGGCTTTTTCAACTCATTTTTTTTAAATTGAAGATCCCTTGGAAAAGGATATGGCAACCCACTCCATATCCTTGCTGAGCCCGGGGGGCTACAGTCCATGGGGTCACAAAGGGTCAGACACGACTGAGTGAATGAGCACACATGAATAGTTGATGTACTATGCTGTGTTAGTTTCAGTTGCCCTGCAAAGTGATTCAGTTATATACATCTACATGAATCTATTCTTTCCAAGATTCTTTTCCCTTACAGATTATTACAGGATACTGAGTCGAGTTCCCTCTGCTACACAGTTGAATTCAGTTCAGTCACTCAGTCGAATCCGACTCTTTGCAACCCCATGGACTGCAGCATGCCAAGCTTCCCTGTCCATCACCAAATCCCAGAGCTTGCTCAGACTCACGTCCATCGAGTTGATGATGCCATCCCTTTCTCCTCCTGCCCTCAATCTTTCCCAACCTCAGGATCTTCCCTAAGGAGTCAGTCCTTCGTATAAGGTGGCCAAAGTACTGGAGCTTCAGCTTCAGCATCAGTTCTTCTAATGAATATTCAGTACTGATTTCCTTTAGGATTGACTGGTTTGATCTTGCTGTCCAAGGGATTCTCAAGAGTCTTCTCCAACACAGTTCAAAAGCATCAATCCTTCCTTCGGCTCTCAACTTTATGGTCCAACTCTCACATCCATACATGACTACTGGAAAAACCATAGCTTTGGCTACATGGACCTTTGTCAGTAAATAATGTCTCTGCTTTTTAATATGCTGTCTAGGTTGGTCATAGCTTTTCTCCCAAGAAGCAAGCATCTTTTGATTTCATGGTTGCAGTCACTCTCTGCAGTGATTCTGGAGCCCAAGAAAATAAAGTCTTTCACTGTTTCCATTGTTTCCCCATTTATTTGTCATGAAGTGATGGGACCAGATGCCATGATCCCCCCATGAAAAAATATGCAAATTGCTTTGAGGTGTTTTAAATTTCTCATTTCCCCTGAAAGTATTCCATCTTTTATATATAAAGCACCATATCCCAGTCACAAATTTTTCTCTTTACAGATTCCTCACTCTCCTACTTTTATCAATATCTGTCATATATCTCGAAGAACCTGCCTCTTCTTCCTCCCATTCCTTCATATCTAGCCTGAGTCTCAGACTCTATTCAAATATTCACACATTCTCTTGTTAACATCTACTGGCTCTTGACTTTGTCACTCTCTCTTCTGACCCATAAAGGCTGAAAACCTTTGGATCAACCTAACCATTGATCTACTCCATTTCTATATCTAAATACCACGAAGACAATCCCAGGGCCATGATATCTGGCATCAGAAGGAAACATGGTTTCAGAGCTCTGATCAAACCTTTAAGGACAAGCAGCAGTCCTTTCTATACATATCCCTAGTCTGCTCCTTGGAGAAGGAAATGGCACCCCACTCCAGTACTCTCGCCTAGAGAATTCCATGGCCAGAGGAGCGTGGTGGGCTGCTGTCCGTGGGGTTGCACAGAGTCAGACATGACTGAAGCAACTTAGCATGCATTGGAGAAGGAAATGGCAACCCACTCCAGTATTCTTGCCTGGAGAATCCCAGGGACGGGGAGCCTGGTGGGCTGCCGTCTATGGGGTCGCACAGAGTCGGACACGACTGAAGCAACTTAGCAGCAGCAGCAGCAGTCTGCTCCTTTTCCCATTTCCACAATTTTTTACCATTTACATTTGCTCCTTTTTCAAACCCTATCTTCTCATTTGCCATTGATTGTTTTATCCTTTTCTCAACATAAAAAACAGAAATCATTTAGGAAAAACTTTCTTAACGTCCTATTTTCCTACATGGTATATCTTCACACCTACATCCCTTCTGTCACAGAGAATGAGATGTCCCGCCTCCTGCCAAAAGCTAGTCTAGCATCCACATCTTCCACAGCCAGTTAGCTCTGCTTTCCCCTGCCCTTGAACCTCTTCCTCTGTCCTGGATTTTACCTGCTGCAAGTGATTCAAGCCTCTTCCTTGTGAAGAAACAAGCCCTCTCTCCAGCCAGTGCATCTCCTGAGCAATCTCTCTAGGGCCCCTTGTCTTTCACAATCATTTCTAAACAGTAGTCTTGGCTTCCCACTCGGTTCTTCACTCACTGTAATGTGGTTTCTTTCTCCACCATTCTCTAACAACTGCTTTTTTTTTCTTTCTTTGGAGGGAGGAGGGTGGTAACATGAGCATGTGGGATCTTAGTTCCCTAACCAGGGATCAAACCCACTCCCCCTGTAGTGGAAACTCAGAGTCCTAACCACTGGACCACCAGGGAATCCCGACAACCGTTCTTGATGAGATCAAATTGCTATTCATGCAGTTTTCAAATTGCTATAGCCACTGGATAATTATCTACCCTATCACTTGATTTTTCTGTGACATTTGACACTATGAACAACTTTTTCAATCTCTTTCCTCAACCAGTTTCTATAACATGATAGCTCTATGTTTTTCTTCCACATGAAGAATGGATCGAGATAGAAAGTCACCTCCTGTTTATCCTACTTAAATATTTGAGGTCCTCAAAGGGTCTATCCTTTCCCTGAGCAGCTTCCTTAGTGGTTCAGATGGTAAAGAATCTGCCTGCAATGTGGGAGCCCTGGGTTCGATCCATGGGTCGGGAAGATCTCCTGGAGAAGAGAATGGCTACCCACTCCAGTACTCTCGCCTGGAGAATCCCATGGACAGAGGGAGCCTGGAGGTCTACAGTCCATGGGGTCACAAAGAGTCTGACATGACTGAGCGACTAACACTTTCACTTCACTTTCATTTTCAAGGCTCTGTCCTCAGGGCTCATCAATTTTACCTGCTAATCCAGTGTTACCTTCTTGAGGTTGCATCTCCATTCTCCATCCTTGTCTGACATTTCTCTCTAAAGCCCACACCCTGGACTGCCTCGGTGTCCAATGGTTTTAAGAATTCTGCCGATGCAGTGGTCACGGGTTCCATCCCTGGTCTGGGAAGATCTCACATGCCACAGGGTAACTAAGCCCCTCTACTGCAACTACTGAGCGCATACCCCCTAGAGCCTGTGCTCTGAATCAAGGGGAGCCACTGCAATGAAAAGCCCATGCACTACAGTTAGAGAGCCCTGGCTTGCTGAAACCAGAGGAAAATTTAAAAATTGATTTAAAAATATATATTAAAAAATAAAGCCTACATCCTGGCATGCCACAGGCTATTTAAAATCAGTAGCATTCAATAGCCTTCAGAATAAAATATAAATTACTTGAAATGTCCTAAATGACCTACATGATCTGACCCATGTATTTTCAAAATGGTGACCTTAGACCTTGGGATCTGAACAAGGTCCAAACCAAATTCTCTATTTGCTCTCTGTGACTTGGGTCAGTTCATTAATCACTTCAGGGCTACTTCTTTCTTTCTTTCTTTCTTTCTTTCTTTTTTGTCAAATGGCAACAAATGATACTTTGTAGAATCAGAGTGTTAGGAGTAACTGCATTTAAGCAGTGGGCATACTTTAGGTGTTTAATAAATGATGATTATTATTTTGCCTACTACTACTTTCCTTATTTCCGTATAGCCTGATTCTAGATGGGGGATAGTGTCTTATTTCAGAGAAGGCAATGACAACCCACTCCAGTACTCTTGCCTAGAGGATCCCATGGATGGAGGAGCCTGATGGGCTGCAGTCCATGGGGTCACGAAGAGTCGGACACAACTGAGCGACTTCACTTTCACTTTTCACTTTCATGCATTGGAGAAGGAAATGGCAACCCACTCCAGTGTTCTTGCCTGGAGAATCTCAGGGACAGCGGAGCCTGGTGGGCTGTTGTCTATGGGGTCGCACAGAGTTGGACACGACTGAAGCAACTTAGCACAACACGGTCTTATTTATCTTTCTGTCTCCATTACCTGTGCCTAACACGTTGAAGGAACGCAAGAAATGCTTGCTGAACCAAGAGTAAGCATAGGTGACATTTTGGTCTTCTCTTGGCAGGCAGTGGGCTTCTGTAGACTGGCTGTCGGCATTCTAAAATACATCATTCGAGTCATCTCACCTTTTCCATCTGAACCAAGAGAAAGTCTTATATCTACTGGCCATCAGAGATTACACAAAATTCTTCTGGATGTTCCCTCCATCACTTACTTATAAATATCAGTGCCACATTGCCTGTCTCAATTTTTTAAATTCACACTGTTCTTATTCTGGATCATACCCAATAAATCTAAGTATGTTTCTGTGTGGCGTGTGTGTGCTTAGTCAGTCAGTCGTGTCTGACTCTGCGACACCATGGATTGTAGCCCACCAGGCTCCTCTGCCCATGGCAAGAATACTTAAGCGCATTGCCATTTCATTCTCCAGAGGATTTTCCCCACCCTCACGATAGAACCTAGGTCTCCTGCACTGCAGGCAGATCTTCACTGTCTGAGCCACCAAGGACCTCATGTTTCTGTGAATACTTGATTATATAACATCATACCTTCTTATTCTGCAAACATTAATATTTTCTTTCTCAGATTCCTGAAGTTAAATTGAAAATGCCTATTTCTAACATTAGTCAAGACTTATCAACCTATTTGTATTTCAACCAGCATCTCTTAAGTCAAAAACTGATAACAGATATCCAAGTGCTTTAAAGTACAAATCAGTTACAACTGCAAGCAACCATTAAAGTCAATGAAATGCATTATTTTGACTAAAGAAAACAGCATTGTCTCTGTAAATTTTTATGGAGTATTCCAAAGGCAGGGTTTTCTCATCATCTTCTGAATAAACAAAGTCTTAAATTCCACAGGCCAAAGAGTAGAATGAAAACAAAATTAAAAATTCACCACACACACCTGACTGCTTTGTTGTAACATATGTGTTTAATTTTAAGCCTAGGCAATAACAAGGTGCCTTGGTAAAAGTTAGTCATCTTAAATTTGCAGGTTTGATTCTTTAAACTGAAATATTGTTCTAAATAATAAATATTTCTCTGCATCATACTTTAAATGCCTCCTATTGGCATGTTTTTCCCACCTTAATAGTATGAATTAAATATTCACTAGGACTAATGGAATAATGCTCTAGTCACACCAACGAGACATAACATATCTTTGCAACTTCTAGGATCATTAAAATTCTAGATCAGAAATCATGATGCTTTCACATTAGATTTGAAATTGCTGCTTGCCTCCCCACCCTGAGGTGCTAGCTACCAAAATACATTGAAACACATTGAATTGCAGTAACTTTGAGGGGGAGGGTAAACTTCTTAAATGTACAAACTTTGATTCTAGTGGACATGATGTTACGGACTGAGTGTTTGTGTTCCCCTAAAAGAAAATTAGAGATACCAAGGGAACATTTCATGCAAAGATGGGCTCGATAAAGGACAGAAATGGTATGGACCTAACAGAAGCAGAAGATATTAAGAAAAGGTGGCAAGAATACACAGAAGAACTGTATAAAAAAGATCTTCACGACCCGGATAATCACGATAGTGTGATCACTCATCTAGAGCCAGACATCCTGGAATGTGAAGTCAAGTGGGCCTTAGAAAGCATCACTACAAACAAAGCTAGTGGAGGTGATGGAATTCCAGTTGAGCTGTTTCAAATCCTGAAAGATGATGCTGTGAAAGTGCTGCACTCAATATGCCAGCAAGCTGGGAAAACTCAGCAGTGGCCACAGGACTGGAAAAGGTAAGTTTTCATTCTAATCCCAAAGAAAGGCAATGCCAAAGAATGTTCAAACTACCGCACAATTGCACTCATCTCACACGCTGGTAAAGTAATGCTCAAAATTCTCCAAGCCAGGCTTCAGCAATACGTGAACCATGAACTTCCTGATGTTCAAGCTGGTTTTAAAAAAGGCAGAGGAACCAGAGATCAAATTGCCAACATCCGCTGGATCATTGAAAAAGCAAGAGAGTTCCAGAAAAACATCTATTTCTGCTTTATTGACTATTCCAAAGCCTCTGACTGTGTGGATCACAATAAACTGTGGAAAATTCTGAAAGAGATGGGAATATCAGACCACCTGACCTGCCTCTTGAGAAACCTATATGCAGGTCAGGAAGCAACAGTTAGAACTGGACATGGAACAACAGACTGGTTCCAAATAGGAAAAGGAGTACGTCAACGCTGTATATTCTCACCCTGCTTATTTAACGTCTATGCAGAGTACATCATGAGCAACTCTGGACTGGAAGAAACACAAGCTGGAATCAAGATTGCCAGGAGAAATATCAGTCACCTCAGATATGCAGATGACACCACCCTTATGGCAGAAAGAGAAGACGAACTAAAAAGCCTCTTGATTAAAGTGAAAGAGAAGAGCGAAAAAGTTGGCTTAAAGCTCAACATTCAGAAAATGAAGATCGTGGCATCCGGTCCCATCACTTCATGGGAAATAGATGGGGAAACAGTGGAAACAGTGGCTGACTTTATTTTTGGGGGCTCCAAAATCACTGCTGATGGTGACTGCAGCCATGAAATTAAAAGACGCTTACTCCTTGGATGAAAAGTTATGACCAACCTAGATAGCATATTCAAAAGCAGAGACATTACTTTGCTGACGAAGGTCCATTTAGTCAAAGCTATGGTTTTTCCAGTGTTCATGTATGGATGTGAGAGTTGGACTGTGAAGAAAGCTGAGCGCCGAAGAATTGATGCTTTTGAACTGTGGTGTTGGAGAAGACTCTTGAGAGTCCCTTGGACTGCAAGGAGATCCAACCAGTCCATTCTGAAGATCAACCCTGGGATTTCTTTGGAAGGAATGATGCTAAAGCTGAAACTCCAGTACTTTGGCTATTTCATTCAAGAGTTGACTCATTGGAAAAGGCTCTGATGCTGGGAGGGATTGGCGGCAGGAAGAGAAGGGGACGACAGAGGATGAGATGCCTGGATGGCATCACTGACTCGATGGACATGAATCTGAGTGAACTCCAGGAGCTGGTGATGGACACGGAGGCCTGGCATGCTGCGATTCATGGGTCGCAAAGAGTCGGACACGACTGAGTGACTGAACTGAACTGAAAACTCACATTTGAAATCCTAACCCCAAAAGGTGATGGTATTAGGAGGTGGGGGCCTCTGAGAAGTGATTCGGTCATGATGGTGGCACTCTCATGAATGGGATTAGTACCCTTAAGAAAAAGGCTCCAATGTCACCCTTTCTACCACGTGAGGACACAGCAAGAAGATGGCCAGCTACAAACAAGCAAGAGTCCCACTAGGACACAACCACGTTGGCACCTTGATCTTGGAATTCCCAGGCTTCAGAACTGTGAGAAATAAATTTCTGTTGTTTATAAGCCTGTGGTATTTGCAGCTTGAATAGACTGAGACACACAGAGTAATGGAAAAAATCTATTTGGATAATCTGAAATTATTATATTAGCAAAGAGTGAGAAACTGTACATAGAATACATGAGAATCTGAATGAAGTGAAAGTAAGTCGCTCAGTCATGTCTGACTCTTTGCAAGCCCATGGTGTATAGTCCATGGAATTCTCCAGGCCAGAATACTGGAGTAGGTAGTCTTTCCCTTCTTTAGAGGATCCTCCCAGCCCAGGGATTGACCCAGGTCTCCCACATTGCAGACAGATTCTTTACCAGCTGAGCCACAAGGGAAGCCACAAGGGTGGCTTAGAATCTGAATAGATAAAGTGAAATGATTGTGAATAAAAATATCACATTTGCTATGCCCAGCTCTCTCACATAATAAAATATATGTTAGCAATTTGCCTTAGAAAATTTGAAGCAATAATTCACTCAGGAAAATCTACTTACATCAAGAGTAAACCACATAACAACTGGTCTTTTAATTTTTTTTATTACTTTTTTTTTTTTTTGATCATGCTGAGAAGCTTACAGGATCTTAGTTCCTTGACCAGGGATCAAACCCCTGTCCCCTGCAGTGGAAGTATGGAGTTCTGAACATTGGACCGCCAGGGATTTCCTTAGTTTTTTCAATTTTGTGGTCTTCCAAATCATCCAGATCAGTTCTCATTCAATTCAGCCTTCATTGGTCAATCAAAATGAAAGAAATTACTTAGCTATTTAAGGTAAAGAAAGTGATCTCCCCCAAAATGACACTCACAACTCTGAAAGGTACTCAAAATAACAATCTGCTCAAGTCAACATCACCAAAAGCAATATGACCAACTCATAATGCGGACACCTCAACAGGGCAGTCAGCACATAACTTTCCATTTAATGTCACAAAAGCACCATAGTAAGTTATCTGCTCAAGTTCATAGAATCGATGTAGAGAAGAATAAAGCCCAGACACCACATAGTATCATTTACTACTTGTTGGCCACATTTTATCAAAGAAATTCTCCCTTTTGATAATGTGCAGAAGTCCTCATTTTGATACATTAAAGAGAACTAATTTGGATACCAATAAAATTCAGTTACATTACACTTGATTTGAAAATAATGAATTAGTAAACAGTGGAGACAGATTCCTTGACAGAGCAGAGAGCTCCTAAAGAATGTAAGACATGATGAAGTGTGAGATGGGGGAACCAGAGCAGGCTGAAAGGTGATGATACATGATGACGTGCAACTGAGGACCCCAAGGAAGTATGAAGTGAGATGAGCAGTGATCTTAAGGTGGTAGACATCCATTCATAATGTAAAAAGTTGTATCTGCAGAGTTATTCAAATAACCAGTAGGAAACTTGAAAATTCATTGCTGAGTTTTGCTGCATGGATACTATAGATTATTAAAAGCAACAGTTGGCAACTAAATCTTTAACATAATAGAGAAGATGTCCTGTCTTCAAATTACTTCCCATCTTCATGTGAATGCAGTCATGTGTTGTCAGGAGGCTGCCCTCAAAGACTGTCATCTGCAATAAACTGATTTTCATATATGGATTATTCAATGTCATAATTCAATTTTAATGACTCCTGGAGCTCAAAGATTACTACTGCATCCTTATATCTCAGTGTTGGTTTGTTCTAAAGACAAGAGAGTAAGCTCCCTGAGGACATCTGAAACACTGAGCACAATATCCAGTTTATGGCATGTGATCCAGAAACACTGAGTGAGTGAAATGAATGGATGAATGAAGTCAGTATGAATCCATGCCCAAGGAAAGCGATGACCACACTGTAGGTTTTCCACACTGCAGCGGAACCGATCAAACAACATAAGGCACTTCTTGGGTTTTCCTGTACCATTTTTGGTGCCGCTCATAAAGTCACCAGAGGCTGCCTAAGCCAGGGACCACATCTTAGTAACTGAAGTACCTGTAACACCCAGGTCTAGGCCGATATGTAGAAAGAATTAAGACAATCCATTGATCCATCCAAGTTGCTATTTGTAACAGTGTTAAATGAGAAAACTTCATCTAATACACAGCTCATCATAGACATGGGACTACTCTTAACTGTACTTTTCTTTCCTGAACCACCTTGATCACTTGCTGAATTAAACTGGTCATATTCAGTGTAACCTCAAAGCCAAGTTCTCAACTATATGAAGGCATCTATTTCACTTCAAAGTGTGCAAGTATGGCCTATACAAGTATAATTCCTGGTCAATCCCTGCTTTTTCTTTTTCTCACCTTAGCCTTCCACATCATTCTCTATGCCAAAGTATCTAAGAAATTTTCAGTCCAAGTAAACATTCATTTAATATTCATAGCAATTGGAAATTACTATGGTGATAATTATTCAAAAACATACATTCTTTAAAATCTGACATTCAACTTGAAGTAGTGGTAGGGACTTCTATTAAAAATAAAACTTTTGGCACTTCCCTGGCAGTCCAGTGGTTAAGACTTCACCTTCCAATGCAGGGGGTGCCGATTCGATCCCTGGTCAGGGAATTAAGATCCCACAAGTCTTGGGACCAAAAAAAACACCCCAAATATAAAGAAACAGAAGCAATATTGTAATGAATTCAGTACTTTAAAAATGGTCAACATCAAAAAGTATTTTTTAAAAATAAAATCTTTTGATTAAATTATAAATTTGCTTCTCTAAGTGTCTTTGACTTTAGGTAAGCATAACCATTCTATCTTACCAACTTTGTATTTAATGGTTTCAGATCCTTTACCATCCCCTTTTGTTGCTATGCATGGAATCTTAATGTCTCTCCTTTGCATTTTCTCACTTTATTTCTCTTTCCTCAAGAAAATTTTACTCTAAGAACACTTCTGGTCACCCTATTCCTTTTCCTTTCCTTACACAGTAAGTAATGAAGACATTGTACTTTTCAAAAACAGGAGTCAGTAGAAGAAATACTAGTAAGGCATGTTCATGCGGCCTGCTAATGAAAGAAAGATTCGGAGTGAGGGTGTTATCAGGGGAAAACGTTTAACTACTTTTTTAAAAGTCTTAATAAAAATGTAAAAATTGTTTTCTGGAATGACTTTACGCCACCCAGCACCATAAAGAAGAAAAGTGTTGCAAAGGGCAGTAAGGAAATCAGCAATGGACTGGACACAAAGTAAAATTTATCAGAGATTTGGAGTTCAAAGAGACCATATCACTTCACTTCATCCCAATCCTACACGTCACAACAGAAAAGAGAAAGTGAGCTGTCATAGAGAGATACCCTTTGACATGTCACAGGCTGGTATGGGGGGGGCAATCACAGTGTCTCCTCTGACCTGTTTGCTTGTGTCATCTGTAACGGCACACACAACACAACGACTGCTGGGACCTGGGTGGAGGTGTCACGCCACTTCTCGGAATGCTCTTTGGAGAGCAATCATTCAGAGGGCCAGAGCTCTGGTATCTGCCCTTTGGCCAAACACAAAAGAGGAGGAAAAAGTCCCCACCACGCTCAGGTGGCCGGCCCTGCCTAAACGCAGATGGAAAAGGGAAGGATTTAAGGTTTACAACCTAGGCCAGCGGGCCTCATTATTTTTAAATTTAAGAACATGCCATCTGCGGCTTCTCTGAGGATCCAGTAGTTAAGAATTTGCCTGCCAGTGTGGGAGACATGGGTTCTATCCCTGATTCAGGAAGATCCCACGGGCCTCAGAGCACCTAAGCCCACGGGCCACAACTACTAAGCTTGCCCTCTAGAGCCCGAGAGCTGGAACTGTTGAGCTCAGGGGCACCAACTACGAAGCCATCGCAAAGAGAAGGCGTGCAGACCGACAACTAGAGAGTAGCCCACTCTCTGCAACCAGAGAAAGCCCACATGCCGCAATAAAGACCCAGCGCAGTCAATAAGTAAATATTTTTTCAATCACTTATAAAAAAATAAAAGAACATGCTACCTTTAGAGGCTCTAGCAACCAGGTGGTTTTGGGGGGAGTCTTGAGACATACCAGGAGAGAGGTAAGGATGCAACAGAGAAGGATGGAGGCCAGTCAAGGGTGTGTTTTTGAGCATGTTGCAGCCATGAGCAACAAGGGCTCCCACTCCACTGAGGAACCAGAGGCGCAATGCAGACCTTCTCTTGGAGACTACCCACACTGGGGATACTCACCCTCGGTCACTGGCCAAGGGCTACCCCCAAGTGATCTTACTGCCTCAGCACCTCCAACAGCCTCCCCCGTGGGCCAAAGGCGCCCCGGAGGCCAGAGTAGGCAGCACACAGAGGCCCAGGGCCTGCGGCACTAAGCGGCAAAGAGGACGGGCGTGCGGATAAGGACGGAGCAGAAACTGGCCAGGCATCACATGCCCTTGCTACATCTCATTCTCACAGGATTCGACTCCAAATGCCACCATATTTACCATCCAACCCAGAAATGAGGGAAGGAGGGGAAACAATTCTTGTATTAAGAGAAGACTGCGCTCAGTTGTGATCGACTCTTGCGACCCTGTGGACTGCAGCCCACCATGGGATTTCCCAGGCAAGAATACTGGTTGCCATTTCCTTCTCCAGTTGATCTTCCCAACCCAGGAATCAAACCCTCATGTTTTGTGCCTACTGCATTAGTAAGCTGATTCTTTACCACTGAGTCACGTGGGAAACCCATAGAGAAGACCAGAGCAACTCTATTTTAAAAGGGAAACTTCCTAACTTTAATCGTCTTGGGCCTTTTAGAAATTAAATATCATGTGAGTTTAAAGCAGGGGTTGGCAGGCTAGGGCCCTCCAGCCAAATCCAGGCTGCCAACAGTTTTCTTATGGCCCCCACACTAAAAATGCGGTTGCATTTTAAAAAGGTTGGAAAAAAGTCAGAAGAAGACCGTTTCATGATACGTGAAATTTATATGATATTCAAATTTCATTGTCTATAAATATTTATGGAAACACAGCCACACTTATCGGTTTACACAACGCTGAAGGTTGTGCCATGGATGGCAGGGCTGAGGAACTGTGACAGAGACCATCTGGGCTTAAAATTTCCCTCTCTGGTCCCTTACAGAAAGTCTGCCTGCCCATCATCAAGAACCAGACTCACTCTCATCAAATCTTTGAGATAAAAAAATAAAACTAAAATCTTCACAGTAGTAGAGATTCCCTGGGGTGGGGTGGTCTCCTCCTTTCTTTAAAGTGTTAGCCATTCAGTTGGGTCAGACTCTTTGCGACCCAATGGACTATCGCCTGACAGGCTCCTCTGTCCACAGAATTTTCCAGGCAGGAATACTGGAGTGTGTTGCCATTCCCTTCTCCAGGGGAATCTTCCTGACCCAAGAACTGAACCTGCATCTCCTGCGCGGCAGGCAGATTCTCTACCAAGGAGCCACCAGGGAAGCCCTCGCCCTTGTTTAAGCAGGATTAAAAGTCCTAATGAAGCTCCACCAGGCAGTGTCTGAGCTTCTCAGATAAGGACGACTATGAGGTTTTCTACCCCTAGTTGATCCGGGTAGAACAAATATTGGCAGTGCCTCATTATTGCTGACATAAAACATGTGGTTTTACAGAATACGGAATGTCATGAGGAATGAGATTGTTGCAAGCAATGATGAAAGTGGCATAAACTCTAAGATTTAGAATCCCTGTTTCATCCAATACGAAATGTAACACTTTGCAAACACCTGCTGCATGGAGAGTTTTTCCAGACATAAATTCACACTGGAAACTCATGGTGGAACCCTTGAAAAGGAGCTAATTTTGAGAAAAGAGATGAAAAGATCCCAGACCAAGAGGTAATTCGGGGCGGGGGCAGGGGCAGGGAAGGACAGGTGGGTGGTAGCAGGTGAGGGAGAGCTTCATAAACATTATATAATCATCAAGCATCAAGCTAATAAATTACTGGAGGAATCAAGATTTATATAAACTGATGGATGCAGAGCCAAAGAACTGGTAACTTTAATCAGATCCCAAGGGAACCTAGGATGCCAAGTTTAGCCACACAGTTGCTGGTTCAGTCGTGGAAGCAGGGACAAGATATGTAAACGGGGTCCTTTCCAGGCATCACTACGGTGATCTATGTGTGCTATAAATCAGCATTTTGTTCCTGAGAACGCCGCAGTCCATTCTTGAGGCCGTGTTTACAAGAGAACATCAGTATTCTCTCGGCAGGCACGTCACAGTGAAGAGAATTTTAAATAGCACAGGAGAGAAGTGTTCTTGGTAGTCACACAGCCTGTGATAAACTTTGAAGTACAAATGAGAAGTGGAAGTGAACGTGAAACGTATGCTTCGTCCTCAAACTCGGTGAAAAATGAAATGTACAAGAAAAGTTGGATCCTTGCCATGACACCCATTACAGTGTAGACGAAGGCTCTGACCTTTCGTGTTCGACGCACTGTGTTTTTGACACATTTAGTCAATTAAAACGGGTGAAGTGTAATTTGTTTTTCTTAAGTTTAATACAGCATGTCAATAGACGTTAACCAAAATTTATAGTTGGAACACTAAAGCTGCCACATGCACTTAAACAAATGAACACAATTCATCACGGCTGAAATAAAGAGAACATCATGGGCATTTGACTTTATACTTCACGTAAGCGCGTAGCCAAATATAGGAAAGCAGGCTCCTTCTCACACTTCCAGTGGAAAAGACGTTTTAGTTCGCATTAAATATTGGTGTGAAAAACCTGGCTGGTATCCAGTCCTAAGGAGTGTTAGGGTTGGCACTTCCACTGTGTACTCTTACTATAAATTGTTGTAGCGTTTATTTGACATGGAATACCCAAAGGATTGATGAGCAAAGAGAGGAAGATTTTTTTTTATATTGCTGTATTACCTTTTTCAGACATCTATACGAAGCCTTTACATCTTCAAAGTCCAAACAAGCAGCCACCTGTATTCAATCGGTGCAAGATATTTTTCATGAAACGATAGCTTGCCTTTTTATAAACCTATAAAAGCACACATTTTCCATTTTTATGAGTCAGCAAAGCAGTGGCAAATTTAATAATAAAACTTACAAACACAGTTTCTTTATAGACAGTTTAACATTTTTTGCTTGTTTAAAATGCCACAGGAAAAACCAAACCCTGACTTCACAGTTTCTGTGTCTATCACATCATATCGGGTTGGCCAAAAGGTTGGCGCTGGTTTTTCTGTAAGAAAATGACAGGTAGCTACAATTTTGTACATCTGTATTTAAAAAATTGACCCAGAGCATTTATATTACAGACCACAGACTCCTAAAAATTTAAGAGAAACATGATACCATGAGGGGGGAATTATCAAGTACAACCTAATACATGTATTAGATTTTGGCATCCATAATATACATGCTATTTACATATAGGTACAGTAATCATGCAATTCGAGTTTGTAAGAGCAATTGCAGTGCCTTTGTAAAAATATATTCGATATTTGAATAGGTTTTAAAAGTTGAGACTGGTATAAGTAAATCAAGCTGTAATATTTGGGAACTAACATAATGGCATAAAGGAACAGTTTTGTAAGATTTTATATTTTAAATAGAACAGGCATGTAATCAATACACAAACAACCATATTTGAAAAATACCTAGGCTGCTCTCTTTAAATACCTAGACCAAGACTTTTACAAGACTGGTTTTAATGTTTACCAAAATCAATTACATTGAACACAATCAATGGCTTCAATGTTTACCTTAAAGTTTATGTCTTTAGACTAAGAGACTACCATTAGTCTGAATTATGACAAAATTATTTCTCTTAGTCTTTAGGTAGGTTCCCCTATGTCAAAGCGACAGGACTAGAATCTTAACCTCCGAAATGGCAATTGCATTTACCCTGAAAAGACCCAGACAGGTCAGGAAGAGCTTCCAAACGATGCTCTTCTAAACTGACTGCCAAAATTTTAAGATTAAAGTAATCCAAGTATTTTTAAACATTGCAAAAATAGCCAAATGTTTACTGTTGAAGCAATGGAATGTATAGCGTATTTTCACCTGGAAGTAGAAGCTTACTAGCTATTTCGTCATCTGCTGGGTTTAAAGAATAAGAACACAACCAGTTAATTAGACAATTTGAAACTGCTTCTGAAAAGAAAAAGAGCAGTGAGATGGGTATTTCATATCACACAAAGCTCTGCACAGAACTTTTTTATCTTCTGAATGTGGCCTTCTATAGACAAACTATGGGCTTCCCTGGTGGTTCAGACAGTAAAGAATCTGCCTGCAGTGCAGGAGACCGAGTTTCGATCCCTGGGTTGGGAAGATCCCCTGGAGAAGGAAATGGCAATCTACTCCAGTATTCTTGCTTGGGAAATCCCATGGACAGAGGAGCCTCTCAAGCTACAGTCCATGGGGTCGCAAAGAGTTGGGCATGACTAAGTGACTGACACACACATACGTGTCACTGAAGTACTAAAATTCATGGGTTTTGTTTTATAACATTTTTCAGTTAGCCTAAAAAATACTACACATATAACATAGACACACACACAGTCTCAATGATCATAAAATGAAAAGTTAAAGTAGCAATGAGATATTACTTCACACACAATATTGGTAAGATTTAAAAGAATGATAACACCTATTGCAGATAGAGTTATGGGAAAGGATACAACTATATGTTGCTGGAGGAAGTATGAATTGTTATAGCCTTTTGGACAAGCACCCTGGCCATATCTATTAAAATTTAAAGTACATACACTCTTCCCATCAGTATCCCTGTTACTGGCCATCTATTCTGTAGAAATGAAGTACTGGTGTATAAGGAAGGTTAATGCTGTTTTTCAGGGCAGAGACAAAAAAAATGTGGAGAAAAAAATGCATGCTCAGTATCAGGTAAAAATTTGAATTGCAGGCAGATTCTTTACCAGCTGAGGCACAAGGGAAGCCCAAGAATACTAGAGTGGGTAGCCTATCCCTTCTCTAGGGGATCTTCCCCACCGAGGAATCAAACTGGGGTCTCCTGCACTGCAAGCGGATTCTTTACCAACTGAGCTATCAGGGAAACGCAAAAATTTAAGTAAGTTGGGTAAAACCATACTATGAGATAACAGGCAGCAATTGCAAAGAATAATTTCAATAAAAAATCAATGACTGAGGACTCCTCTGGTGGCTCAGTGGTAAAGAATCTGCCCTCCAACGCAAGGGATATGAGTTCAATCCCTGATCCAGAAGATCCCACAAGCCGCAGAGCAACTATGTCTGCATGCCACAACTACTTAGCCTGTGCTCTAAAGCTCAGGAGCTGCACCAACTGAAGCCCGAAAGCCCTAGAGCCTGTGCTCTGAAACAAAAGACACTGCAATGAGAAGCCTGCACACCACAACTAGAGAGCAGCCCTGCAGCAACGAAGACCTAGCGCAGCCAAAATTAAATAACTAAATAATAGTAAACAAAATCACAAAATCAATGATTGAAAAGATTTCTACAACGTGCTAAGTCAGAAAGATAAGAGGCAGAGAAATATAGTAATAACATATTCTATTATAATACAATATGTTATATTATCCCACTTTTCTAAACAAACAATACCAAGATTTTTGAATATACATACAATTATACATATGTATGAATATATGCAAATATATGTAGGAATATAATTTTATGACCATAAATTAAAGTAAGCCAAGATACATACCAAAGTGATAACATTGATATCTAGGGTTGATTACTTGGAGAGAGGAGAAAAGACAATGAACAAAAAGAAAACTGCATTTTTAAAAGTTTATACAGTGAAGTGAAGTGAACTGAAGTCGCTCAGTCGTGTCCGACTCTTTGCGACCCCATGGACTGTAGCCCACCAGGCTCCTCCGTCCATGGGATTCTCCAGGCAAGAATACTGGAGTGGGTTGCCGTTTCCTTCTCCAATATACAGTGAAAGCAGTATTATTACATGATGACTTTTTGATAAAATCTTTGGAAAAGTGGGTGTATATTTCTAAAATGTTACAGGAAAGAATAGTCATCAAAATATTAATGATATTTTTCTCAATGTGCATAAGTGTTGGATATTTCTCTCATTATTTTTTTAATAATGATCATTATTAACTATAATATATATGATAAAAGGCTATTTTCATTGGAGAAAGAAAACTAACAACTAAATAAAGAATAAACTAGTTTAAATTTCTCTCAATGTAAATATTACTTAAGCTAAGCTAAGTCACTTCAGTCGTGTCCGACTCCATGCGACCCCACAGACGGCAGCCCACCAGGCTCCCCCGTCCCTGGGATTCTCCAGGCAAGAACACTGGAGTGGGTTGCCATTTCCTTCTCCATGAAAATATTCCATAAATGAATTTCAGTAACTCTTAGTGTATGGCAAATTTTTAAGCATTTAAGTGCAAAGAAACATCCTTATTTTTAATGGGGAAAATATAAGAAAAAAATTATGAGATAAAGACGTGGCATATGCCAACAGTTGGCCAGCTATACATTCTCTTCTGCCATTACAAGATGATGTCTGTTCTAGCTGAACAGACAGCCACTGAGAATAAACACTACGTTTCCCAGCCTTCCTTGCCAGTAGGAAAGAAAGAATGTAGAGCATGTCTAAGCTCTGTCCAACTCAGTGTAAGCAGAGGTGATGGGTCAGGCCCGGAGGGTGTAGAGTGAGCCACCTGCAATCACACAGACAGAGAAAACCAGAGGGTCCAAATTCACATGTAGGTAGAGCCTGTGAGTGAGACTAAGTGGTCTGGAGGGAATCAGAATACTGGGGAGACTTGGCTTTTCCTTGCTGAGTTTAGCATTTCTGCAAGAGAAATTAATTCAAGAGAATTATACGGGGGTGGGAGTGGAATAAATAGGGAGACTGGGGTTGACATGTACATATTTATCTACTATATAGATAAATAAGAAAATAAAATAGATAAACAAATAAGGACCTATTGTATAGCACAGGAAACTATTCAATACTCTGTAATGGCCTATATGGGAAAAGAATCTAAAAAAGAGGGGATATATATAAACAGACTCCTTTTTCTGTACAGCAGAAACTAACACAACATTGTAAACCAAGTACACTCCAATAAAAAATTTAAAAATAACAAAAGAGAGAGAGAATTATAAGAGGTAGTTTCAGCATGAGGTAAGCCTGGCCCTGTCTTCTCGAAATCATCACAAAGCTAATGGGGAAAAGATCAGGGAAGATATAGCCCTTAGCATTCCCCTCCAAAACTGCCGATTCCAAAGACCTGAAAGTAGCCTTAAACAAAACTTAGCTAACTTCACTGAAGAAAAAGAGAGGAAGTTCAAACTGTACAGGCAGCAAAAACAAGACCAGAAGCTGACTCTGGCTCAGATCATGAGCTCCTTATTGCAAAATTCAGACTTAAACTGAAGAAAGTAGGGGAAACCACTAGACCATTCAGGTACGACCTAAATCAATCCCTTACGATTATACAGTGAAAGTAACAAATAGATTCGAGGGATTCCATCTGATGGAGTACCTGAAGAACTATGGATGGAGGTTCCTGACATTGTACAGGAGGCAGTGATCAAGACCATTCCCAAGAAAAAGAAATGCAAAAATGCAAAATGGTTGTCTGAGGAGGCCTTACAAATAGCTGAGAAAAGGAGGAGCTAAAGGCAAAGGAGAAAAGGAAAGATATACCCATTTAAATGCAGAGTTCCAAAGAATAGCAAGGAGAGATAAGAAAGCCTTCCTCAGTGATCAGTGCAAAGAAATAGAGGGAAACAATAGAATAGGAAAAGACTAGAGATCTCTTCAAGAAAATTAGAGAAATCAAGGGAATATTTCATGTGAAGATGGGCACAATAAAGAACAGAAATGGTGTGGACCTAGCAGAAGCAGAAGATATTAAGAAGAGGTGGCAAGAATATACAGATGAACTATACAAAAAAAGATCTTCATGACCAGATAATCACGATGGTGTGATCACTCACCTAGAACCAGACATCCTGGAATGCAAAGTCAAGTGGGCCTAAGGAAACATCACTACAAACAAAGCTGGTGGAGGTGATGGAATTCCAGTTGAGCTCTTTCAAATCCTAAAAGATGATGCTGTGAAAGTGCTGCACTCAATATGCCAGCAAATTGGGAAAACTCAGCAGTGGCCACAGGACTGGAAAAGGTCAGTTTTCATTCCAATCCCAAAGAAAGGCAATGCCAAAGAATGCTCAAACTACTGCACAATTGCACTCATCTCACAAGCTAGTAAAGCAATGCTCAAAATCCTCCAAGCCAGGCTTCAACAGTACATGAATCATGAAATTACAGATGTTCAAGCTGGATTTAGAAAAGGCAGAGGAACCACAGATGAAATTGCCAACATACGTTGGATCATCAAAAAAGCAAGAGAATTCCAGAAAAATATCTACTTCTGCTTTATTGACTATGCCAAAACCTTTGACTCCATGGATCACACCAAACTGTGGAAAATTCTAAAAGAGATGGGAATACCAGACCACATGACCTGCCTCCTGAAATATCTGTAAGCAGGTCAAGAAGCAACAGTGAGAACTGGACATGGAACAACAGACTGGTTCCAAATCGGGAAAGAAGTATGTCAAGGCTGTGTATTGTCACCCTACTTGTTTAACTTATATGCCGAGTACATCATGAGAAATGCTGGGCTGGATGAAATGCAAGCTGGAATCAAGATTCCTGGGAGAAATATCAATAACCTCAGATATGCAGATGACACCACACTTATGGCAGAAAGCAAAGAAGAACTAAAGAGCCTCTTGATGAAAGTGAAAGAGGAGAATGAAAAAGCTGGCTTAAAACTCAACATTCAGAAAACTAAGATCATCGCATCTGGTCCCATCACTTCATGGCAAATAGATGGGGAAACAATGGAAACAGTGGTTGACCTTATTTTGGGGGGCTCCAAAATCACTGCTGATGGTGACTGCAGCCATGAAATTAAAAGACACTTGCTCCTTGGAAGAAAAGTTATGACCAACCTAGTTAGCATATTAAAAAGCAGAGACATTACTTCGGCAACAAAGGTTCATCTAGTCAAAGCTTTGGTTTTTCTAGCAGTCATATATGGAGGTGAGAGTTGGACTATAAAGAAAACTGAGAGTTGAAGAATTGATGCTTTTGAACTGTGGCGTTGGAGAAGACTCTTGCGAGTCCCTGGGACAGCAAAGAGATCCAACCAGTCCATCCTAAAGGAAATCATTCCTGAATATTCATGGGAAGGACTGATTCTGAAGCTGAAACTCCAATACTTTGGCCACCTGATGGGGAGAACTGACTCATTGGGAAAGACCCTGATGCTGGGAAAATTGAAGGCGGGAGGAGAAGGGCACAACAGAAGGTGAGATGGTTGGATGGCATCACCGACTTGTTGGACATGAGTTTGAGTAAACTCCGGGAGTTGGTCATGGACAGGGAAGCCTGGTGTGCTGCAGTCCATGGGGTCCTAAAGAGTTGGACACGACTGAGTGACTGAACTGAACTGAACAAATACACAAAATAATAAATGGCCAAAGGGAAATAGACAAAACTTTGAAAATCATGTCTCCATATTGCAAAATTATATGAAAACACACTTGAAAACCTATCTAAATTTGTCCACTTTGTATGAAACATATTTATCAAATTTGACCCTGTTTTCTATTGCTGCCACAAAAATATCACAAATTTGGTGGCTTAACACAATTTTTTAAGGAATAATCTTTTTATTTAGTTGTGTTTTTTTTTAATTTTTATCGGAGTATAGTTGCTTTACAGTGTTATGTTAGTTTCTACTGCACAGCTTAGTGAATCAGCCATACATATACATGTATCCCCTCTTTTTTGGATTTCCTTCCCACTTTGGTCACCACAGAGCACTTAATATAGAGTTCCCTGTGCCATACAGTAGGCTCTCATCTATTGCCTACATAGTATCAACAGATTATATATGTCAGTCCCATCTTCCAATTCATCCCACTCCTTCTTTCCCCCTAGGTGTCCATCCGTTTGTTCTCTATGTATGTGTATCTATTTCTGCTTTGTAATTTTTTTCCCTTGTCATTTGCTGTTATTGTAAATTTTTTCTTTTGGCATACTTAATGGCTTAACACAAATGTATTATCTTAGAGTTCTGGAGGTCAGAAATCCAATATGGGTCTCCCTGAACAAAAATCAAGATGCCATCAGTCTGCTTCATTTTCTGGGTTGTCTACAGGAGGATTTGTTTCCAGGTGACTGGTGTGTTGCCAGGATTTGTTTCCTTGTGGCTGTTTTCTTACCAGCTGTCAACTGAGAGCTGTTCCCTGCTTCTGGAAGCCACCAATATCCTCAGCTGATGGCCCCTCACTCACAGCCAGATTCAGTGGTTGCAGCTCAAGTGCCTCTCACAGGTATCTCTCTGACCTAGAAAAAAAAAAAGTTATGCATTTTTTAATTCTCAAAAGATTACATAGTTCAAAATAATCTCCCTACCTCAAGTCCTCTACCATTAATCAGATTCGCACCCTCATTTCTTCCATGCAACATAACATAGTCACGGTCCCAGGGAATTGGGCATAGACACCTTTAGGGGCCAGTATTTTTTTTATTGTAGACCAGTATACAAATATCTTTCAAAAAAAAAAAAACACTTGGATTAATTTTCATAGACAAAATGGGGAACCAGCCCTTAAAAATTAGCATGTGCAGATGGTTTCACAAGGAATTCAGCCAAACCTTCAAAGACTAGATGATCCAATGCTACTTTAATTTTTCCAAGGACAGACATTTTCAAAAACTTTACCGCAAAGGAAATATAGGATAGATACATAAGCTTGATAAAATATCATAGCAAAGAAAAACACAGACCAGTCTCACTTTGAAATACTGGGACAAAACATAATCCTTTTGTTGTTGTTGTTTTAGTTTTTTGGCCACACACGGCATGCAAGATCTTAGTTCCCTGACCAGGGATCAAACCCAAGACTCCTGCAGTTAAAGCACTGAGTCTTAACCACTGGACCACTAGGGAAGTCCCAGGACAAAAATATCTTAAATGAAACACTGGAAAATAGATTACAATAGCATATTTTAAAATTAATATATCATGACTAAGGCTTGTAACATGGAAGCAAGAGTGATTCAACATTAAGAAATTCTTTAGTATGATAACTATCATTTTAAAAAATCTTTAGAAAATTTGATTATTCACATAGATACTGAAAAAAGCTCAACAGTTCAAAATTCATTTCTGATTAAAAAAAAAACACTTTGTAAAACAGAAAATCATGGATTTTTCTTCAGATTGGTAAAATAAATTACCTCAATTCTAAAACCAGTGACTCACTAGGTAAACAGCAGAAGCACTTCCACTAAGATCCAGAACAAGGCAAAAGTACCTACTATTCAATTGAACTATTAACACAGAATTAGATTTATTAGCTAATGTAATGAAACCAGAGAAAATAATTGGAGCTAATGTTTGCACATTATACAATACTTTACTTGTAATATCCAAATCAGTGATAAAGTGATCATAAAATAATTGAGAATGTTAGAAAAATACCAAATTATACAAAAATCTATAGCTATAACATGTATAAATAATAACCAGGCAGAAGACGTAAGGACAGGAAAAACATCAACAAAACTCAAAAAACATTTTATGCATTAACAGTAACATACAAAATCTTCACGAGGAATATTACAGACACTCCTGAAAGACAAAAGTGAGGTTGAACAAATAGGAAGACAACCCTTGCTTTTCATCAAGATGACTCAACAAAAAAGATACCAGACACCTTTCTAGGAAATGGAAATGTAATGTGATTTTCCCAAAAAATACATATGTAAATGAGATCCTGGTACTAAACAGATTGGCTCTAAAATCCATGTGTATATGTAAAATACATGCAAAATTTCTGATAGTCCCTCTATGAATAACCAAGACAGAAGTGATTAGCACTTCTCTGTATCAAAACATGGCAGGTGAATGAACAGTCAGACTAACACAACAGAAAAGAAAAAGTTCAAAAAGATCCGATTATTTGGAAATATGAAAACAGAGATTCTATTTGAGGTACCTTATCACACATGTGGAGCTTCCCTAGTGGCTCAGTGGTTAAAGAATTTGCCTGCCAATACAGGAGACTTGGGTTCAATCCCTATGCCAGGAAGATCCCTTGAAGTAGGAAATGTTAACCCACTCCAGTATTCATTCGGGAAATCCCATGGACTGAGGCGCACAGTGGGCTAACCATCCAGGGGGTCACAAAAGAGTCAATGACCTAGTGATTCAGTTCAGTTCGGTCACTCAGTTGGGTCCAACTCTTTGTGACCCCATGGACTGCAGCATGACAAGGCCTTCCTGTCCATCACCAACTCCCGGAGTTTACTCAAATTCATGTCTATTGAGTTGGTGATGCCATCCAACCATCTCATCTTCTGTTGTGCCCTTCTCCTCCTGCCTTCAATCTTTCCCAGCATCAGTGTCTTTTCCAATGAGTCAGTTCTTCCTATCAGGTGGCCAAAGTATTGGAGTTTTAGCTTCAGCATCAGTCCTTCCCATGAATATTCAGGAATGATTTCCTTTAGGATGGACTGGTTGGATCTCCTTGCTGTCTCAAGGACTCACAAGAGTCTTCTCCAATGCCACAGCTCAAAAGCATCAATTCTTCAACTCTCAGTTTTCTTTATAGTCCAACTCTCACATCCATATATGACTCCTGGAAAAACCAAAGCTTTGACTAGATGGACCTTTGTTGCCAAAGTAATGTCTCTGCTTTTGAATATGCTATCTAGGTTGGTCATAACTTTTCTTCCAAGGAGCAAGTGTCTTTTAATTTCATGGCTGCAGTCACCATCAGCAGTGATTTCGGAGCCCCCCAAAGAAAAATCTGTCACTGTTGCCATTGTTTCCCCATCTATTTGCCATGAAGTGATGGGACCAGATGCCATGATCTCAGTTTTCTGAATGTTGAGTTTTAAGCCAACTTTTTCACTCTCCTCTTTCACTTTCATCAAGAGGCTCTTTAGTTCTTCTTTGCTTTCTGCCATAAGTGTGGTGTCATCTGCATATCTCAGGTTATTGATATTTCTCCCAGAAATCTTGATTCCAGCTTGCATTTCATCCAGCCCAGCATTTCTCATGATGTACTCGGCATATAAGTTAAACAAGTAGGGTGACAATACACAGCCTTGACGTACTTCTTTCCCGATTTGGAACCAGTCTGTTGTTCCATGTCCAGTTCTCACTGTTGCTTCTTGACCTGCTTACAGATATTTCAGGAGGCAGGTCAGGTGGTCTGGTATTCCCATCTCTTTCAGAATTTTCCACAGTTTGGTGTGATCCACGGAGTCAAAGGTTTTGGCATAGTCAATAAAGCAGAAGTAGATATTTTTCTGGAATTCTCTTGCTTTTTTGATGATCCAACGTATGTTGGCAATTTTATCTGTGGTTCCTCTGCCTTTTCTAAATCCAACTTGAACATCTGGAAGTTCATGATTCATGTACTGTTGAAGCCTGGCTTGGAGGATTTTGAGCATTGCTTTGCTAGCTTGTGAGATGAGTGCAATTGTGCAGTAGTCTGGGCATTCTTTGGCATTGCTTTTCTTTGGGATTGGAATGAAAACTGACCTTTTCCAGTCCTGTGGCCACTGCTGAGTTTTCCCAATTTGCTGGCATATTGAGTGCAGCACTTTCACAGCATCATCTTTTAGGATTTGAAAGAGCTCAACTGGAATTCCATCACCTCCACCAGCTCTGTTTGTAGTGATGTTTCCTTAGGCCCACTTGAGTTCGCATTCCAGGATGTCTAGTTCTAGGTGAGTGATCACACCATCGTGATTATCTGAGTCATGAAGATCTTTTTTTGTATAGTTCATCTGTGTATTCTTGTCACCTCTTAATATCTTCTGCTTCTGTTAGGTCCATACCATTTCTGTCTTTTATTGTGCCCATCTTTGCATGAAATATTCCTATTGATTAAACAACAACAACCATATACATGAGAACAAGATGGACTTTTAAATCAAAAGCTTTGCATGTAATCGTTTAGAAAAAGAGCTGACCCTCTAAATATAGAAAGAACACTCACAGCAAGAAAGAGCATTTTTAAAAATTTACTTTTTTCCAGTGTTATTAACATATAATTAACAGATACAATTGTGAGATATTTAAAGCGTACAACTTCTATGGCTGAATGTGAGGCGTGGGATGCTGTTATGCACGCACATGTCTGTTCAAAGTAAGAAGAACACCTCCAAGACCTTTCCCCCTCAGTAGTAACCCCCACAGTGGCCGAGGCAACTGCAATCCTAATTTCCCGCACATGTTTTTCATTTTACTATTTGCCTGCTTGAAGATCCTGGAATGCAAAATAAGTCCATGAAAAGACCATAAAAATCCTTTGATATTTTAAGATAAGAAAATGCAATGCTTATACATCATAATATATATTGGATAACTTTTAAAGTGTAGTTACATAAGATATTTTTATGAGAATAGAAGGTCCTAATTTTAAAAGTATGTTTCAGTACCGTCTTTTCTTTGCAACCATTAAAACAGTCAGTTGTGTGTCTATTTAACCCTGATTTTAACTTGAAATATCTAATATGACAGTAACTGCATTATTCTCGATGCAATACTTGTATCTGCTCAGCTGTAACTACAGCTGTCTAAGAATTCTGAGCCTGGAGTCTTCCCCTATTTCTTACCCAGATGTACAGAGCTCAAGTTGTTTAATGTTATGCTTAATAATTTTGTTTGAACAAGACTATTTATTTGCATTGGTAGCAAAATTGTTGCATTTTCTCCCTAATATGTTATTCTTATCATCATAAGGGAAATTCAGGAGAGAACAGGGTTGTATGTTTCCCATCTGACCAGAGAATAGTACCACTTTTGTATTATTTACACAATAATGATGAAGGACTGGGGCATTTCCTGAGGATAGAGGGCTGCCTGGGAGAGTGCCTCGAGGCCATTAACCTGGGGCAGTCATTCAGTTTCTTAGAAAATCTGGATTGAAGTCATTTTTCTATTAGAAGATCAGCAACACATATTCTTCAGCACCACAACTGGAAAGCTTATTGGAAATAAGTTTCTCTGGATTTTTTTGTTAAGCACATTCAATCTGTAGGTTATTTTTCTTTTACTATTATTACTTATAATTTCTATTCTACATATATATTTCTTTTTATCAAAGTATTGTTGATTTACAAAGTTGTGCCAATGTCTGCTGTACAGCAAAGTGACTCAGTTATCCACACACATATACATATATTCATTTTTATATTTTTTCCATTATTCCATTTCATATATCTTTTCCATTATGGTTTATCACAGGATATTGAGTATAATACTCTGCGCTATATAGTAGGAGCTTGTCTATCCATTTTAATTGTAATAGTTTGCATCTACCAACCCCAAACTCCCAGTCCATCTCTATATTTTTAAAGAAATGTCACTGAAATCCTGAACAACTTAGTAATGTGACAGCCCTCATTACATGGACATCAATGTCATGAATGCTGGTGACTGTCTCCTCTCTGCCCTGACTTAGAAGTCAAGTTAAAAATAAAGCTGCAGTCTCTCTCCCTCCTTCCCTCCTCCTACCCTATTTCTCTCTCTCTCTCCCCCTCGCCCCCTCTCTCTTTTCTAAAGGCTTCAGCAAGCAAATTTTCACTGAAGATATAAACCTGCAGAAGCACAATGCGGTAGGTCACAGGATACACAGATTATCAGAGACTCAGTGGAAATATGGATCTATAGTCATTTCATTAGCAGCACTTTCTCAGAAATAAATATGTGAGAAAACTGTTCCATTTTAGCATTGTGAGATGGACCTCAGAAAAGCAGAGTTCACACAATTACACAAGGCATCATTTGCCCGTCACTGTCTTGTTGCTTTAAACACTGAGATCTGACCCAAACAGTAGCCCAGGAAGCCAGTCGCATCTGGAGTCAGAGGACACCTTACAGAATAAATGTTAAAGAACCTCGCGAAATGCATGTCAGCATCTAATCGCACGTGGTAAGGCAGCACACCACACAGGGAAGGATCGTGTTTAAAGATGCCACATCTCTTCTGTCTCCCAGAAGGTCCCACGTTCTTTTAGGCTAGCAGTGATGTACTACTGACTTCCTAAACAGTGCTGTGCTGTGCTGAGTCACTCAGTCATGTCCTATTCTTTGTGAACCCACGGACTGTAGCCCTCCAGGCTCCTCTGTCCATGGGGATTCTCCAGGCAAGAATACTGGAGTGGGTTGCCATGTCCTCCTCCAGGGGATCTTCCCAACCCAGGAATCGAACCAGTTCGATTCTGCATTGCAGGTAGATTCTTTACTGGCTGAATTACCAGGGAAGCCCTCCTAAACAGTAAATAAAGGAATTAAAGAAATTTCATCCATCTATTTTCCTACACTTCAAAATAGGGATACTGTGGATTATAATATGCTGTTCATAGACAAGGTATGATTCTGCAATGTAGTAATGATGACTAATCATCTAGGACGCACCAGAAAGAATAGAGGAGGCAGGATGTGAAATGGGAGCCCCCACCCACCTTCTTTTCCTTGATACAATATCCATTCCAGTCACTCCTTACCCTTGAAATAAGAAGCAGTGACACTCATATTCTCAGCTGACAATGTGCTTACATCACTTCCTTGGAGACTATAGACAAGCCCCAGTGATCAGGTATTACCTTTCCTTCCTCCCTCGTCTCCTCCATTCCCACACCACTAAACCCCGACCACCCCCCACAGAGTCAGTGCGCACACAGAGGAAAACTGTGAGTCACAGACAGCAAGAAGGGCAAGAAAAGCTGGTTGGTGCTGGAGAACACTGAGGTTTACAGGCACCCATCCTTCCCTCTTACAAGGGCAAAGAAGAGGAAATGACAGGACTTTTCTGGTAGTCCAGCGGTTAGGACCTCGCCTTCCAGTGCAGGGGTCGTGGGTTAGATCCCCTGGTCAGGGAACTGATATCCCACATGCCTCATGGCCAAAACACCACAACATAGATAACAGAAGCGATATTGTAGTAAATTATATAAAGACATTAGAAATGGTCCAAATCAAAGAAATGTTTAAATAAAATAAAATGTATGGTTGACTTGCGGGTTCTGCAGCCTTCCTTAAGTTTAGGGCTTCTCAGGTAGCCCTCCTGGTAAAGAACCTGCTTGCCAGTGCTGGAGATATGAAAGACATGGGTTCGATCCCTGGGTCAGGAAGATCCACTGGAGAAGAGCATGGAAACCCACTCCAGTATTCTTGCCTGGAGAACCCCATGGACAGAAGAGCCTGGCGGGCTACAGTCCATGAGGTCACAAAGAGTCAGGTGCAACTTAGCAAGGACGCAGTTTAAGAGCGCAAAATGCCAATTTAAAATTTAAATATTAAAACAAATTGACATCTATTTTCTTTCCCATTTAAAATACACTAAATGTGATCTGATTATGTGACCTTGTGTGACCCATGAAATATGTATGTTTGCATAAGAAAAAAGGACTACTCATCAACTGTATTACATCCAGCCCATGCAGAACAATGTGTATATATGAAAAATGTGTGTGTGTGTAAATCATTTCTGAAGAATATACAAGAAACAGGTAACAATTCCATCTGGAGAGGAGAGGTGGCAGGTTCTGAGATACAAACAAAAAAGGAGACTTGGTTTATACCACATATACTTTTTTGCCCTTTGAATTGTATTCCTTATACATATATTACCTGAATTTAAAATCATTTAAGAAATTAAAAACCAGACTTGCCCTCGATATTAGAACTGAGTACAGGGCCAAATTTATAGGGTGAAACAAAGTTTTTATAAGGTTTTGTTCTTGACACAAGGAAAAGTAAGTGTTTTTAAAAAAATAAGAAATAGTTGGCTTATTAGTGTGTGTGTGTGTGTGTGCGTGCACATATTAAGTCACTTCAGTTGCTTCTATGCACGAAATAGAATGTAGTAGAAGTAAAAGGGGTGTATGCCAAGCCCCAGGAAAGCAGAGAATACAACATCCAGGAAGGGTGTCCCAAGGTCTTTGAAGCTTTACTAGCAGTACCACATGCTGAGCAAGGAGTTGGGTACCACACCTCTGCATGTGCTCTGCAGAGCATCCCTGGGATACAAAGGCCATTGTTAGTGCCCCTGAGAGATGGGAGGAACAGGACAGGAAGACCATGGGTCTCAGAACTTTCCACATGAGAAATTATTAAGGAAATAGACATGTTTGCCCTGGAAAAAAATAAAATCTCAGGAATTACATGTTTGCCTTTCTCAAGGACCATCACTAAAAAGAAAAAAGAGCATTTCTCTCTTCAAAGGAGCTGGTAGCAATAGGAGGAGGTGCTTCAGGAAAAGGTCTGAACCAGCTCAGCTAAAATCTCTATATCCTTTACTAGTCGGAGACCAAAGACAGCATTGCTGCCACGCACATGGAGAGGTCAAACACTCAGCGGAGAGACCAGGAGGCAATTCCTCAGATGATTCCTGACTATGTGCCCAACTGGAGGATTCTAATACCCCATTATCATCTTCCATACATTTTCAATAAAACAACCTCACTTTCATCATGCTTTATAGTCTAAAAGCATGCTTTCTAGTCCAAACCTCTACATACATTATTTCATGTGAATTTCATGAGAAACTTTCCAGAAAGGCCAGGCCAAAGTTCCCATCTCCTCTTCCCAGAAGTGGAATCTCAGGAAAAAAAAAAAAACTGAACTGGAGTTAGCGCCTCACCCCAACCCAGGTCCCCTGATGTCAAGAGAAAGGCATTTTCAGATCTGTCAATGATACTTGATACTCTCCTGCTAGATGTCAATCCATGGCACCCAAATGAGAACAATAAGAAACTGCTTCTGTGTTAGAAATCAAATTTACTCAAAGTGCCGTTCTTCATTCACTCATCATATCTTTCTTAACTTGGGGTATTAAAACGTACTCTCTTTCATACTCATAGCTGGCAAAATCAGGAGTTAATTATCAAAACAGGTCTCCCCCCAAAAAAATTTCTGGAGATGTTTCTGGTCCATGCAAATCACCAAAGGAAGATATACGAATAAGGTACAGTTTATCAGACTGATTGGCAACAGCAATTGGGAGAAATAATAAAACATGTTCAGTGAAGAAAACACAGAAGATGGCTATTATGACACCAGAAAAGTACGGATTTTTCTAGAAACCATCAGACAAAATTCTACTTGCAACCCCACATGACAGTCTCAGCTGATGAAGACAATGACCTGAAACCATTTGTTGTTGTTGTTTAGTCCCTAAGTTACGTCTGACTGCAACACCATGGACTGCAGCACGCCAGGTTTCCCTGTCCTTCACTGTCTCCTGGAGTTTGCTCAAACTCATGTGCATTGAGTCAGTGATACCATCAACCACCTCATCCTCTGTCACCCTCCTTCTCCTCTTACCCTCAATCTTTCCCAGCATTAAGGTCTTTTCCAGTGAGTCAGCTCTTTGCATCAGGTGGCCAAAGTATTGGAGCTTCAACTTCAGCATCAGACCTTCCAGTGAATATTCAGGGTTAATTTCCTTTAGGATTGGCTGATTCGATTGATCTCCTTGCTGTCCAAGGGACTCTCAAGGGTCTTCTCCAGCACCACAGTTTGAAAGCATCAAGTCTTTGGCCCTCAGCCTTCTTTATGGTCCAACTCTGAAGCCATAAGGTCTCTGAAAATCTGCTTCAACTAAAATTTCCTGGATGAGTTTCCAAAGTGACCTGAATTCACCTTGATTTAGGAACTATCTAGAAGTCAGAACTCAGAGTCCTTGTAAAGAATAAGTCGCATGGCAGATATTAACATCAAAAGCTAATTGCTATTTATACACAAAACATGGTTTCTGACTGGCTGTCCACATACCCTCAAGACACTGAAGGTACTTAAAAAGTAATTAAGCCAAAGTGGGCCATCCTAGACTATCATTGCTATGTGTGGTTTTCATAAAGCAGAAATCATTTCTAATTCTTTTTCCCAGTTTTCATTAGCTCTGAAGATAATCCGGCAGTGTGCAAAACCAGTTGATTCCTCTATATCCTTTCTAATTTTAAGCCACAAATCCCTGGAGAAATGCTGCATTTATTTCCCCCGCTTTACCTACAAAATAAATGCCCAAAGTACAACTTGTTTTAACAAGGTAGATTAGGGAATGTGGTCAACCCCCACAATGAGAGGGGATCCTCCGATCTGCTGGGTGGAGTCCACCCCAGGTGCCCTCACCTGTGGGCACAGGGACACTTAAAGGGCAGCACAGTTAAGCTGCAAGGCACTGACCACACTGAAACCAGAGCCCTGCCTCTGCAGTCCATTCACAAAAATGAGCTGATGGTAATTAATTCATGATTAGCTCATTTCAGCTAATATATGAGCCTGAACTTCTGCTGAGTGACGTAATATTTCAAAAGTGGGGCTGTGCCATGAAATTTATTGGACTTCCTGAAATCACCAATGTAATTGTTTTTGCTGTTCACATATTAGGCCCTGTCTCCAAGGGAAAAGCTGATTCTTCTCATATAAGACTCTTTCCCCAGAGTTTGAAAGTCTGTCATCTTTCTCAATATACTCACTTCGTTAAACAGTTTACAGCTTGCAAGAGGGTCACAAAGTCTGAGTAACGGAATGACTGTCCTGACAGATTTAGACAATAAAACCACCAGATTGTTGTATAAATGTTTTTCTCAGAGGCCGTTTCTGAAACACATACTAAATGCAAATATTGAAACACCTGCATGCTAAGCACAATTCTTTTAACAGATGTTAATCCCTGTGCATTTAACCAATGGATTTAGATCACATAAATGTAACTCACCCCCTTCAGACCGTCTTGGGAAACTACCAGTTACCTTATTTCAATTTGACAAAGAGACTATTACTCTCTACACCATAAGTTTGATTTTATGGTTTATAATGGAACTATCTAAAAAAGCAAGTAAAAAATACAGAAAAGTCAACTCAGACAAAGCCTCTATGAATGAGTTGTCCACTTTTAGCATAGGAAATTTACAAAGATCGACAGCATTACAAAATTTAATATGCTTTCTTTGTGATCCTGAAAATTGAGATTTTTCATTTAAACCATCAGTAATCAGGCCAACCTGATAAAGGGTTGTCATCTTTTTCCCTCCATCTCTGAAATCTGGTGGGTGCCCTGGGTTTTAATTAAAATCTTCCTGCATCCTTTGGCCTATTTCCTGTTTGAAGGCTGCTTCTAAGGATCCTTTTTTAAACAGACTAATTTGTAGAGTACTTTCAGGTTCACAGCAAAATTGAGCACAAAGTACAGAGATTGTCCCTTCTCCCCCTCTCCCTGCCCTGCATAGCCTCCACCATCATCACTGTCTACTCCAGTACTACATTTGTTATTATTTTTTAAACTTTTAAATTTATTTTTATTTTATTCTTTGTTGTTTGGCTGTGTTGGGTCTTCATCGCTGCACGTGAGCTTCCTCTCTATTACTCTCTAGTTGGGGTGTTCGGGCTTCTCATTGTGGTGGCTCCGCCTGTTGTGGAGCCAGGAACACATGTTCTAGGATGAGTGGGCTCAGCGGTTGCAGCACACTGGCCTAGCTGCCTTGAGACATGTGGGATCTTCCCAGACCAGAGATCAAACCAGTGTCCCTTGCACTGCAAGGCAGATCCCCAACCACTGGGCCACCACAGAAGCCCCATCTGTTACTATGTATGAATCTACAGCACACATCATAACCACCACATTAGTGTCCACTCTTGGCCTTGTACATCCCATGCGTTTGAATAACATACAGTGACATGTAGCCACCTTTATAGCACACACAGAATTGTTTCACTGCCCTGAACATCTCCCGTTCTCTGCCAATTCATCCCTCCCTTCCAACCCTTTGTTTTGTTGTTGGTTAGTCGATAAGTTGTGTCCAACTCTGCAATCCCATGGACTGTAGCCCACTAGATTCTTCTGTCCATGGGATTTCCCAGGCAAGAATACTGAAGCAGATTGCTATTTCCTTCTCCAAAGGGTCTTCTCATCCCAGGGATCGAATCTGCGTCTCCTGCATTGGTAGGCGGATTATTTACCACTGAGCCACGAGGGAAATCCTTCCCCCAATTCTGATCTTCTTAATTCCTCTTCTGTTATCTCCCCACTTTCCCAGCCTTGAAACTTTTTTACAACTCAGTTGTTTAATATTAATAAGAATGAAAATTACCATTTGGGGACCCAACTGTATGTATCAGATGTACATCCACTGGGTGCTTACTATCCATTATGTCATTTAATTCTCCAAGAAGTGGGCTTTATTTTCCACATTTGCTGATAACTCAGCAAACTCATGTAATTTAACCTGACTCAGTGACAGTCCAGATTTCAACTCTGCTTCCAAAGCCTATGCCGCCCATGAGGCTAAAGTGCCTCTGACAAATCTATAAAATTGCCTTCCTTCTAATTCTATTTCAAAACATATCTTGCTTTTTCATAGATATACAAACAACAACAACAAAAAAAAAAAAAAAAAACAAGGAAAAACATTAACTTCGGTTCCTGACATTTCCAGTTCACATGCTGGTCTCAGTCTCTGCTTCTGTACCAGAAACCAAGATGTCAAGACTTGCCCAGTGCAGATACCGAGTTAGTTTTCAACAAACATGGACTTGCTGCTTGCTTAATGAACACAGACATGAGCTGTGCTCATCCACAATTTAGCCTTCCACCTTGCTGCCACCTGTCTTCTGCACATGACTGGCCCTATTTATAGAAAAAAGCTTTTGGATAAAAATAGAGCCACACTTGTCTCATGAGAGTTCCTTCCATCCCTTATGTTTAATCAGAAATAAATCAACACGAACCACCAACATGCCATGATTAAACTCCAGTGAAGCCAAGCCAAGAGTTGGCTATAGAATCTTGGCAGGCTACAGCTATGAAATCATAAAAACTTTCAGATTCTTAGTGAGGGATTCTGTGTTTTTGGTCATTGTAGCATGACAAATTGGAAATTATGAGCAATTATTTATCATTGTGTTACCATGGGCAACCTTTCCAACTGTGGCACTTTCTTCAGTTCAGTTTAGTTCAGTCGCTCAGTCATGTCCAACTCTTGCGACCCCATGAACTGCAGCACACCAGGCCTCCCTGTACATCACCAACTCCCGGAGGTCACTCAAACTCACATCCATAGAGTCGGTGATGCCATCCAGCCATCTCATCCTCGGTCGTCCCCTTCTCCTCCTGCCCCCAATCCCTCCCAGCATCAGAGTCTTTTCCAATAAGTCAACTCTTCGCACGAGGAGGCCAAAGTACTGGAGTTTCAGCTTTAGCATCATTCCTTCCAATGAACACCCAGGACTGATCTCCTTTAGGATGGACTGGTTGCATCTCCTTGCAGTCCAAGGGACTCTCAAGAGTCTTCTCCAACACCACATTCAAAAGCATCAATTCTTCTGCACTCAGCTTTCTTCACAGTCCAACTCTCACATCCATACATGAACACTGGAAAAACCATAGCTTTGCCTAGATGGACCTTTGTTGCCAAAGTAATGTCTCTGCTTTTGGATATGCTATTTAGGTTGGTCATAACTTTTCTTCCAAGGAGTAAGTGCCTTTTAATTTCATGGCTGCAATCACCATCTGCAGTGATCTTATGTATATATATATAACCATCTACAATACTGAGTACTATAGTGGATACAAAATATGCTCCAAAGGTGGATTCTGGTTTCTGTCCTCAAGAACCTTAGACCGTCTTTGAGAAGAAAATGTTGACTCATAAGAAACCATTAGAAACAGGGAAGTGTATATTAGAAGATTAATAACAAAATCTTAGTAAAGTCTACAATAAAAATCCAGAGAGAGAGATTTCTCTAAAATGTAAGGGTACAAATGAATTTATCTATAAAATAGAAATAGAGTTGCAGATATAGAAAACAAACATATGTTTATCCCAGAGTAAAAGGGAAGAGCATAGAAAAAGCAAGAGAGTTCCAGAAAAACATCTATTTCTGCTTTATTGACTATGTCAAAGCCTTTGACTGTGTGGATCACAATAAACTGTGGAAAATTCTGAAAGAGACGAAAATACCAGATCACCTGACTTGCCTCTTGAGAAACCTATATGCAGGTCAGGAAGCAACAGTTAAAACTGGACATGGAACAACAGACTGGTTCCAAATAGGAAAAGGAGTACGTCAAGGCTGTATATTCTCACCCTGCTTATGTAACTTATATGCAGAGTACATCATGAGAAACGCTGGGCTGGATGAGACACAAACAGAAATCAAGATTGCCAGGAGAAATATCAATAACCACAGATATGCAGATGACACCACCCCTATGGCAGAAAGTGAAGAGGAACTAAAAAGCCTCTTGATGAAAGTGAAAGAGGAGAGTGAAAAAGCTGGCTTAAAGCTCAACATTCAGAAAACTTAGATCATGGCATCTGGTTCCATCACTTCATGGGAAATAGATGGGGAAACCGTGGAAACAGTGTCAGACTTTATTTTGGGGGGCTTCAAAATCACTGCAGATGGTGACTGCAGCCATGAAATTAAAGGACGCTTACTCCTTGGAAGGAAAGTTATGACCAACCTAGATAGCATATTCAAAAGCAGAGACATTACTTTGCCAACAAAGGTCTGTCTAGTCAAGGCTATGGTTTTTCCAGTGGTCATGTACGGATGTGAGAGTTGGACTGTGAAGAAAGCTGGCCGCCGAAGAATCGATGCTTTAGAACTGTGGTGTTGGAGAAGACTCTTGAGAGCCCCCTGGACTGCAAGGAGATCCAACCAGTCCATCCTAAAGGAGATCAGTCCTGGGTGTTCATTGGAAGGAATGATGCTAAAGCTGAAACTCCAATACTTTGGCCTCCTCATGTGAGGAGTTGACTCATTGGAAAAGACCCTGAAGCTACGAAGGATTGGGGGCAGGAGGAGAAGGGGACGACCGAGGATGAGATGGCTGGATGGCATCACCGACTTGATGGACATGAGTTTGGGTAAACTCCGGGAGTTGGTGATGAACAGGGAGGCCTGGCGTGCTGCGATTCATGGGGTTGTAAAGAATCAGACACGACTGAGCGACTGCACTGAACTGAACTGAAAGGGGAAGATGGGGCTCCGCAGGTAGCACTCGTGGTAAAGAACCCGCCTGCCAGTGCAGGAGATGAAAGAGACATGGGTTCAATCCCTGCGTGGGAGGATACCCTGGAGGAGCAGGGCATCCCTGGGTTGCATGGCTACCCACTCCAGTATTCTTGCCTGGAGAATCCCATGGACAGAGGAGCCTGGTGGCTACAGTCCATACAGTCCCTAAGAGTTGTGTGTGAAGTGACTTAGCACATAAGCACTCAAGAGGAGGAGGGATATTGGGAGATGGGGATTGACATACACGTACTACTATATAGATATAGATAATAGATAACTAATAAGGACCTACTGTGTGGCACGGGGACCTCTACTCGATAGTCTATAATGGCCTGTATGGGAGAAGAACCTTAAAAATGAATGAACATATGCATAGGCATAACTGATTGACTTTGCTGTAGATACTAAACACAACATTGTAAATCGACTATACTCCAATAAAAAGTTTTTTAGTTAAAATAAAATATAGGCATCAAGAAGCCTGGAAAAAAAAAGCAGCTCTGAAAATGTTCATTTTCAGGGATGGATAATATGTAGGTAGATCTAAAGAAGTGGGGTACTGTTATAAGGCTGTTTTCTGTGGGACTGTCACATTTCTGCATTTCTTACAAGAAAAGGCATGAATGGCCACTATTTCAAATTAAGGATGTTTGTACAACTGACGACCTGGCAAGACAGGAACAAATGTCTTTCTCTTGGATGAAGGAGCAGCATGCTTACTGCCCATGATAAAATATCGAGATAGGCAGGTTCCTTAAGTTGAGGGATCCTCTCCTGTGATCAGGGGTACCCAACCTCTGGGATCTAATACCTGATGATCTGAGGTGGAGCTGATGTAATAGTAATAGAAATAAAGTGCACAATAAATGTAATGTGCTTGAGTCTTCCTGAAACCTGCTGCTCCACTCCCATTCGTGGAAAAATTGTCTTCCATGAACCCAGTCCCTGGTGCCAAAAAGATTGGGGACCGCTGCAACCCACTGACTGTGCGGGCACCCCTCACCCCCTCTATGTGGCCTGTGGAGCTGGAGTGTGGGATCCTCCGGCTGCTGCTGCTGCTGTGAGTCATGAACGAGGTCAGGCTCACTTGTCAGCTTTCAAGTGAGGTAAGACAGCAGACCTTTCACAGTTCCTATCAGGGAGATCTGAGACAGTGACCACAGTCTAAATACTGGCCTCGGAAGAGGGATACTAAGGGGGAAATAGAGAAAGATGTGGACATCTCTTTCTGGAGTTCTCAACAGCATCACCGGTCCCTGTAACTAAACTAAAGAGAACCAGCCAGATTCTACCAAATGTGTCCATTCTGCAGATCTAAACTGACTACACTGTGAGAGGAATTTTTTCCCAGGTGCCATTTAATGGAATGGAATGATCCATCTAGTTATGTTATCTGTGGCAGGAAAGAATCAATTAATTTTCCTCAAAATGACCACCATGACAAGATGGTACTTACAAAAGCTTTGACCCTCTGTGACTTTTACCACTCAAAACAATGGGGGGAAAGCACTGAAATGTTTGCATAGTTTCTTCTCGTTAATTAAATTTAGACTTTACCAGGCAAGATTCCCTTTCCAAGTTAGTCACAGGAAATTCAAAGCCACGTGGACCTCCACATTATTCACGTCTACATGAATGGTTCTGCCCTGATTCTCCCAGCCTCAACTGCCATGTAATATTTCCTCTGTCCTGACTTCCTACTACTGCAGAATTTTAACTTTATTTTACACATTCAAGTGCATCCCCTCAAGACTTTTCTAGAGTGAGGTAGACTATATTTTCTGGAATGAGGTAGTCAATAATATTTTATTAAGATTGAAATAATTTTGCAAGTGTTGCTGAATCTATTAACTGCTTGTGAAAAAATTTCACCTTCATTCCTCCATGTGCTTCCAAAGGAGTAAGTGGAAATTCAGTCAGATGTGCCCAGAGTGGGCAACATGATTGCACGCTTCGACTTCTAGATGTTGCAAAATAATTTTCTGCTCATTCAGCAGACAGTCAGGAGCTAGGAGAGGGAGAAAGGAGGTCAACTTGAAAAACACCTCAGTTCTTCCCCAAAGTTTCCCATGATCGTGGAGGGAGAGTGCACCCTCCAGATGCTATCTAGATGCCAGAACAATTGTCTGCACATAAAACTGTACGAAGAAGGTGCTTATCAATGACCTGTCATATCCAGACTAATGGCATTACACCAATAACATGTCCTGCTAAATTGTACGTTTCACCTTCAAGTCTCTTTAGAAGTATTATCTAAAATCTGTTGACACAAAGTACCACCTGGTTTAATTAAATGGAAGTCATTTAGGGCAGGGAACGGTGCTTGGACAATTGGAAGATGCTTTCCAAATGTTCTTCCAATGGAAGTACATGGGATTCATAAAATAACAATAATTATTTCAGCACCATAAATCAAGCTAAAATATTTGTTTCCAGAAATGTCTAGTAGAATGAACACCTTCCAGACCTAAGTCAACTCAACAAAGTACAGCTGTCTGCAGCAACCCTGGAATTTCCACATTTCTCTTTATTTCTTTTAATGAGAAAGCACCTTTTGAGGCAGGAATGAGAAGTAAGATTTACAACATCACATTTTAGAATCTAGGAAAAGGATAAATAAGAGAAAGATGGCTGTAATGCTTCAAAAAAAAAACAGGTTTTAATTTTATTTCAAATGATCTCCAAAAGGTAACGAAGTATGCAAATATAAAAGAGACAGAGTTGAGGGTGCAGGGTTTGATAGAAGGTAGGAGAGAATTCTGTTTTTAACCATTTTGTATAAGACACAAAAACAAATGTGAACACAGGATTCATTTAAGTACTTTCCCATAATCAATAAGCTAAGATCACACCTATTGAATGCAGAGTTCCAAAGAATAGCAAGGAGAGATAAGAAAGCCTTCCTCAGCGAGCAGTGCAAAGAAATAGAGGAAAACAATAGAATAGGAAAGACTAGAGATCTCTTAAGGAAAATCAAAGATACCAAGGGAACATATCATGCAAAGATGGGTTCAATAAAGGACAGAAATGGTATGGACCTAAAAGAAGCAGAAGATATTAAGAAGAGGTGGCAAGAATACACAGAAGAACTATACAAAAAAGATCTTCACAACCCAGATAATCATGACGGTGTGATCACTCACCTAGAATCAGACATCCTGGACTGTAAAGTCAAGGAGGCCTTAGGAAGCAAAGTTGGTGGAGGTGATGGAATTCCAGTTGAGCTAAAACCTAAAAGATTTCAAAACCTAGAAGATGATGTTGTAAAAGTGCTGCACTTAATATGCCAGCAAATTTGGAAAAATCAGCAGTGGCCACAGGACTGGAAAAGGTCAGTTTTCATTCCAATCCCAAAGAAAGGCAATGCCAAATAATGCGCAAACTACCACACAATTCCACTCATCTCACACACTAGTAATGTGCAAAATTCTCCAAGCCAGGCTTCAGCAATACGTAAACCATGAACTTCCAGATGTTCAAGCTGGTTTCAGAAAAGGCAGAGGAACCAGAGATCAAATTGCCAACATCTGCTGGATCATCAACAAAGCAAGAGAGTTCCAGAAAAACATCTATTTCTGCTTTATTGACTATGTCAAAGCCTTTGACTGTGTGGATCACAATAAACTGTGGAAAATTCTGAAAGAGATGGGAATACCAGACCACCTGACCTGCCTCTTGAGAAACCAATATGCAGGTCAGGAAGCAACAGTTAGAACTGGACATGGAACAACAGACTGGTTCCAAATAGGAAAAGGAATACGTCAAGGCTATATACTGTCACCCTGCTTATTTAACTTCTATGCAGAGTACATCATGAGAAACGTTGGACTGGATGAAGCACAAGCTGGAATCAAGATTGACAGGAGAAATTTCAATAACCTCAGATACGCAGATTACACCACTCTTAGGGCAGAAAGTGAAGAGGAATTAAAGAGTCTCTTGATGAAAGTGAAAGTGGAGAGTAAAAAGTTGGCTTAAAGCTCAACATTCAGAAAACTAAGATCACTAAGCATCTGGTCCCATCACTTCATGGGAAATAGATGGGGAAACAGTGGAAACAGTGTCAGACTTTATTTTTTGGGGTTCCAAAATCACTGCAGATGGTGACTGCAGCCATGAAATTAAAAGATGCTTACTCCTTGGAAGAAAAGTTATAACCAACCTAGACAGCATATTAAAAAGCAGAGATATTACTTTGCCAACAAAGGTCTGTCTAGTCAAGGCTATGGTTTTTCCAGTAGTCATGTACGGATGTGAGAGTTGGACTATGAAGAAAGCTGAGCGGCGAAGAATTGATGCTTTTGAACTGTGGTGTTGGAGAAGACTCTCATGAGTCCCTTGGACTGCAAGGAGATCCAACCAGTCCATCCTAAAGGAAATCAGTCCTGGGTGTTCATTGGAAGGACTGATGTTGAAGCTGAAACTCCAACATTTTGGCCACCTGATTCAAAGAGCTGACTTATTTGAAAAGACCCTGATGTTGGGAAACATTGAAGACAGGAGGAGAAGGAGACAAGAGAGGATGAGATGGTTAGACAGCATTACTGACTCAATGGACATGAGTTTGGGTAAACTCTGGGAGTTGGTGTTGGACAGGGAGGCCTGGCGTGCTGCAGTTCATGGGGTCACAAAGAGTCAGACATGACTGAGCGACTGAACTGAACTGAACTGAATACTTACTGAGGGTGGTTGCACACTGCAGAGATTCAGAGCTACACTTCCAGATATGAGAGATTGAATCAGTCAAAACTGGGTGCCATGACTTCCTCTCTTGTTCCTGAGATGTTACTTAACCTCTCTAAGCCTGTTTCCTCATCAGCAAAATAGAGCTGGAAGGACTCATAGAAGATACATGACACCAAGAGACAACGCTCAGAAAGCGCACAGAACACGTCTGGCACACATGAGACTCCACAGTTGGTAAATTTTGCTATTAGTTTTTTTGATTAAAGAAAAAATTACTGCAACAATGCAATGCCAGATACAGCCTTCTACTTATGAATTAATGGCTATATATTTATGCATACGTTATAGGCAAAAGTCTCCTCTGTTTTCCATAGTGCCTACGTAAATCTGACTGTGAAATACTTACAGTCAACCTACTTTTTCAGACTGTTAAGGCTGCATCATATACTAAAAATGTGACATGGCCTTGTATTTCCCCATAAATATGTGAGGGCTGGGTGTGTCACTTTCTCTCTATCATACCTACCTCATTAATTCAAACAGATGACAAATCTAAGTAGGCCCTTCCTAGAGATTTCCAAATGCAGAAAACACATTCTGAAAGCTTTTCAAGTGTTTGTTTAACAAGTACTTAATTTTTATCATTTTTCACACATCTCAAGAGACATTTCAATATAGTCTATCTTGATATTCCACAAATAAGATACATTAAATCTGTAGCTATCTGTATTTTTTAAAAATCCAGGAAACAAGATGTTTTTATAAAACCTGACTGGATGACCAAATTAACAACAGCATTTAACTACTACCTACTTTTCCACTGTGAAGTAGTTATGTTTAAATAGATAGGATTTCATCAAAACCAATCACTGCAACAAATTTCAATCATATATTAAAAGACACATATATAAAACAGGTAAGTTATAGTGTAATTTGTGTTATAAAAATGCAGTGGTGCCTGTTACAGAATAGCACTTGATCTAAAAAGCTGCAAAGAAGCTGCAAATGAGTGGCAGAAGTCACTGCTACTTGAAAATCTATTCATAATTAAAATAAAACAGCTTTAAATTTCAATATATCAGCAAGAATAAATGATCATATTTAGAAAACTTATGTTTACAAATCATGTAACAAGACCAAGCCATTGTACAAATTAAAAAAACATGTAGTTGCCTATTAATTAAGGACTGAGTTCCTATGGATTATCGAACACATTTATTTCTGTTTTATGTTTTGGTTTTTTACTATGAGGCATGAGGGATCTCAGCTCCCCAACCAGGGATCAAACCTGCCTCCCTTGACTTGGAAGGTGAAGTCTTAACCACTGGACCACTAGTTCAGTTCAGTTGCTCAGTCGTATCCAACTCTTTGTGACCCCATGGACTGCAACATGCCAGGCTTCCCTGTCCATCACCAACTCCCGGAGCTTGCTCAAATCAACGTCCTTTGAATTGGTGATGCGTTCCAACCATCTCATCCTCTGTCATCCCCTTCTCCTGCCTTCAATCATGCATCATGGTTCAACTCTCACATCCATACATGACTACTGGAAAAACCACAGAATGACTAGACAATCTTTGTTGGCAAAGTAGTGTCTCTGCTTTTTAATATGCTGCCTAAGTTGGTCATAGCTTTTCTTCCAAGGAGCAAGTGTCTTTTAATTTCATGGCTGCAGCCACCATCTGCAGTGTTTTTGGAGCCCAAAAAAATCACTGGGCCACCAGGGAAATCCCAATTGAATACCTTTGTTTTCTCCTCTTCCACAAGGCTAATTCCTTTGGCTTGACTCCCTTTAACGTTGGTTATAGTTTGGTGTCAGGAATCCATACATTTTCTAACCAGAGCCAGAAGTAAATAAGCTTCACAAGTCATATAGCCAGTGTTACAATTACTCAGTTCTACTGTCACAGAATGAATGCGGGTATAGACAATATCCACATGCAAGACATAACCAAATGGGAGAGGCTGTATTCCAGTAACACATTATAAAAACAGGCATCCAGACAGATTAATCGGCTCTCCATCTTCCTTCTGCTGGCACAGTAAGAGATAACAACTCTTCCCTGGTGGCTCTTGGTGGGGAGTTGGCCTACAATGCAGGAGACCTGGATTCAATCCCTGGGTCGGGAAGATCCCTGGAGAAGAAAATGGTAACCCACTCTAGTATTCTTGCCTGGAGGATTCCATGGACAGAGGAGTCTGGTAGGCTACAGTCACACTTTCACTTTCTTTTCTTCCTTCTGCCGAGAAAACTTTCTAATCTTTAATGAAGTCAAAGAAGGAAAAGGAAATATACATGCAGTGTAGACCATCTGAGCCGTGTCCACTCAAGTATTGATATCTGAAGATCAAGATGAAGAACTGGGTTAGATCAACTGAGGTCTAATGGAGGTGACCATCCACCTCAAATGTAAAAACAGCCCTAAGCTGGAATCAAGACTGCAGGAGAAATATCAATAATCTCAGATAAGCAGCTGACACCACCCTCATGGCAGAAAGTGAAGAGGAACTAAAGAGCCTCTTGATGAAAGTGAAAGAGGAGAGTGAAAAAGTTGGCTTAAAACTCAACATTCAAAGATGAACATCATGGGATCTGGTCCCATCACTTCATGGCAAATAGATGAGGAAACAATGGAAACAGTGACAGACTTTATTTTCTTGGGCTCCAAAATCACTGCAGATGGTGACTGCAGCCTTGAAATTAAAAAATGCTTGCCCCTTGGAAGAAAAGCTGTGACCAAACTATGCAGCATATTAAAAAGCAGAAACATTACTTTGCCAACAAAGGTCTGTATAGTCAAAGCTGTGGATTTTCCAGTAGTCATGTATGTGAGAACTGGACCATAAAGAAAGTTGAACACCAAAGAATTGATGTTTTTGAACCGTGGTGTTGGAGAAGACTCTTTAGAGTTCCTTGAACAGCAAGGAGATCCTACCAGTACATCCTAAAGGAAATCAGTCCTGAATATTCATTGGACGGACTGATGCTGAAGCTGAAGCTCCAATAGTTTGGCCACCTGATGTGAAGAACTGACTCATTGGGAAAGACCCTGATGCTGGAAAAGACTGAAAGCAGGAGGAGATGGGGACTACAGAGGATGAGATGCTTGGATAGCATCACTGACTCAATGGACATGAGTCTGAACAAGCTCTGGAATTTGGTAATGGACAGGGAAGCCTGGTGTGCTGCAGTTCATGGACTCGGAATGAGTCAGATATGACTGAGTGACTGAACTAAGCTGAATCTCATGATAAGTCTTGCTACTCAAAGATTTCTTTGCTCTTTGGATGTGTAGATCACACAAAGATAGATTTAAAAGCTCTTCCTGAGACATTTTCTCAAAGAGAATATATCTGGAATACCTGAAAATTTTTCACTTTCTAATGCAAGAAGCTCTTTTCTCCAAGTGACAGAAATAATTAAACTTGCACTCAACAGGTTGCATTTTAAGCTTGGTAAAGGCAAAATTCAAGCTGTGGTACAGAAAAAGAAAAAACATGCAAATGCTTTCACGTAATGACAAATACGTTGCTCTAATTAAAATGTGGATCGGAACTAGATTAGTCTAAGAAAAGTAATATGAGGTAGTAGTAACAGCATGTTTTCATACACATGTTCATTTATTCTCTCCACAAATGTATATCGAGTGCCTACTCTGTGCCAATACCATTCAACTAGAACACAGTTGTGAAAACAGACCAGTGAAGACATAAAAAAGACAAAGTGAAAATGTGAAATGTATAATGCATTAGATAATGTAAATATAGACAGAAAAAGCAATGTAGTGAAAGAGAGTAGGAAATATAGGCTCTGGGAGTTAACAATTTCACAGAAAATAGTAGGGGAAATTCTCATCAAGAATGTAATACTGGAGTTCAGACCTGAAGACAGTGAGGGGATGAGCCAGATAAGGAGGAGGCGCAGTCCAGGCTGTGGGGACAGCTGGTGCAGATGCCCTGGGGTAAGAGGGTCCCCAGTGTGTTGCAGAAACAGCAAAGAGAGCGGTGCAGGCAACGTCTGCAGAGAAAGGAGAGTGGAGGGCTTCCCTGGTGGCTCAGTGATTAAGAATCCACCTGCCAATTCAGCAGACGAGGTTTGGATCCCTGGTCCAGAAAGATCCCACATGATGCAGAGCAACTAAGCCCAAGCTCCACAGCTATTCAGCCTGCAGTCTAAGAGTCTGCGAGCCACAACTACTGAGCCCGCGTGCTCCAAAGCCCCTACTCTGCAACAAGAGAAGCCACCACGATGAGAAGTCTGCTCTGCAACTTCAGAGTAGTCCCTGCTCACCGCAACGAGAGAAAAACCCATGTGCAGCAACAAAGACCCAGCGCAGCCAAAAATAAATAAATAAAATTATTGTTTAAAAAAAAAGAAAGGTGAGCAGAGGGAGACATAGGTGGGAAAACTATATAGAAAAATAAAGAAATGATTAGCACAAAAAAATTCAGGCAAGTAATGACCTCCATGAAAGAGATAGGGACAGAGGAAGGCTTGGCTTCTAAGATAAAGCAATATTCTATTTTTCAGCCAGGCAGTGGGTAGTCATTATATTATTGTTCTTTAAACTGAACAAATGTATGACATTTCATAATAACAAAAGAAAATGAGCACTCTAAAAACTGTACAAAGAAAACAATAATCACCCAAAACCCACCACCCAGAATTGAGTATTAACAACCTTCAAGTCATTTTTCTTTTTATACACATGCACCCACATGCACGTGCATAAAATTTTATGTCTATGTAGAATCATATACCATAAATACAGTTTGCAGCTGGCTATTTATCTAACAATACACCATATGCATTGTTGCAGAACGAACCCACGCTGCTCAATTGAGTGAGAAGAAGCATTGTGAGCTAAGAACTTACACAAAAACGGACATTCCCACCCAATGGGATTAAACACATTTCTCTCAGATCTCCAGCAGTTCCTTGATAAGAGAATTTTATAAGTTTCAAACAATTTCCAGAGATGCCACACAAGACTGACCTTCCCTAAGAAAGTGAACTTAACTCCCAACATCTCTTTAATCCACAGTCGAAACCAGACTTTTTTGCTTCTAAGCTAAATATTTTATTGTTTTTTGTTGTTTAGTCCCTAAGTTGGGTCTGACTCTTTGCAACCCCACAGACTGTAGCCCACCAGGCTTCTCTGTCCATGGGATTTCCCAAGCAAGAATACTGGCATGGGTTGCCATTTCCTTCTGCAGGGGAACTTCCCAACCCAGGGATCGAACCAGCGTCTCCTTTATCACAGGTGGATTCTTTACCATTGAACCACCTGGGAAGTTCATCAAATACTTCTGTGCTGTGGAACAAATGTGATGAAAATGATATAGTTATCATTTCCAACACTGAAAAAAAATAACCATATTACATCAGAGGCCATGAAATATAGAAAACGGAGGAGTGAGTTTTCTCACTTCTGACATACACATCATGCCTAAGACATAGACATTCAGCATTTCAATTCTGTTAATGACAGAATTGTTTCCATTTAAGACCCCAAATGCTGTCTCAATCATGGCGGCATTTATGAATGCTATTTGCCAGTTTCTATCACATTAGTAAACTATTGTTTTAAGCTGCCATGTCTTCTGGACCAAATTATTCCCTTGATCAAACTTCTTGTCAGCCAGAGCCTCAGTTAATATTTCCTAGGAACTTGACTTTTTCAATGCAGCAATCCACAACTGGTAACCATACACTTCACACTCATGGCTTTCTATAAATGTTTTAGTTTAAAATAATAAATGCTTTTAAAAATACCTCCACTTTGATAGGAAAACCCTGTTCACCTCACAGCTCATTCCCACTTTTTAGTAATTTTTCTCCCATCAAGTTGACTCAAATTGAAAACATATCACCAAGAACTGAGCCACAGAACAGCCTGACACGGGTTCCAGAACTGGGAGTGAGGGAAGGCTGAGAATTTAAGGAGGATAGGGATTTTTCTTATCAAAACATGATCATGAGTTTGGAAATGTGCTCACAAAAATAATTTTGGCTGCAGCGATTCCATACTCTTCCAACCATCCCCTTAAGAACACTTTACCAGTCAGAATGGTTGTAAGACTCCACACCTACAATGCAAGTTTCTCATTTCCTCCTAAATAAACTAAATTGATTTTCTATAGCTGGAGCTGTTTGAAAGGATTTTTTCCTTTTTAAGTGAATGCAATGTGCACAGATAGTCCCAATGCACTAAACCTCATAGTTCACAAAGCAGGAGACTTTCAGAGCAGCAGGAACACACAGAACTTTATGAGATTTAAGGCAAACATTGCGATCAGGGTAAGAAAAATACCTCAGTGCAATTAAGAAAACCCAGTTGAGGAATTAGAAATGGAACAGATTCACGGCTGGACTCAGGTGAGGACTGTAAGGTTTCGATGACCTTCTTGGTTCTGTGTTGTTATACAGTCTCGGCATCTGCCCTCAATGAACCCATCTGTCCAAGGACACATCACCTGGGAAAATGCAAAATAGCTCATTGAAGCCATTTTTTAAAATTTGTCCTACATATATTAATAGATGGCCAATGGGCACATGAAAAGTTGCAATATCACTAATTATTACAGAAATTCAAATCAAAATTACGCTGAGGGATCTCTTCACACTGATCAGAATGGCCATCATTAAAATGTTTACAAATAATAAATGCTGGAGAGGGTGTGGAGAGAAGGAAACCTTCCTACACTGTTGGTGGGAATGTAAATTGGTGTAGCCACTATGGAGAACAGTATGGCGGTTCCTTAAAAAACTAAAAATAGAATTGCCATATGATCCTGCAATCCCACTCCCAGTCATATATTTGGAGAAAACCATATTTCTCAAAGATGCATGTACCTCAATGTTCATAGCAGCACTATTTACAATAGCCAAGACATGGTAGCAACCTAAATGCCCATGAACAGATGAATAAAGAAGACATGATGTTTACATACAATGGAATATTAGCTGTAAAAAGAAAGAAATAATGTCATTTGCAGCAACATAGCTGCTCCTGGAGATTATCATACTAAATGAAGTCAGACAAATATTATATCACTTATATGTGGAATCCAAAAAATAGTGCAAATGAATGTATTTATAAAACAGAAACAAATTCACAGACAATAGAAAACAAATTTATAGTTACCAAAGGGAAAGGAATGGGAGGGATAAATTAGGGGTTTGCAATTAACAGATACACATACTACTATATATAACAGAGGTCAACAACAAGGACCTACTGTATAGGACAGGGAACTATACTCAACATCTTATAATAACCTATAGTGAAAACAATTTGAAAAATAATATATATGTGTATAGTTAAAGCACTTTGCTGTACACTTTAAATTAACACAACATTATAAATCAACTATACTCCAATTTAAAAACCTGTCCTGCTTATAAATAAAGGTGTTTATGGGCGGGCCAAAGCAGGTAAACTATAGAGCAAACTAAAAAGGAGGTAAACTTCATATTTCTGTTGGATGACAGACAGTCACCATTATTATCAATTTCCATCCCAGTCCCTAGTTCATATGTGTGGTCAAGGTCCTTCATGCTGAAATTGTACAGATTTATACATAATGATTGCAGATTATAAGAAGTCTGTGAGTTTTCTGGGCTTTAGCTAATTTTCTTCCACTGTCTAATTTCATAGGATATGCACTACCATGAGCTGAACAACATTTATGGATCCACAGACAAAGGAAAAAACTGCATGGAAGTTGGAATATATGCACAAAGAGAAGAAACAAAAAAGGACATCTCCCAGTCATAGCAGGTAGATCTGCTTTCCTGGCTGAGGAAAACATTTGTGTTATCACCATCACATCAATTGTTTTTAATTGCTATTTGGGGACTTCCCCGGCAGTCCAATGGTTAGAACTTCACCTTCCAATGCGGGAGATGTAGGTTTGATCCCTGGTCAGGGAAGCTAAGATCTCATATGCCTCATGGCCAAAAAAAAACAAAACATAAAACAGAAGCAATGTTATGACAAATTCAATAAAGACATTTAAAAAAAACACACCTTAAAAAAAGCTATTTTGCCCATTCAATTTTTCTCTGCATTTTCATATGTGGAGATATGAAGTCCACCCTCTTTCAATGAAATGATAGTTTATTTGTTGTTAAGGAGATATTGGTGATGACATTTTTCTGTTTGGGGAAACAAGTGTCATCTTCAAAGAAAAGTAGGCTTAGTCCAAAGGAGAATTATTGCCAAACCTTAATAAACTCTTGCTATTTACAACATTAAGAAAATAAATAGATGGAGAGAAGTCCTGTTTACACATATATCTGGAGGCTGTTCACTTACCGAATCAGACATGCGCCATGAAATAGGGCCACACCTTGGGCACACAGTGGCTTCACACTAATTTTCGTCCCCATAAAAAAGCAGTAACAAACTGCTAGACAAACTGCAATGTAATGATTTATGCTGATGAGTTGCTAATAATGAGCGAAAAATGATCGTTTTTAAAGATATCGTGGTATTTTAAGGAGTTCTCTTTCCATTCTTATTGCATTTGCAGACCTAGATCCAGATTCAGGAGTCACAGAATTCAGTGCGAATTTCCCCCAGAGACAATTCCTTGCAATAAACCAGCAGGAAGCATAGTCCCACTTACTTGGGATGCTGTTCCTATAAATTGCACTTTTAATGTTTCACTGCCTTTCTCCCAGTTAATCGGTACTCAGTCATTCATCCAGAATGTTTCGGTCAGCTTCACCGTACTTCGAAGCAACATCTTTCATATTCTTTGTCAGCTATATTATTTTTTAAACCACCACTCAGACACAACTCTCCTGTCAGAAGCTGACCTCTGTCACGTGATTATGGTATCTCCATTCAACAGGCGATCAGAATCTCCCCACACCTCCTCACGCACACCTTCCCAGGGATCACATCTCTTCTCACATTCCTGCTGGGTTCTTTTCCCTTATTTGAAGTTATGCTCGCAACTCTGAGCAATGCAATCGTTGCCTCTCCCACCCACAAATAGAATCCATTAAGTGAAAATTCATTCCAAACTCAGCTTAGGGTAGTGAAGAAGACTTGGTAAACCCCCAAAGGTCTAGAGGTTGAATTTCATTTGGAAAACTACCCAGAAGTTCAACGGCTTATCCAGTGCTTATCCTAACTCAGAGAGTGGCCTAGGGATGTGCTGACAGGAAGGAATTAAGGGTCCACCAGGCACCAGGGAAACCAGTTCTGCAGCCTTTTGGCAGCATCCTGCTTCTGAAGAGGAGGTGGGAGGGTGGGTGAAGTTGAGGGAGGAACAGATCAGGAAACTTCACTCCATCCTTTCCAGAGCCTTGCAGAAGGAGGCTCCACGCTGTGTTTCCAACTGAGAAGATCTACTCTACTTATGCATTGCTCCTGACAAATAAAGAGCTCATTTATGAGTCAAGTACCAGGCTTCCCTGGTGGCTCAGTGGTAAGGAATCCACCTGCCAATGCAGGAGACGTGCCTTTGATCCCTGGGATGGAAAGATCCCCTGGAGAAGGAAATGACAACCCACTCCAGTATTCTTGCCTGGAGAATTCCATGGACAGAGGAGCCTGGTGCACAACAGTCCATAGGGTCACAAAAGAGTTGGACACGACTGAGTGACTGAGCACTTGCTAAGGTAACACTTGCAACGCATTGGAGCTAATTCTGATAGAAAAGCAAGTGTCTGGGGAAATGCAGTTCCTCCTAGAGCTCCCAGGAGACAACTTTGTGTTGTCTCCAGGTCGTCTTCTTCTGAAACTCATATCAAGATTCTTGTGATCCCTTCTCCCCTAAAATTATAGAATCTCAAGAACCCAGGAAGTTACCTGAAAAGGGAGCAGAGAAAAACAAGAAGGAATACTGCAGTATACTGTTTAACATGGAGGGAGAGAAGATGACAATACATGTGTCAGGAATAGAAGCAGCTTCAGTGCAAATTGTGCCATGGTAACTGCTTCAAGAAAGGCCCATCAGCAGCAGCAGCAGAAGCAGTAACTTAGCAACTGCTAAGCTAAGCCTCCCAGGTGCATTGCCTCAATCTGACTGATAGTACAAGGTCATAGGCTAGGGACTTCACTTGCGGTCTATTAGTTGAGATTTTTGCCTTCCAATGCAGGAGTCGAGGGTTTGATCCCTGACTGGGGAGCTAAGATCTCACATTCCTCTCAGCCAAAACATCAAATCATAAAAACAGAATCAATATTGTAGCAAACCCAACAAAGCCTTTAAAAAAATAATAAAGAGCAGGGGCTATAGAGTCACATAGCCTGTGTTCACACACTGGGCTCCACCATTTTTCTTTCATGACCCTGAGCAAATTTCTTGACTTCTAGGCTTCAGTTTCCCCATTTGTAAAATGAAAATGAACACAACAGAAACTTCATAAAATTGTTGGAAAGATTAAATGACATAAAGCATATAAAATGCTTCTCATAGTACGTGGAAGATAGTAAGCACCCAATCACCACAAGCCAGCGTTTCTTTTTGGGAAGATCCCCTGGAGAAGGAAATGGCAACCCGCTCCAGTATTCTTGCCTGGGAAATCCCATGGACAGAGGAGCCTGGCAGGCTACAGTCCATGGGGTCGCAAAGAGTCGTACACATCTGAGTGAACACAAATCTTCTCCCTGCTGGCTTTGTTTCTACTGGAACCCTTCCCCTTCTTTCCCAGCTTTCCTTCCTATCTTTACCTCTCTGATTCTTCCTTTCTCAGCACTCCACCCCCTTCCTACCTTGGCCATCAGACAAAGCCACTATCAAACTTCCCTCACTCCCTTCCTCCCCCTCTGTATCCTTCCTGACCAGCTGATTCCGGAGAGGACTCCGATAACTTATCAATGCATAGGTTGCTCCATAGGAATATTGGCCAGCCTAGGAAACAGCCTTTCTTTGAAGGATAGCAGATCAGAATTTCTGACTCCATGCGGGAGTGTTTCGTGCTAAATCTCCAGTAACTGTGGCCACTTTCCATTAAATATACCCAGATTCACTGCATCCTGTTTTCAAGGAAACAGATTCAGTAACAAGTTAACAACGCTGGCATAGATATCTGTGTACTCATTTGTCCTCTACCTTTCCGACTTTTTTGCTTTTTTGCTGGTGCCCTTCAACTTAGTAGTTAGCCGTTCAGAACAAGATATATTGGAAACCGAAATAGTCTTCATTTAAGCAACTCTTACATTAAAAGGTGTCCATCTGCCCTGGATTTCTTGTTTCTCTTCAACATCCAAGTGAATTCCATTTATAACACTTCTTATTTAATTAACATTTTAAAATTCACCATGCAATCCTTCGGAATTCTTGGTCAATTTTTATCATCTTAGAATTAAGTTTTTATATACATTCTGCCCATAGAGTTGTCTAATATGAAAATCTGCTTAAGTAATTGTAAGAACGGAAAACATCAAATTGAAATAAAGTGTACAATGGACTGGACTAAAATATATAAATGAAATGTAGTTCAAAGGATTTATCTTGCAGTTTGCCTTTTGATTCATTTTATACCTCTATAATATTCCATCATCAAAAAAAAGGAAAAAAGTCAATATTTCCATTTCTAAGCAAATAAAAATGCTTTGTGTACACTCAAGAATTTTCTTGAAGGATGCTTTTCAAGAGAATAGTCCTTTCTTTGTCATTTGGTAGTTTCCACAAAAACCAACTAAGGTATGATGACCTTGTTTTTAATAAGTCAGATTTGCCACCATAAATGTGCGTCAAATTATAAACAGGACATTTTGTGAACTGCTGGGCATGCAAAATTTGAGGGAAGGGATAAACGCTTTATACGATCATTGCACATTGAGTTAAGAGTTTTCTAAATATTTCATAGCAACTTCACTGGCCTTTCTGCTTACGATAACGATCATTTAAGGTAACATTACTGTGAGGTCATTCACTGGATGGAAGCACTGTTTTTTTTTTTTGAAAAGGGGGAAAAAAAAACCATATAAAATGAATAGCATTGGCAAATGTTTCTAATCATTTCCTGAAAATACCAAACCACCAAACATTCTTTTTATTTACTACGTTTTGCTTTTGTCCATAAATCAGAGGACAATAACAAGCCTAATGTCAAAGAAACTTTTTGACACTTCATACATTTGAGCAAGCTTAGCCGATAAACAGTTTAGATGAAGTTATGGTTTGAAATACGTCTCCCAAGAGGATTGTGGTTCATAAATTGCTATCAGGCTACCTCTGTCATTATTGATTTGAGACCTGCTCAAGGTACCCACAGCTATTAGTAAGTCTAACATTACTTGACCTGCTTTTTCAGAAAATGATATTTGGTTATATAAGGACAACGAACCATCCACCCTAGAAGAAACACTGTCTGCTTGTCATCATATATAAAAAATATTAATATTGCATTCTATCTGAAATTTTGAGGAACAATTAAAAAAGGAGGAAATCCTTTTTTCACAGATTAAATAATTTTCAGAATTCTTAGCTGGTGTGAAACGAGTTGCTTTATAAGAACTGTACCACAAGAGCTTAGAAAAATGAGAATTTTTATAATATGTCAAACAAAAGAAATTTGCATCTCAGCATTTTGTATGTATGTATGATCTTTTATTACCTCTGTGTCTTCTTTACAGTTCTGATAAGCTTATTAAAATTCTATCCATGGGCATCCAGTGAGTTGCCTAATATATGCTTATGCCTTTCCCTTCCAGCAGAAACCAACATGCCCGTGAGCCCACAGTGAGGGACACAAGTATGGAACAGTTTATGTGCCCCAACCTGTACTGTGCCCTCAGCCTTGGGGATTTGGGAAATGTCAGAAAAAGATCAGAGCAAGCATCCTGCTACTTTTTATTCAGATTCTAGGGTCTTAGCCTTCAAGGAAACACTTAAAGGTTAGTTATGACTTGATGGCTCTGCATTGCACTTGTCATCGGCGACCCGGCTTCACAAAAGCGCAGAACCAAAGGGTTTTAGAAACGAACCTGACAAGGGCCATCCACTGCTAGAGATGTGACAAATTTATGAATTTTATCAGCCTTGCTTTTAAGAGTGCTGGTAAGTTAAAGAGTCAGAGGTGGAAGTTCCCTGCGAGCCCCCTTAATCATTTGAGAAGCTGTCTGACTGTGCACCATCGGAGGAGAGCCGGACAAATGAAAAAGCTGGACCACATCACTTCCACACCAAGAAACCCGCCAAATGTAGAGCAAAAGGTTTGGCTTTCTTATTAAAAAATATATATATATATATATACATCTATATCTCCCTGGAACTGAGTGATCTGAAGCACTCTGGATAACTCATTCAAGGAAACACCACTTGCCCTGGTCGCCGACACTTGCAGGAAGCTTTCCAGATGATGCCATAGTAACCTCTGCTAATTTTACACAATCACCTACTCAGCTATCTGAATGAGAAGGTAGGTTTTGCCAAAGCAAACTTGAATTTACCTCGGTTTTGACCTTTGGCTGGCATTACTTAGGAACCAGAATGCCTACAGACAGCAAAGATCTCTCGTCTCATTCATTATTTACATGATTTGCACTGAGCTTGTGGAAACAGTGCAAATCCTACAGGGCAAGGAAAAAGGATCACTATCAGCAGCTTCACTCACCCACTGTTTCCACCCAAAATAAAAATCAAACCACTTTGTTTTGGATCATTTTAAATAGGAATGACCTAGTCCTTTCCTAGTTCATATTCAAATAATTCAAAGATATTTCTAGTGAAAACAGACTCCCTTATTTGCAGAGGATCTTTTTTAGGTTTTAAACCGAACTTTTCTTTCATAAGATGTTGGGAAACTTCCCCAGAACTGGTTTACTCCTCTAAGAAGTATCTAAAAACGCCAGGGCATTTCACTCTGATAAAGCACTCGTGACACGCTGACTATTAACCTTTGAACAAAGGGGCTCCATCTCCTTCTTGGTCGACCTCTGGTCCCACGATGCTGGGCCGTGACTCTGGCCTCACTTCAAAGACCTGCAGCTGAGAGGAGCTGCACTTATTCTATTTATTTCCTTTTTCCTCCCCCACTCCTTCCCCCATGTTGCTCCCTCTTTCTTTTTTTCACTTTCTTCTTACAACGTTTTTGTCTTTGATTAAAAAAATGCCTAATCTCTCCATCTCCCCACAGCTTTACAGCTCTCCTGACAGTGTGCCCTGCTCTTTTATTTTCCTGTGCTAAGTCGTGTCCAACTCTTTGAGACCCCGTGGACTGCAGCCCACCAGGCGCCTCTGTCCATAGGATTTTCCCAGGCAAGGGTACTGCAGTGAAGATCCAGTGAAGATGCACTGCCTCCTCCAGGGGATCTCCCCCACCCAGGGATCGAACCCACGTCCCCTGCATTGGCAGGCAGATTCTTTATCACTCTACCACCTGGGAAGCCCTTTAATTCCTTGGTTCCAGGAAAAGTCCAAAATCTTCCTCGTGTCCTCGTAAATGGCCCAGTTAGTCTCAATGTGGGAGCTATCTCTACTTTGCAGCTTGGAATGATACTATTTTAGGCAAAAATAAAGAAAACTTGACCTCAGATTAGTAGACACATTGAATCCTTACATGATACCAAAGACAATGCTTTCTTTGAATCAAAGGATATAAGAGCTGGAAAGAATGCTGGAGGCCTGTCCAAGCGCCTCTTTTGAAGATGAGGCCCACAGAAGCTACATAATTTGTCCAAAGCCACAGGGCTCTTGGTGACAGAGGTAGAAACCACCACGGTCGTCCAGCACTGTCTGTGGTGACACCGGCATCACCCTGTGGTGTGAAGAGACACCCTTTGCCCTGGGTGGTGGTCTCTGGGGGACAGCAGCCAGCCCCCCTCTCCTTTTAGGCTGGGAGGATGTGAACTGAATGGACCTGCATCCTGAATTCACTCAGAGGCCCAGCATTTAGGGTTAGAACTGTCTGTTTCAATGCTCCTTTTCTGTCTCTTCTCCCTTCATTCTGAGAGAAGAGGAACACAATCAGTTTTCAAAAAACTATTCAACATATGCTTTCAGGACCATGGAATTTCAAATCTGATAGAAAGCTTGTGTTCTCAGAGTCCATGCTCTTGACCTCACATTCAAGGTAATTGGGCTTCGGGTTAGTTATCTGGTTAGCTGAGAGCAGGAGGCCATGTTTACGACTCTACCAAATGTGTGCTCACATGTCATTGGGAATATGCATGTTACTGGACAGGACTAGTTATGCCTTTAATTCACCATCTGTGGGTGAATCTCACCTAATTACTCTTGTATTTCAAGGGTCCATGATATGTCTCATAAATTCACAGTCATTTAATTATTCTTAAAATCTTTTGATAAATATGACTCCTTCTGCTATTCCTCCAACTATCTCACATATCAAATATCACATTCACCACTCTTCTGGGCAATGGCCTAAGTGTATAAAATTTCTTCTGTGCTAGATTTTAAGGAGAAAATGTCCACTTCAGCTTTTTCACTTTTTTTCCCTTTGATAACCATAAGGCAGTATTGATACCATTTATTTTCAGAAACTTTCTGATCAATGCTTTCAAGGAAGGTTTAAGGATTTTTAAGGAAAGCAATTTGTCCTCCATTTGTGTTTGTTTTCACCTTTAAGAACAAAGTCCCACAAGTCCAAGTTTATAGTCAATCCAAAAAAGCCTCATGAGTCTCCCATTTTATTGGTAGAACAGGGACCTTTAATTTTCCTGGAGCTTGGCTCTGGGGGTTATGCAGCACAGAACTTCCTTAACACTGGTAATCAGACCTGCAGGGTGCATGTTCACAGTTCCTGACATGTAAAACTACCCACGGTATCTCAGCTAATAACACCGTGGCAGACACTTCACTTCTGAAAAGCAAGTATTGAAACCAATTGTGTCTGTTAATTGACCCTACTTGCTGAAGCTGAAGCTCCAATACTTTGGCCACCTGATGCAAAGAGCTGACTCCTTGGAGAAGACCCTGATGCTGGGAAAGATTGAAGGCAGGAGGAGAAGGGGACGACAGAAGACGAACTGGTTGAAAGGCATCACTGACTCAATGGACATGAGTTTGAGCAAACTCCAGGAGACGGTGAAGGACAGGGAAGCCTGGTGTGTTGCAGTCCATGGGGTAGCAAAAGAATTGGACATTACTGAGCAACCGAACAATAACACCTCCCCCAAGATATCAATGTAGCTCATTTCAATACGGTCAACATTTTATCCCCAAAATAGCAACAAAAAGGCTGAACTATAGAACTGAGTTAGAACATATACCCTCACTGGCTGATTAGCAATGACTGCCAACCCAAAATACATTTGGGCAAAATCTCATTGTGGAGCCCTACAGAAGCATGTAACTGATGAAGTTTCAGAAGAGCTATTAGCTTCAAAGAAAACATTATTGAAAGCTAAGTTACCATGAGCTGCATTGATATTTCCATGTAAAATAATAACATTTAATTCTTCCCAGGCTTTGAAAATTATTGCATCAGTGAAAGTTCTTGTTTGTAAGAAATATTCAATACAAACCCAGTCTGATGATCATGAGTGCATGCTTAGTCGCTTCTGTTGTGTCTGACTCTTTGTGACTCCATGGACTGCAGCCTCACTGGGATCTTCTGTCTTTGGGATTCTTCGAACAAGAATACTGGAGTGGGTTGCCATGCCCTCCTCCGGGGGATCTTCCTGACCCAGGGATTGAACCTGCATCTCCTGTGTCACTGCAGGTGGACTCTCTACCACTGAGCCCTGGAGGAAGCCCTCATGATCGTGAGGGAAGACAAAAATGCTGAGGACGGGGATCAAGCGGAAGTACATGGAGGCCTGCAGAATTACTGGGAAGCTGGAGCTCCGGACTAGGACGAGGTTCAGGAACTCAGAAGCCCAGTGGGGCTGTGCATCCACAACCAGAGCAGGGGGCACTGCTTCAGTCCCTCTGCCAGAGCGCTCTCCTCCATCTGTCCCTGCCTGCACACTGCTTGCATAGGAACCAAAGCCCAGAAGACAATGTCTGATTCCAGGTTCTAAACCACATGGTTGCCTCCGGGAAAAAAGGGAGGGTCTGGGCAGCTGCTTCAGACTCTAAACAGAGAGGCTTCGTGGAAAGGGACCTTGGATAGTGCAATCACACACACACACCAAAGCTTTAGTATAAATGCGCTTGTAGCATTTGCTTTTTTATTAATAAACAAAGGCTTTGAATTAGGGGAATAATTTTCTATTTTTGGCAAAGTCCACTTTGAGTTTTAGAAATTAAATGCCTTGAACAGGAAACAAAAATAGAGGTGTTCTCACACTCATGTCTGTGCTGCAGCCAGTGGTTACTGGGTTCAGCCTGATTCCAATCATAGAGACTTGGCTGTAACAGGGAGCAAAATCACCCATCCTACGGTTTCTGACTCTTATGCTAGAACAAGAAAGAGTCAGCCCATCGAAAAAGGATGTTTTCAAGTTGGATTCCTGTGTTTGGTGAGCTGAAGTCTGATCTGTCTCATTTTTTACTTTAGATGATTCTCTCAGCTTATAGTCTAATTCTTGGTACAAAGTATGAAATGTAAAAGCATCATCTGCACATCAGTATTTCACTAAATGATGGCCAAAACGCAGTTCAACACGGAACTTTTCAGAATATTTTTACCATTTGAATAAAATGAAGATCAACTTTTTAAAAGGTCAAAGTAACACGTTAGTGCATATTTGCTTGCCGAAGTCCAGATGCTGCCCTTTCATTTTTAAAAAAACATGTCCATACTAAGAATTTTGCCAGATATGAGCACATTTTCACCACATTTTAACTCTTTAAAACTCGACCCTCACTGTGGGGAATGAAGCAGGGAGAATTTGTAATCAAGTTTGAGTCTGTCATACAGAATGAATTAAATCAAAAAGAGAAAAACACATATCATGTATTAATGCATATATGTGGAATCCAGAAAAATGTTACTGATGAACCTATTTGCAGGGCAGGAATAGAGACATCCAGAACAGATAGTGGACACAGTGGGAGGAGACTGTGGGACGAATTGAGAGTGGCGTTGACATATACATACCATCGTGTGCAAAACAGATAGCTAATGAAAAGCTGCTATAGAACAGAGAGCTCAGCTCGAGTGCTCTGTGATGAGCTAGATGGATGGGATGGGGGCGGGGAGGGAAGGCAGTCCAAGAGGGAAGGGGTGTATGTATACATATAGCTGACTCACTTCATGGTACAGCAGAAATTAACACAACATTATAAAGCAATTACACACACAAAAAATAAATTAAAAAAAAAGAAGTGCTTCCCTGGGAAGCTGTGGAAATAAGGAGGTGTTGATCGAAGGGTACTGTACAAATTTTCAGTTGTAAGAGGACTACGTTCTGGGGCTCTAATGTACAGTATGGGGGTTAGAGTTAACAATATTGTATTATATACTTAAATGTTGCTAAATTTTCTTGCCACACAAACAAAAGTGGTAACTACATGAGGTCCTATATATACCATTTAATTTGATTCTGCTCATCACTTCACAATGTATATACATATGAAATAATCACACTGTACACCTTTTTTAAAAATCATATTGTACTGCCTAAATATATACAATTTTTTTCAATCATACATCAATCAAGCTGGAAAAAATAATGAAATAAATCGGTTTAAAGCATTTCCCATAAAACATAATAATAATATAGAAAGTTAATACAGAGAAGTAAATGCTAAGTAATAAAGCTCTTAATAAATATTTACTAATGAAATGAATAATAAGTACATTTATTTAGCACTAACTGTGCCAGGCACTATTATGCTTATATATACTACTGTGTCAGAGAAGGCAAAGGCACCCCACTCTAGTACTCTTGCTTGGAAAATACCCTGGATGGAGGAGCCTGGTGGGCTGTAGTCCAAGGGGGCGTGAAGAGTCAGACACGACTGAGCAACTTCACTTTCACTTTTCACTTTCATGCACTGGAGAAGGAAACGGCAACCCACTCCAGTGTTCTTGCCTGGAGAATCCCAGGGCCGGGGGAGCCTGGTGGGCTGCCGTCTATGGGGTCACACAGAGTCGGACACGACTGAAGTGACTTAGCAGCAGCAGCAGCATGCTACCTTGTATAATCTTTACAATGGCCTGATGAACTAAATATTATTCTTCTACCTGTTTTACAGATGAGAAAATTGAGGCAAAGAGTAGTTCAGTAACTTGTCGTGAGGTGGGGGCTAATCCAACAAGTCTGGCTCCACAGTCTGTGCTCTTAATAGGTGTTATAATACCTCTTCAGATCAGGCTTTCAACAAAGGTAACAGAAATTCTCCAATTAATGCAATTTCAAGATAAATATACAGTTGGTTGGAATTATCAAAATAATCTTCTAACTCTCCTAAATTTTAGGTCAAAATATATCACAATTTCACTCTCAATCTTAAAGCTTTAAATCTGGAAAAGAGGACCCCTTTTCCAAAAAGTATTAATAGATACATGTAGACAACTCTCCCCAAGGTACATAAATATGTATGTTTATTCCAATATTAATCTTGTCAAGACAGAATCTGGGAGGGTTTTGTTTGGGGTACAGAGGTGAATCCATGCAACACAGAACTACAGCTATATAAATAGAGGATCAAATCAAAACACCAGAATTTGATGCTTTGGAAGGCCAGGTGTGCTCCTAGTGGTCTGAAAGAATAAAGCATCTGGAAAAAGTGAAACTGTTAGTCACTCAATTGTGTCCAACTCTGTGACCTCATGGACTGTAGCCTGTCAGACTCCTCTGTCCAGGGGATTATCCATGCAAGAATACTGGAGTAGGTATCCCCTTCTCCAGGGGATCTTCCCGAACCCGGGTATTGAAGCTGGGTCTCCTGCATTCCGGGCAGATTCTTTACCATCTGAGCCACCAGGGAAGCCCAAAGACTCTGGAGAGATACCTGACTGACCGTCACAGAACAGCTTAATGAGTGAAAGACACAAATGCTCGGTGGTCCATTGAAGCGTACATTAAAAGGCTGGTGGAAATAAGTTTCAAGCAACCAATCTTTATAACAAATGAGTGGCCTTTTTTTAAGGAGGAAGATTTTATTTATTTATTTGTTTATTCATTTTAGATATCTTCAGTTCAGTTCAGTTCAGTCGCTCAGTCATGTCTGACTCTTTGCAACCCCATGAATCGCAGCACACCAGGCCTCCCTGTCCATCACCAACTCCCAGAGTTCACCCAGACTCGTGTCCATCGAGTCAGTGATGCCATCCAGCCATCTCATCCTCTGTCGTCCCCTTTTCCTCCTGCCCCCAATCCCTCCCAGCATCAGAGTCTTTTCCAATGAGTCAACTCTTCACATGAGGTGGTCAAAGTACTGGAGTTTCAGCTTTAACATCATTCCTTTCAAAGAAATCCCAGGGCTGATCTCCTTCACAATGGACTGGTTGGATCTCCTTGCAGTCCAAGGGACTCTCAAGAGTCTTCTCCAACACCACAGTTCAAAAGCATCAATTCTTCGGCGCTCAGCCTTCTTCACAGTCCAACTCTCACATCCATACATGATCACTGGAAAAACCATAGCCTTGACTAGACGGACCTTAGTCGGCAAAGTAACGTCTCTGCTTTTGAATATGCTATCTAGGTTGGTCACAACTTTTCTTCCAAGGAGTAAGTGTCTTTTAATTTCATGGCTGCAATCACCACCTGCAGTGATTTTGGAGCCCCCAAAAATAAAGTCTGACACTGTTTCCACTGTTTCTCCATCTATTTCCCATGCAGTGATGGGACCTGATGCCATGATCTTCATTTTCTGAATGTTGAGCTTTAAGCCAACTTTTTCGCTCTTCTCTTTCACTTTCATCAAGAGGCTTTTTAGTTCCTCTTCACTTTCTGCCATAAAGGGTGGTGTCATCTGCATATCTGAGGTTATTGATATTTCTCCCGGCAATCTTGATTCCAGCTTGTGTTTCTTCCAGTCCAGCGTTTCTCATGATGTGCTCTGCATAGAAGTTAAATAAGCAGGGTGACAATATACAGCCTTGACATACTCATTCCCAATTTGGAACCAGTCTGCTGTTCCATGTCCAGTTCTAACTGTTGCTTCCTGGCCTGCATACAGATTTCTCAAGAGGCAGGTTAGGTGGTCTGGTATTCCCATCTCTTTCAGAATTACCTTAGAAAGACTTTATTGAATGAAAAATATTAATTTATATTAAATTCTATAGTGCTTTACAATTTTCAAAACTTTCACCTGCATGACTTCATATAATCCCATAATAATCCTTTTCCCCTCCCCGTAGGTTGCCCTTCCTCCTTCTCTTACCTGCTGGTAACCACTGATTTGTTTTCTATATCTGTGAATCTACTTCTTTGTTTTATTCACTAGTTTCTTGTATTTTTCAGATTCTACATATAAGCGTTATCATACAGTATCTGTCTTTCTCTGTCTGACTTATTTCACTTAGCATAATGCCCTCGAAGTCCACCCATGTTGCTGCAAATGGCAAATTCTCATTCTTTTATATGGCTGAATACTATTCCACTATATATGTGCTACATCTTATTTATCCAGTCATCTGTCAATGGACATTTACGTTGCTCTCAGGCCTTGGCAATTGTAAGCAGTGCTGTTATGAATACTGGAGTGCATGTATCTTTTCAAATTAGTCATTTAGGTTTTTTGGAAAAACACAAATGAGTGTGTTTTGAGAGGTGGACTAAACAGCCTTGCAGAATATGCAGTGACTATGTGGCTTACAGACACATTAGAGTGAGTGGACCCTGTCACAAACTCTAACCTCCGTGTTCCCGTTTTTCATTGCTGCCACTGAATACTGTACTCACAGCAACTGGAATGAAATGTTTACATTTTACCAGTGTTTTATTTTCAATTAAACATCTCAGCTGCTATTTACATAGTTGAATGGCATGGCATTTATTCTGTGCAATTTGATGTTATTTCTTTGTAAATATTTCTCCAGCAAGGGATCTAAGTTCAAATTAGCTGTGAAAATGTCACCCAAAGTAAAATAAACTTTCATTTAACCTTGATCACAAACAATTGTTAAACTCAAGCTGAAAACCTGTGAAAATTAAAAATCGAAGGCCAAAGGGATGAGTTGCGCATGGCTCAGAAAGCCACGTGTTCTTGCACTGCCTGGGCCTTTAAGGACTTATATTGAGTGACTTCAGCTAACCGCAAGTTACAGGGGACAGTGAAGGTTTCGAGAGCTTGGGACAGGTTTCGAGAGCTGCAGGTCCATCCTCGAAGAAGTCACCACTGGAATGTTTCACGTGTCTTACTCACAGTTGCTGTTACCCGACCTGCACGTCTGTCCAGGATAATTCATCATGATCTCCACTCTGTCTGTGTATGTACTCCCAGGGCCAGGCAGGTCAGCATCAAATTCAGAATGGAAATTGAAATGTAAGAGGGTCTGCCTAGCTTTCTCTGCACTGCTGCCCCAGAACATTCTCTTCCTGTTCACTCTCTGTAATGCAGAGAGGACCCTCGTGGAATAGGTGATGTTTTAGACTACTTTTTTGATATTTACTTGTGAATTTCTTTCAGTTTTTCTTGATTTTGACATTGAAATCTGAATATAGAAATATAGGCTTTGGGACTTCCCTGTCAGACACCACACTTTCAATGCAGGGGGCTCAGGTTCAATCCCTGGACAGGGAACTAAGATCCTACATGCCATGCAACCAAAAAGTTTAATGAAATAATTCATGAATGAAATTAGTTTTTTTTTTTAATTTTTTCAAAAACAGGTTTTTGGATTGGACTTGACTTATATGCTATATACTCAGTGTCAAAGTCAATCACTGCTGTATAATGTGACTTGAGAGAGTCTAATCATACCATTGGCAACCCCTCCCCCCCCCAGAAAAAATATTCCAATGCCTGGCAAGATACCAGAGATGATGATGGGGTTAGCGTTCCCCTTTAAACTCCCCGTAGCTCTAGAGCACACAACCATCATTCTGGAGTCAGTCATTCAAAATTCTGTGTGGATTCCCTTGTGAAATCACTGTCCTCTGAGAATGCTAAATGAAATAAATAAAACAAGAATTTTACAGGGAAGGGGGAGAGATCATTTGGGGGCAGGAGTGATATGACGTCAAAGAAATTCAACAATTTACCAATTTTGTCGATTTACCAAATTTTCCTCATTTCGGAGAAATAAGATAATCATTTCCTATTTAGTCAGCAAACTCAGATTCCCTCAGCAGTTAATGGGCAACATAAATTGCACAGACTCATTCTGTGTCGAGTAGAGGAGGGTGTCTGTGATGAATCAAGAAGTGCAAAGTTCATCACAAATAAAGAATTGAAAACACAAACACAAAATTATTTACAATATGAACAACCAATTAATATCTGTAGACAGCTGCTAGTTTTGTTTTTTTAAAGTACAATTGCTTTACAGTGACAGGGAAGCCTGGCATGCTACAGTTCATGGGGTTGCAAAGAGCTGGACACCACTTAGGGACTGAACAATAACAAGTTGCTTTACAATGTTGTGTTAGCTTCTACTGTACAGCAAAGTGAATCAGATACACATATATCAGGGCTTACCAGGTGGTTCCGTTGTAAAGAATCCACCTGCTGATGCAGGAGACATGGGTTCAATCCCTGGATGAGTAAGATCACCTGAAGGTGGAAATGACAATCCACTCCAGTATTCTTGCCTGGAAAATTCCATGAACAGAGGAGTCTGGTGGGCTACAGACCAAGAGGTCTCAAAGAATCAGACATGACTGAGCAAATGAGCACACACACACATATATATAATGCCCTCTTTTTTGGATTTCCTTCCCATTTAGGCCACCAAAGAGCATTGAGAGAGTGCCCTGTGCTATACTGTAGGTTCTCATTAGGTTATCTATTTTATACATAGTATATAAATACACACACACACATACACACACACACATATATATATGTCAATTACAATCTCCTAATTCATCCGACCCTGTATCTTTCTTCCTTGGTATCCATACATTTGTTCTGTACATTGGTATCTCTATTTCTGCTTTGTAAATAATATCATCTATACCAATTTTTTTCAGATTCCACATATATGCATGAATACACCAGCTGCTAGTTTTTGATCCATAATTTAGTTCAACATGAATGAAGTTCTTATGCAAGAAGGATATTATTCAGGGGATTAAATTAAAACACAGTTCAGTACCTCATAGTTCAGCTCAGTCGCTTAGTCTTTGCAGTCCTATAGAATGCAGCACAGCAGGCCTCCCAGTCCATCACCAACTCCCGGAATTTACTCAAACTCATGTCCATTGAGCCAGTGATGCCATCCAACCATCTCATCCTCTATCATCCCCTTCTCCTCCCACCTTCAATCTTTCCCAGCATCAGGGTCTTTTCAAATCAGTCAGTCCTTCACATCAGGTGACCAAAGTATTGGCGTTTCAGCTTCAGCATCAGTCCTTCCAGTGAATATTCAAGACTGATTTCCTTTAGGATGGACTGGTGGGATCTCCTTGCTGTCCAAGGGACTCTCAAGAGTCTTCTCCAGCACCACAGTTCAAAAGCATCAATTCTTCAACTCTCAGCTTTTGTTATAGTCCAACTCTCACATCCATACATGACCACTGGAAAAAGCCATAGCTTTGACTAGATGGACCTTTGTTGGCAAAGTAATGTCTCTGCTCTTTAATATGCTGTCTAGGTTGGTCATAACTTTTCTTCCAAGGAGCAAGTGTCTTTTAATTTCATGGCTGCAATCACCATCTGCAGTGATTTTGGAGTCCAAGAAAATAAAGTCTCTCACTGTTTCCCCATCTATTGGTGATGGGACCAGATGCCATGATCTTAGTTTTCTGAATGTTGAGTTTTAAGCCAACATTTTCACTCTCCTCTTTCACTTTCATCAAGAGGCTCTTTAGTTCTTCTTCACTTTCTGCCATAAAGGTCATATGAGTATCTGAGATTATTGATATTTCTCCTGGCAATCTTGATTCCAGCTTGTGCTTCATCCAGCCCGGCATTTCGCATGATCTACTCTGCATATAAGTTAAATAAGCAGGGTGACAATAGACACCCTTGACGTACTCTTTCCCAATTTGGAACCAGTCTGTTGTTCCCTGTCCAGTTCTGACTTTTGCTTCTTGATCTGCTTACAGATTTCTCAAGAGGCAGGTCAAGTGGTCTGGTATTCCCATTTCTTTCAGAATTTTCCACGCTTTGTGATCCACACCGTCATAGCTTTTGGCATAGTCAATAAAGCAGAAGTAAATGTTTTTCTGGAACTCTCTTGCTTTTTCAATGATCCAGTGGCTGTTGGCAATTTGATCTCTGATTCCTCTGCCTTTTATAAATCCAGTTTGAACATATGAAAGTTCACGGTTCACATACTGCTAAAGCCTGGCTTGGAGGATTTTGAGCATTACTTTGCTAGCATGTGAGATGAGTGCAATTGTGCAGTAGTTTGAGCATTCTTTGGCATTGCCTTTCTTTGGGATTGGAATGAAAACTGACCTTTTCCAGTCCCGTGGCCACTGCTGAGTTTTCCCAATTTGCTGGCATATTGAGTGCAGCACTTTCACAGCATCATCTTTTAGGATTTGAAAGAGCTCAACTGGAATTCCATCACCTCCACTAGCTTTGTTCGTAGTGATGCTTCCTAAGGCCCACTTGACTTCGCATTCCAGGATGTCTGGTTCTAGGTGAGTGATCACACCATCGTGATTATCTGGATTGTGAAGATATTTTTTGTATAGTTTTTCTGTGTATTCTTGTCACCTCTTCTTAATTTCTTCTGCTTCTGTTAGGTCCATACCATTTCTGTCCTTTATTGTGCCCATCTTTGGATGAAATGTTCCCTCGGTATCTCTAATTTTCTTGAGGAGATCTCTAGTCTTTCCCATTCTATTATTTTCCTTTACTTCTTTGCATTGGTCCCTGAGGAAGGCTTTCTTATCTCCTTGCTATTCTTTGGAACTCTGCATTCATATGAGTATATCTTTCCTTTCCTTTCCTTACCTCAGAAATGCTCCTTGAATCAAGAGAACCTAGAGAGACTCTAATAGAAAGGTAGTCTCAAATTGCATTCTCTCTGATTCGTATACGTTTTCCCATGATGATGATGATAGCAATTCATCTGATTACTCAAAGAAGTCTCATGTTAGGCAGAATGAATTGGCAGCATCTGCTAGAGTTGCCAGGAAAAGGCACCAGGTTGGATATCTGGAAGCTTAGAACTAGTAAGTAAATTGTTCATTAGCAGAAGCAAATAAGCACCACTTTCCATTCTTTTCTTTTGTTTCCATATCTGAGAAAAGAATAGCATTCCCAGTGCCTCTCTCTGAGTGGTATTATGAATATTAATCATGTAAATGCCTTGCAGGTACTTTGAAGATGGAAAAGATGAGTTAGTTTCAAGCCGCGAAGTGACAGCCAAGACATCCATAATTATTAGAGCAAAACAGGAAGGAGGCACCCCTAGGAAACTTGGAAGCAAGACAGCAGTGTATTTGTTTGTGTGCAAACCTTTTAATAAGGAAAGCCTCTGAACTCCTCTTCAGATGAAAAGAGGCTTCACTGTGTCTTTAATTAGATCATTCTATTGGAGCACAATATAGTGATAAAGAAGATTTAATAAAGCATTTTGTCTTTTTATTACTGTGATTTGATGCAACATATCTACTCATCCAAGCAAGATGTTTAACTTCAAAAGAAGTTCTGTCCACCCTCCCCTTCTGGCCAATAAATAACTCCAAGGGGGAAAAAAGAACAATATATTTGGAGGATCCCATGATGCTGAGTGGTGAAAAGATTCATCATTTTTTCTACCATGACATGGGTCTTTAATTAGACCTTTAATTTTCTTTCTTAACTAGTAGAATGTATAAGACTTTAAATCTTACTTATTACTGATTAAAACATATGGTAATTTTGGGGAACAAAACCCTAATTTGCCAACAACCATGGTAAAACTTCCCTATTTGAATGATCTTGGAAATGCCCATTAGACTGGATATTTTAGGAATAAACAAAATCATAAAACTGTTGGCATAGAATCCTCTGTACTATGACAAACTTATTCTAAGCATCTTTTTTATACATATATCTATAATTAGGTTCAGTTCTTGAATCTAAAATTATGGCCAGGCTAAGACTAAAAACAGAAATAGAATGTTAAAGAGTTTAACAAATTGACTTTTGGAATTAGTTGCCTGTTTTTTAAAAGTCATCTTAACAATGATATTAGTACAGATGATCAGTTTATCCAGACAGCCATCCTGAGTCTATATATAAGAAAACATTATTAATACAATATTGTAAATCAATTACACTTCAATAAAAAAAAAACTTTACACAAATCCACATAAACTCATAGACATTGACTGAGCAGCCTGAATAAAATGAGAAGCAAAAGAAGAGCCAGCCTCAGCAGGGGAATAAAAATACATCACAAGAGGGAAAGGAAGCAAGCCAGTCAGTCAATTGTCTTCACTGTGTAATATCATTAAGCCACTTGGACATTTTGCACAAAAAAAAAATGCCTGCATTAATGAATAAACTGGATCTCTTGGAAGCAGCTTAAATCCTCAGGTGAGCAAACAGAGAAGAAAAAAAAGAAGTGTCTCAGAAGAGTCTGCAGGCTACAATTTTAAGCACTGTTAATTTCTAAGTGGTTTCTTAGAAGCTAAAGTTTTGCATGACACAAACAGACATTCCAACATTTCTATAAGAAAACCATTGATTTCTATAGCTCCCACCTAGAGTTCCTTACTACTACCCTCATACCCAAATTCAAACTCCACTTCTACCATTAACAGGGGCTCCAGTTTCCTTATTTATAAAAATGGAAATAATAAGACAGGCTGCATGTGGTTATAATGAAGATTCAATGAGAAAACAGATGTTAAGATCTTGGAAAATAGCAGGCTCACACAGTTAGTCACACCCACCCACACTCACTCACATGCACATATACTCTGATTCACAAGGCCAGCCATGTCGTCTGAGCTAGGCCCCTGTACCAGCATCTGAATACTCATTTGTATACTCTCCTACCAGTTTTTCTGAAGTATGCAGTTTTTTTCTGATATGTATTCAAGATTGCATCTAATAAACTGTACATGTCCAGGTGAAAACTTGTTTCCTTATCTACACTACAAAAATTTCCCAAATGTAATTGTTTCAACTACAAAAAAAGATCACCAACTCAGGAACAAACCAGCAATCAAAACAGACTGGGGCTGAGCCTGCAGCCACAGAGCCTCCTCCATCACCTGCCTGCAGCACAGGGACAACCTTAGTGCTGAGCCTGCAGGGGAACCACTGTAACCCAGCTGTGCAGGAGTGAAGAGGGCAGAGTCTTAGAAATCAAACTGATGCTCCCAGCCCTCACTTTCACTTCCCAGAGCAAGAATGCAAACAGAGGCCCCCGTGTCATATGTTGAAATATTTAAAGTTACTCCTCAAGTTTACAAACTGACAAATAAAATACAGTTTATCATCTGGCCTTGACAGATGTTCCTTTGTAATGACTTGGAAGGCCAGCCTGCAACGGAGGATCTTCAGCCTCCTGCAAGATTCATACTGGAGGGGACTTCCCTGGTGGTCCAGTGGTTTAAGAATCCACCTTGCAATGCAGAGGACACAGGTTCAACCCCTGGTTGGGGAATTAGGATCCCACAAGCCGTGGAGTGATGGATCCCACACACCACAACTAGAGAATCCATGTGCCACAACAAGAGATCCTGTGATGCAGCCAAATGAGTAAATATTTTTTAACAGGATCTACATTGGGACATAGAGAGCAGGTCCAAGGGCCATCGCCTTTTCATCCACCCCAGGCCTCTGGGAGGGGTCTCACTGAAGCATAAAGACACTCCATCCCACACTTCCAAGTTTAGCCCACATCGCTCTCACATCTCAACTCATCCCATGTGACCAATGATAGAGAAGCACAGACCCTGGAAATGGGTTGTTCAGGGAAGAGAATGTCAGCATCCCAGGGACCTGCAGGGATTCTCAACCTCAGGACCACAGACACTTTGTGCCAGATTTGTCTTTGTTGTGGGGGAGAGTAGATTATAGGACGTCTAGCAGTGTGACTGGCCTCTTCCCTCTAGATGCAAGTAACTTTTCCCCCAAAAAAACTGTAACAACCAAAACAGTCTCCTGACATTGTCAGGTGTATCCCTGGGGACAAATAGTTCCTAGCTTAGAATCACTGGCCCAGAAGGAAAAGGTTTGTGCTGTGACCAGCAACAGATCTGGAACAGGAACGAAATGGGGTGGGGGCTCTGTAGAGCATGGGGACCCAAACAGAGGCTGCCATGGGCCAGGCTTTGCACTATTTTCCCAGAATCCTTTTCTCTGATCCTTCTGACAACTCAGCAGGAAAGTACAATTCACCCATTTTACAGATAAGAAAACTGAGGCCCATGGAATGAAGAATCACCTTGGTGAATTTCACACATCTAGCAACTGGCAGGACCAGTCATTTAGGCTGGGTCTCTCAGGAGCCAACCAGGCTGGGACTAACTTTATCTGAAGCCAAACTAGAATGTCAGCTTTCAAGTGATCTTAGTACCAAAAGGACTTACTTTTCTATGAGATGCAGAGCAGATTTGTCACTGCTCAGGAAATGGTACATGATGAGAAAGAACAAAGCAGAAAGTGTTTTCTCCTGCTCAGGAAAATATCCAAGAATGAAGAATTTATTCCTGATTTTTAAGACAAACACTGTTTTAAAATATCATGAGAAAAAAAAAAAGAAAGCATTAGTTGCTCAGTCATGTCCAACTCTTTGTGACCCCACGGACTGTAGACTGCCAGGCTCCTCTGTCCATGGGATTCTCCAGGCACGAATATTGGAGTGGGTAGCCATTCCCTTCTCCAGGGGATCCTTCCCAAGGATTGAACCTGAGTCTCCTGCATTGCAGGCAGTTTCTTTACAGTCTAAGCTACCCAGGAAGACATATCAAAGTGAAAAGGATCCATATCCTCCAATCTCTAATTAATTTGTTTACATGACTTTAACTAGAAGAGAATCTGCTTTTTGTGATTTTGACAGCGCAGACAAAGAGTAAGGTGGGATTCATACAAGTTAAGGTGCAGAACCCCATAAGCAGGGCCCTAAATCACAAGGCTACATTCTTTAAAGGCAAGACACACCTCTTCTTCCTACTGGATCTAATACAGTATATGACACAAAAAGCATTTGAGAAATTTTGCTGAATGTATTTGGCTTTGGGCTTCTCTAGATAGTTCCGGAAATACACTCTTCCACCCACAGGAAGTTTTCTGGATAATGGCCTCGACTTTTATTTAGCTTTAACTCTATTAAAAAAAAATCTAAGAGAGAGTCTTGGAATGTATCACACTGAAAAGTTTGAAAACAAATGTTGCATTTGGTGCAGCATCATTCACAGAAGCAACACAGCCAGCAGAATGAAATAAGTATGTGTCATCAGAAAGCTGAAATGCATTAATAAATACATTTGCATGCACTGGACCAAGGGTAACAGTACATAAGAGCAGAGGTTAAACAGTTGGAGGCCCTGGTTTAATAGCAGACCTGAACTGTTATTTAAATGTCACAAATGTCCGTGTTCGTCTTCAAATGGTATTACAGTAGGATTAGTGTCCTAAGCCTTGTTCCAATTTATGGAGAATCAGGGAGAATGATTCTCATCAACTTGGTCCAAAACAGGAGAAGATTGATTTTCCTTTACCACTCAGTCCACTTTTATGAGTTTTCCAGACCCTACCTTTCCCAGCCTGCACCATGGATGGAAACTGCCAGGTCTGCTTGGAGGCCATATGTGAGCAGTGAATCTGAAAGAGTTACGGCTCCTTGAGAAACCAACGGAGAAAAGCCTGCCACTGGTCCCCCACTCCACACCCCCCGCCCCCGCCCCCTGGCCAGGCTCTCTACACTTGTTCAAACCAGCAGCAGTTTAAACCCATGGAGCAAGGGTAGGACCCAAAGAACCCAATGAAGAGCCACCAGAACCCAGATAGAGGGCTCACCCCACCTCTCCACCAGCACCAACCACCTGTGCGCAGCCTGGAGAAGGGGCATGACGTTGAAGCTCTTTTCATTCGGATAAGAACTCATTTTCTGATTATCTGAAGTGAAACATGTATTGGAGCCCTACAGTGTGCCAAGTCTAATAGACACAGCATCTCAGCTCACTGAACACTCACCGGTGAGTCAGCTTCTATTGCTGCTCCTACTTTAAATAACAAAGAAAGGGAGTGGGGTGAATTAGGAAATTGGGACTGACATCTGCACACTTTTGATACTATGTAAAAATAGGCAACTAACAAGAACCTAGTGTATTGCACACGGAACTCTACTAAGTGCTCTGTGGTGACCTAAACGGGAAAGAAATCCAAAAAAGAGGGGATACATCTATACATGTAGCTGACTCACTTTCCTGTACGGCAGAAACTAGCACAACACTGTAAAGCAGCTGCACTGCAATAAAAATTAAACAAATAAATAACAAAGATAAGAATAAAGGTTGCAAAACATGGTAAGGGTTACCTGAGTTCCAGGTACTGCCCTCTGGAATCTAATTGGTTTACAATGTTGTATTAGTTTCTGCTGTACAGCAAAGTGAATCAGTTATACATATACCTATATCCACTCTTTTTAGATTCTTTTCCCATATAGATCATTACAGAGTACTGAGTAGAGTTCCCTGTGCTGAACAGTAGATTCTCATTAGTTATCTATTTTATATATATAGCCTGTATATGTACATACAGTGTATATACATATATATGTACATATAGTGCAATAGACATAGCAAATCCAAATCGGGAAAGGTCTCCAAATCAGGAAGGGAGTACATGAAGGCTGTATATTGTCATCCTGCTTATTTAACTTATATGCAGAGTACATCATGAAGAACCCTGGGGGTGGATGAAGCATAAGCTGGAATCAAGATTGCAGGAGAAATATCAATAATCTCAGATAGGCAGATGACACCACCCTTATGGCAGATAGTGAAGAACTAAAGAGCCTCTTGATGAAAGTGAAAGAGAGTGAAAAAGTTGTCTTAAAGATCAACACTCAGAAAATGAAGATCATGGCATCTGGTCCCATCACTTCATGGCAAATAGATGGGGAAACAGTGGAAACAATGACAGAATTTATTTTGGGGGGCTCCAAAATCACTGCTGATGGTGGCTGCAGCCATGAAATTAAAAGACCCTTATTCCTTGGAAGAAAAGTTATGACCAATCTAGACAGCATATTAAAAAGCAGAGACATTATTTTGCCAACAAAGGTCCGTCTAGTCAAGGCTATGGTTTTTCCAGTGGTCATGTATGGATGTGAGAGTTGGACTGTGAAGAAGGCTGAGCGCCGAAGAATTGATGCTTTTGAACTGTGGTGTTGGAGAAGACTCTTGAGAGTCCCTTGGACTGCAAGGAGATCCAACCAGTCCATCCTAAAGGAAATCAGTCCTGAATATTCATTGGAAGGAGTGATGCTGAGGCTGAAACTCGAATATTTTGGCCACCTGATGGGAAGAACTGACTGATTTGAAAACACCCTCATGCTGGGAAAGATTGAAGGCAGGAGAAGAAGGAGATGAGAGAATGAGATGCTGGATGGCATCACTGACTCAATGGATATGAGTTTGAGTAAACTCCAGAAGTTGGTGATGGACAGGGAGGCCTGGCATCCATAAGGTCACAAAGATTCAGACATGACTGAGCAACTGAACTGACTGTACATATATATGTATACATATAGTGTGCATACATCAATCTCAATCTCCCAATTTATTCCTCCCTCCTTTCCCCCTGGTAACCATAGGTCTGTTTTCTACATCTGTGACTCTATTTCTGTTTTATAAATAAGCCCCTTTAACAATTATGTAAGTGGTACGTGCTTAGTCACTCAGTCACGTCCGACTCTTGCGACCCCATGAACTGTAGTCCCCGCCAGGCTCCTCTGTCCATGAGATTTTTTTAAAGACAAGACTACTGGAGTGGGTTGCCATCTCCTTCTCCCGGGCGGCATCTTCCCTACCCAGGGATCGCAGGCAGGTCTCCTGTGTCTGCTGCGTTGCAGGCAGATTCTTTCCCCACTGAGCCATCAGAGAAGCCCTTTGTAAGTGGAGTGGCTTGCCAAGAAGGAAGAGGTAAAAAGTCTTCACATCCAGGAAGTTTCATCCCTTACATTACCATCCACGATCCACCACAGGCAAGGGCTGATCCAGCAGCAGAGCTGTAGCAGGTCAGGCCTCAGCCGCCACTAAGACTCAGACTTGGGGGGATGGCAGGGGGGAGGGACCAGGCCACTCAAGAATGAACAATCCCAAGAGAGCACGGTGCCTATCTTGACAGTTCTTCCCTCGTCAGTGCTTGGATGTACCATAGGACTGATTTTCAAATAAAAACTAGAGCCTCTCTTGTGACAAAGAGGACACAGGATGTCCAAGGAACTAGAAGAGCCCATACCACGGGGCTCTTCAAGCCATCTGAGGGGATTGGCAGAAAACACAGGTCTGGTGAACAAAGGGAAGAGCCATGTCTCTGATCCAGCCCTTCCCATCTCCGGGTCTTTGAAGGTCACTGTGATTTTAGCCAAGAAATGAACTTCTGCTTGTGCTGGGGCGTGGCTGTGCGGTGGGGGGAAAGGGGAGGGGGAGGCAGCACGAGGCCCCAGAGAGTCCACAATAAAAATACCTGAGCACACAGCCACCACAAGACAAGGAATTAGACGCACATTAAGATCTCCAGGAAGAAAGCTCACAGGGCAGCCAGGCGCCCCTGTAAGTTTTCAAAGAGGTATCTCGTCTCACTCCTTTTTACATCTGAGGATGATCAGATGTCACAAATATACAATAATGCGGATGTCTGCTGTTGAATACATTTGACTATTAATGAGATATCCCCAAAACACTTTGACTGATGCTACACTGCAAACAAAACAAAACAAAAAACTAGCTGAATGTTTAATTAGTAGTAAGTAATTGTGAAAACATAAAATGTACTGAGCAGTGACTGCATACAAGGGACAGTATTAGGTACTTTCAGGGACTTCCATGATGTTAAGACTTTGCCTTCCAATGCAGGGGGTGTGGGTTTGACATCTCATTGGGGAGCTAGTATCCCACATGCCAAAAAACCAAAACATAAAACAGAACCAATATTGGATCAAATTCACTAAAGAGTTTAATAATAGTCCACATCCAAAAAAAAAAAAAAACATAATGGGGTACATTCACATATCGAATTCTTTTCCTCACCATAGACCTGGAAGGTAGGTGCTGTTCACCTCTTTTATAGAGGTAACAATCATGTCTCCAGGAAGCCATCCAACTTTTGCAAAGCCCCGAAGCTATAAGATTCAGAAATGGGATCTTTTGATCCTAAAACTCACGCCCTTTTCTGTTCACCATGCTGTGTGTGTGCTAACTCACTTCAGACGTGTCTGATGTCTGACTCTTTGAGACCCCATGGACTGTAGCCCATCAGGCTCCTCTGTCCATGGAATTCTCCAGTCAAGAATACTGGAGTGGGCTGCCATGACCTCTTCCAGGCGATCATCCTGACCCCGGGATTGAACCTGCATCTCCTGCAGTGCAGGCAGATTCTTTACCACTGAGTCATCAGGGAAGCCCCATTCACCATGCTGACTGCTCAGCAAACCAAACAGTCCACGTGGTGAGTTGCAAAGAACAGACTTCTGAAGGAGTCGTTATTCAACACCGATTTTACTCTGACAAAACTTTGCCAAGGTAGGTTCAGGTTGCAGTACTGTAGTGCTCCTTGCCCAAACACTTTCAGTTGGGTTGACATTGAAGAAATGAAGACTAACCTTCATGCTGTAAAAGTATTATTGAAGGGATGAGAATTTGGTACCAAGATCCACTGATTCTCAAGTGGTGCAGTGGTTAAAAAAGAGTCTGCAATGTTTGCAGAAGTCGCCTGCAGGAGATGCAGGAGACTGAGGTTCAATCCCTGGATCAGAAAGCTTTCCTGGAAAAGGAACTGGCTACCCACTCCAGTACTCTTGCCTGGGAAGTCCCATGGACAGAGGAGCCTGGTGGGCTACAGTCCATGGGGTCGCAAAGAGTCAGACACGACTTAGTGACTAGACAACAAAACCAACCAAGATCCACTACCATGCCATTTTTTATAGTCCTATTTCACCTGATAATTATGAAATAGCCTTCTATTTTGTTTGCATAGACAAAACCTTACTCACCGTGATAATTTCTTCCTTTAATTAAAGTCTTGCTTTTAATTGTTCATGCATAGACACAAGTCCTACACACACACACCAATAAATTGGATTTGAGTAAGAACAATGGACAGTAGAATTTTAAAAAACACTTATTTTGTGTTTTTTAAGGTAGGAATTAGACCATACAAAGTTTAACTTCACCTTTTTGAAAAATTAGTTTCTAAGTATAATAATACAACCCCAGACATGATTGGGGAAAAAAAATTCTTCTTTTATTCTGGATATTTGTGCTAAGTTAGAAAAAAATGCTATATATTTTTTTATCATCTTGAATAATTTTTTCTATAAAAAATATTATAAAAATCTTTTTGAGCTAAAGTTCCCACTTAGGTTGTAAAACAACCAGACTTTTATCCTGGTATATATTCCAGAAAACTTTAGGCTCTCATCATTTTCCCTCTTTTGCTATCATTTAAACATCTGCATCCCCCTTAAAATGTTTAGGAACCAATTGGTCTTGAAAAGTGCATATATACTGTCTGACAGAGGAGTCACTTTACTGAGGAGAAGGAGAAATGAAGGAGTGAGGGAGCCTCATTTGAGAGAAGAAGGTTGCTGGGGAAATGGTGGAGGGAGAATTAGAACCCAGGGGGAAAAATGTCTTTGGGTTACAAAAAGTCTTTTCAGATTGTAACAAAAATCCAATTCAACTTACAAATTAACCTTCTCTTAGTTCACCAATAATCTGAAAATAATGTCTACATTAAGCAAGGAAGTAAAACCATTCAATTAAGGAATTAAAAATATCAATCTGAACTAAGAACTTTCTGATGGTAAACGTATAATGGCTCTTTTGTTAGCTCATAAAATAAGTCCAGGAAATATTTTGATAGATTAATACTCAAATGAGCAGCAAGTTAAATTTTTCCAGCACAGTAATACAGTCTGCTTTATTAAGCACCCAACAGAAAGTTGCAAATGTACCCAGAGGACAACAATCTCTACACTGTTACATTTTAGCAGGTGGAATTCCAGCTTGCCAAAGACTCGAAATTAGGAAACTGCTCGTCCAGCCATCTCCAGACTGCCAGCTCTTTATTTGGTGAACTAAAACTGTAGAAAGATTGTCCTGAAGTATGTGATCAGATCTTGAACCAATCTTTTGTTTTTCTATTACATTCCAAAGAGGTCTTTATGCCTTGCAAAGAACTCAACGGTATATTATAAAGAGGATAAATAAGGATGATGGCACATCAGGAGATGCTGATCCAAAGAGTTCTGAAGGCGGCATATTGTTTCTGCATATTCATCTACTTTATCCAGAAGGCAATAATGAGAATTACTAGAAACATCAAAGAAAGGAGGCCTCTTTATTGGATAGAATAAAATAAAAGGACTAAGCTACATATGGAGATTTACTTTACTCGTGTGTTTTCAGGCATTTTCTTCTTCTAAGACATCTTAAAATGTTTTGATTTAAATATCATATGCCATTTTATAAAGAGATGCTTTATCAGTCCTGGACACAAAGATAGCCCTAAGTGTTATATTAACTTGGTAAGCCATGAAGAGATGAGCTGTAAAACATTTAATATAGGACCACGGTTAGTTCTTCACAACTGCGTAATGAGCTACATGTCATATGATGCTTGATAGTTATCTGTGTTGCTGAAGTTATAGCTGAGGAATTATTGGGCTCGCTTATCTGAAAGACCAAATGTAGTGTGAGATCAAAGGAGGCAATAATGTTCAGGAAACAACATCTTTAAAAAAAAAAATTCCTCTGAGGATAAGAAACTGATTTATAAAGTTCAACGTTAGTAAAGGACAGAGTATCATTTTAAGTTATCCAAACTGGACCAAACATTTTTAGTAATATTTCTTTTCTTACCAGTATTGATATTACTTTATTTTTCCAACTATATTAATTTTTTTTATTTTAAACTTTTTATTTGTATTGGAGTATAGCCAATTAACAACATTGTGATAGTTTCAGGTGAACAGCAAAGGGACTCAGCCATTCATATATATATGCATTTATTACAGCAATATTTCTAATAGATCATTTGTAGCAAGAAGAGACATAAAATGTTACCAAATTGCCAAGTCAGAGATCCCTTCCGGGGACTGAAGAAAACAGAATGTGCCGTCACTCAACATGGCATAGAAAAAGTCCGCATAATAAATGCAATATGGTTACATAAATATGTTTCATTGGAAAAAGGAGCTGACTCTTGAAGTCCACTTTGGAAGCCCCTAGAGAAATCAGATCTCCATATGCCAAGGAGGAGACAACGAATATTTTCTTGTCCTTGCCAACTGATGATAGTGTTTTCTGAAGTGAAAGCTCTGAAGACGAAAGCATTACAAGTTCTTGGCACAGATTGATGGATGGTTCATACCAGCAACTAGACAATGAATAAAGTACCAAGCCAGATAATTTTACCTCATTATCAAAGCATGCCAACAAAGAAAACTTTTGGAACTTATTCACATTAAAAGACATAACTTATTAACACCCTTAAAGACCTGCAGAAGTGGAAGACACTGCATGGGTTTCCCAACTGGCTTGGGCTCCCCTAACAAAAGTTACTCCCTCAAAAAAATTCCCCAGTCAAAATTCAATTAAGGTTAAGTGAAAAATTACAGTACAAAACGCTCTACAGTATTAAGTAACTAAATATTTAAAAGTAGGTTTTGGAAAGAAAGGAAAAGGAAATTAACATGGGCTGTTTCTGAGTGAGATGAAGAGTGATTTTTAGTTGCTTTTGTTTATTTTTTCTTTATTTTCCTAGCTGAATACATTAAGCACACATTACCTTTATAAAGTCAGAGAAAGGAAACAATCTTAGGAAACATTTATAATGTGGATATTTAGATTCTAGATGATTTCTCATTCCCCATTTTACTTATAATTGTGTCTCCTTTTCTAAAGACAATCACGTTTCTAATACTTTCCATTTCTCTCTGTTGACTCTTTGGAATGTTCTATGAGCACTTGGGTCTCATTTGTCTTGCCTACCAGCAGGAAAAAAAGATTCTAGAAATGCTGTCATGCAACCCCAGGTTCAGACTTTAGTAAAGCAAGTAAGGATTTGGTTTCCTGGCTATGTCTAAAAGATAGGAGCCAATACTTTCTCCTGATTTAAATAGACAGCCTCCCATGATTGTGTTACTCTTCTGTGATCTAACAGCACAGCTTTAATACTAATTCATTCTATATCAGTGCCACTCTATAGGAAAATAATCCAGAAACAAACCACTTTCCTTTCACATCTTAAAACTCCAGAAACAGTAGAAGTGATCCTGGTGATAACTGAGCATGCGTCATCAACATAAAACGCAAGAATGCAAAGACAGCCATGGAGCAGAGGTGTGCTTCCTATCAACCATTGCTATGTTTGCTTGTCTGCTTGTTCTTTAGGCCTTGTCCCCTGACATTTGGGATCTTAGTTTTCTAACCAGGGACTGAACCCACAGCTCCTGCACTGGAAGTGTAGTCTTAACCACTGGACCATCAGGGAAGTCCAACCACTGTTATGTTTGAGTGACCTGCCTCTTGAGAAACCTCTATGCAAGTCAGGAAGCAACAGTTAGAACTGGACATGGGACAACAGACTGGTTCCAAATAGGAAAAGGAGTACGCCAAGGCTGTATATTGTCACCCTGCTTATTTAACTTCTATGCAGAGTACATCATGAGAAATGCTGGGCTGGAAGAAGCACAAACTGGAATCAAGATTGCCAGGAGAAATATCAGTAATGTCAGACATGCAGATGACACCACCCTTATGGCAGAAAGAGAAGAGGAACTAAAAAGCCTCTTGATGAAAGTGAAAGAGGAGAGTGAAAAAGTTGGCTTAAAGCTCAACATTCAGAAAACGAAGATCATGGCATCTGGTCTTATCACTTCATGGCAAATAGATGGGGAAACAGTGGAAACAGTGTCAGACTTTATTTTGAGGGGCTCCAAAATCACTGCAGATGGTGACTACAGCCATGAAATTAAAAGACACTTACTCCTTGGAAGAAAAGTTATGACCAACCTAGATAGCATATTCAAAAGCAGAGACATTACTTTGCCAACAAAGGTCCCTCTAGTCAAGGCTATGATTTTTCCTGTGGTCATGTATGGATGTGAGAGTTGGACTGTGAAGAAGGCTGAGCGCCGAAGAATTGATGCTTTTGAACTGTGGTGTTGGAGAAGACCCTTGAGAGTCCCTTGGACTGCAAGGAAATCCAACCAGTCCATTCTGAAGGAAAACAGCCCTGGGATTTCTTTGGAAGGAATGATGCTAAAGCTGAAGCTCCAGTACTTTGGCCACCTCATGCGAAGAGCTAACTCATTTGGAAAAAGACTCTGATGCTGGGAGGGATTGGAGAAGGGGACGACCGAGGATGAGATGGCTGGAAGGCATCACTGACTTGATGGATGTGAGTCTGAGTGAACTCCGGGAGTTGGTGATGGACAGGGAGGCCTGGCGTGCTGCGATTCATGGGGTTGCAAAGAGTCAGACACGACTGAGCGACTGAACTGAACTGAACTGAACTGAATGCCATCTTTTACCTCCTGCGTTAGAGACTTCAATATAGGTCAAGTCTATAGAAATACATATTATATTAGAATATATTCTAACGTATATTTCAGAAAATTCCGTGTTTCCTCAACTTGATTGTGGGTTCTTTATGACACTTTGCACCTCCCTCACCAACAACTACCCCCCGATCTTAGTGCATGCCACCAAGTTCAGCATATATCTCATGGTTAGTTGATTTGAAGGACCTAAGCTTGATTTCACTTTTTAAATCTTCCAATCAATCATCTTTTAACTGGGTGTGGCTACAGCCCTGCCGTCATAACTGGGAGGCAACATGGTGGGGTCAAAAAAACCACCAAACTGGGAGTCAGGGCATCAGAAGGCCAGCTTCCAACTCGGCTCATTAATACCCATGTGCAAAACCCTTGAATGAGGTGTGCTACCTTTTGGGTTTCAGTATTCCCACTTGTAAAACCCTTCATTTGTAAGATCAAAATGCTAGACTAGGTAAACTTAAAGGTCTATTTCAGCTCTTAAGTAGTCCTATATATTCAGAATTTCCAAGAATGGCCTAGAGCTGGGCTGTCCAATATAGAAGCCACTATTTCATATGTGGCCATTTAAATTCATATTTAAATGAACTAAAATCAAACACAATAAAAAAAAAATTCAGTCCCTCATTTGCTGGAGCCCCATTCAACTGCTCAATAGCTATTGGGTTGGCGAAAAAGTTCCTTCAGATTTTTCCATAAGATTCTATGTGAAGTGTGTGCAAGTGTTAGTAACTCATTTGTGTCCAACTCTCTGCAACTCCATGGACTGTAGCCCGCCAGGCTCCTCTGTCCATGGGATTCTCCAGGCAAGAATATTGGAGTGAGTAGCCATTCCCTTCTCCAGGGGACCTTCCCGACCCAGGGATTGAACCCAGGTCTCTCAAACTGCAGGCAGATTCTTTACCATTTGAGCCACTAGGGAAACCCATAAGGTCGTACAGAAAAATCGAAAAACTTTCTGGCCAACCCAATACATGTGACAAGCGGCTACTGCATTAGCACAGACATGGAACATTTTATTGACACCATTTGTCCTGTTTCTTCCACTTAGAATGATTTCTCTTTCCTCCTATATCCCATCCGAAGTCCAAATTCATCAAGATCCTTTCCATAGTTATTCTGTGGCAAAACTGGGAAGAACTGTTCCAGATATAGCCACTGTGGCTTAGCAATAGGAGTCAGGATGGATAAAGAGGATGCATAAGAGTAAAGCCTGGAAAGCCCAGTACCACACAGCTCACCTCAACTTGTATCTATCAAATATGGGATTTCCAGAAAAGATGGTAGCTAAGATCACACCAAAATACACTCTAAAAATGACAGGATACAAACAACCATAAAAGAAAGAACTTTTGGATCTTTGAGCAACAAATGATGTAGTCCGCCCCTCATGTACATCTGGAGAAATGCCAAGATCCTCTGTCCAACTGCCCACCCAGACCCAGTGGGCAACATGGAACCAGGTTATGCAAGTGTGTGGAATACCAGAAAAGGTAGGCAGCTGGGAAGCCATCTGTTCATCAGTTTCCGAGAATTTATCCAATCAATTCAGACTTTGAGTAAGTCACTGCATTGTCAGTAAAATATAACTATGTTCAGATTTTGTTATTCCTGTTATCCTGTACTCCAGGACAAATGCCACCTCTTGCCCATTGAAAGTAATGTCTTCCTCTTGGGAACTGCCTTTATATCAGTTTATGTCATTCTTGAGGTATTTACCATGGACCCTTTCATTGTATCCTGTGTATTTCTTAATTTTCTTTCAGGACTGTAAAGTATGATCTGTAATTTGTACTTTTTATATGTTCCAGAGTTTTAGCATGATTTGCACATCAAGAGCCAAGTAAATATGGAATCTGGCAGGGAATGAATGAATAAATGAATTGAATGGATTTATGAATGAATGAATACAACAAATCCCATTTCTATGGACCCAAAATAACCCAGGTCTTAATGTGTCCCACCTTAAACCAGTCTTCCATCCATGACTTCCTTAAATTCCCTGTCTTTAAAGGGAAGAGTCACATTGATGACACATAGAAAGAAATGTCCCAAAACAGCATTAACTACAAGTATATGTAAGGTTGACAATTTTTGAGGAAGGCATTTTTGGGCCATATTTCCTAAATTCTACCTTTTTTCTACTTTTTATTTCTTAATTTAATTCTTAGACTCAATCATATCATACTTAAATGGTATTAAAAAATTACCTGGATATATTACATTTTTTAAATGGTACATACTAATATTAATCATTACTAGCACTAACTTTTTTCTCATAAAATTCCTGACTCAGTGACAGAAGGATTTTTCTCCACTTTCCTCAGGTAATAGTATCTAAAAATTATCCATAACAGAAAAATATTATTCATAGCCAAATATTTTATTCACGTAGTTAGCATGGGCTTGCACTTCTCATGAAAGGCATTTTCTGCAATCTTTAGTAGGCTACCTAGACTTTTCAAATTTCAGACTTGTATGGCTCCAACACTGCCTAAAAGGACAAGAAATGAAAATACTTAAGTATTAGGTTATTTTACTGTCTGCAAAAATAAGATATTGGAAACTTGATGTCCACCAAAAGGGGACTGGATAAATAAATCATGATACAGCCTTTCAATGGAGTGATAGGCCAATGTTTAAGAAAGACTGGTAATGCATTCTTAAGTAATTTGTTACCTTGTTTTTTTTTTTGTAATAAAAAAACATAAGAAATTCTATCAAGGTCCATCAATAAGTGACTAGATAGATAAATTATAGTACTGAAAACATCCTTTCAATGGAATAGTATATAGTAATACATACTAGAGTATATAGCCTGTGAAAACCAAGGCTACTGAGCCCATAGGGGAAGATATCTGAAATAATACACTGTTGAGTGACAAAAGCAAGATTAAGAACAAGTTTATAGTGTGCTTCCTTTCGCATTAAAGGAGGGGAGGTTTTCAGATATATTGGCATAAAGAAATTACAGACAACACAGGAGAAACTAGTAAAAGTGGTTCTACATGCAAGATGGGGAAAGGAACAAATATCTTCACAATGTCTCATTTTATATTTTTCATTCTTAATCTTGTGAATGTATAATCTACACAAAAATGTAATATATGTCTCCATTATCATTGGCCTAAGGTTTGTTTAATAAGTGGATTTTAGAAGAATTACCAATATGTCACTCTCCCGCCTCCTCTTGCCAAGTTTCCTTTTTATACTGCGCTCTCCTCTTTCGTGCATCAAATGCATTTTCAGTACTCACAAAGACTGAACTGAGGGAAACAGCTAAGGCAGAGTACTTTGGAATGGAGCTGACCTTGAGTCAGTTTGAAATCTAACAAGACACGATGCTAAACAATGAAGTAGGTTGGGAAACATATTTGCATAGAAATGAAAGATGGGCTGTGTGGTCTGGGTGATGGCCAAAGAGTTGAATAATACAGAGTGAATTGTGCCTCCTTCTTACTAACATTTTAGTGATCTAATTACAAGAATGTTTAACTAAAATGCTTTCATTCTTAAATGAAAAAGATGATTATCAACCACTCTCTGAAAGAACTAATTAATTTTTTTGTTTCACCAGCTTAAATAGATTTTTAAAATAAGGGGAGACAACCGAATAGCCATTCTGAAATTTCTTTTTTCATGCTAAACCAACTTTTCAAATATTTAAGCTGTGTTTGGAAATCTCTAATTATCTGAGGTCTTATACAGCCTTCCACTTATTAGAGAGATGAATCCGCACCAAAAAAGCAACAGTGTTTAAACTGGATGTTCAAAAGACCCTCTCAGCAAGAGGTATTAAAATGTCAGCCTCATGTGAATGAGACATTTTTGACCCCCATTAGTAGATGTTTGGCCCCCTGGGTGGCTTTCTGTAACAGTGGTGATGGATTTGCTCCTGTCCATCTGCACACTTCTGCCATGTCTCTTATGACCCAGGGAAGACATATACTAGACAGCTGGCTCAACCAGGTCTGTGGCCACTGAACAAAGCAAACCTTGCTGACCCACACAGAGGTTGAACCTGTGACCTCGTTCTCATTAGCTCAATGTCCTAACCACCTGAGTCAAACAGCCACCAGAAAGAAGTAGACTGAACATTAAGTCAATAGATGTCTCTGTGGAGGGGTGTCAAAGCCAGGTACATAATAACCTACAATACTGGACATAATACTGGTATTTAGGTACTAAAGGAGGGTGTTTTGTCCTCCTGTAAATTATATATCTTGTAATCCACACCATTTTCCAAGCTGAGAACCAAAACATGATCATCTTATAAAAGAACTGCTTGAATTTCCCTGGTGGCTCAGACAGTAAAGCATCTGCCTACAATGCAGGAAGACCAGGGTTCAGTCCCTGGCTCGGGAAGATCTGGAGAAGGAAATGGCAACCCACTCCAGTATCCTTGCCTGGAAAATCCCATGGACGGAGGAACCTGGTAGGCTACAGTACATGGGTCACAAAGAGTCGGACATGACTGAGCAACTTCATTTTCACTTCACTTTTCAGTTCTAGATCATAATTCAATGTGGTATGAATCCTGAAATACAGAAAATGGCCACTGAAATGGTAGTTAACCATTTGGTAGGAAATCCAAGACAGGAATAGATTCCACAGCTCATTTGATCTATGATCTGCGGAGTCTTGGCCTTTAAAAAGGGGAGTAGAGGTAAGAATAGTAGCTGATAGGAGCAGAGGTAAGAACAAGAGCCAATAGTTTGTGAGTAGAAGACACAGAAGCTGTTTATCCGGGTGAAACTTCATGAAGAAACATCTGTATTCAGTCAGCCTACAACATTTGGTTGAGTATCTGTGTGTTTTGTGTGTCACGGGAGCTCTGGTTACAGAGATCTACCAATAGGGAGGGGAATTCTACTTATGGAAGACAGAATTTTGGAGAAAGCCCCTGACATCTGCATTCTCATGTTGTCCTTCACCCTGAATAGACAGTGACCCTGGTGCCAACCTCTAAGTGTGATCATAAGTACAGGTTCGGTGCAATAAGCACGGAGTGTGGAAAATCCCACATTCAATGAGAAACTTCACAAGTACACTACGAGCAGTTTCAGTGGCAAGGTTTTATTTCAAGGAATGATATGAAGCTCCACCCATGAGCTTTTCCTCCTCATCCATCTGAGTGGACTCCATCACAGGACCCTGGTCAAGGAGCTGGCAGGCTCATTAACCCCCAACCACCCAAAGACAACAACTCAACTTCTGTCTTGGGGCTCAAGAAATATATTCCAATTAACCATCCAAAAATACCACTTTCAGGACTCCCTGGTGGTCTAGTGGTTAAGACTCCAAGCTTCTGATGCAAGAAGCATTTGTTCAATCCCTGGTCAGGGAACCTAGATGCACACACATGCAGTGTGGCATGGCCAATAAAACACTAAAATACAACTTTTAAGCCCCTCCCCTCTCAAAAGATGTAGCTCCCTGTGGGATAAAGTTCCAATTTCTTATGTTGAGATCCAGTAGAAATTCAAGGCTCAGTCCTTTTTTCTTTTCTTTGCATCCCATACCTAGAGGAGGGCTTCCCACATAAAAGGAACTCAACCCATGTTGAATGAGGAGATGAGTGGAAGACTCTGATCCTGTTTTATCTTTCCACTTTGTCTCACTTCAATGCTCTTACTTAATCCTTCCCTCCAAGACTCTCAGTAGTCTTTCCATGAACCTGTGGACCTGGCCAGCACTCTCTTCACCCCATGCTTGTTCAGAACATTCTCTCCAACTAAGGGTATTAGCAATTACTGAGTGCTTACTAGGGCTTCCAGATGGCACTAGTGGTAAAGAACTCGCCTGCCAAGGCAGGAGACGCAAGAGATGCAGGTTCAATCCTGGGTCAGGAAAATCCCCTGGAAATGGAAATGGAAACCCAGTCCACTATTCCCTCCCATGGACAGAGGAGCCTGCCAGGCTACAGTCCATGGGGTTGCAAAGATTCGGACGTGACTTAGCAGCATGCACAACTGCTTATTATGTATCACTTTGTACATGTTTTTTTTTAATTATGAATAATTTTATTTTAATAATTTATATAAAAGTTAAATAAAACAAGCAATATATAAAGAGAAGGATGAATCACCCATATTCCACTTTCTGTACATGTTATCTCAATGAATTCTAAAACAAAATTCAGTTCAGTCGCTCAGTCCTGTCCGACTCTTTGTGACCCCATGAACCGCAGCACACCAGGCCTCCCTGTCCATCACCAACTCCCGGAGTTTACCCAAACTCATGTCCATTGAGTCAGTGATCTCATCCAACCATCTCATCCTCTGTCGTCCCCTTCTCCTCCTGCCCCTAATCCTTCCCAGCATCAGGGTCCTTTCAGATGAGTCAGCTCTTCGCATCAGGTGGCCAAGTATTGCAGTTTCAACATCACTCCTTCCAATGAACACTCAGGACTGATCTCCTTTAGGATGGACTGGTTGGATCTCCTTGTAGTCCAAGGGACTCTCAAGGGTCTTCTCCAACGACACAGTTCAAAAGTATCAATTCTTTTGCGCTCAGCTTTCTTTATAGTCCAACTCTCACATCCATACATGACTACTGGATAAACCATAGCCTTGACTAGACGGACCTTTGTTGACAAGGTAACGTCTCTAGGTTGGTCATAACTTTTCTTCCAAGGAGTAAGCGTCCTTTAATTTCATGGCTGCACTCACCATTTGCAGTGATTTTGAAGCCCCCCAAAATAAAGCCTGACGCTGTTTCCACTGTTTCCCCATCTATTTGCCATGAAGTGATGGGACCAGATGCCATGATCTTAGTTTTCTGAATGTTGAGCTTTAAGCCAACTTACAGCTCCTTCAGTCTCCTCTTTCACTTTCACCAAGAGGCTCTTTAGTTCTTCACTTTATGCCATAAGGGTGGTGTCATCTGCATATCTGAGGTTACTGATATTTCTCCTGGCAATCTTGATTCCAGCTTGTGCTTCATGCAGCCCAGCGTTTCTCGTGATGTACTCTGCATATAAGTTAAATAAGCAGGGTGACAATGTGCAGCCTTGATGTACTCTTTTTCCTATTTGGAACCAGTCTGTTGTTCCATGTCCAGTTCTAACTATTGCTTCCTGACCTGCATATAGGTTTCTCAAGAGGCAGGTCAGGTGGTCTGGTATTCCCATCTCTTTCAGAACTTTCCACAGTTTATTGTGATCCACACAGTCAAAGACTTTGGCATAGTCAATAAAGCAGAAATAGATGTTTTTCTGGAACTCTCTTGCTTTTTCAATGATCCAGCAGATGTTGGCAATTAGGCAGTCACTATTATACCCATTTTTCACAAGATGCCCACAACAGTGGGATAACTTCCCAAGATTCCAGAGCTGGAGAGCCATGGAACCAAGATTTGAACTCAGACCTCTCTGGTTTCAAAATGAAATTCTTCTCCCGTCTAGGGTATTGCTGCTCCCTCCAAAGACCCAAATTCTGCTTTTTTCCAAAACTGATCTGACTCTCAAGGTTGAATGCAAGCTTAAGGAGAACTCGTTCCTGTCCACTTCATCCCATAAAGGTCTCTCATTCTTTTAATTTAGTGTTATTAACAAAATGTCTCAGACAATAATCAGGGACTATCTCAGCACTCCCTCCATTATTCCTGCCTACTTTTTCTTGTAACTTTTCTTTAATCCATTTCTTCACAGCCTCAATAAATGGTTGGTTCAAAGCTCAGATTCTACATGCTGTAATGTACTGTATCTCTTTACAAACATGGGAAACACCTCCACATGTGTAAGTACCCAAAGTAACTGGCTAAATACATCCTCCCACCAAGAATTTTGTGCAAATTCCTGTTGCTGTTGTTTAGTCACTCAGTCATGTCCAATTCTTTGCGATACCATGGATTATAACCCACCAGGGTTCTCTGTCCATAGAATTTCCCAGGCATGAATACTGGAGTGGGTGTCCACTCCCTACTCCACGGGATCTTCCTGACCCAGGGATCAAACCCATGTCTCCTGCATTGGCAGGAGAATTCTTTATCATCTGAGCCACAGAGGAAGCCTATTACAAAAAAGCATTCCTTGAAGGGTTTCTCTCTCTCTCTTTTTAATCTTTGGGGGTTTTTTTAAACGCAAGTTGTTTTTGTTTAGTTGCTAAGTCATGTCTGACTCTTTTGTGACCCCAGTCTGCCAGGTTCCTCTGTCCATGGGATTTCCTAGGCAAGAATACTATGGTGGGTTACCACTTCCTTCTCCAAGTATTTCTCTCTTAAGGTGATTGTAATAAAGAAAGAAAACAGGAAAACTTGAAAAATGAAGCAATGTTTATAAACTATTTTAAAGTCTTTAATTATTAACCTTCTGGAGCATCTCTGAGATGGCTACCATACCCTGTTAGTGAGATCCTCTTCTTAAGATTTTCCTTGTTTCCTTCAGATACCCTCATATTCAAAGGTTAATTACTTGGTTGTAAAAGTGCACTCCAGAATGAAATTTAACCTACAAGCTCTCCATCTTGAGGTGAATATTTTTAGCAGTTTTTTTCAAACACAGAAAGCCATCTGTTTAACCAATTTAAATACACTCTTACAGAAGAATAAAAAAAGAAAAAAAAACAGAAATACAGAGGTTCATGGATTTTTAAGCTCTTTTGAGTATTTGCAAAACACATCATGACTTTTATGCTTAGAAATAATATGAAGAGGTGCTTTCAGCTTGAAATCAGCACCAGCATAAAGGTGGGCAAGAAGTAAGTATATCTTTGGGATAAAATTTTTTTGATCATCCAAAAAATTGATCATTCATAGGCCGTAGAAAAGGAGGTTTTATTGTTGTGAATGTTCAAATTTTAGTAAGATAAAGCACACATAATTTGAGAGAATATCAAATAGAAATGTGGTTCTTGTTAATATCACATAACCTTTCCTACAAAACTTTTGCCTTTTCCAGCCTCACTCCCATTAGAAGCAAACGGAACATGTTGACAGCTCCAACTTAGGAAAGTGTTAGGCCAACAGTCTCTCCTTTAAAGAAACTGGATCATTAATTCAATATCACATTACTAGTTTTCTTCATAAACCAAATGCAAAGGGACAGACTCTATTCTGTAGGGTTTAATCACACACAAGTGGCAAAACCACAGAACACAGCTCCTAATCTGCTGGGCCTTCAACCAAAGACTCACTCCACACACATATGTCACTTCCATTTTCATGAGTATGAATAAAACGCTAATTCATTTCACACTTTCAGAAGAAGCTGGGTCTCCATGTTAGTGATTAGATACGTTCTCATAAAAAGTATATTGTGTCACTCTACCAAATGTGTTTATATGTATGAAGTGAAGTTGCTCAGTCGTGTCTGACTCTTTGTAACCCCATGGACTATAGCCCACCAGGCTCCTCCATCCATGAAATTTTCCAGGCAAGAGTACTAAAGTGGGTTGCCACTCCCTTCTCCAGGGGTTCTTCCTGACCCAGGGATCGAACCCCCAGGTCTCCTGCATTGCGGGCAGAAGCTTTTACTGTCTGAGCCACCAGAAAAGCCTGTTTATATGTATAAGTATGCTTTATCATTGAATATTCACCTCTACAGCAGATGAAATATTGTTTTCTGAACAATCTGTGACTTATTTCCTTTTCATCCTAAATACTCATGTAAATCTAAAGATAGCATTTTTTTCTTGTATGTATCTATGTGTATATATATATAGGCCACGCCAAATGGTCTATGGGATTTCAGTTCCCTGACTAGAGGTCACACCAGTGCCCTCTGAATTGGAAGCTTGGATTCTTTGCCTCTAGACAACCAGGGAAGTCCCCTAATGTTAGCATTTTGTTTTAAAAATCTTTAAGAAAGCCAAAACATCTAGGACCTTAAGTCTGATGTGTTTTAGGTCTTGTATACAATGCTGTTGTTGTTGTTTAGTCAGTAAGTCATGTCCCACTCTTTTGCGATCACATGGACTGCAGCCCACCAGGCTCCTCTGTCCATGGGATTTCCCAGACAAGAATACTGGAGTGGGTTGCCATTTCCCTCTCCAGGCGATCTTCCTGATCCAGGGATCAAACTCATGTCTCCTGCACTGGCAAGCAGATGCTTTTACCACTAAGCCACCCGGGAAAGTAGGCACTCAGCAAACACTGACTGAAGAATGAATGAATCAATTCCAGCCACTTAAACTGGGGAACCCAACCCCTCTACCTTAGGGAATATTCCAGATGGAATTCAAAATAAAAGTCTCCAAAACTAGGCTCAGCTATACCTCCTTTCATGATTCCACTTAATTATGAGTTTGAATCCCAGAAAAATTGTCTTAAGATTTCCAAAAGATCAAGGTAGAATTGCTTAGGCCCAGGTCCAAGATAACAGATGTGACTGGATCTCCAGAAGAAATAGCTTGGACCTTCTTTGTCTAAAAGAAAGCCCTTGGAGTTTCTCTAAATCCCCTCCAGAGGCCATCCCTGAGTGGGTGACCCCAGAGTCACTTTCCAGAGTCTCTGGCTATACCTCAAAACAAAGTTTTTAATTAAAAGTAATGCATTTGGGAACTCTCTGGAAGTTCAGTGGTTAGGACTCTGCACTTGCACTGCCATAGCCGGGGTTCAATCCTTGGTGGTGGAACTAAGATCCAACAAGCTGCATGGTGTGGCTAAAAGAAAAGCAATGCATTAAGAGATCACTGGGCTCCCACCTCTGACCCCTATTGCCACTGTTGCTGATACAGTCATGTCCAGGTGGGACGCCTGCCCACCTAGTCTGAGACACACCTCACAACCCAGTGGAAGGAACCACTCAGATGAGGAGCAGAAGGAAGAAGACAACCATGGCTATGTGGGTAGGAGGTGAGCTCCCTGTGTTTTCCGAGGAGCTTAGATCAAAATCACCATGCCGTACAAATACCGATGAATAACTTCTCACAATGTCAAGTTCTTTACACAGTGAGTCATTAGCCTTTATGCACCATAGGTGAGAAGCTGAAAGGAGGAAGAGGCATCTTATCTGTATACAGTGAAGTTTGCCTGCAGAAAGCCCAATACCTGTAGGCATTAGATGCACAATAAATACGTAGAACCTGAGTGAACGGCAGTGGATAAGAGTGGGTTTCGTTCCTGCGTGCAGTTCACTAGCTGTGTGATGCAGAACATCTTTGAGATGCAGCTTTTCAGGTATAAAATAGGGATAATAACTGTATCTTAGTTGGTACCTATGAAAAATGTGTTAATATGGGAAATGCACTTAGAACAGGATCTGGCACATAGTATTATTATCTATCATCATCATTAGTATTATTATTACACCTCTAATTCCTAGTGTAGGATCCAACTTCTAGGATTCCATGTGGTGCTCACTGCCCTGTGGGGACAGTCACACCTATAATAAGTTATCCTCCTTTTGTAAAGAAGGAAAAGAAAGCTCGCAGATCAAAAAAGTGAATTCTGCAAAAGTCTTAATGCCTTGCCATGTTTAAAAAGATCCTCCAGAGTGAGAAACTTATAACCACTCCTGTCCTTCAGTATTGTTTTTAAAGTTATATCCAAGTTACTACCCAAGGTCCATTGGTATTCATCATAAAAAAAAAAAAAACTTCCTAAGCCATACAGCAAATTCCCATTGGCTATCTATTTTATATATGGTAATGTAAGTTTCCATGTTACTCTTTCCATACATCTCACCCTCTCCTCCCCTCTCCCCATGTCCATAAGTCTACTCTCTATGTCTGTTTCTCCACTGTTGCCCTGTAAATAAATTCTTCAGTACCATTTTTCTAGATTCCGTATACATGTGTTAGAATACGATATTTATCTTTCTCTTTCAGACTCACTTCACTCTGTATAATAGGTTCTAGGTTCATCCAGCTCATTAGAACTGAGAGGTGGGATGCGGAGGGAGATGGGAGGGAGTTTCATAAGGGAGGAGATACATGTATACCTATGGCTGATTCATGTTGAGGTTTGACAGAAAACAGCAAAATTCTGTAAAGCAATCATCCTTCAGTAAAAAAAAATAAATTTAAAAAAAAACCCGACTTCCACACACTGCCATAATTTGCACAAAATCCCATCAGTGCTATTTTGACAGGAACAAGGAGATCCCTGATGTTACTAATTGTTCATTGGGCTTGACCCCAAACGTGATTTAGCTAACTGCTATATTGGGTTTCCCATCTCCACACATGCTGCCCCTACGGTCATCCTCTGGGGGCTTCCGGGTACTTTGGATGGCCCGGGTGCCTGGGTGTGTGCGTCTTGGTCACTGTGGAGGGTTATGTGAGTGAATCAGGAACTGGAGCATCTTAAAACGAAACAGCTGCGGCAGGAGTGGTCCAGGCTTGGGTGCAACACGATAGCTGCTATTAAACTTCACTTTGAGCTTCTCTTGGCTTTGATGATTTCTTTCTTCCTCTCCAAAGTTTATCATTCTTTTCCTGACCCCAAGTCAAGCTCATAAAAGCCCAGTTTTTGTTTTGGCTTGTATTAAAGTTTTCGTGGTGTTGCTGTTGGTTTCAGGAGTTTGCTTGTTTTCCGTTTTTGTTCTGTTTTTCCTTTATCTATTTGATCTGGGAAAACTATGAAGTGAGGTGGCCCAGACATTCTAAAGTCTCTTGAATCGAGGTGGAATTAGATGTGAAGCTTTTGTTCCCTGCCCGGTGTTCACCTGTCTCACACAGCCCTTGCCGCCTCCCCCATGCCACTTCCTCCTGGTAAGCAGCTGGAAATGTCGCTTTTTTTCCTTCAGGCTTTGTGGTACCAATCAACTTTCTTGGCATCTCTCATTCCATGATGAACTAGTGGAGTTAAAATGATTCAATTTCAACATCCAACGATGGCATCCTTGAAAAAAGTGTATTGTTCACCATTGTAGTAGAAGAAATGCATAAATGCATTGTTAGAATTTTTAAAAATCATTTTCATTCTGACAGCTAAAAACTGAATGCATGTTTAAGTTCCTCAGAAAAGATGTGTTATAGTAATACAGTGATAGAATTGGAGAGATTATCAAAAGGTCTCTTCCTTTGCCACCACTACCAGGGAAATAAATCATTTAAATGAACTCCAAATATTGTTCCCTCGATTAACATACCTTAATCCCACCACTGTATTTTGCATAATCTTTTCTTAGGATGATAACTTATGAGGCATCACTTAAAGCCTACTTGATGGTGCTGAGATGGAGCGGAGATTCAAGTCAGCCAACTATTGGGACTTTTTCCAGCTCCCAACGACCACCTGGGATTCATCTCAATTCTCGGATTCTGTGTTTCAAATCAGCCACTCAAAGATTCTATTTGCTGTCAGCAAGTCCCCTGATTTATTTAATCCTTCCCCAAAATGTGTCCTGAAATTCTCACAATTTAACCCCTATTTGTCATGAAGGCAGCTCCTCTGCAGTGACTAAATCACTCTCCAGCATTGTCAGGTGTTAGTAGAGGCCCTGGGACTGCGCTGGTGGCCTGGGAAAGCCAGACCAGCCCCCTGCAATACTGCTGTTACTTATATTCTCCACAAATCATCAATAGGCTTTTTGTTTTAGTTACAATCTCACTACTCCTGTCCAAAAGAAAGACCATACAGGCATACTGCAAACATATAGTACTGTCAGAGACTCAGTTTATCTCTATATTTCCCATTTTAAGAAGGATATTCCTGGGACTTCCCTGGTGGTCCACTGGATGAGCTCTGCACTCCCAAGGCACGGGACGCAGGTTCCATCTCTGGCTGGGGAACTAAGATCCCACCTGCCACAACTCAGCAGGCATGCTGCAATGAAGACTGAGCACAGCCAAAATTAATCAAATTTTTGTAAAGGACATTGCTAATTCCGTCTATAATATGCACACGTTGTTTTCCAGATTACATCGTACAATATGGGAACTACAGGGTCAAATAGTAATAGAAGAAGGAAAAAAATAAAAATTAATAGAAAAGAAAAAAAGCAGGGTAACAAAAACTCTTCTCTGACTTAAAAATAGATTGAGACAATCAGTCTCGTTTCATCCTCTAATGTGCAAATCCCAACAGATTAAAATATATATATATACCATGGTTTACAAAGCAGAAGTCCCATGACAAAAAAAAGAGATTGCACCTTTTGCTCCCCTAACACAGCAGTAAGAACGCGTTACAGTCAGTAATAAAAATCAAAGGGAATAGGTTTGGAAGAATTTGCATGGTGTCACATTGTCATCCTTCAAATTCATACCTCACAGCTCAATCTTCCTCAATTTGCAGGTGATCCAGAAGGCATGGGATTGAATTCACTGACGGGCAGCCCACTTTTTAACTTTATTTTATTCCCTCCACTCCTGCCACTCCTTAACCCCTAGTTACCACAAATCTTTTCTCCACTTCTATAATTTTGCCACTTAAAAACATTATATAAATGGAACCAGGCAGTATGTAACATTTGGGGTTAGCTTTTCCACCCTGCATAATTCTTAGGAGATGAATTTGAGCTGTTGAGGTGATCAATAATTTATTCCTTTATAATTGCTGAGTAGTATTTCACAGTATGCTTCCTAGGTGGTGCCAGTAGTAAAGAACCCACTTTCCAGTGCAGTAGATATAAGAGATGCAGGTTTGATCCCTGGGTCGGGAAGATCCCCTGGAGGAAGGCATGGCAACCCGCTTCAGTATTCTTGCCTGGAGAATTCCACAGACAGAGGAGTCTGGCAGGCTACAGTCCATAGGGTCAGAAGGAATAAGACACGACTGAAGTGACTTAGCACACACACATGCATTCCATGGTATAGAGGTACTATGATTAACAGCACATACTTGGCTGTTAACAAAATGGTGAACCATTTGAGTGTCCTTTGAAGGTCCTCCGCGTTGTTTCCAGTTTGGAGCTACTGTGAATAAAGCTGCAATAAACAATCATGCACAGGTTTCTGTGTGAACCTAAGTCTTCACTGAGCTAGGATCCATGCTCAGAAGTGCAACTGCTGAGTCATACAGTAGTTACATGTTTACTTTTTTATTAAAAGAAACTGCCAAATTGTCTTCCTTTGGCGGTCCCATTTTTCTCCCCACAAAGCAGTGTAAGAGTGATCCAGTTTCTCTGCATTTCATTAGCATGTGGTATTGTCATAGTTTATTTTTAGCCAAAGCCAGAGATCCAGTTTAGGGCAAAAACTGCTGGCAAGTCTTCCGAATTTAACATATTTTATTATTTTTAACATTACAAGGGATTAAATATACATATATTTGGCATATATATATGCCAACACACATATATATGTTATATATATCCATATATATCCATATATATATCCATATATATTAACGTCAGCTTACTTTTGTTTAAACTCTACAACTTAAGCACAGCAGACAAATTACTTAACATCTCTGAACCTCAATTTCCTGATATGTTAAAAGCTAACCCTTCCAAGTAAAGAATTATGTTAGAGTAATAATGTGTATATAGAGTACAGGAAAGGGGCTTCCCCGGTGGCTCAGTTGGTACAGAGCTCACCTGCAATGCAGGAGATGCGGTTTGATCCCTGGATCAGGAAGAACCCTGGAGGAGACCATGGCAACCCACTCCAGTGCTCTTGCCTGGAGAATCCCATGAACAGAGGAACAGAATCAGACTTACTTTATCCACCTTCCAGAGGTACTGAGTTCAAATGAAAGGGCTTCCTTGGTGGCTCAGATGGTAAAGAACCCACCTGCAATGCAGGAGACCTGGGTTCGATCCCTGGGTTGGGAAGAGAGTTCAAATGAAAGAAATATGTAAAAGCAACTTGAAGTGAAGTGAAGTCGCTCAGTCGTGTCTGACTCTTTGGGACCCCATAGACCCCATAGCATACCAGGCTCGTCTGTCCGTGGGATTTTCCAGGCAACAGTGCTGGAGTGGATTGCCATTTGCTTCTCCAGGGGATCTTCCCAACCCAGGGCTCGAACCCAGGCTGATGTGGCTAGTAGAGGAAGGCGAGTTATAGAGAACAAAGTCTAGGGCACCAAAGGGTCTCATTCATTCTGCCATCAGACGTCAAGGCAGAAAAATGGCAGGAACCACAATGACTTCAGGGTCTAGGAGGGTGATGCCTCAGATAAGGGGGTGCAAGAGGGCCAGAACACAAATTCCCTTTGTATTGTTTTCATATAAACAATCAGAAATGAGTTCACCAACAGCCTCACTTGGTTCTCATCAACAGTTGCCCGAGGCACCCAGGGATGGGGGAGATCTCAAAGGCAAAGGGGCTAAGAGTACCCCCGCTGTAACAGAGAAGAACAAATCTCACTCCATATTGGATCTGCTTCTTTTCCTCTAACATTGGTATCCTATTGCTTTTGCCTACAAGTTAATCACTAAAAGAATGTTGCCTATAGCCAAAAGATACCAGATAGCCATTCTCAGTGCTCTGATCTTTAAAGGTATAACACTTTCCCCCTCATATAGAGATAAGAAGTTGCAGAACAGAGAAGAACATTTGCCTTGTTGAAGGTTTGAGGGAGCATTGTGACCACACCTAGGAGGACAGTTGAGGAACAAAGGATCCCAGTAGCAAGAAGTTCACAACAGCCAGGCAAACACTCCTTCCCTTTTAGTTAAAGAAGCCTAAATTCAAACTCAGGCAAGATGGCTCTTTGGGACACTAGTCCAACATTCTGTCTGCTAACATACCAAATAAAGTCATTATTCTTTGCCCCAATAACTCATCTCTCAATTTATTGTTCTGTCCCATGGTAAGCAATATGAGCTTGGACTCAGTAACACCACCACAAGCTCACATGGACTGAGACAGGTTATGGTTTATCTGGCTCAGCTGGGTAGAAGCAGATTATATAATCCAGTTTTAACTAAACTAAACTTCAACAAAGGGCTTTAAAAGATTCCTACAAGGAATCTTAGATTGAAGATACTTCAAAGCACATAGACATAAAACATCAAGGAGAAAATGAAAGAATTGATACTGCTCTTTCTCTATGTTAAGCACTTCAGTCCTAAAGCCACGAAACAAGGAAGCACAGACAACATGAATCCAACGGTAAATCACCAAGACTATTTAAGACGTAGATTTTCAACCACAGCTATAAGGTTCAATCTCACCTTAAAATATTTAAACCTATTGTTTACTTTATCTTGCTCTTTTTTAGTTTAGCTTTTGTAAGAGAAGACTGTGCTCAGTTTTGTCCGACTCTTTTTCAACCCTGTGGACTGTAGCCCGCCAGGCTCCTCTGTCCATGGGATTTCCCATGCAAGAATACTGGAGTGGGTTGCCATTTCCTTCTCCAGGGGATCTTCCCGACCCAGAGATCAAACCCGCATCTCCTGCGTCTCCTACATTGGTAAGCTGATTCTTTACCACTGAGCCACATGGGAAACCCTTAGCTTTTGTATGGGTTTATAATGTATGTATCCGAGAAGGCAATGGCACCCCACTCCAGTACTCTTGCCTGGAAAATCCCATGGAAAGAGGAGCCTGGTAGGCTGCAGTCAATGGGGTCGCACAAAGTCAGACACGACTGAAGCAACTTAGCAGCAGCAGCAGCATAATGTACATATGACGTCAGTAAAGTAGTACAGATACATGATTTGCCAATAAATATGCATGTTTTACTCTTGAGGTGCACAACTCAAACAGGCAGGAGACCATTGAGTTAGGGTATCTGACTTCTTCAAGGTGTCGTTTTCCGCAGTCTAGACAGCAGCAAACTACCACACGTGGCCAAGATGGCATTAAGGTAGATCTCCTCTGCTAGTTTGGCAGGTTGCTCTCGCTAAGACGACCTCCCCATAGCTTTCTAGAGCCTCTAAAGACAGACAAAAGTCGTCTGGAAGCCAGTGCAGACCCCTCACACAAATCTCTGTGAAGTCCACGGGCTGTCAACACTCCCACGTTCCATGACTTTGAGGAAGGTACTTGGCCTGCCACTGTTTAATGTTGTATGGCTTTACCTAGTGTTTATTAAGCACTTACTGTGCCGCAGACAGTTAAGTGTCTGTCTACAATGCGGGAGACCCGGGTTCGATCCCTGGGTCGGGAAGATCCCTTGGAGAAGGAATGACAATCCACTCCAGCACTATTGCCTGGAAAATCCCATGGAAAGAGGAGCCTGGTAGGCTACAGTCCATGGGGTCACAAAGAGTCGGACACGACTGAGCGACTTCACTTTACTGTATGCCAGACCCTCAATTAAGAGCCTCATGTAATCATCTCACCACAACTTCATCATGACATTGTGATAAACTCTACAATTATTATCCACCTTGTACAGATGGAGTAGCTGAAGCTAATAATGGTTCACTAATTTTCTCAAGGTCATATGCTGACAGCTGCTCTAGTCAACATGCAATTTTGTGCCTCCAGGGACTTACCTGGTAGTCCAGTGGTTAAGACTCTGAGCTTCAAATGCAAAGGGCATGGGTTCAATCCCTGGTGGGGAAGCTAACATTCCTCATGCTGTGGGGTGTGGCTAAAAAGTTAAAAAAAAAAAAAAAAGGGTCTGCCTCCAACTCCAGAGACTTGGTCTTAATCACTGTATTATGCTACCTTACATGCATAATAATAGCTTTTATTTGTATGTATTATTAATAATATTTATTTACAACATACTCAAACTTAATTTCTAAAACTTGTCTCCTTCCAAATGTGACTTTGCTTCATCCTGGGATCAGATATTTACTGAAGTACTTCACTGACTTTGTAATAAACCAAATAAATTAGAATTATATCTATAGGAGCTATTTTTATGAAGAGATTTTGTGAAAATTTTATCTTATCAATCCTTGAAAAAAGACTGCTGTAAATAACATGAAGCAGGGTATAAACAATAATACAATAAAATGAATCTTGCTTCCTATTTGCCATGTATCTGACATTATAAGTTAAACCCCTAGAATTCAAGGCAATGAGAAAAATTCAGGGGTGTGATCTAGTTATTTCCACATATTCAGATAGTTCCTGCCTGTGTACATTAAGGATACTTGAGTTCTCCGATGTTCTCTTTTTGTGATTTTAAAAATACTACATTTACAAAGCACAGTCCACACCATGTGGACTCAAATGCTATTTTCTTAATGTAGCCATTTTATCCCTGATAAACTATCATATTTATGCTTATAAACACTTCATTAAACATCACTCTATCTGAAAAAAGAAAAATTCAGCAAAGAAAAAGCACTTCAACAGCCCACATATAATTTATATTTGTAATAAAGCAAAAATAACCACTTGATTAGATTCTGTAATTTTATTGAGAACATCATCTTGAACAGCAAAAGATACAGAGAACTTAACAATGTTTGGAAAAGCAGAAAGAGTTACTGGGAATGTAAAAAGGCAGTTTCTTGCTTTTTTATCTCAGATTAATAACAGTCAAAGGTGACTGGTTTCTTCCTGAAAAAGGTGGGTTTTTTTCGCCTTTTTCTCCACAAGTGGGAATTCATGGAAATCATCTCATGGATATACTTTATTACTCCAGTTTTATACCAATTTGGGGGGGGGGAATGTTTTTTGACACCAGTTGTGACAAAATGCATTCACTTAGGAAAAAGCAGTAGTATAGTGAGTTAAAGATCCTTATATTTTAACCCAATATTAAAAATTAAATAGTGGGACTTCCTTTGGTGGTCCAGTAGTCAGGACTTCAATACAAGGGTTGAAGGTTTGATCACTGGACAGGTAGCTAAGACCCCATAAGCCTCTTGGCCACAAAACCAAAACATAAAGCAGAACCAATTGTGACAAAATCAATAAAGACTTTAAAAATGGTCCACATTCAAAAAAAAAATATCAAGATAGCTAGAATTTTCTATACCAAGAATTTACCTCCATTCCTTAATGGGGCTTCTTCACTCAGTGAAAAATCTATCTTAGAAGTCACTGATTTGAAAAACCGAAAACAAAACCCAACCTATTTGATTATGTAGATGCAACTTATGCCTTTTCTGTTTGTAGAGAAAGCCAGACCTTGCCAAAGGAAACTTTTCTTTTTCAGATTTTATGTTTCTGCATTCCTCCTGTCTTGCCTTTCGTTTCCCTCTTTAAGCCATCACTTCATAACTGCCATGAGGAAAAGCACTCACTCATTTTCTCTGATTTTACATCTTCATAGAATTTTTTTTTAGATGGACCACAGCCATCTTACAGGAAAACTCCATTTTCTGGTGGGGCTGCAAAGGGTAGAATCTGAATGTCCAGTGTGCTGTTTATCACCCAGCACAAGGAGGGACTCGTGTTACCTACAAAGGTATTAGGAAAGTGCTCCCAGCTGAAAGTATTTATCCAATTCCAATTGTTGTTTGGAAGTCTAAAATACGAAGAGTAGTACTGTTCCAGGAGCTACTGTTTAAAACAATGCAACGTCTGTTTAGAGGCAAAAAGTCAGTACTTGAAAGTCTGAGTTGGTTTAAAAAATAATAACTATGCATCCAAAAAAGAATTCTTAAAGAAACATTTATATGCCAGGCACATGTTTTTTATTTTAATAACATTAGCTAAACTAAATAAATATGTAGAGTCTAATAATTATTCTCTGTATTTTTATATTATTCTATTTCAGTGAGTTTGCGAAGAAGCTAATGAATAACAATGAAAGAAAAACATGTATCTGTCAGGACAAAGTTGCTTGTGGTTTGTAGGCAATGCAAAATGTTGTGTTGAAAAAATGCTGTGTTAAAAAGTCATTGAAAACTGCTCTGATTAAAAAAGAAGTGAATACATATCCCTATAGGATAATGGCAGATAAAAAAGTAATCGTGTTCCCTGTACAATTATGTTTGCTGGCATTTATATAAGTATAATAATGCTTTCAGGGTATTTTCATAGTTGTTCACTTAATGTGGGATTAACATCAAAATCTTTATAATTATCTGAGATCACAAATTTGAAAGTGGAGTGGTAAAACATGTTAATGGTTAAAAGACGCTAGCAGTTTTAATATCAAACAGATTAACACACATGAAAGTAATATAATTTGTGCACTGAATAATATGTCAGACCAATTCTTCTGGTGAGGGAAGAATTCTTATGAAATGGTACCCTTTCTAGCTACTGCTTTGCGTTTCTTCTAGAAATACTAAAGCAATCTCAGATAGAAAATTGCCTGAGATATGCACGTGGGTGTGCCTAACTCATGGACTTGAAACATTATTCTGTGACTTTGCATCACACAGTTTCATGAAACCTTCATTTCTGAAGTTTCCTTTCAATAAAGTCGAAAACCAAAACATGACAATAGGAAATTAATTTTGAAGAAGGAAGGTGTGATTATAAACAACAAAAAAATAGAGCATAAAAGAGATTGTTAATTGGCAAGAACAGCTATGAATTTCTTTTATAACCACTCGCAAATAAATGTAGATTCTTACGCATTTTTAAATAATAAAGAAGCATATTTTAACAAGTATCTCAGAGTTTCATAAAACTATTTATCAGCCTCAACTTTCTCACCCGGACAGGGGTACGAAATGGGTAGTCATTGAGAAAGTAATATGAAGCTACGGATTAATTGCCTGGCATGCCCATCGTTCTAGAATCTCGGTGAAAATGGACCTCACAACCCAGACCTAATTATATTATAAACTCTGTGGCACTCAGCTACACGGGTTAGGATGGGACGAGAAACCTTGGAAACTATACTGAACGTGACAAACGCAGGTACCTCCCTCCCCCCCGCCCCAAAAACGGAGAATGTGTATTAAAACCGGTATCTGTGTAACTTCAGCTGCGCCTGAATTGGGGGCAGGGGGCGGGGCGGGGGGGTGGTCCAGGAGTTAAATCATGTGGTTTCCACTTATGCAGAGAGAATCCATTAAAAAGAGATTTATTATCATATTTTCCTTTGGAAAAGTAGTATTTGTTTTTGACTTTAAAAGTGCTCCTCGGTATAAAGCAGGGTAAATATTACAATTTTATGAAACAGCAGCCAAGATTTAATCGTCTGTGAAATATCAGGCTTAGGACCTGATTCGAGTTAACTACTGTTCTGCTGAGACCAGCTCGCTGGCCCGCTGCGGCCCAAGGCGCAGGTTAAAGAAGGGGTGGGCGGCCCCACGCCCCCGGGAGCACCGCCAAAGGTCTCGGAGCCTCATCCTCCTGCAGCCGAGCTAAAGTGACTTTGCGCACAAAATCAAACCAGAATAAATGGCCAAGGAAAACGGGACCCAGTAGGCTAGCGAGAGAGGGAGAGAGAGAGAGAGGGAAATCCGGTAACCGCCTAGAAGTGCAGGAGGAAAACGGGATGGGATGCAAAAAAGTGGAGCGGAAGAGGGGAGAAAGGAAGCTGGGCAAGCGGACACTCTGGACTCCACGTGTGCACTGTCCGGCGCGTGAGCACCGCGTGCGCCCCAGCCGCTCCACCGGGAAGGAAAGGCCCCAGAGCTCGGCCCTGCAGCCCCGGCCCCCTCCCCGCATCCTCCTCGCCCCACGCCGGCTCCGCGGGTCCTTCCTCCGCCGCCCGGTGCCGAGAGAAAGCGGGCGGCGGCCGAATTGCCCCGGTGGCACCGTAGCCAAAAGCCTGTCCGTAATTGCAAAGAAAACAAGGCTGAAATATTGGGTCGGTCTCAATCGTGACAAGATCTACGCTTTTGCCGCCAATTTGTTTGTGCAGCCCTATTTAAAGGCCCTTGATTGAGGAAATGTTGAAAATAGCGGGGAGGGTTCCCTAATGAGACCTCGGGAAGAAAGAGCTGGGGCGGGAGGGCGCGGGCGGGGAAGGGGGAGGGGCGCCTTTAACCTCTTCCTGCCCGCTTCAGGCAAAAGCCCTGGAGCCCAGAGAGGGTAGGAGGGGGAGCAGGGATCTGTCCGGTCCCGCCCCGCTCGGCGACCTCCCCGGCGGCCGCGGCCTGAACTCCGCCCGCACCCGCATCTCCCTCCTGTCCTCGGCCCCCGAGGCCCCGCGGCGCCCTCCGACAAAACCCCCGACTGAGGGGTCCCAGGAGGCTGAAAGGGAAGGCTAGAACTCAAGAGGCGGGAAGAGAACACACACACAATTTATTGCGCGTAGAAAAAGCCCGTGTGTTCAGCGTCCAGCCCCGTGCGCGCCTCGGTCTCATTCAACTCCGAGCGCATCCTCACAGCCAGTTTCATTACCCCATTGCTCAGATGCAGACACCAAGGCTTAGAGAAAACCAGTCCTTGGGGAGCCTGCGTCCGCCCAGCGGACCGCTCAAGAGGTGGAGGGCCCAGGGGAGGCCAGGCCAGGCTGGTCCCCCTCTTCTCCATCCCACGCCGGCGTCGCGGAGCCCTTGGATGCGCGGTCCATCCAAGCAGCTTTCTCCCCGCTTCTCCCAAGGACTTGGTGCTGAAGTCGGTTCCCTGCGAGACGATGTCCGCCTCCGGCACTAGCTCTGGTCGCTTTCAAAACAAAGAAAATTGCAATCCGATTGCCATTGGGATACGCGAAATTCATCCTTTACACAGCTGTTTAAGCACCCACTGGATTCAGTGGCTTGATTGGGTTCTCAAGGAACCCACAGTCACAGAAGGAGAAAGGTGTGTGCCCGGAGAGCTACCAGAGAGAAGACTGCGGGGGGGGGGGGGGGAGGGGGGAGGAGGGGGCGGGGAGGGGTGGGCACAAGAACAGAGTTCAGAAGAAGGGAGACCTGATTTGCTGGAGCAGAAAGGAGGGAAGCCAAACCTGGAAAGGCTTCCTGGAGGAGGTGGCATTTACTCTGGGTCTAGAATAAACCAGGAAGTGGGGATTCTTTAACATGGGAGAGAGATAAGTTGTTTGCCAGCTCTGCTGGCTAGTCAAGGGGTGCCAGACCCACAGCTGGGGACAATGTGGGGGTCACCACCTGTTGATCCGCAGCTGCCCCTCTGATGTAGAGAATGTGAGTTGATTAAGTCCTAAGCCCAAGTTACAGTCTCCCTTAGGATTGAAAATCTAGGGCTTGCAGGTAACACCAGAGGCAAGACTTTGACCCTTCAGGAGGCCTGGACTTGGGCCAGCTGGGCCTGTTAGGGGCAGGCCAGCAGGAACATGGCACTGGGACACTCTCCCCAGGGCTATTAGAGCCACACAGTCCCAGCTTTTCCCGAGGGATCTGGTCAGAGATGTACCTTGGCGCATCAGAAGTTTGTCTTTCTGGCGTCCCAGGCAGAGGTGGACTAGGAAAATGGAGACCCCCGAGGGGCAGGGAGAACTGGTTTCGGTGGTACTTCTCCCAGAATGATCTGCGCTTTCTGCCAGCAAAACAAAAAAGCATCAGTCACAGGCGTCCAGTGGAGCTGCTCAGTGTGTTCTGAATGGAATTCTGCTTTTTCTGCATGCAACCAATTCCTTCGTTTGAAGTTGGATGCTTTGCAAAGCAGAATGCAATTCCATTTTTTCATTCCTCGAGGTTTTGGCCTGTGTTGACTTAAGTGGGCACTCACACAAGTATTAAAAAGAAAAGCGTTCTCTTCTGGAAGATGGAACAAAGTCTCACCTCTCCAGTCACGCAGCAGATGTATAATCTGTAACAACAAATTCGCCTCCTTGTGCTGCGCATTTCCAGCAAGCACCCTGCCTTCTCTGTTTATATTATAACTTTTCTGCCTGCAATTATTTTTATTTTAATTTTCTGTCACTTTAACAGAAACCAGAGCCTTTTCCTTTAATGTTTTGTACACAACATGTTCATTTGGATAAGATGTTCTTTTCTATCCTCTTTTAGCTTGCCTTTCCTAGTGTGGCGTTCTGTATCAGGAGTTTCTAATATTTCTCCTTCTCTCTCTCTTTTTTTAAAAGAACATGTCCCTGTCTTGCTTTATTTGTTTGTGTGAAATTTAGTTTGAAAGGAGATCAGAGAGAGCAGGAGGGGTTTGTAATAGGAGAATGACCGAATGACCCAAAGGCTGATTATCTGTCATTAACTGGAGACTCGGTGTACCCAAATTACCAGGGAGACCTCAGTCTGCTGGATCCAAAAAGGCAAGCATGGAATGCAGAGCTGAACAGGCTCGTGGCATTGCAAGTGAAGACACTCTGCCCACACATTTTCTTAAAGAGGCTTCCTTCAAACCACAGCTCAGCTTCAGTGGACAAGTGTTTTAGATTCTGACATGTTGTACACTGGTATTTTTTGAAAAAAGAAAAGAAAAACACTCTGCTGAAAGACTACCTTCAACGTTTTCTATCGCTAACTTTTTCTGTGTCATTTCATTAGGAGCAAAATTGCAGTTAATTGTCTAAGCTCCAGAGAATATTGAGAAATTAAGCAAAGCTGCTTTTGATCTGCTAAACCCAAGCCTTGTAAAAATCGAGGTTTGCCATTAATATTGACGATAAAACGGTTTCTTTTTGTTAACCTGAAACTCAGCCATCGTGGTGAGCCCTCGCCTAGAAGCAAAGGCCCTGGGAGAAAGAAGCAAGGGTTTGGAAGAAACTGCCAGAACTCTCTTTATGAACTTGCAAAGGAGGCTTCAGAACAGGACTTCCTAGGAATGCGAGCCACACTGCAGTTAGCACTGGGAATGCACGGGGCTGCTAACAGATCCTTCAGTCACATAAGTGGTTTGTCCAAAGCCCCGCATGTTAAGCTGCCATTTGCTTTCAAATTTTATTCTGAACCCCAGACTGTCTGGCAGACTAGTTGAAGTCTATTCTTTACCGTTCCCTTCAAGCGTGTATGCAAAATTACAATTACTTCCTCTTCTGAATGTCGACAGCTTTCCTCCCGGCTTGGAAGAATATATTGCTTGTATGTGGAGGTGATGTGATTGAAACAAGAATGTGAATGAGCAGTTAACATAAATCCTGTGCGGTGTATTTTCTTACACCACTTTTGCTCTCACCTCCATCTCTATTTACAGACTAGCAAAGATCAAATTTGTCGTACTTCTTTGGATCACCGTAATTTCATTAACAACACTTCCCACTTACACATCATGCAGCCTGGAGGGAGCCCCCTTCACGTGCATTATCTTTCGTTCCATTCAGTCTGAGTAAGGAATTTAGCTTTACAGACAAACGTGGGCAAATGTGGGTACCCAGCAAAGGACTGAGTTCCCCTGATCAATAAAGGCCCTCCAGAGCAGCAGCACACCCAGTTCATATGAAGATCTAGTCGGAGATTATTTGGAAAAGATGCAATTCCCACTGTCTATAATAGTGGACATTCAGACGTTTCCTGTACAGTGTCCACCTCAAGTATTGTACACAGTGTTATATGTCAACTATATATCAATTAAAAATATTTTTCTTAAAGAATCTGACTTAAGGATGAAACATATCTTGCTCTTCATCACTTTCAGCTTCTGTGACACAAAAAAAACTTTATAAATCCAAGCATTGCTGGCAAACAAATTAGTAAGGAGGGAAAGAGAGAAGAGGGAGGAGGTAAAGAGAGGGAGAGAGGAAAGAGAGAGAGAAGGGATAAATGGGGGGGCGGTGGTTTACAAACACCCAGCAAGTTCCAATTTTCTCCACTGACTTAACTGTTTCCTAATCAACAAGGAGCCATGAGCCCCACCACAGTCGGCACTGCAGCTGCAGCAGCCCCTCCTGCCCCGTCTGCACAGCTCTGCTCTCTGCTCGAATGGGAAAGAGGAGGGATGAGGGTACCCTCACCAGATACCCCATCTCCGCCTGAAAACTCAACAAGAAAACGCTCAGAAGAAATGAAACCTCAAAGGAGCCAAGGGCAGCCCTTCCTGCCCTTCGTTTCTGAAACAGACATGAGTCTGAGCAAACGTGATTCCACTTCGGAAATGTGTACTAGGAGCACCACATTTCTGGGCCCACTGTCATTTGCCAAAAGGTAAACCAGAAGTTGGGGACCACAAGCCCCTCCCTGTTAGAGGGGGACTCTTGCCCACCACTTGGACAATGCGCCTTGTTCTAGATTGTCCTAGCAGTTGGTTCTGGGGCTAAGTGACTAGTATGCACCATGACTCAACCACAGCCTTGGAGGGACAGAAACGCAAGGCAGTCAGGGTGTCAGAAGAAGCACCACCCAGCAGGTGAGGCCGGGGTGACACCTTCAAGAATACATTGTTTTTCCTCCCACCTTCTGGGTTGGATGTTCTTTCTGGGGTTCTTGGCATGTTCTGGGGCTCCCCTCCCATAATAGCATTATAGAGGCTAACAGGAATGCCCAGAGCCACTTCTACTATGTTGGTTAGGAAAATAAGGTAAAATGAGACTTGAAAAATGCTGAGGGGAATTGAGCCATAATTGCCGTAAACATAAAATGTGTGTTTATGGCCCTCCGGCCTGGTTCTTTTCAGGTCCAGTTTATTTTGAGTTCTCGTGAGCAAAACACAAGATACAAACTGCCCTTGCCTTTGAAATAATAAATACCTCGAAAAGATCTGTATTTTCCCTTAAAACAGACTGAAGTTTTTAAGAAAATATTTAGTTTAAAGCAGATTGATTTTTAAAGTAATATCTCACAAGCCCAGAATGCTTGCCAGGGCATGAGTGCCCCCCTCAACCCCATGCCCTTGGACCCTTTTCCAGGCAAGGAGGTGGGAGTGAGGGGAAAAGAGACAAGAGACACAGGCCCAAAATAAATGCTGGACCCCAGTTCTGTCTGCTTAGCTGAAGAAGGCAGTTGTGATGTGCAGCATGGTGGGTATATCATTAGTTACAAAGATCTCAAACATTCCCCCAAAACCAGGGCTGTCCCCCCAACCCATGAATTGGTCTCCCCACCTGGGAAAGACTGGCTGCATCTTAGCTCAGGGCCTCAGAGGAGGGGAAGTTGTTAGCACACCCTCACCTTTGCAGGATTTCTCCTGCAGGCAACCCAGGCAGCCCCGAGCCAGCAACTTCTCAGCTGCTCAGGAGCCCCTGGAGTATGTGTCCCCTTTCCCAGAGCAGAACACCAGAGGCTACCGTAGAATACCCCAGGATGGGGTCTGGACCACGAAACCAGGAACTTCTGCCTCCTACCTGTCTTTTCCCACTTCCCCATCCATCACCACCACTACCATCACCTCCACCACTAGTGCCCCAGAAGGCACAAGGCATCTAAACTGGGGCACACCTGACATGGCATCTTTGCCTCATAGCTTTCCACGGCAGCAAAGTAATCTAGCAGCCCACTAGAGTGGCAGCAAAAAGTCCCAAAGAGAGACGAAGAGAAAAAAGTGGACTCGGTTGGTTGTACATCCAGAGTGGAACTCAGCCCCTTTGGGACCCTAGAGTTCTCCCACTTGTCCCTGCTTCCGGGGCCATAAGCCTCTGCATTTTGGCTTTCTGAGATTCATGAAGTCCTGGACCCTTGAATCACATTAATTAACTGGTAATGACACTGTCAGTGAGGACCGAGGTTCAGATTAGCCTCTTTTACGACTTTTTTTTTTCCTATCCCATGTTGTCCATCTCTTTTATCACTTGCCAGGCTCTCTGGGACCATGAGGGGTTTTGTCCATTTTTTGTTTGTTTGTTTCGATTAAAAGAGCACGAGAAAGGCTGGAAATGGCGAGTCCAGATGCCTTTGCCACGGAGGCCACTCATCCCTGGTAGACACCGCACCTCAATCCCCAGCTCAGCCCTCTGCCTGGCCTCTTCCGCCTCCTTTCAATTTCCCAAACTCCCTCTGGCCGGAAAGCCTGTGTTTTTTTATCTGGGTGCAATCACCTTACTTTTGTCTATCTGCTCTCAAGGCCTAGATGCGTTTTTATAAACAGACTTCTTTATTTTAATGTATCAAATGTCAAAGGATTGAACTACCAGTATTTACACATTCAGAGTTTAGCTTTCTGGTGAAAATGCAGACCGAACCTGACCACACTACCCATATTTTTTCCTTGAAGAACAAGGTCTTTAAAAGACTCTCCTTGTGCTCCAAACTGCAGACCTGCCTAAGGTGGAGGTTCGAAGCTCTAGGCGGCTTTTTGTTCTGAGCCCAAAGGGCCCAGCAAATCTGATTTCAGCTACTCCCCACCCCTATTCAAGGCTTCAAGATCTCTGCTGGGGGCATCCCAGGAAACTGACCCTTTGCTGAAGGGACAGGATGGGCCCTCATGATGACACTCAGCCAGCTTTCTACAACCCCCTCTGGGTTCCTTTTCTTCTCCTACAGCCTGGCCACCGAAAACCTAAAACATGTTTGTCAAAGCTGTGCCCAGGGCTCTGGGTACCCCTAAATCCTGCCCTCTGTTCCTGCAGACCTGGCCTTCCAACCCCAAGCCCGTACCCAGCAAAAAGTGGGCAGCACGCAAGCAAAGGATTGTCCTCACCGAGTCGTTGGAATAGGACTCTGCAGCCTGGGGCCTGACCCCAAGGTGGGGTGCTTGGTCTCCCCCAGCAGAGCCTGGCAAGGCCCAGCAGCGAGTCCCAGGCCGCAGCGACCGTGCTGGCGCAGGCACACCCCGCGTGGGCTCCCTCTAATTTACGGCCCTTGGGCTCCTGTTGACACTTTTCCACCCCGACCCTTCCAGGCAGAATCTTCAGCTCCACTTCAGCCTCGGCCCAAGGCTGCCGGCCAACCCCCGGGATCATTTCAGCTCCTGCCACGGTCCACCCCCCTCCCCAACCCCCAACCTCTTCTCAAAACGGCTGAAGCCACTCGGGCGCCGCGGTCCCGGTACGCTGCGGCCCGGTGACTTACAAGTGGAGATCCATTTTCCGTTCTAATGTGTTTTAAGATCACCAAGGCCAGCAGTCTAAACATCCACGAGCCGTCCTCCCGGCCTGCCTCTTAAACTGGTGTTTAATGGTTCCCCTCCGATAACTAAACCTGCTTTCCACACATGCCCGCTTTTATGGGAGAGGTCGGAATGCGGAGATGTATTTATATGTTTGTTCATAAAAACTGAAAAATAAGCTCTGAACACGCTGTAAAAAATATTCAGTTACTTACCAGACAGGCTAGTTAAACCTGGGGAACACCGATACCGGCCACACAACAAATTCGGGGAATCGAGGTGCCCTGCGCTTTGAAATCGCCCAAGGTCTGCGCTAGGGCTGGCGTCCCTGCAGAACACCGAAATAAGAGTATTTACAATCTTGACCGTTGGTCCCAGGGTCTTCACCACGATTTCCAAAAGTAGCCACTATAACACAAGCTCCCCAAGAGGGCCCTAGCTTGGGTAACGAGGTGGGTAAGTCCAGCGACGCAAAGACGCGTGTTTCCAGTCTGTGCCCAGGTCAAAGCCGCAGCCTTGCCCTGCGCCCCGCGCCCGCCTCGGCCGGCCGGAGACGCGCCTCCGGGGGTGGTTGGGAGGGGGGCCGCCGCCCTCTGCCTCTCTCCCGCCCAGCACAGAACTGCGCCTGCTGCTCTGCTCTTGCCTCTGTTACCTACAAAACACTTCGAAAAGCAATGTCTGCTTCCTTTTTTTTTTTTAACCAGAAAAGAAAGCGGAGTAATACCGTACCTGGTTTAAGATTCTTCAGTATTTGAGACCTGGGGGAAAAATATTTTAATAGTGAAGCATCTGTTAAACACTTGCATTAACCTCCGGCTGATAAAAAAGTTTTTTTAACCCTGCTCCCCCCCTCGTTTTAATTATCTTCTGGTTATGAAGGGGCAGCCAATCCTGGACGAGGACCTCGGCAATTAGCAACAAGAACATCAAAAAGTTTTATTGCGGAGAGCGCGAGGCACCGCCCCCGCCGCCCCGGGATTGGCGTGAGGAGCCTCTGACGACATATATTAACCCGAGCGGCCCTAAAGATGTAGCTGTACATGGAGATCTTGCTGGGAAAATCCGCTTCCTCCCCTTACGGCGTCCAGTACCGGAGAACCGCCGCCGCCGCCGCCCGGGAGCTCCCACGGCCGCCGGGCAGAGCCCTCCGCGCCGCAGCCGCCGCCTTCGCGCTCCAGGGGCCTGCAGGGCCCAGATCCTTCCCCGGAAAGGAGAGGATCTGAGAAAATGGATGCACTGAGACCTCTCTGAAAACCCTCCGAGGGAGCCCGAGAGGAGCGCGGAACACGTTATTCGCAGCTAAAATCACGTTCAAGGACCAAAACAACAACCAAAAATTTCATTAAAACAATAAGCGCACAAGAATCCAGATCAGGCTGGTGGGGGGGGAGGGGAAGGGGCGGGAAGAGGAGGGTCGCATGGAGGTAGCTTCACAGTGAGCAGTCGACCCTGCCGCCTCCCTGCAGAGCCGGGCCGGCTCCTCCAGCCGCGGCTTTGGACTCGCCCCGGGACTGCGAGTAGCCGCGGCGCCGGGCACGCGGCCGGGGCGCGGAGCCCGGCGACTCCACCGAGCAGCCCCGCGGGAGCCGGGGCACCTTTGCATGAGCTCGAGAGGACTGTGCCTGCCCGCAGCCGCCCGGGAAGCAGGAGCCTGCGCGCGGGCCGTGGAGCAAGGCGGGAGCCGGCGGCGGCGGCCAGGGGCGCACGGTGCCGGGACCAGCTCGCCGCGCCCTATGGGGAGCCGGCGGCCGCGGCGCTGCTGAGGCGGGCCCGGCGGGCCAGGCGGGGGGCCGGGGCCCGGGCTGCAGCAGCCCCCTCTGCGGCTGCCGGGCCGGCCCGGGCGCCCGGGGGCTGGGGGGTGGGGGGTGGGGGAGGCCGCGGAGCGCCGAAGCGGGGGCCCGGGCCGAGGGCGCGGCAGGGCTGCGCGCACGCTGGGGCGCGTGGAGGGGCGCGGAGGGCGAGATGAGTCTGGTGGGAGGCTTCCCCCACCACCCGGTGGTGCATCATGAGGGCTATCCGTTCGCCGCCGCCGCCGCCGCTGCTGCCGCCGCGGCCGCCAGTCGCTGCAGCCACGAGGAGAACCCCTACTTCCACGGCTGGCTCATCGGCCACCCCGAGATGTCGCCCCCCGATTACAGCATGGCCCTGTCCTACAGCCCCGAGTACGCCAGCGGCGCCGCCAGCCTGGACCACTCCCATTACGGGGGGGTGCCGCCGGGCGCTGGGCCCCCAGGCCTGGGGGGGCCGCGCCCGGTGAAGCGCCGGGGCACCGCCAACCGCAAGGAGCGGCGTAGGACTCAGAGCATCAACAGCGCCTTCGCAGAGCTGCGTGAGTGCATCCCCAACGTGCCCGCCGACACCAAGCTCTCCAAGATCAAGACTCTGCGCCTGGCCACCAGCTACATCGCCTACCTCATGGACCTGCTGGCCAAGGACGACCAGAACGGCGAGGCGGAGGCCTTCAAGGCAGAGATCAAGAAGACAGATGTGAAAGAAGAGAAGAGGAAGAAGGAGCTGGTCAGTACCAGGCGGCAGAGGGCAGTGGGGTGCGGGGGAGCGGGGATCCGGGTCTCTTTCCAGTTGGGCTGAACGATGGCCCGCCGCGTTCTCTGGCAGCGCCCTGAGCCAAGTTGTTTGCACCAGGTTGTGGTCGGAAGGTTTCCCGAAGAAGCAGAGAGGCCGGGGGAGGGTGTCAGCACACGGAGGAGGTTAAGAGGGATGTTTTGCGCTGGCGATCTTCTTCTCGGGTTATCGCCGCGCCCCCAGGCACTTAGGGCGGGCCTCGCGAACTCCAGCTTCATCTTTCGATCGTACTGGCCTGGACCCCTCTTTCCTCGTCCTTTCGAGCCTTCATTCGGCCTCCAGTCCGCTCTTGCTTTCAGATATTTGTAAAATAAGTTGCTCAGAAGCACTTGATTCCAGTTATTTCACTACTGGTTGCGTTTCCTCTTCTTGAGAATGAGGCAGCCACTGATTCTAAGAGTTTTTGCAGTGGTTCTGATTACTATGCCGGGAAGAGTGAAGGTGAACGTAAGATAAGTACTTCAAAATTCAGCTCAGTTTCTCTCTGGCAGTGATGTTATAATGTGACTTCCCAGATGAGGATTCTTCCTGGGTATTTCTGGTTTTGTTTGCACGAGCCTTTACATTTTAAGACAAATAGTAAATATTATCATAGTCATTGTCATTGTTCTGAACAGTAACACAAAGTTATAACTGAAAATTAGTTTTCTCAAGTTCCTGACCAGGTGCCCACAGGTGGTGGAGTTTAGAGCAGGGCTACTGCCACGAAGAGCCTGGAAAATAATTCCATTTTTCGAGGTTTACTTCCTTGGGGCCTTTGGCGCTTTTATTGCTGCAAAGTTGAGGGATCTCCTGTAGCCAGGGGTTTCAGAGGCCTTGGAGGAGGCCTAGGAGGCCTTGGGAGGACAGGCCCAAGCCCAGGCCGAGGCACCTCTCCCCATCTGCCTTAGAGAACGGGTCTGGGACTGCGATTGAAAACAGGGAAACCAGACTGAGTGCCGACCCCCGATCGCGCCCCTGCATCTGGAGTTGGAGAGAAGGCCCCCAGTTCCTCCATAAACGACCTGAAAACGGGTGGCTGTTTATAAACTTGCCGACCTGGGAGTTGAGTGCTGCTGCTGCGTGTCGGCCTGGGCGGTAACTAGGCCAGCGCCAGCCTTCCTAGCTCTTCTACAGGGGCTGGGACTTGAGGCCACCCCACCCGCGGTCCCTAGCTGACTCTCTCACTGTCTTTTCTGGCCGGGAAAGCGCGGGGGTTGCGTGGAACCGGATCTCCTCTCTGATTTTCTCTTTCCACTTTTCTCCCCCTCACCTCACCCCTTCTCTGCCCAGAATGAAATCTTGAAAAGCACAGTAAGCAGCAACGACAAGAAGACCAAAGGCCGGACGGGGTGGCCTCAGCACGTCTGGGCCCTGGAGCTCAAGCAGTGAGGAAGAGGAGGAGGAGGAGGAAGAGAAGGAGAGCTCCAGCAGGGCCCAGGAGCTGGATGCAGACCCAGGACTCCAGGCAAGCTCTGCATGCTCCACTCTGAGGACTTCCTGCATTTGGATCATCCGGTTTATTTATGTGCAATGTGCCTCCCTCTCTTTGCCCCCCCTTCGAGGCATCCGATCCCCACCTTCCCCTCCAAAAAAAAAAAAAAGTGGATATTTGAAGAAAAGCATTCCGTATTTTAATATGAAGAGGACACTCCTTCGTGGTAAGGGATCCCGTCGTTGTCTTGTAGAGTCTCTGTTTGTGAATGTTTCCTCCTGCTGTGTAGACACCAGCGATGCTCCCTCTCCACTTACCTAAACCCTTCCAGATAAAGACAGCGGGACACTAGTATGTACGTGAAGTGTATCTTTAATACTTGGCCTTTGGATATAAATATTCCTGGGGATTATAAAGTTTTATTTCAAAGCAGAAAACGGGCAGCTAACATGTCCGTTAGGCTTTCCTGGTGGCTCGGCGGTAAAGAATCCGCCTGCCAATGTAGGAGACTCGGGTTCGAACCCTGGGTGGAAAAGATCCCCTGGAGAAGGACATGGCAATCCACTCCAGTATTCTTGCCTGGAAAATCCCATGGACAGAAGAGCCTGGCGGGCTGCAGTCCATGGGATCGCAAAAGAGTAGGACACGGCTTAGCAGCTAAACCACCACCACTATCATGTATGTTGGGGGTAAGTGTCTAGCACCACAGTTCCATCTGATGTGGTTCCCACTTTGAAGATGTTTCCAACAGCTCCTTGTTTTGTGCACTTCCGTCCTCTAAAATTAAGTGGGATTAATATTGAAGGTGTAAACGTTGTAAGTATTCAATAAACCACTGTGTGTTTTTTTTTTTTTACAAAACCCCTATCTTTTAATGGTTGATACCTCAAGAGAGTTTTGAAAACAAAACTGTTATATTTGTTTTCATTATATTTAAAATATTCAGAAGTAAACTAAATTATCGTGATTGCCTCTAACTTTGTTTGATACAGTCAGTGGTTCGGATCAGTCATCAACGTGAGCAACCTTGAAGGCAGGGCCAGCGAGGAAGCCCTTTAAAAACAGATGTCCTTGGTGAAAGTCATGCCAAAGGGCCTGGGCTCCATGAGTCCTGCCTCCTTCCCTCTGTCTCTGCCTCCACGAGAGCACCAAGTGGTCTGTAGATGGAGGGTCGGGCCGCAGAGAGGCCTAAGCCGTTTGCTCCAAAGGTGGAAAGTTGTCCTGGTTGAAATCAGCCTGAAATCAACTAGACGCCATGTGGTAGAGGCTACCGGTTTTGTTGGAGGAGCCATTTTCGGTGAAGGGATTTTGGGGAGAAACCTAGCCCTTATTGCAGCCGCAGGAGCTAGTCTAGGGTTTTTAATTCAAAATATAGGGCTTTCATCCAAGTAAAGGGGAAAAAAGACCAAGAGAAAGGAAAAGAGGTTTTTGCTGGTCGTCCCGATGGGGGGTAGGTGGAGGGGGGAGAAGACTCCTCTGAGCCGCCCGGGGGAGGGGGAGGGCCCTCGGAAAAAGTCCATGATTAGGTAACAAGGAATTCTACGTCAAGTAAGAAATCGCGAACTCGACCGAGGATTTAAAGGGGGGTGAAGCTGGCGCTAGATTTACAAGGAGTTATAGGGAACTCAATATTAACCGCGCGGTGTCTGTAGTCCTCCCGGCCGCAGGCCAGTCCAGCCAGGGCTCCCTCCCCCTCTGCCAGTCGCCGGGGCTGATCCCGCGGCCGGAGGTTCGGGCTCGGGGAGTCTAGGCACCTCCCAGGAGGAAGTCTCCAGCCTCCTTCGCCGGGCCTGGTCGGAGCGGAATCTCTGCTCCAGGAGCTGGAGGAGCTCGAGTGCCGTAAACGGCTCAGCAGACTGGAGAAGGGGAGCGGAGGAGGAGGCTTTGGGGCTACGCAGTGGAGGGGGGGGGAAGAAAGGTAAAACGTATTAAAAAGCGGTTTTGTTTCATGATATGCCGCGCGTTCAAATCTGTTGTGAAGGCGGCTTGCCAGAGGGTTTCCACCTTGGAACCCATCCTCGGGGTGATGTTCGTTCGCACCCCGGCCCCGGGCACAGACTCTCCCCCTCCGTCCCAGGGGTCCCCCTCCGGCCCCCTCCCGGGCCACCGGCGAGTTCGCTAGAGCCAGGCTGCAGGCTTTCGAGCGGAGCTGCGGGGTTCTTCTGCGGGCGGCGGACGATGTGAGGGCGCGGGGTTAGAACAACTCGGCCAAAGCGATCTGAACTTTCTCCCCTCGGGTCAGCGGGCGTTGGGCCGACGTGGTGGGCGCAGGGCTGTGTTTACAGACACTTGCCTTTGTTTATAGCGCTGGGGGGCGGAGGGAGGCGCGCCCTGATTTTCTATTACTCTTGGGATTGCTGTCGGTTTGACCGAGTGGCTCCCTCCCTCTCCTGCCGCCCTTTACGTCTTTACGCTAATCCGTTCAAGAGAAAGGATGCCAGACCCTACCGGTGGAGGGAAGGAGTTTTTACCAAGGGCGTGGAATGTATGGTGGTGGAGGAAGTGAGGTTTTCAAAACAGGAGTTATCTCCACGTGCCTGTGTGCCCGTTCGGGCCTGGGCTGGCTGGTCTTCCTTGCCATCTGGGCCTTAACGCACTTCTAGGGGGTTTAACACTTTATCTGGTCTGTTAAAAGCCAGCAGAAGGAAATCAGAACACCCCGGCAGCACCGTCACTACGAGGCCGCCGGTTGCTGCACGTGCGTTTAAACCCGCGCTCTAGAAAAGCCTCTTTTGTCTGGCCTGGGCCCCCGCGCTGCCCTCCTGCCCGCCCGCCGCGCCGCTTCCTAGGGCTCTGCATCTCCAGTGCTTGGACACCTCCAGCACTTGGACCTTCCAACCAACCCACCGGCAACCCCAACGGGCCAGACATCCAGCAGACCCGATACCCAGGGGGATGCCGCACCCCCTAACCTGACGCTTCAACTCGCAAGAAACCCCACATGTCGTCCCACGTTGTCAAGTCCCAGGGCACGAAGTGCTGGACTAGGCAGGCGTTTCTTCTACGCTTCCATGCTTTTCTCTTCTACACATTTCTTTCCCTTTTAACTCCCTTTCTCCTTTGCTTCAAAAAAAAAAAAAAATTCCACCCCCCCCCCCAAGCTCCTGCCTTGTGGGACTGGCTAAAAGGCCTCTGTTTTAATTGCTTGGATAATGTGGTTGCTGCCATTTTGTTAAAAGCAATCACTCCTGCAGCGAAATCACAAGCTCTCTAGACAGGCCGGAGCCGACAAAAATGCAGGATTTGACGTTAAAAGCTAAATGGGAAGCTGGGGCGGCGGAAGGTAAATTGATGGTGGATCTGGTTGTCAGGAACCGGCCCCAGACCGCCGCGCAGGCCGAGCGCCTGATAACCCTGGAGCACTGCGGGCCGAGGGCTCGCCGTCGCGGGCGCGCGCCCGCGCGCGTGTGACCAATAGACCCATTCTCAACTTCTTGGGAAGTAATTTGGGAAACTCGACAGAGAGGGACCTGACCACACACCCTGTTCCCAGCCTCAATTTTCCAGAACTTTTCGCCAGGACAGGACACTTACTGTGGCTTTCAGAGTTTTTTTCAGGTGGAAGTGCCAAGAAGATGGCAGCAAGATCACTTGGGAGTTCTTCTTGCCTTCTCAATCCCAGGACCACGCTCTAGGGGGTCGGCAGGCGACCCCAGCAGCCCAGTCTGTTCGCCAATAGGTCCGGGCACGTAGGAAAGGTGAGCCTCTCACCTAAGCTGCCCTTCTCTGGGCTAGTACGACCAGGAGGCCTGGTCGTCCCCGCCCTGAGGTGGGCGCAGCCGTGGCGCCAGGGACGGAGCCTCCAGGCCCCTTGGAAAACAAAGTGTGCGTTTGAGTCGGGACTGGAGGGCGGCTGGACTCCTGCCCCTTCACCTGGACCACTGCTGGCCGCCATCTGGGACTGGCCGGCTTGGTTGAGGTCGCCAGAGGAGGAGTGAGTTGTGTGCCCTCGGACTTCGCTGGAAAGGGAGCCGTGGGAGGCAGCTAGATGCAAAGCCACACGGAGTCGAAGGAGGCATGTGAGCTGCTTCCGAGAGATTAGATTTGCAGAAAAAACCGGAGCCAGCTGCGAGGGCCCGAGGCGCGTGTGTGTGCAGGGGCAGTACACTAGGCACGCGGTACCACTCTAGCCGGCGCTGAGTTTGAGCCGTGGCTCTACAAGGCGCGGGAAACAGCTCAGCGTTTCCTGTCTCCAGCAGCGCTCGCTGCTCCTGACTTCCTCCTCCACTGCCGCGCGCGCTCTCCCCGCGCTCGAGTCCCACCCACACGCCTGCATCTGGACACTGGACTGGCGGTAGGTGACTAGCTGAACGGCCCAGGAGAGGAGGCGCGGGGCCTGTGCCCCAGGGAGGGCTGCATCGGGATCCTGGGCGCCGCCTGTCTTGTCCGGATCTGTTGACCCGACGGGACCCATTCGCTCGACCAGGCTTGACTCCTCGGGTCCATCCACATCCTCGCGCGAGGAGGGGGCGCCGACTAGGGCCCCGGCCTGTGGAAGCCCTCGCACCCCTCGGAGGAAAGACCCCGGAGAGGCCAAGGCCGGGGGCAGCCCGCTTCCCCGGAAGCCCAGCGGTGCTGTAGGATTTACGTCCAAGGGTGTGGCGGGGGGCGGGGAGGTGAATGGGGGAACCAAGTGTTTAACTGCTTGGCAAGACAGGGGCAGCTCTAGAAGAGGAAGACTGCGAGCGCGCACGGCCTGCAGCGGGTGTCCCGGGGCCAGGCTCAGCTCCCCAGCGGCGGCGGGGGGGCGGCCGTCCGGGAACGCGGGGCAGGGACTCCCAGGCACACGGACGAGCGTCCTCTCCTGTCCCCTCTCACCCTGCCCAAGCCAGCCCCGGTGCAGGAGCGCGCCCCCCGCCTCTCCGCTGAACCGACTCCCCCGCTATACACACATGCACATTCCCTTCCAATTCTCCCAGCAGTTGGGCCGCTTTGATGATCAGATGGTAGAGCCCTGATTACAAATTTATTCCCGGCCGCTCCGTCCGTCTTTATCTCCGCTATTAGGGCCATCTGGGAGTGATTAGCGCCGCGCCCGCGCCCAGCCGCGCTGCCTATCTCGCCGCGGCGCGGCCGGAGCCGGGCTGACGTCAGGGCAGACGGCTCGGAGCCATCCCAGCCAAGCTGGGTGTAATCGGCGGCCGCGTGGCCAAGTCCTCCCGGGCCAGGCCGGCAGCTGGAACGCGCCCCCCGTCTGTGCGCGGGGATTTTCTCAATATGTATATTTAGTCCAGAAGACGTTCTTGATTTCTTTTTCTTTTTTTTTTTTTTTTTTGAGATGAGGTGGGGCCGCTGAACGCTTCGGCGGGGCCCGTCCCCACTTTAAATTTTCCAACCCACTGCGTCTGATGCTTCCAGCCTGGAAAAGGCTCCAGCCTTTGGTCCTGACCTGACCGCACGCTCCCTGCGTGCTATCCTTGGCTATCCCTGCGCTGGGGGTGCTGCTCTCCTACACCAACAGCTGCGGCCCCTGCAGCGGTGCCCATGCAGGTCGGGCTGCCAGAAGAAGGTGGCTCTTAGGAGTGGGGGGGGGCGGGTCGTCCTCCTGGTACTGGGACCCGTTTGACCCTTACACCCTCGAGCCAAAATAGTGAGTTTCTGCCCAGCTGGGCGGCCTGAGAGACGCTGATTATGGAACCAGAGGTCTCTCCAGGCCTCCATCTTTGCACCTGCTATTACAGCCCAAGGATCTGAGGCTCTGGACTCTCTCCTGCCTCCCCTTCCCCGCGCAGGAGATGTCCTTGACACAAACCCTGACAATTTGCCAGGGAAGGATGCCTTGGGCAGCTTTGTTCCCTACTATGTCAGTGCCCAGGGCAGAAGCTGGGTATATTTGAGTAATTCCTGCACCGGGAGGAGGATATCCCTGACCTCCCACCCTCCTGCCCTGTGGCACTGGCCTGATCTTTGGTGTGAATCCAACTCTAGAACCCTTTAGGTTTGAGCTTCCCGCTCTAGTGATTGGAAATCTCTGAAGAACCTGGTAAAATTATAGATACAGTCCCACCTCCACCAGAAATTCTGCTTCAGCCAGTCAGGGTAAGACCTGAAGTCTTCAGCTTTCAAGACACCCCCAGGGAGTTAGGAAACCAGTACCTAAGGCCACACACATTCACTACAACCAGCCCCTCACCCATGGCACTCTGGAGGGCCCATGTGAAACACTGGACAATTGGCGTGGGGATGGCTTTCTCATGGGGGAGGGCCAGGACTGCATTATTTAAAGTCTTTCCTGGGACAGAATTGGCCATATCACGGATCAGCCCCACACCTTTATTTAACTAAGCAAAGCAAAGATTCAAAAAGCCAGAAGATGTGATTTATTTCAGCACAGGCTGCAAAGGCCAAGCTGAGCATTTACTCAAAGGCTACAGATAATTTAGCCAGAGGGAAAAGAAGTCGTAGACCGTGATTTGAGAGTAGTGATGAGATCTATTGGGGGACTAAGGGTATCTAAAATAAAGAGGAGATGCAGTTGAGAAAATTTCACAAATGTTCACCTCTCTTCAGTCCTTCCAGGCAACTCAGTACAGCAAACTCCAAAGTGGCCTTGTAATCTAGAAGGGAAGAGAACCATTTCCTCCTAGTTTGGTGAAAGCATCACAAGAGAGGTTGGCCCCCCCTCCCACCCACCCATATCCCTAGCAGAGGGGAAAGGAAATATGGGGGTGGTGTGGGGATTGAGAATGAAGCTTTTAGAGATTAGATCCTTAATAAGTGGAGGAGGGTGTACCTATCTGTGCTTGAGGCCACACCAAGTAATTCCCCACAGTGCTGGTTAGTGGCTTCTCCAGGTTCTGCTTTAATAGTGGAGACTGGCTGTGTTCTGAGTCATTCAGACCACTCACAAACAAACAAAACCAACAAAAACACATCATTTCTTCCTGTGATACTGTCTTGCACTTAGCATGCATCACCTTTTACTTGAATTAAATGGGATGAATCAACATGGCCCACAGGCCCAGAGAATGAATCCCTGTTTCCATTTCTAAGCAAAGGAGACAGGATTGCAGGCAGCTAAACCATTTACAGAAAGGATCACAGGGTACTCACCAGCCCCCACCCCAACTTACAACCCAATTTTTTCAGATAGTATATTTAATGCACAACGAATCCTGAACAACCAGACTCAATCTGATATTTTCCTGGGACCAGATGGAGGGTTTTTAAATGTCATTCCTCATTTTAGCACCAAACCATCTTTCAGTTTGTTGGTGAGCAAGAACTCAGGAGTCAGGGAGACGTGCAGTTTTCAGTAGGACGTGGGGTCATTTGCTATTTGCTTGTTTGCTGCTCTCCCTGCTGAAAGAACTTGGGGCAAACAGTGCACTTACTCTAGCAGAGAGTTTTCAACCTTCATTGCCTAGAGAAGAGGCCAAAAAAGGTATCATTCTAAATTAAGATGGCAGTAAATACTTCTTCCCTTCTGGAAAGAAGTAAGCCACTATGCCAGTACAGGATTCCCTTCTGTTTAAAGTGAATTGTTGTTGCCTTGAGCTGACATTTTGTCTTTAGGGTAAGGAAGCCACTCAGGAAACAAAAACTGTGTGTGTTGCTTTTATTTTTGAAGAAGAAAACTCAGACTGACTCTGTGAGTAGAACTTGGTCATGAAACAAAACTGATGCGGTTTTACTGGGAGAAAGTGGCCGCGGAGCCGCCTGACCATCGCCTTCACTTTGCAAATCTGGTTTTCATATTCTCGCTCAGTAATCACACAGAGCCATAACTGTCTCTGAAATTATTCATTAAAGTCATTTTCAGGGATTCTCACAGGATGACTCTTTTACGTTTATGATCTTCTGAGAGCAATGACATCAGCCTCTGTCTCTTTTCCGCTTTTAATGAATGTGCTAGGGAGACACAAGGGGCCAGGGCTCCGTCCGTGGGGAGGGAGGGGGCGGGCGGGGCGGGGGGGGTGGAATTCACCAGCCGCTCTGCTCCCGGCGCGGTCAGCTGAGCCCGGGCGCGCGCAGACATCCTTTGATTAAGGAGGGTATTCCGGGGAGTGCAGGCTGTGCAGAAGATCACGGCGGTGCCCTGTGGTGCTGTCAGCAGTGACAGATCCCAGATGGGGCCGCTACTGTATGGCAGATTGAGTTTCTCAGCCGAAAACTCACCCTCCCTCCTAAACGTCTTCAAAAACCTTCTCCAGATACTCCAGGTCGCTTCGTGTGAAACTGAAAAAGCCCAACACCAAAGTTGGTTTTGCTTGCTTGCGTGTATGTGTGTGTGTCTGTGTGTGTGTGTGTGTGTGTGTGTTAGGCTCCCCCCCGCCCCGACCCCTTCCTTTTCTTTTTTCTCTGCGCTTCCACCTCCTCTGAGCATCTTAGACCGCAAGGTTACCAGGCTGCTAACGGCGCAGACTGGCGGCCCTGGTCGTTCGTGTTCGCCCGGCCCAGCGCCGCGCCGTCGTCTCCGCACCCAAGGGCCCCGAAGGCAATCCGGTGGGTAGGGGCGCGGCGTCGGGGATGCGAGGGCCCCTCGGAGCACCCCAGGCAGCCGGGGTGGACAGCATGGGGAGGGCGGGAGACTGAACCTTAAGAGGAAGCGGAGCCGCTTGGCCTGGCCCCCAGCTTCCCTCCCGCGTTTCTCCCGGGTGGAGCGCCGTCCCGCCCGCCGGGACAATTTCAGGGGCCGTACAGAGCCCGGGAAGGAGGCGGGGGCTGCCCTTCGGGACCGGGAAGGGCGTGCGGACGGCCTCGAGAGCCTCTGGGGCTCGGCGTGAACCGGGGCGGGTAGGGGGGACCGGGGCGGCGGCAGCTGGACCAGGGCATCTCCCAGGTGAGACGCGGCGCACGGAGACTCAGCTCTCCAAGCCATCAACATCCGCCCACTTGAGAGCTGCCAGTCTGGGCCCCAAGTTTCGTACTCCTGGACACACATGGGGTTGGAAACTCCTTTGCAGAAACTACTGGACTTACTTTAAACTTTTATCTGACAATTAAACAGCCCCTTCGCTATCTCTTCGGAAGCGATGGAGATTCCTTCCGAGGTGCTGTCCCCTCCCAAGGGTGCCCAGGAGGAGGGGGATGGGGGAACGGGCGAGGGTGAAAGGCGGAGCGCTCGGAGCACCCTGATTCTGCTCCAATTTCTCGACCCCAACCATCCAGACCTCTTAACTCAGGCACTCGGCGTGTTCCCACGGACCTGGGGCGGAGGCGAAAGAGAGAAAAGGAAGGACAGAAACCTGGAGAGAGCGAGTTTTGCTTTAAAGAAGACATTGGTCTCTCCTTCAGAATACCCATGCAGCCGCCTCCGCCTACTCGCACACCCTTCCGAGTAAGGGCAGCTTGGAAAGTCTCAGATCCGCTTACAAAAGAGTCTCTATGGAACCCGGAGAGGAGCTAAAAATACCGCAGACGCCAGGCCCAAGGTGCTGGGGGTCGGAAGAGAGCTGGCGGCCTCCCTCCGCCCCAGCTTGCCCTGGAGGCACCGCCTTCTGCACTTCGAGGGTTCGGCCGGGGCTTAGCTGGGCGCCCACCCGGCAGCCGCTGGGCTCATTTCCCCACGTCTTTGAGCCCTGATGACTTGGGCCTTTTGTAGCCGAGTCTTTAGGTGCAACTTCTGGTGAAATCAGAGGCCACACTTTAGACTCTCTTCCTTCTGCCCCCTCTGCAAACTCAGAATAGAGGTAGGACCACTACGTCCTATTTTAAGTCAGTAATAACCCGGTCTCGCAATATTCCCTCTACATTTTGTATAATGAGCTGTATGGATGTATGCAGTTGATTGCAGTCCGGGGACAAAAGATGACTTGAAAGAAATCTGTGAACCCCCTATTACAGCCCTCTCTTGGAGAAAAACAATCTGACAGTTCTTTCCCCTGGTCATCAGGTAAAATCACAAAACTCTTTATACAACAGCAAAACACACACTGAATTTCAAAACTCCCGCTTGCCCTCTTTAGAAGGCAGCTTTTATTTTCACGGCCCACGCTGGATGAAAGTGGTTTATTTTGATTTTTTTTTTTCCCTTGTACCCACATGCCTTGTAAAAGGTTCCTGTGCACGGGCCTGGCCCCCCTCTGATGACCGCAGGGGCCTTGCTTCCAGACAGCAGCCCCCGCCGTTCGGTTTTTAAGTCCTCGCCTGGAGCCGAGGTGTAATTGCGACCCCGCCCGAGCCGCGAGCCTCCCGGGGGGACGTTTGGCCAGGCCTGTGCTGGGGCCGGGACCTCCCAAGTGGCGAACCTGGGAGCGGGGAGCAGCGCGGCCCTATCCCTCCCCGCCTCCTTCCTCCCTCCCTCCCCTGCGGACTCTGCTCCTTTGCTCTGGGTCTCGGTCCAGGTTGCCCTGGGCGCACAGCCTTTCTCTTCCCCTCCACTTTTTGGGTTTGCTCTTGCCCTTTTCCTCTCTAGCACCTTTTTACCGCTCTCCCCGTCTCCTTCACGCTGAAATCCCAGCCCCAGAGAAGTAGAGTGGGGATTTATCGGAATCTGGAGAGACTAACAGAGCCTCTGGCCCCGCGGGCGCCGAGGCGGAGTCGCAACCGGGCGCGCTTCTGCGTAACGTCAGCGCGCGGGGTAATTTACCTTCCCCGGGCGTCTGTCAATATGACTAATTTCCACTGAGGTCAAAAAGCCTTTCTCCGGCAGTCCATCTTGGAACGCTCTCTTACGCGGCAGACCGGGTTAGTTGTTTTGTTTCCAGCCCTAGAAATAAATACTCTTGGGGGCGTCCCTGCGTGGGGAGTCCGAGAGTAGCAGAAGAACATATACACGGTGTCAATTAAAGGCAGTTTTCCTTGAACTACGAACTGTGATTGGGCTTAAATGACGGCGACCTGCTAGCCTTTTAGTTCACATTACCTAACTCGTCCTTGATACCAGTGCTTTCTTTAGAAACAGGAAATCGGAAAAGAGGCAAATAATTACTGCTCTAGTTTCCCTCTGCGGCATGTAGATCCCTACTGAAACATTTTCTTCTCGTTTCGGGGTGTGATTTAAACATAATGTATGCGCGCGTGGCTTGCTAATCTGGCCTAGACAGACAATATATCATCCAGGTGGTATTATACAATAATTTCAAAATTGCTACCGACTGCTTAAGTGTGAAATCAGTGCTGCGGATTGAAACGTCCTCCGGGACTCGATATAGGCGACGAGTTGATGTCAGTTGCTCTTGGAGAAATGGGCTGAAAAAAGCCAGGGTGGTGGATGGTCACGAGGGATGCACGTCTGCAGAACCCAGTCCTGTCTGGAGCAGGGCACCTAGTCGCAGTTCTTGGGTGCTGGAGGAGGTAAATGTTTCCAATCCAGGTCCACCGGGAAGTGAAAGTCGCCAGAAAATCCATTTCCCATCTTCCTAGGCTCTGGCACAGAGGCCTCAACAAGGAAACTTTCCTGAGTTAAAATGTTTAACAAACTCTCTTGAAAAAGCATGTCAGCCCTCTACCCATTTTGTGGCCTGTAGCGAGTCAATGCTTGGACCTTGGGCAGTTAGGAGCTTCGGTGGACCCACCGGAAACCTAAGAGCTAAGGCAGAAGAGAGGAAGGCTCTCCTAGGGCTCCTCCGCGGGGCGGTCTTTGACCTCTGCCTGCGGGAGTGGGCAGCGGGCACCCTCGGCCAGGATCCCACCTCCTACTAAGACCCGCTTATCCTCACCCCCAAGTCGAGAGGGCGTGCGCGTGCGCAGACACACACACATACCCTCCTTGCCTCTCTCATCTGTTGGTGCATTTATGACCTAATGAAAGTATATCCTTTAGGGAAAAGACTGTCTATAAAACGTGAAATATGAAGAACCCGTTTGGATATTCCCACTCCCAGCCAGACCTGATCTTGCAGTCTTTTTTTAGCACAAACACCTTGATTCCTTCTGTTGCTTCCATAACCACACTGTGAGTTTTACTAAATGATGGTATTTGGCTCTAAAAGTGACCTCTGCACATTCCCAGCAAGAGGAAAACTCTCCAGCCTGAAGATATTCATTTGGGGGAAGACCTGCTTGGAGGAGGGGGTGGAGGGAAGTGGGGGTGGAAGGAGGTGGGGGAAAGAATTGTACTTTCTATTCCTTGTCTTTGGAAAACCCTGACTCCACGTGTTCAAACTGCCGATAACAGCTGGAGAAACCAAGGGCTCTTTCAACTCCCTTCCCTTCCCTCCTCCTTCACTGGTTTCCCCAAATGCCACTTTGGGGGTCTCACAAACATTGCCCTGTTCTTTCTGCTGGCCCCTCTGCTGAAATCTCTCCCACTTTCTGACATAACCAAGTAGTACCTCCTTAGAAATTACACAGATGACCACCTGTTTTCATGGGAAAAGAGGGTCTGATTCTGTGTTTATGGGAAGCTTGTTTATTAACATGAGTGAGTAGAGCAGAGATAATCTCCCATGTGGTTTTTCTATATACCCCATACCTTTACATAAAAGTTTTTAAAAGTCCCTTTCATTTTGCAATTCACCTTTGCCACAGGAGTGGTTTCAGTTGTTTACCATCAGGGACTATGCCCCCAGAAAAACTGCAGGCGGTGTAAGCTCCAGTGTGAGCTGATGAGATGGGTTGCCAGTTAGGGTGGAGTTGTTTATTTGCACATTTAAAAACTTTTTATTGACGTATAGTTGATTTACAATGTTGTGTTAATTTCTTTTCCATTATGGTTTATCACAGGATATTGAATATAGTTCCCTGTGCTATACAGTAGGTCCTTGTTGTTTATCCATACTTTTTAAAGAGCATGGCAGTTCTCACTAAAAGTTTTTTGGCACCCAGGGACTATTTAATGATCTGGGGATGGAGTGGGTTGGTTATTCAACTCACTGCTTCGTTGATCCGTTAGTTTCTGAGTTAATATCATTAGAGGAATTTTTACTCTCTTTTTTGGTGTAGGCTTCCTGAGTAGAATTAGCCTAAGAAGAAACTTGCAGTTGGTTAAAGCCTAGGGCAATGGCAGATTGCCATTGTGAAGTGTTCAGCCCACCCTGAGAAGGGTAAGAGTGGGAATGTGCTGCCAGGCAACCATTTCTGAGAAAGGGTATCCTCTTCCTTATACAAGAAATTGTCCGTTTTCAAACATTATTAGAAAGTGTCAGTCCTTCAAACGTGTTCTAGCTCAGCCTTTCCCCTTGGCACTGAGGGTTTGGTCAGTCCTGCAAGTCAGTGTTTCTAGTGATCTGGCTTAACTGGATAAGCCAATGGCTTTCAACTGGCAAATATTCATTTCTGAGAACAGAAGAGGAATTACCTTCTGCCTGACCTAAAGTTCTATACTTCTATGTGTGTGTGGGTGGGTGTGCGTGGGTGTGTGTGGGTGTGTGGGTGTGTGTGTGCGCGGGCATGCTCAGTCACTTCAGCTGTGTCTGACTCTTTGCAACCCTATGGACTGTAGGCGTCCAGGCTCCTCTGTCCATGGGATTCTCCAGGCAAGAATACTAGAGTGGGTTGCCATTTCCTCTTCTAGGGGATCTTCCTGACTCAGGAATCAAATCTGTATCTCCTGCACTGCAGGCAGATTCTTTACCATCTGAGCCATCGGGAAGCAGAAGGCCCCTATACTTCTGCATTAAAATACTATTTTCTAGTCAGATTTCCAGCTTACAACCCATGGAACAAAACAGTTTATTGTATATTTTTCAATCCAATATTCTCCATAAATGGACTCTAGATCCTCCTATTCAAGACATGATATTATGTCTAATAGTACTCAGCATCTAGCATCTATCATATATATCCTGAGATTAATTTCTCATGAATAGGCAGTACACTCTCACAGTCCAAAAATATACAAAACATGTATGTGAATAGCCTTTCTCCATCAGTCCAGTTTCTTTCTCATTGTTGTTAATTTCTTTTATAGTCCTCCAGAGCTCCCTGCTGCATAGAAAAGGGAATAGGAATGGAATTGCTATGAATCCAGAAGGCTACAGTTTACTCCATTTGTATCTGTTCTGCTGATCAGGAGGGCTTGGGGGATGGGGGCAGATCCCTGGAAGCTTTGAAGAACTTAAAGAGGCTCATGTCAAATACAATCTGGTCACGGTGTGAGATGCCTCCTGACTGTAATTTTAAAATATCAGTGAAAGAGAAGACAGGGCACATGCAGAACAAATGATCCCTAAGGCTCCAAACTGTGTTGCTGAATCCAAACAGTAAGGGGAAAGGGAAGAAAGAAAGGAAGAAAAGCAAACAGAAAGAGTAAGGTGATCAAATTTAGAACTGAAAAAACGTGGTTTCTCATTTTTTGGTGTGTGCCTCCCCCCCCCAGTTAAATTTCAAAGGACTACATTGTTAGGCATCAAGTAAGTCACAAATACATTTCCTCCTACTTTCAGAAAGGTTCTCTCATGTTTTAGTCTGTAAATATTTTGTATGGGTTACAAATGGAGAGGGGTGTAGGGCAGGGGGAGATTGGGAAATGCACATGTATTTTAAAACAACTGAGATAAATTCTATAGTGTAACAAGTTAGTATATGTAGATTTGATAGACCTCAGGTATTTTGTCCTCTGAAATCTTAAGAGACAAAAATAAAGCCAGAGTTGACAGCTCCCTATACAAAGCAGATGGCACCTCCAGTTACATCAGTTACATTAGGGCAGCTCTCAGAGAGGTTCAGGGGTCTTACTATCCAACAGTGACTGACCCTGACCATTTTCTATCTAGGAGTCAGATGCAGATGGAGAAGAAGACATGCCTTGTAGTAAAAGTGCCATAGACAGGGCCCCCTGCCAGGGATGGGGCCAGTTCTGCTATCTGGGGTGTTCTGTGACTTCCTGGTACCTGGCCAGAATTGCAGCTGCTAATCTGGCTCAAGTCAATGGTGGAAGCCTCCTCACTATGCTTTCTTCCCTTATCCTTGTCAGTGGGGTTGAAAGATCTTCAGCTTCTTGATGAAATATAGCTATTACTCTATAAGTGTGTGAATGCGCATGTGTGCATGTGCGTGTGTGTGTGTGTGTTCAGGGGTGGGGTTATTAAGAATTCACTCTTTCTATTAATGCCAAAAATCTCTCTTCTTTCACTTTGTTATTCTTCTGGCCCTCTCTCATAGTAATACTAGATGCAATAATGACAGCAAAAGCTCACTGCTGATTCTCTTCTCTGCCTCTGAAGAGATTCTTGCCTGCCCCTCTTAAGGACCCACTGCCAGGTTTTTAGCCTTAGTTACTGTGGTTAAGCCACCTTCCAAAGCAGGGGTAGCTTTCAGATCACCCACTGAGTTCAAATGATGTTCTGGTAGGACTAAAGGGCATTGGTAGGTGAAAAGGACCCCAAACCCCTGCCCCCTGCAGCCCGGGAGCTGTTCATCAGACTGGAAGCCTAAGGCTCACATAACTCTAATTAGTGTGCGCATATGTTGGCTAGCCTCTTGGCCAGTTTTATGAGGTTTCACTGGCAGTGCTTGAATCAGCAGGTCAGATGAGGATTAAGGGTCCTAATGAATCATGTGACCATAAGTGGTCTTGGATGGTGGCTATGATCAGACCTACCCCTGGTGTTCTCCACCCTGAGGCTCTTTTCATTCCTGGAAAGGAAGGCTGGTCTGGGAGGAGCCAGCCAAAAAGGGCACCAGCAGAAGTTTAAAATGTCCTTATCTGTGTCTTAGCACAGAACATTACTAGAATGTGTATGTATCTTACAGTCTTTCGGAAATTCAAGAGAAAAGTTTTGTCTTAACTGTGTAGAATTTCAGAGTGGAAGTGGGACTTTGGAGTTCTAATCTCTTTTTCACAGGTGAGAAGACTCAGGCTGAGATGCTTCTGGTCCCTGGCCAGCACAAGCCACTAATGAGTGAAACTGACTCGCCTTAGTTATTTCCCCGGGTCTCCTATTTAAAGGAAATAAGGAGGAGATGGCGGCTGGAAAAGTTTTGAAGAAAAAAAAGGAGAGAGATGTGGAGACTGAGGTGGGAAGAAAGGTCCCCAGAAAAGTGATAACCTTGGGGTGGGTTCCTGGAGGCCAGTCTTCATATTTCCTAAAAGTCTTTACTGGACTCCACGGCAGCTATTGGAGTCTGTTTTCACAGATACTTTGTCCTGTGTGTGTGTGTGTGTGTGTGTGTGTGTGTGTGTGTGTGTTTAAGCCAGTCCAGGAAAACACTCTTCTCTCTTGGGAAGAAGGCGTGATGTTTCCAAAAGCAAAGCAGTGAGGCAGCTCTCATCAAAAGCGCTGGTGGATCTGGTGACAACACGGACACGCGCTTCGCTTAGAGCCTGGGAGTTGTCAGGCGGCGCGGAGGCCGCGGGGGACAGCCACGGGGCCCCACGGTGAGCGCGCCTGGTGCTGCTGCGTCCCTGGCCGGAGAGAGGCAGCGACGGGGCCAAGGAACAAGCGAGGATTCTTGGGAAATCGCGGAGGGAGGTTGGTGGACCAGAGAAAGGCGAGGTGGCGACGAAGAGAGCGCGGGAGGAGAGACGCGGTCAGGAAGCCCGGCTGCTGGACTCTGCGTGGAATCAGTCCACCGCACGGCTGATGCGGTCCACTGTCCTGGCTGAAGATTCTGCTTGGGGGCCTCTCTGGGTGAAGGCACCACCAGGGTGGCTCTTGGTTTTGCCAAAATTCGCGCTTTTAAAAACAAATGTTTTTTCATTCTTTGAGCGTGGGTTTCGGTGGGGTCTGAGGCTGAAGATTCTCTGGGGCCTCGGAAGCCATTGGTGGTCTTCCCTTAAGCCTCAGAATTAGAACTGGACAAAAATAAAAATCAGCAAGGAAACTAAACAGCCCCCACAAACCATCCTTCCAGGGCTGGGTAGCTGTATTCTGGCCTCAGTGGTCAGGTTCGAAATAAATGGAGTCCTGGCTTGAATTACACCCTGGGGACAGCATTTTAATGTAAATATAAGATACGCTTGTCATAATCACTTGCGGGCTCCGAAGCACCACTAGAATCTCCGTTTAATTAAAGGGGCAGGAGAGGAGAATTACCAGCCAATTAAATCTGAGCCTATTTGTAATACTCCCTTCGCTGCTGCCGACTTTAAAATGCGAAATGACTTTGTAAACGTGCCCACATATCAAATTTTTGAACACAGGTGAAAACTAGAGGAGTAAACCAGGGGACCAGAGGTTGGGGGAAAAAGAACGGGGAGAAACGCAGGCCTCCGGGCCGAGGCCGGGGCGCCAGGCTGCCTCTCCCCTGGCGCCTCGGATCCCCGCGCTACAGCCGGCGCTCGGAGCTGGACCACGAAGGAGGCCATTTCCTCTCTTGGTAGAGGTTTCGACTTCTCTCCTCCCGGCTGATTTGCCCGCATCTCGCGCATGTCGTCCACAGCAGGCCCAGCGCCCCAGGTCCGCTAGCCGGGGAGGAAGTGAGCTCACTGGGCAGGCTGGCCCGCGGCAACGAGAGGCTTGCGGAGCCCGGGGAGGAGCTGCGAACCTGGCCTGCCCGCCGGGGACGCGGTCTCAGTCGCGGGCTTGGTTCTTCACGGCTATGGGTGCAGGCGCGCGGGGAGCGACTCGTGAGGCTCAGGCCTCCGGGACAGAACCCAGAGGCTGGAGCCTCGTGAGCACCGGGGCCCCACACACACGGCTCGGTCCGTGCTGCCCCAGCCTCCAGCCGCGCGGGTGCGTCCCCGGCCGAGCTGCGCGCTCCCGCCCCTGCGCGCCCACCTCCCCTTCGCCTGCATGCGCGCCCCTGCAGACGTACGGTCCTGGGGATCCGATTTACCTTGCGAACGTGGAGTTTTTCTGGGGCCACCGCTGTCACCCACTCGTGAACACGCTCAGTCCTCGCGCTTCAGAAGAATGAGCTACGGATCCTTCTCCCAATCTTTACAGTCTTCCACCGCCAGCGCCGGCGCCCCACGGCTCCGCTGCAGTCCTCTCTGGAAACGCGGACAGAGCGAGGCAGGCTGTCTCGTCCAGCACGAGCCCCCGAAAGCCCCGAGCGAGCCCTACGAGCGTTTCCAGGCTGACAAGGCGCCTGACGATGCAGGGGCACCTGTCCAAACGGGGCCTTAGCACCTCGTCCTCCAGGCCACGATGCTGCTCCAGCCGTTTGCGTCGGAAGAGCTGGCGACAGTCCGGAACGCAGCTCGGAGCGGGTAGCTCTCCGCCGTGCGGGGAGAAAGGGACCCCGGACTTCCTCTAGGCCTTGCTGCAGGGCCCTGCTCTCACCCGAGGAGAAGGTGTCTGAGTGGCACGCAGCGCCAGGTGCGATCCGTGTGTGGCCTGATTCCTGGTGGTTCAGGCGCCTGACAGCCTTTGGGAGGCCCAGGAGCTGTGTGTTGGGGGTACGGGGTTATGGTCAGACCGCGAGGACCGGTCCGCGTCTGCAGGGCACAGTGGGAAAGCTTGCCGGGTTTGTGTGCAACTGATCTGGAATCCATTGGAGAAATTTACATCAATTAGGACCTAGCCTTTTCGCCTCCATCCTACCTCCTGCAGAAAACACCCACACACCTCATCTCTACCCAGTGGCTCGATAGGTCGTCCCATAAAATCAGTAAAATCTTGTTTTCCACCTAACCTACCACGTGCTGGTTATCTATTTTAAAACTCCAAGTCTTTCTCTGTGCACTCAGTAGGGAGGTGGTGAAGCCGCCAGGTGTCAACCTTGGCAAATAAGGAGGGGAAAGCGTCATCGAGATTTCCTGGGTGTGCTATCAGCTGACCTTCCCCCACCTCGTGAAGCCTGGATGCGCATCCCATCCCCTCTCTGGTCCCTAATCTCTCCCGGCAAGTCCCCTCTGCGGTCCCTGGCTGCCGCAGCGCCTCCTGGCGCAACACACGGGGCAGCCAGACTCCGACTCCACCCTGCAGGCCAGGCCGCCACGGAGGGGCCTCGCTACTGGCTTTGGAAACTCCGTTTTTCCCACAGTATTTCACATTCATATTACTTTTAACACCCTGTTAGGCAGTAATAACACTGAACCTGCTAAATACTTCCATGCACCAAGTCAGCCCTCCCTCAGTCACAGCCTTCATGGGCCTTCTTCTGGTGAGGAGATGGCTTTCTCAGCCCGTGGCCTTGTAGGCTTCCTTCTCTCCTCTCCTGAGATCTATCTTCAGACCCTATAAAGGTGGTCCTGGTGGTCGCTGCTGGGTGGGAGCACACAGGTATGGAAGAGGTCTTAGCCCTGGCCTACAAGGGCGGGAAAGGGGATGGTTGTTGTGGGGGGAAGAAATGGATGTGGGGACTGTTCAGGTTTTGGTAATTATGTGCTGCTAGCTGGGCGATTGTTCAATGAACAAAGCCTTGCTTCATACCAGGAGCAAGACAAGAAGTAAAACTTGGCCTGCATAGTAAGTCCTACCTTCCCTTCAGGAGCCTGGGGCCCAAGGGGTAGCATCTGGGCACTGAGGGGCCTGGGGTTGGGGTGGGGCCAGAGCCCAAGACCAGGCTCAAGAGCTTCAGAGCAGAGGAGAGGTCAGGCTGGTGAGGAAGCCCAGCTCCCTGCACGGAGTCACTCTTTGGCTGTTGGGTGGCTTCTGTGGAGTGGCACTTGCTCCCAGAGGAAGGGCAGAAGGAGCCTTAGAGTCCAGTGACAGTGCCCTGGACCCCACTGGGCACAGTCAACAATATGGTCCTGGCCCTTCCCTGTGTCCCAGGCCTGGGTTCCCTGTGTGTGCTGCAAGGTATAGTGAGGGGGCACCTAAGCAGGACTGAAGCCGTGGCCCTGAGCTTCAGTCTGAAGAGTCCAGGGAAGTTGAGAATGAGCCTCTGCTGCTCCTCAGGATCCCACCTCAGTTCTTCCATCAAGGGAAGCTATAATATCTGCTTTGGTGGGAGTGGGAAGGAAATAAGTTCTAAGGAGAGTCCCTTATGTGTGAAGCAGTTTGCAGGCTCCATATTGTTTAATCTTCACCAACTGTAAGAGGAGTATTTCCAAACCCTGTGTGTCTGCAAGGAAGCTGAGTTGCAGAGATGAGGGACGTGGCCAGAGCCATGGGTCTGTGCCTCCAAACATACTCCAGGCCCCCTACTACTGTTCAGTAGTAGGTAGTTCTTCTACCACCTACCTACTACATTCTTCTAAGGGCCGAGTCTCCTGGTGACCTTTACAGGGAGTTGAGCTGCCTTCCATGAGCCTCTAATGTGCATTCCTAGAGGCTGATTGAGGTCATGGGAAATTCGGGAGTGGGAACTTGAAGCTTTGGGCACTATTCAAGTTGTAGTGCTTTTCTACCACTTCCTCCAAAATATCCAGGATACTGTGAGTTCCCAGACTCTCTTCAACTCAGGAGCCCAGCATCCATCACATATATTCCTCAGTGTCACTTATTGCGCCCCACCACACCAGCATTGAGATTGAAACTCTAATTCACTGGATTAGTTTCTGCTCTCTCACTAATATCCAACGTGAGCCCAGAGCTCTCCCCTCAGGACTAGGGAGGCCTGGGAAGGGATTCACACGGTTCCTAACTTCCAAGAGCTGCCTCAGTTTTTTCTCCAATTGTCAGGGCTAGAGTTTAGAGTTGGCCTAGTGAGCAGAAGGGACCACCCAACCCTAAGCTGGGAGAGGAAGACTGAGTGTGGGGCCTTGGAAACTAATGCATCAAGTTTTGGTAGTGAAACCCTGGGAGCCCCACCTCCCAAACATCCTTATTTGTGTGTGTCCACCTCCCAGCACTTGTTTGGTGGTTGCCTCTTGGGGTCCTGGGCTCCCCGTTCATCCACAGAGAGGTGTTCTGAAAAACACTTCTAGAGGTGACTCTAGAAAAAATGCTTTAGATTTTGGATTTGAGGCATTGCAGAAGGTATGATGAGCCAGAAGGCAGGGAAGGGGCATGTGCAGGCCTGTGGCAGGAGATGGTTGTGATTTGAGAGTTGCTTAGGGAAGCAATTTTTTCCTGTTTCCTTTCCTACAGAGACAGTCCCAGCCCAGAGCCCCTCCATCCTCTATTCACTTTCTCCATTCCGTTTTTCTTTACTCTCCTGATGCTGAGCCTGGGAAAGAGCATTGTGGAGCAGGAGCCCACATCCTTCTTTTCAGGGCAGTCAGCAGCACAGAGGAGTGGTTCCAGGAGGGCATTAAGGACAAATTGTTTTAAAGAGCCCCTGAAGCCATACTCATCCCTGTTAAGCCCTCTTTTCCCTTCGGGCATGAAGAGGAAGTTCTGGAGCAGTTCCTGAATTTCTGCTTAATCTAAGAGCTCTGGACCCTCATTTCCTCTGGAACACTATTCCAAATCTGGAGGCAGCTAAATGAGTGGTCCTTTAACAGGACTTTTAAAACCCTACAGGGTATGTGAATTCATTTTACAGTCATGGGGGAGTGGGAAAGAGGGAGTGACTATAGTGAGTTCCTAATTGCCAACTAGTAACTAGGAACCCTACCCTGCGATTTTGTTTAGTAAACAGTGATGTATTATCTGACTCTAGTGACTGATAGACAGGTACAAACCAAGTTAGGGAGCCGCAATGCACACGTGGATTTCTCCTTCGTCATCCTCTGCCATCATTTCCACCCCTACGTGTGGCGGGTTGGCCACATTCAACTTTAGGAACACCAAATCCAAGAGACTGAACAGAAACTGGGATTAGGTCGCCAGTTTGGGTTGAACTTGGTTTTTCTTCCCCCGACCAGAATGCCCTAACCCGGAAGTGAAATCTCCTCTCCTTCCAGGGACTCAGTCTGGAAACAGTAAAAATCAAGGCATTCGAGACGGAAATGAAAAGGACCAGAAACTGTAGGAAGAGAAAGGAAAGGGGAAGTAATTGTGCACAACATTCGAAGAGCTTTCAGAACTCTGCCTGAGTTACCAACAACCGAAGCTAAAGCTTGTTTGTCTCCACTTGGCTCGGTTTCTCCTCACGGTTTCTAGAGCGCAGTTCCCTAGCTCAGTATTTCCGCGGTTCTTCGCGTGGGAAGGGCACTTGCAAGCGCGGCTGCTCTCCTTCAGGGCTCTAGCCACCGGCGGTGGTACTGGAGGGGCACCACGCCCGCCGCCTCAGGGGAGATTCTGGGCTGCTCACCGTTCCCGAATAGTCGGACCAGTGATATTATTACAGTTATTCATGACCAAGGTGATTTCTTAAGCCAGTACCAGAAAGAAACGGCTCAAAATGAGAACACTAGAGCAGCTGGGCTGTGCGCGCTGGCTGAGTGGGGATGGCGCCGGCGACAACGCCCCCAGCTGCTGCCTTGGCTCGGCGCCGGCCGACAGGCGCCCGACAGTGGGCATCGAGGCTCGCAGGGTGCAAAGGTGCCGTCCTGGAAGGCAGTGCCGTGAAACGACTAGACTAAGACACTGCTGGCTACCTAAGGAGACTTGTTACCTCCGACTTCCTCCCGGCGGCAGGTTTAAGGTAAGTCTCTCCTTTCCTAAGGATGATATCCCTCCCCCCAAAGCCTGCAGGGGTTCAGACAGTTCCAGGACTCTTGTAATATTAGGAACGTCGCGATGATCCCGCTTGAGCTCTTTGCCAGCGGCTGAGTGGCAAGCGCCTTAATGCATTTCGGGGCCAGGCACGGCTGGGCTGAGTCCTGGCTTCTGGACTCGGTTTGAGCCAGCATCTTGGCCTCGCGAAGTTTGTTTTTACTTTTGAAAATCTGGGCCCTATGCCCAATAAGGGTTTGAAAGTGCCGCTTCTAGCCCTGGTGAGCCTTATCGCTGTGTATTTGTCTTTGGGGAAATCCCCGTCGTTTTTTTTCTAGAAACTTTTCCTAGAAACGCGGGATGCGATGGAACTCCCATCCCCTCTTTCCACGAAATGTGGCTTCCTAGGCGACCCCCTGCCTCCTCTGACCAACGATTCTGGGGTCCCCAAGTCCATCCCTTTGGTCTCATAAGCGATTTGCTCCTAAATTTGCCTTCTCCCACCCAGTGGGCGAGACCTGACCCTTGCATTCTTGGGATTGTGTTCCAGTCTGTTCTATTATTACCCTCCCGCTGCACGTTCAGAAGCCAACATTAGACGGCCCCGCATTAGACCGTCCAAGAGCACCAGAACCTGCGCAAAAACCCAGACTCCTAATGCGAGTGGAGCAAGGTCTCCTATTCACCTGCCAAACGAGCCAGGCCCCACATGCATGACTTAGGGAGCTTGGGAGTGGAAATGATGCAGTGGCCAGCTGGCCACAGGGACCAAGGGGCAACAACAACTGGCCTGTAGAAGAACCCAGGGATTTGGGTCATAGGGAGCCGCCTGGGCTTGGGGTCCTCAGCCCCTCCCCCTGCCTTCACCCACGCAGAGAAGGGTTCAAGATTGGCGGGTACTGGGCCCCTCTCACCGCGTGCTGCTTCCGAGGGAATCCTGCATTTCGCATCAGGCTCTGTGTAAAATTTTTTCACTAAGGAAAGTTAAACATCTTGCATATATTTCCATAATGGTGAGGCCCTAATTACGCCCAGGAGGGCGCTGGGACCATGGAAGACGCTTGCAATTATACATAAAAAGAAAAAAAAAAGTATAGTTTGGACCACTGTGGAGTGACCAGAACTGACAGGTTGGCCACTAGAACGGGGGCACCTGAATCCATTCCAAAAAGGAAGCCTCTGTGTCACCTTGCAGTTGAGAGCTCTAGAGGCAATAGGTCAGTGAGATGGAGCTGCCTCTCTTGGACTCCTTCCTGGGTCCATATTTGGCCCGCACCACATTCAACTGGGACCTAGTAAAAATCTCTTTAGTTTGCAGACTTGGAAAGAGAGGAAGGTTGCCAGGCAACAGAATTGCGGAAACATCCTCTTGGTCACGTGAGATTTACTGCAGATCAGGAAGTTATCTAACTGCCAAAAATCTTCAGACTCCAGAACTCCAAATGTTGACTGTTTCTCACACCTCACCACCAGGGTCTGGGGTGTGCTTCCTTGGGGGTTATCCAGATTGCCTATTCCTTTTCGGCTTCAATCTACCCCCACCTGCCCGGTTGCATTTGGAGATGATTTCCTTTTCTTTCTCCATTCCGGAGACCATGTGGCTCCCATACTTACCTGGGCTGGCTCTTCCCCCACCCACCCTCAGTAAGGGGAATTCCAGATCTCTTGAGGAGGTAAAGCCGGGTTGAGGAAGGGTCAGAAAAAGGAAGCAGAGCCCAGGTCCAGGCATGACATATTATATTCTTCTCTGGTGCCTTTGATTCATTCCAGAAAAAAGTGCAACAGAAGAAGTAATTTTAATGTGCCCCCTCCCTTTTTTCTACTAACGCACTAATACCCAGTTCTGAGCCAGGTTCACGGGCAGAAACTGGCCTTCTGTGGCCTTGGATCCCTGAAAGAGCTGGTAAAGATCTAAGCATACAGTAGGAGCTGGAACAATAGATCATGGCTGACAGACGGATGCTCCGAAGGAAAAGGAGCAATTATTTGAGAGCAACTGTAAATAAAGGTGGGCATGTGTGTAGCCTGTGCCTATCCAGTTAATTTCAAGCTCGTAAACGAGATCACCTCAGGTAGATCAGCTCCTACTTTCAACACAGTGCCCAAACACAAGGGGGCCCACTCCAGCTGACCCACAGAACGGACAGGGCATCAGTGTGATTTCTGCTGACAGTGCACCTCTCCTGACCCGCCAGTCTCTAGGTGACCTGAGTCCGCCCGCCCCAGTTCACCCTCAAGCCAGATTCAACCCAGACAACCAAGACCTTCCTGGAAGCCATAGTGCATAAAAGCTGTGCCTCGTGTGCCTGGTGAAATTCACCCTGACTAATGGGGCACTCGGGCCGTGCTTGAGTACCTGCGAGGACAGGTGGGGCAGGGATGCTACAGTGACGCCCTGGTCTTCCACTTCGGATCCCCCTTCTCTGAGCAGACGCTAACGTGCTTGAGAACTGGGACTTGATCATGACTAACTAGAGAGGCTATAGTGTCACCCACCTGGGTGTTACCGACGGCTAAGGCAGTTTACTGCTCTGTTTTGGCTCTAACCTTCGCCTTGAGGATTTGTAATTAACCACAGGCGCCTACACAGTCCGTGTGGTGCACACCCGGAAGTTCTCGCAGAGACCCGGAAGTGGTGGAAGCTCTGATGCCGCTGCTCTTGCTGGGCAGCCCTCTCCGCTCCGCCCACTCGCGAGGAGCTGGGATTATCGAAGGCTTGCGCCCCGACTCACTTCCAGGACTTCTCTGCCTCTGGGTCGCGGTGGGTGGCAGCCTGGCCCTTCGTATTGCCAGGAAGAGCCCTAGCGGATTTAGGGCGGGCAATGACACCCCACTCCAGTACTCTTGCCTGGAAAATCACATGGACCGAGGAGCCTGGTGGGCTGCAGTCCATGGGGTCGCTAGGAGTCAGACACCACTGAGCAACTTCACTTTCACTTTTCACTTTCATGCATTGGAGAAGGAAATGGCAACCCACTCCAGTGTTCTTGCCTGGAGAATCCCAGGGACCGGGGAGCCTGGTGGGCTGCCGTCTCTGGGGTCGCACAGAGTCGGACACGACTGAAGCGACTTAGCAGCAGCAGCAGAAAGTTACTGGACAGGTAGAGGGAGGCAAAGGGAAGGAGGACTTGACAGTGGGCGCATGAGGGCCCATTTGGTAACTCCTAACTGGGTGTTAGGAGTTAGATGACTGGGTGACTCCTAACTGCCGTCGGTAGGACACCTTGGGTCCAGCCTGGCTGGTGTCCACGACTGGAGAGCCTAGGGACGAGGGTGTCGGGGCAGCGCCTCCATCCACGTGGCTGACCTGCTGGGGGCCTGTGGTCTGGCCTCACCGTTTCCCTGTTTGTGGGTTCAGGCGCAGTTGGAGAAAGAATAATGTCTCTACTTTCAGGAAAAACATCAAAGACTGGGTCTGCGCAATATGGAACACATATGGAAGGGCTCGGAAGGCCGGGCCTGCCAAAACATGTTTCGCAGGATTTTCCTCCTCCTTTTTTGTTTGGGTCCATCCCTGCCCCACCCCCACTCTAGTCTACTTTTTTTTTTTTTTCCTCCCCTAAATGGGAGGGAGCCACCAGCTTAGGTTCCCCGGGAGTCGGGCTTTCACTTGAGGCGGCTGCCGAAGATCCACAAGGACTTTGGGAAGGTGACTTTCACCCACAAGGGACTGTAGGGACCACAGAGCCATGACTCCGCCAGGGACGAGAGCAGAAGTGTCAGGTTGCTTTGCTTTTTACCTGGTAAAAGCAGGTGAGTTTCCTGCTGGTAAGCACTCCCTTAATGTTAAGTTACACCAGCTGAGTCCCAGGCCTGCCTTAGCGCATGGCTCCTGAGATAAGGGCAATTCAATACTTAATGAGTATTGAAGCGAAGGGCGGGCAGGAGCCTGCACACCTGGCTCCAGTTTACTTTTTCACTTCGGTCTAAACAAGATTCGGGGCTTCCTAGGTGGCTCAGTCGGAGAAGGCAATGGCACCCCACTCCAGTGCTCTTGCCTGGAAAAGCCCATGGACGGAGGAGCTTGATAGGCTGCAGTCCATGGGGTTGCTAAGAGCCGTACATGATTAAGCGATTTCACTTTCACTTTCATGCACTGGAAAAGGAAATGGCAACCTACTCCAGTGTTCTTGCCTGGAGAATGCCAGGAACGTGGGAGCCTGGTGGGTTGCTGTCTATGGGGTTGCACAGAGTCCGACAGGACTGAAGTGGCTCAGCAGCAGCAGCAGGTGGCTCAGTGGTAAAGAATCCGCCTCCAATGCAAGAGACGTGGGTTCGATCCCTGGGTAGTGAAGATCCTCTGGAGAAAGAAATGGCAACCCATTCCAGGTTCTTGCCTGGAAAATCCCACAGGCAGAGGTGCCTGGCAGGCTGCATGCCGTCCATGGGGTCACGAAAGAATCACACACGACTTAGGGACTAAACAACAGCAAACAAGATTTATTTAACAGATGCAAAGCTCCTCTTCCTCAACAGATATTTTAACATTATTATTACTACTGGATAATAGTAAATATCACAGTTTTTTCAGTTACCTGAGAGAGGCATGGGACAGTTGGCCCAAAGTTCAGGCAGTTTGCTTCAGGAATTTCTCAAGATAAAATCTCAGCATGTAAGGGGTCATTAAAATGATCTAGTTTCGGCTTCTGAATTTCCCTGAAAATGAACTGAGACCTAACAAGATAGCTACTTGCCCAGGGCACATACTAGGGTGGAACTGGGGAACATGCTCTCTTTGAGCTAAATGCCTCTCAGTTGAAGGACAAGCTGGGTAATTTCTTCTCTCTTCACTACTTCTCATTAAATGGATTCCTGTGATCACCTCTGAAAAATGTTCTCAGGTTATTCCTCAGCAAATTTACATGTAGAGTTGGTATTAAAGGCAGGGGTAAATTTTGGGGGGCTCCCTTTTAAAAGCAGATCCATGCTGTCACCAGCACGTGCAGCTTTTTCTAATGTATTATTGATGATGGTGGGGAAGGAAACATGCCACACATGGAGCATTAAACATGAATCTCACTGAATCTTCCAGTACCTAGTGACTTATAATTTGCCCCCACCTGGACCAGTGGGCAAAGTATCTGACAAGCAGTTAGAAAATCTGGACTTTCCACCTGGCTTTGCCATCAACCTGCTGCATGTCTGGACCAGTCAGTTTCTCTGGAGCTATTTGCACATACTTTTAATTTTTATATATACACATATTTTAATCTTTATTTACTTATATGTGTGTGCTATATATTTGTGTATATACATATGCATGTATATATGTCATTCATTAAAAATTTTTTTAACCAGTGTAATTTCTTTACAATGTTGTGTTTCTGCTGTACAACAATGCATATTTCATTTTTAATCTTGGTAATCTGTTGATTCATAAGTCATTTGTTTTTATGTTGTCTGATGCTATTGTGTATATCAACATACAGTGAGTCCCTTACTCATAGCAGATGGAGAAGCAGCAGAACCAGCTATGCTGCTGCTGCTGCTGCTGCTAAGTCGCTTCAGTCGTGTCCGACTCTGTGCGACCCCAGAGACAGCAGCCCACCAGGCTCCCCGTCCCTGGGATTCTCCAGGCAAAACACTGGAGTAGGTTGCCATTTCCTTCTCCAATGCATGAAAGTGAAAAGTGAAAGTGAAGTTGCTCAGTCATGTCCAACTCTCAGTGACCATGGACTGCAGCCCACCAGGCTCCTCCGTCCATGGGATTTTCCAGGCAAGAGTACTGGACTGGGGTGCCATTGCCTTCTCTGGAACCAACTATAGCACCCTGCTTATTCTTGTATTAAGTATGCAATGAGTGTTAAACTTGCAAAGTGCTTTAGTGTTGCTTCTGCCCTCTTCTTGCAGATGAGCATAGGAGCCCAGAGAGTTGATTTCTCCAGGTTGCACAGCTGGAGAGCCCAGGATTGCTTCTTGCTCTGTGCCACATTCCTCTGTGAAAATTTTTACAGAGACAGGTCTCTAGGAGCCAACCATCTGCACCCCTCACCCCATTTTCTTATTCAGAACAGCAATACCTGAACCAGAATATAACAGTCTTGGGTTCAGGAGTTCAAAATTAAAGCAAAACTCAAAGTCAGCACCTTGTCACTTGTGCTGTGTTCTTTTAAAGATACCAACTCTGTTGTGTGAATTTTGAGCCCACAAGGACCTTTGGGACAAGGTTATAGTTCCTCTAATGAGGATACAGTGACAAGTCTCAGTTGTTTTAGAGTGTTGAACTCAGTGTAAGAGACTTAGAAATCCATGATCAAATAAAGAAGCAACATAAAAATTAACAAATTTATAAAGTAAAGTCAATGTTAAGAAGTGATCCTTCTCCCTCACACAACAGACGCCCAGATTATCAACAGTAGGGGCAAGTGGAAGAGCTAACAAAGGAGTTATTCACTATTAATGATGAGATGGTAAAGCTGCTCTTGCTTGCTTTAGGGAAGCACCTTCTTGATGTGAGATATGATGTGGGGAGCTGTCTGCCATGTTGGAAATTAAGTCTGGGCACTTTCTCCTGTTTCGACTGACCTTGATGAGCCTGGCTGGAATCCAGGGGTATGTAGTGCAACAAGCAGTTTCTCTGCACTGAAGCTGTCTCTGCCTCTGTCACCCGCAGGCTGGGAGACCTTGACAGCTTGGAGGCTAAAAGAACCCCACAGAGCACTAGGGCTGTGCGGTGTCCCTCAGCAAAGACCTTACATCTGTGGGGATGGACTGCCAGCCCAGACAACAACTACTGGCTCTTGTCCTGGAGCAAAGATACTCACCTTCCATGTTTGAGTCTGGCTGATTATGTAAGGCATTCATTGCAACTCTAGCTAGAGCTCTCCAGCCCCTCCTGGTAAACCTCATCCTCAGGGTCCTGTTCTAGAACTTTTTCTCTGCTGATATGAAAATCTCTCCCTGGGCAGTAGTCAGTCTAATCTAATCTAATCTCAGGAGTATCCCTGAGGTTGTTATAAGAACTAAATGAGAAAATCTAATAGTAAGTACTAGATGCATGTTAGCAGTTATTATCATCACTGGTACTATTTTTAGCCATTCTGTGGTCACAGATGATGTTGATGGCAGATTTTTCTACAATTCAAGCCTTTTCTAGGAGCACTAGACCTGAATATCCAACCCCGTACAGGAGGGTATTGCCATATCCTAAGTGGATGTACTTAGATTTTTAAAATTCACCATTCTCAAAATGGAATATAGTTGTAGTCCCTGTTGCAACTCATCGTCTGGTCTAGTCTCTGTGAATGGCACTGACAACAGTCAGGGGCTAGGCCAGTAACCTGGCAACCATCGCCAGTTCCTCCTATTATCTTTCAAATCCGCTTTCTTCACCTGCCCCCGCCTCCTGCCTTAGTAATGACAGGTACTGACCATGCCCGCATCATTCCGTCATTTCTCCCTCACCAGTGTGCACTTCAGTTTGACCTTGAAGCAGCCAGAGTCGTCATTATATAATGTAATGTGATCATATCATTTCCCGACTGTAAGTCTTTCGTTCACTTCCCACAAACTTTCAGGAAAATGTAAACGTGAGCATGTGACGCTCCTTACATAACATCTGTTTTCTCGTCACTTTCCCTTCTCACACGCGGAAGCCTGGCTCTGCTGACCAGCAATGGACACCAGTGGTTTTCTGCCTTTGTGTCTCCGCATGTGCTGTCTCCCTCCCCTGTGCACCCCTCCCTCCTCCCCCACAAGGTAGAAGGATGTCATTCTGTTGGTTCTTCAGGATTCAGCCTGGGTGTCTTCTCTTTTAGGAAGTCTTCACTAAGCCTCAGGCTGAGTACGGAGTTTATATTCTACAGGATTGTAATTTCTCTCTCTTCCACCAAGTGAGTTCCCAAGGGCAGTAGAACAAGTCTTTAATCTTGATGGCCACAGTGCTTTACTGGTGTATAGAAGGTGTCCATCACATATTTGCTGAATATGAGAATGGCCCGGAACTAGAATAAATATATTTGGTTTTATAGCTGCTTTTATTCTGATTCAAAGCCATTCTCACTTTCAGTAAATATGTGATAGACACCAACACAACATTTTTTCGAAGCTGCAGGTTTTTCACCTGTAAAATGGGGACAAATGATGCCCCCTAATGTTGTGAGGATTAATGAAAAGTGAATGTAAAAGTCTGCTATAAAGTGTATAGCACGGTACCTGAGTCGTTATAATAAATGCAAACCCGTATTTCCATACGTGCACGTAATGTGTGCATTTATATGCATCCATGTGTCTGTTGGTGCACCTGCATGCTTACTTGGAAAAACAGCTTCCAAAACCTTCACTGCTCTTGATCCCCCCTGAACAGACCTGCTGAAGTAGGTGGGTAGATAATTTTGATAAGTAGTCCAGTTTTAATAGCAGTGCTGTCCAGCTAGCAGTCCTATGAATTCATCACATCCATACACACAAATGCAAACAGTGCAAATTTATAGGGCACTGAACAGGTATTAGAATCCACTACAGCTTTTATTACGGCTGTTACTGCTTTCTCTACTAAAGCCTTTATGTTGAAAGCACTTCCCAGCCGGGCTTTTGTCTTATTTTCACATCAGTTACTGAACGCGTGGTTTTCCCAGTTTGCGTGCCAAGGGGTCCCTTCCCTGTTCCAGTGCTCAGCTGGGTGGGTAGCAGAGCCTGTCGTCTTTCCGTTCCCGGAGGTCGATGGAGGAAGTTTGTGCAGAATAGGTGATCGGTAAAATCCGCCAGAACCCATGAAGGCGTAAATCGACCGGTGCTTGTTTATAATGCTCTGAGTTGCCACCATTATCTCTGCGCTTCGGGCCTGCCCTGATTGTGGAATCTGCTCTTCTAACGTCAGTAGCGGGGGAAATTCTTGGTCTTTCGTTTCCCGGGAGGGTAACTGCCTCTCCTTCCGCAGCGCGGGTTGCCAGCTGCCCGGTTGCCCCGGGGCTTTGAAGTGGGAGGCGCTCCGGGGCGGCTTGCCTCCTTGGTGCCCGCAGCCCCTCGCCCACCTCCTCGACCTCCTGCCTCCCGTTCTGCTCTGAAAAGCCAGGTGGCGCCAGCCCACAATCCCTGCCGGAGTGGAGGGCGCGGAGTTGGAAGGCAGGCAGGCTGGGCTGGCGCTCCCTCCCCTGCGCACCCCTGGAGGGATACGAGGTGTCCTGTGTGCCACATGCAGCTTGGGGAATGGAAGTAATTAAAGCCATGAGGTTTCTGGCTTTTCACGGTGTTTTCAGTGGGTTTTGATTTGGGGAAGGAGGGCGAGGAGTGGGGCAGGCCTGTTCCAGTCTCGCAGCATCCTGTGTCCGCCTGTCTGTGCTGCAGATGACGCGCGCAGGCGCGGGCAGGGTCGGAGGCCTGGTGTCCTGAGCCAGGCATAACTGTGCTGAGTGACAGAGCCCTGAAGGCAGGTCCTAAAGAGGCAGACCCAACCCAGCTGTGAAAAGAGGGCTTTGAGCTTCCCTCACACGACAGCTGAGGGTCTGACTCTATTAGGGAAGGCACACGTTTCAACTTTCGAACCCCATTCTTTATCCTTGAAGTGTTTCCAGGCTTTGAACTACTGTCATTTAACAGGGAGAAGAGAGAAACTCCATTATGTGATTATTATAGATTTACTTGATTTAAACCAAACTTCATTGAACAGAAATATTGGTTGAAACTTAGAAAATAACCACTTATCTGCTAATGAGAATTTAGCCATCTACACGTTTCAAATCATCACCAAATTTTAAGTTAAGATGAATCCAATAAAAGTAATTTTCTGGTATTTATTGGAAAGCTAGGAACACAGAGTTGGTATTATGGCCTGTAGCAATTTTAGAGCTTTAATAGAAATGACAGTAACACATATGCAAACACATGGAGCTCTCAGCAATGTGGGTCATGATGATAGTGCGCTACTAATGCTGCCTTTTCTGTGATGCTGCTGGTATGTTTGTTACAGTGTGGACTTCAGAACAGTGTTTTTCATACTGCAGGTTGCTATCCATTAGTAACTCGTGAAATTAGTAATGTGCAATTTGATTAGCAGTTTTAAAGTGGCATAGAAAAGAAGTTTTCCCCATGTGTGTATATACATGTATACTGAGTCACAATGCAAAATATACTTCTTGTCATGGATTACATTAAAAAGTGAGAGTGATAGTGGTAGAGAAATCCAACAAGGGCCCCATCAGTGTTATGCTCCTGGAGTTTGGGGTGCAAGGCTGGGGCTCCTGCTGCCCTGCGGTGAGCTGGAGGGTATGTGCCCTCTTGCAGACCTGGCACTGAGCATGATCCTCAGAGAAAATGAGATCGGGAGATGAGGATTCCGTTTTTCAAATCTCAGCCCTGTGGGTTTTTTCCTGTTTATAAAAGTAATACATGATAAGAGATCATGTCAGATCTCAGGCCCCAGGAAAAAGATTGGCATGGAAGAGTGAGATGGAGCCCCAGGCCTCAAGGGGAAGGTGGCAATGGGAAGATGGGCATATAGCAGAAGCCTGCTTATTCAGTCTGGGTGTGGAGGGGAGGGCGGCGGGAGCCAGACATTGGAAAGGGAAGTCTTCATCTTAGCTTATCTTAGCAGGGGAAGGTAGAAAGAATAGTCTTAAACCAATTCCCAAGCTCAGGAACCGACCCTGGGCATGAGGAATGCTTTTGTCCCTGATCTTCCTCTCTGCCCCAGTGTCTAAGAGGAACAGATGCTTCAGGACCCTGATTAAACTGTATGTACTAGAGGGCAGGTCTTGTGTGTTAAGAGTCAATCTCCTGTTTCCTGGTTAGGAGCCTGCCCTGTATGACACCAGGCATATCAACCAAGGTTCTCTTTTTCCACTCCAGATACTTGGATAGGTTATCTGAGCCAGACACAGATTGGATGTGGCCTTCCTTCTCTGTCTTCTCTGCATTCATGCTGATTATGGCTTTAACCCTATCTCATGTGGTCAGCCAGAGGGAAAGGGGACATAGGCTTAGACTTTGGGGTAATGGACCTAGCCCAGGCTCTATCTGAGCCTGACCGGGACCTCTGCTGAAGTATATGCTGTGTTCACCACTAGTAATCTAGTGGGCCTTGTTTCCACTTTCTATTGCTCCAGAAATGCCTAGTTTCCAACTGCAGGGGTTCTGAAACTTCAGGGTGCAGCAGAAGCAGCTGGAGGGCATTTTTAGGCTGCAGATTACTCTGCTCCACTCCCGCTTTGATGCACCGGCCTGGGGTGCATTTCTAACAAGTTGCCAAGTGAAGCTGATGCTGCTAGCCCAGGACCAGACCCTGAGAACCAGTAGTCTGTAGACTCTTGGGAAGGGGTTTGGGGGAGAAGGTGACTGGCAGGGCAAGATGAAAGCCCTCCTGAGATCTTGTCCTTAATACCACCTTACTTCCATGAACCCTGCTCCCCCAACCCCAAGCCAGTCCCCTAACACTCAAGGCTGCTGAGGGGATCAGATCTGGAGGAGAGTGACTCAGTAACACTGGCTCTGAGTGGTGTATCTGGGGACTCTCCATCTTGAGGGGACTCCAGAGGGTTCCAGGTATCTTCCTCTTGGTAGGCCACTAAGGATGTGGATGACTGTCCCTGGAGGAGAGCCCTGCCCATGCCTGTGGTACTCCTTGTGCTGGGGACCCAGGGTACATAGACTAGAATTCCCAGGACATCTGCAGCAAGAGGCAGGATGCAGGGCAGGTTCTGATAATGAAGTGCAGTCACATCGCATTTGAAAGGCAGACAAGAGGAAGATACTTGTCTTTCCTCAGCTGTGGGGGTGTCTAAGAGGGCTCTGGAAGGTGGGCGTTTGGGCAGTGGCCCCATCCCATTGCCGACTGCTTGTTCCCCAGCCTAGAGGGTGTGGGGGCTCTCATGGTGGCTGTTCCTCCAGCCCTTCCATGTCTACGCTACTTAAGAGACTGTATTTTCGATTTCCAGCCTGAGGCTAAACAACTAGTTACTTGAGCAAGTTGGCCTGGCTCAGTATGAACTGGTTGCTAGATGGACGATGAGGATCCCAGCCACAGTGGGGCCGCTTCCTCTGTCCACCTTGCTGCCTAAGCCCCACCCTAACACCCTGAACCTGCAGATAGTATTCTGGAGCTGATTCTCTGGCTCAGCAATTCTTCCTGAGCACAGGCAAGACTGAATCTGTCACTTACTAATTTTTTCCAGAAGGACTTGGTTGCTCTGCTACCGTCCCACTGCTCTTGGGCACAGTGCCCCTCCCTGCAGGGGGAGACCTCCCCACTGTGCCATGCTCTGGTGTGACCCTGTGAACTGGCTCTTGCCAGTGAAGTGGGAGTGGAACTGACTGCCCTTGGTCTTTAGTCCCTCTGACTGCAGGTCAACCATGATGCAGATAGAGGCGGCTCCCCAGCCAGGGCCCCAAAATGATGATGACGCTGCAGGAACCCAGGAGGGACATGGTGCTAACACCCTCAAAAAATATTAATTCTCTAGTAGTTAATTGAGTTCTGTGAAGTAGTTGGGATTTTAGAGGCCTCATAGGTTGTACCTCTCACCCCAGCTAAGGTTTGGTCCAAAAGAGCCAGTGGTTCTTCCAGATGCACCCACGGGCTAGGTCAGGGAAGGGTGCAGGGAGTTACTCCAAAGGCAGTCCTGTTACCTGAAAACTTTGGGGTGGGGAAATAGAGGTTTCCAAAGGGATTTCGTTACTGTAGAATTATATCACTCTCAGTATCTGAAAGGATTTGCCAGAAATAGAAATATAAGGAGAGGCTATAAACGCGTTAATTCTCATCTCATTTTCATTCTTGCATATTTGAAGGCCTAGGGAGACCATTCAAGTGACGGATCAAGGCATTAAATAAAATTTTAAGCAACGGTAATCCTATCCAATAGAGTTTCAGCTCCTTACTAGGTGAACTGTGGCCAGAACATTAACAGGGTGGACTCTCTGCCAAGACATCCCTGGCTCCTCGTTAACTGAGGTCTGTGGCTCCCAGAACAGTGCTCTGCCCTGGCTGCCGAGCCTCGGGAAACTGGGTTGTTTTGAAACCCACTGCTCTTAATGAAGCAGTTCCTGGCCCTGAAATGTGCGGAAAAATATCTAAAAGTGCAACGAAAAACTGGTCTGTTGAAAAGCTAATGACCTTTCCAGGGTTGATTTTTAAATAATAGATTTGTTTTATTTGACACTTTGGTAAATGATTTAATAAAATATAACAAGGTCAGAGAAATTGCTCAGTACATTTCATGTCCTGAAGCCTGGAATATCTGAACCCTGTGCTCGCAAACAAGCATCATTATTAGTGAAAATTTTGCTGTAAAATTTTGCATGGACTGTTTTGGAGTGTCAGACTTCTAGGCGCTATCACAGAGTTGGCAAGGTTCAAGAGATCTTTTTTTACTGACTTAATAACATTTTTCTTTATTGTCTCCATAATCACCTGCTTTATGAACTGTGGCTAGAGCAGATGTTGCAACTGGTAATTTTCTTAGAACCCAAATGCATTTATATTTTTCCATCTTTTGATTTTCATCATTTCTGGGAATTGTTAGTAGATGGAAAAAAAGAGAATACATTATAAACAATTCAAAACACTAAAAACAAAATTCCTTGGACCTTTTACAGATACCACACATGCAAATAAATGTGGCTTTGCATTCCAATGACATTTGAGTGGGGATTACATTTTCCTCATTAACCTCTTTCTTAACCAAACAGTATTGTTTTTCAAGTCTGTTTTATTGAAATCAAGTTTGACATTTTAAATTAATTCACATTGACTCAGTTCAAGTGAAGAGGCAGAATGTCTTCTTTTGATCCCAGTCATTTGTGCAGTCCTGGTTGAACTGTGCAAAGTAGGAATGCCTCCTGGTTTAGGATGAAATTGGGAGGTTGATTGTATTGCTCGCAAAACCAAAACATCAGGGTACTAAGTATGTTTTTTTCCCATCCTACTAAGGAGAGAGGTAGGAAAAGCAATCGTGGATGCACACCTCAGATTGGAGGTGCTTATTTTCTGAAAGTGAAAGTGTTAGTTGCTCAGTCATGTCTGACTCTTTTTGACCCCATGGACTGTAGCTTACCAGGCTCCTCTCTCCATGGAATTCTCCAGGCAAGAATACTGGATTGGGGTGCCATTTTCACCTCCAGGGGATCTTCCCAACCCAGGGATTGAACCCAGGTCTCCTGCATTGCAGGCAGATTCTTTATCATCTGAGCCACTGATGGCAAGCTATTTGTAAGATGGATATACTTACTTCTAATTGAAGAAGCACACAATTTGTCTTCCTTTGGTCATAACCAGTGATTTCTCTGCTAATAAGTGGACTTAATTTGAAGCAGTGGGAGTCTTCTCTTTTCTCCAGGAAAAGTCAACAGAGTTGTTTAGAAAGACTTCACAATTTTGGTAGGAACAGAAATCTAACGAGGTTTTACTTAAACTTGTATAAACACTTAGGCATGTATCTGCAATTCTTGCCCTGTCACAGAACAAAGGTATACATCATTTTCAGTGTGGATATTTGGCAGTAGATGGTGAAATATTTTGGAGTAGGAAATCACAACGCACTCCAGTACTCTTTGCCTGGAAAATTCCATGGACAGAGGAGCCTGGTAGGCTACGATTCATGAGGTCACAAAGAGTTGGACGCAACTGAGTGAGCATGCACACACAGTGAAATATTTGGGTATTTAGGTATTCTAAGTAAAATGAGAGAGGTTAAAATAAGTCCGGGTCTGAGTTACACGCGCCAATTTTAGGAAACCTTGTAGCAGTTGTCTTTGCTCTGCTGTTTGTACTCTCTTGTTTTGTCAGGGTTTCTTTTTCATTCCTCCCTCTTCTCATGCATTGTTTTTAGCTCCTATAATTCTAGCTCAAGATGGCATGAGTTAGAGTTGGAAAGAGAAGCAACACTAGTTTTCTTAGTGTCCACAGTTTCAGAACACACCCTTTCATGCTATTTGACACCGTTTTCTACGTGTGTGCTTTCTTTAGGGGAAAATACATTATTGAGAGTTTGTCGGATGATACCGTATTGCAAAATGTTTGCAAAACTGAATTGTTGACAAAATGCATGTGATTCCGAAAGGGCCTGCTTGATTGAAAGCAGTTGCAGTATTTCAGCATGAGAATACTGCTCATTCTTTTCTGCTGTTTTTCTCTTTTGGATTTGACAAAGCATACCCCTGGACTTCTGCTGTCCACAGACAGCAGTTTCTACACTGGTAACTTAGAACGGATTAGAGCTAAGGTTTCAAAACTCTCTATGCCTTCTACTCCTGGAGTGAGCATTCAGGAGAATCACTCTCCTATGATAAACTCTGGAATCAATCTCCTATGACCAATTCACAGGAAGCTGAATTCCCTTGCATGCCCACAGTGTCTCACACCACCTACTGAGTGGTGTAATCACGAGAGGGTAGTCCTAGCGTGTGCTTTGGTCATCATGATACAACTGTGCCCTCAGTAGGTCCTTTGAGAAGATGCTCATTCAGAACTGATTTGCTGTTCACGCCTTAGCACCCAACTTGGCTGACACTTAGCCTATGTCTGCGAATGAAACTAGAATCAGTTCTGCCACTAATTATAATAGAAACAAGGCAATTCCATCATGAAAGCACAATAGCCTCATGAAAAATTGCATTTGCATACTTGGGGATAATAATTGGGATGTTTAAAAAAATTTTAAAGCCCAAAAAAGTAGTGTATGTGATATATGGTGAGAGAGAATTCTTCAAAAATATAATGTATTTTACATCTCAGTTGTCTTTTGGCTAACACAGAATTAGCATCCTGAAAATCGACCAAAGAAGGAGAAAAATATAGCTATATTTTTCATTTTCAATACACTTTCTTTGTCAAATTACTCTCTTAATTAATAAGGAAAACCATCCACAGCAACGTAGTTCATCTGTATTTGGAATTTCAGAAAAGTTACTGTCCCCAACTGTCTTCTGAACTTTTCAAAGAACTTTTTTGTTGAGCTTCATCTTGTTTAAAGATGTTAGAGCTGCATTGAAATTAATATCAACAATCAGAAAGTAATATCACAGCTCTGGTTGTCATTATCCTGTTTAGACATGCTAGAACTGGATTGCCTGTGTTAGCTTAATGGGTTAGAGAAGAGAAGTGTTAAGATTCATCATGATGGGGGCTTCAACTGCCCTGGCATTGCCAGATGCCTCATTTTCTAAACTCAGAACAGCTGATAAATTCATAATTCACCGTAATTACTGTTCTCAGCCATATTTGGCTGTTAGAATAATCCCCAAAATTTTTTTAACGGGTAGGGCAGGCTCCACCCATTCTAATTAAAGCAGAATCTCTAGGAGTGGGGCCCCAGACATTGTTTGTTTGTTTTTTTAAATGTCCCTGCCCCCAAGTGATTCCAGTATGCAGCGAGGTTGAGAATCACTAACCCACATGATAATTTCATCTTTCAGAAGGGAGAGGATTAACACTCTGCTTCTAATTCTGGCCAACTCAGAGGCCCTGCATGGAAAATCAGAAGTGACAGGAATCCTGGAAGAGGGCCACCTGGCCATCAGAAAATTCCAGAGGGATGTGGTCACTGCCAGACACACTCAGTTAGTTTGAGTTTTAAAATATCTCAGGAAATTATAAAAGCTTGACTTTGACCCTTTGGTCTCCCCTGGTCTGAGAGTCCAAAAAGAAGCAGGGGAGAGTCCTCAGAATGAAATTCTGATGCTACAATTGTGAATGGCCCAAAGCAAGGGCTGTTAGCCAAGGGGAAGAAAAGAAGAAAAGGGAAGGGGGCAGCCAAAAAGATTTACTATCTTTGTGCAGGAAGCTGGCTGTTGAGATCAGATATGTTTTTCAATAGTGTATATAAATGTGAAATATGATCTGAGAAACAAGCATGGATACAAAAAATCTGTCAAGAACATGTGAGAAAAGAGTCAGAAAGACTAAATCCAGAAGGAGTCCACCATTCCTGATGATGAAGAGGGTCATTTGAAAAAAAGCAACTACGGAAGCCACACAGGGCTGGATGGCGTTTCAGCCAGGTTATGTCAGCAGGAAAGGCACAGGGTGACCACACCCTCAAACTGTTTCACACTGTAGAAAGGATGGGACAGAGTTTGGTTAAAAGGGCTTGAAGAATAAGATCACTTAGGAGCAAATGCTTGCTGACGTAAATAAGTTCAAACACTTCTCTGGAAATAACAAACTGGAATATTAATATAATTTTCAGATGAAATTGCTTTAATCTTTAAAAATAAGAATGTAAGATGAGCCTGAGGACTGTTCCACATTTTTTTTAAGAGGAAAGTAGAAAACACCTTTGAAGTATACACTCAAAGACCTGCTGATTCTTCAGTTCAGTAATTCTAGGACATACTTTAAAATGCAATTTTAATACAGGACTTGCCACATTAACTCATACCAATGATGTAGTTAACAGAGCAGAGACAAGGAATTATAACCTTTTAAATAATCGAATTCAAATTCAGAAGTTCAATAAAGAGAATTTTATAAAAGCTGAAAACCCTCTTGGAATAGTTAAATAATACATTATAACTGACCACCCCAAAACTCTGTGGCTTATAACACTATTAATTTGCTCACAATTCTGTTTTCCTGGGCCCAACTGGCTAGTTTTGTCTGGTGTCCCTCAGGCAGCTTCAGTCATCTTTAGCTAGACTGAGGCTGGATAGACCAGGACAGCTTCAGCCACATGTCTGGTGGTCATTGCTGGCTGCCAGCTGCACCACAGCTCTGCCTCAGGGTGCAGGGCTCGTTTACATGGTGGCAGCCTTCCAAGAGAACAAGGGCAGAAGCTGCAAGGTCAAGGCTTACAAGTCACATACCATCACTTCTGCCTCATTCTGTTGCTCAGGGCGAGTCACAAGGCCAACCCAGACCAGGGGACAGGGAATCAGATAATACCCTTCGATGAGAGTTGTTGCAATTTGTATGTCTTATCTACCATCCTCTCCTCAGAAAAATGCTTCTATACTAATATGCACGAAATAGTTTACTTTCAGGGGATCCACAGACCCTTGCAATCCATGTTAAGGGTCTTTATTCTAACCATTGGCCTATTTAAACAAGGAAATTAAAGTCCAAAGACACTAAGGACTGTTTGTATAGGACACAAGCATTGCAGAGTGGGCTGTCACATAAGTTTCATAACTCCCAAGCCTGTGCTATTTTCATCCTGCCCAGTTGATAATAACCTCATTATTATCGGAAGGGAACTTTAGTGATTTCAGAAGTCAACTTTGACTCCCAAATCTGGACAACAATTCACCTGAAATGTATACAGTAGAATGTAAGTATTGAATATTTGATCTCATATTCTACACATACATCCAGGGAGGAAAATTGACTGGCTAAAATAGATGTGGGGATTGAATCTGCCTGCAACGCAGGAGACCTGGGTTTGATCTCTGGGTCCGGAAGATCTCCTGGAGAAGGAAATGGCAATCCACTCCAGTATTCTTGCCTGGAGAATTCCATGGACAGAGGAGCCTTGTGGGCTACAGTCCACGGGGTCACAAAGAGTCAGACATAACTGAGCAACTAAAACTACACCACTGTGCTATTGTTTTATTAATTTGTAAACTGGCATAACTGTTTTATAAGTTAATGGACAGTTCCTTACATGTGGGTCTTTTTTTTACCAACAGCTATTCTTTATGCTTCAACTTACTCATGCTGAAAAGTTGATAATTTGAGATTAGCAAGATTCTTTTCACTTTTACACCATCTATTTAAAAAATGCATTAACAAAAATAGCACATTTTCAGTTATAGTGATATTTACCAGTCACTGTTACCATTCAATTTTTTGTTTTTCCTCATAAAGACAATTAAAGGGAAGTTGATGTGGTTTAGTTTAAATTATTGCCTTTTGTTGTTGCCAGTGGATGACTTTATGTGAAAACTGCAGATTTTACTTAAAATTTATATTAACCATTAGTATTTTATTCATTATTTTATTTTTTGGTAAATTTGGCAGGTGGATCTGGTCCAGATGGATGGAGAGAAATGAATTAGCTTTGAAACATTTAATTTTCAGAAATTATTGACTCATGAAGTTATGGGGTTTTTTTAAAAAAAAACTTTTTATCATAAAATATTCAAGCATGAAGAGAAATAGAAAAAAGTACAATGGACACCCATAATCCCATTCTTTTAATCCATAACTGTCATTATTTTGCCATCTTTGCTTCATCTGTGTTCTGTTGTTATTAGGCCATTTTAAAGTCAGTCACCCCCAAGCACTTCAGCATACATCCCCCAGAAATGAGAACATCCCCTTACATCATCCACTTAATAAATTATTTCCCATACCTAGTCCATATTCAAATTGTAACCTGGGCTTTATAGAATGTTTTTTCCAATTTAGAATCCAATCAAAGAACACATGTTGCAGTTGGTCTGTCTTCAGTTTCTCTTTATCCAAAATAGCACACACACACACACACACACACACACACACCACTTTCCCATGTTCCTGACTTTTAGAAGAGGCTACGTCAGTTGTCTTTTAGAATCCCCTAATTCTGGACTTTTCTTCCAAGGAGTAAGCATTACTTTGCCGACTAAGATCCATCTAGTCAAGGCTATGGTTTTTCCTGTGGTCATGTATGGATGTGAGAGTTGGACTGTGAAGAAGGCCGAGCACCGAAGAATGGATGCTTTTGAACTGTGGTGTTGGAGAAGACTCTTCAGAGTCCCTTGGACTGCAAGGAGATCCAACCAGTCCATTGTGAAGGAGAACAGCCCTGGGATTTCTTTGGAAGGAATGATGCTAAAGCTGAAACTCCAGTACTTTGGCCACCTCATGGGAAGCGTTGACTCATTGGAAAAGACTCTGATGCTGGCAGGGATTGGGGGCAGGAGGAGAAGGGGACGACCGAGGATGAGATGGCTGGATGGCATCACGGACTCGATGGACATGAATCTGAGGGAACTCCGGGAGTTGGTGATGGACAGGGAGGCCTGGCGTGCTGCAATTCATGGGGTCGCAAAGAGTCAGACACAACTGAGCGACTGAACTGAACTGAACTGAATTCTGGACTTTTTGGATTCTTTCTTTGTGTGGTTTAACACATTCCTTCATGTTCAATATGTCCTGTAGAGTCTCTATGAGGCTCAGGTTACACATTTGAAGAATATTCCACACATGGGAGCATGTGCTGCATCGTGCGTGATGCCAGCTGGGTACTAAGCCTGGCCGCCATGTTATTACTGATGTCCAGTTTGACCCCTGAGTTAAGGTGATGATCTGTCTCCATTTGTAAGGTAGGTTTTCCCTTTGTCAATTAGCAAATCATCAGTGGAGCCATGAAAATATCCAGTTCCCTAAAGTTAGTCTTTTTTTAAAGCATACCTCACTGTGCTTTCTATTTTAATAAAGAATTATATTTGGTTTTTCAACACTCTCATCGAGTTGGTATATTCAACTTAAGATTATGAAAACAAATCAATGTCTGCGTTAAGCCAGTAGGTAATTATTCATTCTCTCCCTCCTGTCTCTGTCATTCTTGGCACCATTCTGGCTCACAGTGGTGCATACCTGGCATGCATACCTGGGTAGTACATTGGCCATCATTTGGTTCCCAGAACTGAGCGTTGTAGTTTCCTCATCCACTCTTGGTATTTTATGGTTGCTCCATGCCTGTGTTCAGACCTAGAGCTATGTAAACTGCTGCAGACCTGAATGACATATTGTCCTGAGTAATGAAATGAGATCCTGGCAGGACCCAGTGACCAAGAAGGTGGGCTTTCCCAAAGGTATACGATGGCTGCTGGACTCTGACCATCAGTGAATTGAGCCACACACTGGATTTGAAATGGAGGTCCCTCAAAGTGACTTGTTTTTTTTTAACAAGGTCAAAAGACATGAATGAAAGCATAGCAGTAACCAAACATGGTGGTATGAAGCCTAATTAGGAATAGACAATGATTTCTAAAATCTGTGTCTGTTCATTCTCTTTCTTCATTTGTTTTTGTTTCACTCTCATCTGTGATCCATTTGCCTTTCGTCATCTTCTACCATGGCTTCTGCAAGAATATCCGTCTTGAAATGTCCAGCATGGCTTGCACCCACTTCAAACATTGTTTAAAATCTCATTTATTATTTTGCACTGCGGTCTCACTTAAAAGCCAGGTTACTGAAACTGCAGAGCACATACCTTTAATTCCTAGGGTTAGAAGGAGAAAGAGAGAGCGTGGGAGGAGGGGATGAGCTAAAACTGTGAGACGTTCCACAACAGACATGCCAGGAAAATAAGAAAATTCAGAAGCCTTACAGGCAACTAAAATCTCTAGATGCAAGGAAACTGGGAACTGCTCAAACCTGGGCTCTCAGTAGAGTATAGAAATGTGATGAAGACCAGGGCTGGTATTTTTTTTTTCCCCCAACAAGAGGTTAGTTACTTAAGGACCACATTCCCAGGATTAGAAGGATTTGCCTGAATAGCCAAGGGAACACTTATCTGCAGTTGAACTAGTGAAATGAAGATGGGGATTCTGTGCAAGCTGCCTGTTACAGGAGACTATATTTAGAACTTGAAATCGGCACTGGGAATAATCATATTAGATTGATATGAGCAGATGAAAGCTATATTAAGTAGGAATTATGTTTTGCTAATTAGCTTAAATTTTCAGATACTAAAATCCAGGTGTTTGGGGGAGCCCCTAGGGTTTAGCATTTCCTCTAAAGAAAAACAAACACAAGACCATGTGGGGGACATCTCAGGCCAGGAACTTAATCATACTCATTCAGCTTGGTTCCTTCCTTCGTGCCCAAATAGAAAACAGGGACCTGCAGTAGAAAACTGGGCTTCCCTGGTGGCTCAGTAACAAAGAATCCACCTGCAGTGCGAGAGATGTGGGTTCAGTCCCTTGGTCGGGAAGATCCCCTGGAGAAGGAAATGGCAACCCACTCCAACATCCTTGCCTGGGAAATCCCATGGACAGAGGAGCCTAGTGGGCTATAGTCCATGGGGTTGCAGAGAGTCAGATGACTTAGCGATGAAGCGAGAAATATAGAACATTGCATTAGTTTTCAGGTGTACAGTAGAATGATTCAATATTTGTATATTTTGCAAAATGATCAGAATAAGTTCAGTTTACATCCATCAACATACACAGTTACAATTTTTAAAAATTTAACTATAGTTGATTTATAATTCGTGTTAATTCCAGGTATACAACTTCAGCTTCTTTTCCATTATAGATTATAAGATACTGAATACAGTTCCCTGTGCTGTTCAGCAGGACCTCGTTTATCCATTCTGTATATAATAGTTTGCATCTGCTAACTCCAAACTCCCAGTTCATCCCTCCTCTCTCTCCTTGGCAACCACAAGTCTGTTCTCTGTGTCTTGTCGAGTCTGTCTCTGTTTCACAGATATGTTGATTTGTGTCATATTTTAGATTCCACATATAAGTGATATCACATGGTATTTGTCTTTCTCCTTTTGAGCTACTTAGTATGACAATCTCTAGGTCCATCTATGTTAATGCAAATGACATTTCATTCTTTTTTTTATCACTGAACAATATTCCATTGGATATTGGTCAAGAATATTGGTCTTCAATGACCAATTCATTGAATATTGCTCAAGAAAAGCTATGAAAAACACAGACAGCATATTAAAAAGCAAACATTACTTTGCTGACAAAGGTCTGTCTAGTCAAAGCTATGGTTTTTCAGTAGTCATGTATGGATGTAAGAGTTGGACTATAAAGAAGAATGCTGAGCACCAAAGAACTGATACTTTTGAACTGGTGTTGGAGAAGACTCTTGAGAGTCCCTTGTACTGCAAGGAGATCAAACCAGTCAATCTTGAAGGAAATGAGTCCTGAATATTCATTGGAAGAACTGATGCTGAAGCTGAAACTCCAATACTTTGGCCACCTGATGCAAAGAACTGACTCATTGAAAAACACCCTAATGCTAGGAAAGATTGAAGGCAGGAGGAGAAGGGGACGACAGAGGATGAGATGGTTGAATGGCATCACTGGCTCGATGGACATGAGTTTGAGCAAGCTCCAGGAGTTGGTGATGGACAGGGAAGCCTGGAGTGCTGCAGTCCATGGGGTCGCAAAGAGTTGGACACGACTGAGCAACTGAACTGAACTGGGAACTGAATGTTCCATTATATGTGTGTGTGTGTGTGTGTGTGTGTGTGTGTGTGTGTGTATTTGAATTATAGCTTTGTCTGGATATATGCCCAGGAGTGGGATTGCTGGATCATATAGTTTTAGGTTTTTGAGGACCTCCCTACCGTTCTCCATAGTGGCTGCACCAGTTTATATCCCACCAACAGTGCAGAAGGGTTCCTTTTTATTCACTCCCTTGAGAGACTTCACTTTCACACATTTATTGCTTGTAGACTTTTTAGTGATGGCCGTTCCGACCAGTGTGAGGTGGTACCTCATAGTGATTTTAATTTGCTTCTGTCTAATAATGAGCTATGTTGAGCTTCTATGTGCCTATTGACCAACTATATGTCTGCAATTAAATAATACTCAGATTAATATCATTTTCTTGTAAGGAAAAAAGACAAAGCAAAAGATACATTTCAATCAAGATGAAAAATGTTGGCTATACCTCCCCACAAACATGAAGACAATCAGGCAACCATCTAAGAGAAAATACATAAGAGTTGAATTGACAATTTTTTTTAATTTATAAAATAAAAATTTTAAAGTCACTGACAGCACCAGATACAGTCACAGGTGATGGAAACCCAGCCACATTATTCTGGGGCTTCCATGCAGCAGTCCTTGCCTGCAGAGTCCCTGCACCAAGACACTCTTTACCTCTGGGTCCTTGCTATGTGTGGTTTGCAGCAGTTTACAAGAGAGGGCCTCCTCAGCCCAAGAGCTGGGGAGCTTGATAGGGGACTCAGAACTCTCACTCCTCTGGAAGAACCTCTGCAATATAATTATTTTCATTTGTGGGTTACCCACCCTGCAGGTTTGGAGTTTAATTATATTGTAAAAGTGCCCCTGCTACCATTTCACTGTGGCTTCTTTTTTGCGTTTGGATGTAGAATATTTGTTTTGGTAGGCTCCAGTCTTTTTTGTTTATGGTTGTTCAGTAGTTAGTTGTGATTATGGTATTTTTGTGAGGGGATGTGAGCTCAAGTCCTACTTCACCATCTTTTCTCTACCTCCATTCTGAAACTAACATAATGTTTTATGTCAATTATATATGGGGAAATAATTTTAAAAATCAACCTTACTTCCTAATTTATGTATTTGGCTGCCTCACCTGCTGGGCAGGACATTAATTCCTGGCTGACAGGAGTGGGTTTCTCTCCTTTGGCATCTGAATACCCTGCATCTGGCACAGTGCCTGGCACAAAATACATACTCAGCTGAACATGTGTGCATGGTTGATAGATGATTTAATGAACTAGTTCAGTTCAGTTCAGTTCAGTTCAATCACTCAGTCGTGTCCAACTCTTCGCAACCCCATGAACTGCAGCACGCCAGGCCTCCCTGTCCATCACCAATTCCCAGAGTCCACCCAAACCCATGTCCATCGAATCGGTGTTGCCATCCAACCATCTCATCTTCTGTTGTCCCCTTCTCCTCCTGCCTTCAATCTTTCCCAGCATCATGGTCTTTTCCAATGAGTCAGCTCTTCTCATCAGGTGGCCAAAGTATTGGAGTTTCAGCTTTAACATCAGTCCTTCCAATGAACACTCAGGACTGATCTCCTTTAGGATGGACTGGTGAACCAGTTAAATAGTGGCTAATATTTGTAGAATTGTTTTTGGTGAAACAATAGTTTTTCAGGAAACACTGAAAAGGCCAACTAATTTTCCCTTAAGATGGCTCACTGAATCTTCAAATGCTCTATAACTGTATACTTGAACTTATGTTGCAAGCATAATTTTTTAAAGTAAATCTATCAACACTCATTTAATCTTATAATTGAATCTCACCTGCTGTGATGGCTAATTTTATGGGTCATCTTGACTGGACCAAAGACTGCCAGACATTTGATCAAACATGGTTCTGGGTGTGTGTGTCTGTGAGTGGGGTTGAGGATGAGATTCATGTTTGAGTCAGTAGATTGAGGAACACAGTTGGCCCTCCCTCATGTGGGTGAGCATCAACCAACCAGCTGAAGGCCTGAGTGGAAGAAAAAATTCTGACACTCCTGTGAGTGAGAGAGAACTCTTCCTCTCTAACCGCCCGTGAGCTGCTTTATCAGTTTTTTCTTGCTTTTGAACTAAAACCAAAACATCAGCTCTTTTGGGATGTCAGACCTGCCAGTTTTTAGACGGAGATCCTACCATCATCGTTTCTGGTTCTCAGGCCTTCAGATTTGGACAGGAACTGCATCAGTTCCCCTGGGTCTCGAACTTGCTGACTACGGATCTAATGATCTCAGCGTCCATGATGGTCTGAACCAGTTCTTTATAATAAACTTGTATGCACACACATGCATGCATGCATACGTATATCCTGTTGGTTCTGCTTCTCTGGAGGACCCTGGCTAATACACTGGCAAAAGGAAATCTGGTTTTGTCAGGTTCAGCCATGAAGTATCACAAAACTTCACATAAAAATAATACTTCTAAAGTTAATGTACTGGAGCTGCACCTTGTAGAGGAAAGCACATACAATAAAGACAAAATATCCATGAAGAGCCAAGCGTTAGACATTAAATTTTATTTTTCTGTTTTCCTCCTTGAAAGAAAGATTCTTCCATGATAAACTCTCCATATAACAAATGAAAGCTTTTGTTGAAATTAAGGAAGAAACAGGTAAGAAAAGGAAGAAGCAGGGGTAGTAAGAGGTCAGTATGATTTTCACTTTCAAAAGTCATTTCCCACCCCCACCTCCAGGAGTTAGTGCCTCTCATGAGCAGGGGTTTGCAGAAGCTACCAGGGTAACCAGTGCACTGTATTAACCTGGCAAATCAATCCAAAAACTGGTTTGCCTGATTTTTTAAAACTCTCAAATGGCCATGAAAACTTTTAAAATTGATTTTAAATACTCACTTGAGTACAAGATCGTGTCTTCTTGGGGGAGGGTTTGCTTACGAAGAGACTGTTCCAGTTTTCATATTGAGCTGCCCTGTGGATGGGTGATTCTCATCCAGAATCCAGGTCAGGACGCATAACTACAATCAAGAAACCAAGAGGAGGGACTTCCCTGGCAGTCCCCTGGCTTAGACTCCATGCTTCCACCACAGCAGGCACAGGTTCAGTCCCCAGGAGCTAGACCCCACAGGCTGTGTGCTATGCCCAAAGAAGAAAAAGAAACCGAGAAGACTCTAAAGGCCTTAAGCATCCGACCTAAAAATGCATTGTTTTCTCCCAATGCACCCAATATTTATTAAGAACCTACTATGTGTTTGACATTATAAAGGATGATTTTAATTCTTTGCCTTCTCATGAATTTGGAATTTATCCCCGTAAGTTCAATCAGCTGATTTCTTTTTTCTAACTGAGTCTGTATTGCATTTCAAATCTCAGTATCCAGGACAACTAGACTTTAAAAACTTTGTGTGTAGTCAATATTATTTCATCACATGGGCCAAGTTGCTATGTTTCTTTTAATTTTCATAACATATATAACATCTTCAACTTTTATTTCTTTGTAAATACTTAACCTTCAAAGGTTAAAAATCATCACAGTTTTGAAATTTGATTTTAATCTTACCCTTTGACCTTTGGGAGAAAATACGTTTAAAATCTATTGCTCACAGAGGTTTTTTTTTTTTTTTTTTAAATGCCATGTTTCCTAGAGTCCACTGATACTTCATGAGATTTGTTCATTTTAGTCATGTTTTGGTATTGAACTATGAACATGTCTCACTTTAAAAGCCAGTAAGTAAAACTTCTTAATAAATGGTTAATAGTTAGGGTAATTGTTTCTAAAAATTCACATAATGCTACAAAGTAACAATCAAGGTACCAAATCCAGATAATTTCATTGAACTATATTAAAAAGAAATAAAGACAAAAGTTATAGGGCTTCTTTAATGTCGTATAATACAAAAACTCAGTAAGCAAATGTTCTTATGAAGTACATTTAAAACAAAATGGTTTTTGCAGCACCACTTATTGAAGAGGCTGTCTTTGCCCCATTGTATATTCTTGCCTCCTTTGTAAAAAATAAGGTACTCATAGGTGCGTGGGTTTACCTCTAGGTTCTCTGTCTTGTTCCATTGGTCTATTCTGTTTTTGTGCCAGGACCATATTGTCTTAATGACTGTAGCTTTGTAGTATAGTCTGAAGTCAGGAAGGTTGATTCCTCCAGCTCCATTCTTCTTTCTCAAGACTGCTTTGGCTAGTCAGGGTCTTTTGTGCTTCCACATGGATTGTGAAATTTTTTGTTCTAGTTCTGTGAAAAATGCAATTGGTAGTTTGATAGGGATCGCATTAAATCTGTAGATTGCATTTGGTATTACAGTCATTTTCACAATATTGATTTTTCCTACCCAGGAACATGGAATATGTCTTCATCTGTTTATGTCATCTTTGATTTCTTTCATCAGAGTCTTATAGGTTTCTGTATACAGGTCTTTTGTCTCTTTAGGTAGGTTTATTCCAGATAACTTATTCTTTTTGTTGCAATGGTGAATGGTATTGATGCAAGTGATTTCTGTGTATTGACCTTGTATCCTGCAACTTGTACTGCTGAATTCACCGGTTAGCTCTAGTAATTTTCTGATAGTTTCTTTTGGGTTTTCTACATAGAATATGTTATCTGCAAACAGTGAGAGTTTTACCTCTTCTTTTCCAATCTGGATCCCCTCTATTTCTTTTTCTTCTCTAATTGCTGTAGCTAGGACTTCCAAAACTATGTTGAATAATAGTGGTGAGAGTGGACACCCTTCTCTTGTTCCTGATCTTAGAGGGAATGCTTTTAGTTTTTACCATTGAGAATAATGTTTGCTGTAAGATTCATATATGACCTTTACTATGTTGAGATAGGTTCCTTCTATGCCCATTTTTTGAAGCGCTTTTATCATAAGTGGATGCTAAATTTTGTCAAAGGCTTTTTCTGCATCTATTGAGATGATCATATTGTTTTTATCAACGAGTGATGCTGGGAAAACTGGACAGCTACGTGCAAAAGAATGAAATTAGAACCCTACCTAATACTATACACAAAGATAAACTCAAAGTGGATTAAAGACCTAAATGTAAGACCAGAAAGTATAAAACTCTTAGAGGAAAACATAGGCAGAACACTCGATGACATAAGTCAAAGCAAGATCTTCTATGACCCACCTTCTAGAGTAATGGAAATAAAAACAAAAATAAGTAAGTGGGACCTAATTAAACTTAAAAGCTTTTGCACAGCACAGGAAAGTACAAACAAGGTGAAAAAACAACCCTCAGAATGGGAGAAAATGGTAGCAAAGGAAACAACTGATAAAGAATTTCCAAAATATACAAGCAGCTCATACAACTCAATACCAGAAAAGCAAACAACCCAGTCAAAATGTGAGAAAGGGAGCTGAAAAGACATTTCTCCAAAGAAGACATACAGATGACTAATAAGCACATGAAAAGATGCTCAACATCACTCATTATTAGAGAAATACAAATCAAAACTACAATGATATACCACATCACACTAATCAGAGTGGCCATCGTCAAAAAGTCTACAAACAATAAATGCTGGAGAGGGTATGGAGAAAAGGGAATGCTCTTGCATTGCTGGTGGGAATGTAAATTGATACAGCCACTATGAAAGACAGTATGTAGATTCCTTAAAAAGCTAGGAATAAAACCACCATATGAACCGGCGTTCCCACTCCTAGGCATATATCCTGAGGAAACCAAAGTTGAAAAAGACACATGTACCCCAATGTTCACTACAGCACTGTTTACAATAGCTAGAACAAGGAAGCAACCTAGCTGTCCATCAACAGATGAATGGATAAAGAGGTATGGTAAATTTGTACAATGGAATTCCACTTAGCCATAAAAAGGAACACATTTGAATCCATTCTAATGAGGTGGATGAACCTAGAGCCTATTATACAGAGTGAAGTTAAGTCAGAGAAATATAAATATCGTATACTGACATAAATACGGAATCTAAAAAGATGGCACAGATGAATTTATTTTCAGGGCAGCAAAGAAGAAACAGACATAGAGAACAGACCAATAGACATGGGGGGAGGAGAGGAGGGAGAAGAGGAGATGTACTGAGAGAATAATATAGAAATTTATAGCACCATATGTAAAATAGCCAGTGGGAATTTGCTGTATGACTCAGGGAACTCAAACAGGGCTCTGCGACAGGCTGAAGGGTGGGGTGGGGAGGGAGTTGGGAGGGAGGGCTGGAAGGGAGGGAACATGGGTGTACCTATGGCTGATTCTTGTTGAAGTATGACAGAAAACCACAAAATTCTGTAAAGCAGTTATCCTTCAATTAAAAAAATTAAAATTCAAAGCCAAATTTGGAATGGTAAAGGCTGGGATAGCTCTATGAACTGTGGGATGTCAGAATGATGACAAGGAAAAAATAAATGTCAGGAACTCCTCAAAAAAAAAAAAAAAGGTAAGTGATCCGGTTTGGATCTTTGTTATGTAACAGTTAGCTTTGATTGGAAGGTAATTTGTTGTTGTTGTTGTTGTTGTTGTCTTTGCTTGCTTCTTTTTTCTACAGTCTTTACGATCACTTGCTTAGCAACCAGTCTACCTGACACATTAATATGATTTAAACACCAAATCGCCTGTGAGTTGATATCAGTCATTTAGACTGTGAATGCCAAGGGGGAGAGACAGATCAGACCCGTTCATCTTGCACCTCACCTCCCTCCGACTAGCACGGTGGAATGCTTATACAGTGGAGACACTCAGTTAAAAGCCTTTTAACTTCTATTATAGGCAGAGTGCCTGATGAACTATGGACGGAAGTTCATGACATTATATAGGAGACAGGGATCAAGACCATCCCCAAGTAAAAGAAATGCAAAAAGGCAAAATGGCTCTCTGAGGAGGCCTTACAAATAGCTATGAAAAGAAGAGAAGTGAAAAGCAAAGGAGAAAAGGAAAGATATAAGCATGTGAATGCAGAGTTCCAAAGAATAGCAAGGAGAGATAAGAAAGCCTTCTTCAGCAATCAGTGAAAATAGAGGAAAACAATGGAATGGGAAAGACTAGAGATCTCTTCAAGAAAATCAGAGATACCAAGGGAACATTTCATGCAAAGATGGGCTCAATAAAGGACAGAAATGGTATGGACCTTACAGAAGCAGAAGATATTAAGAAGAGGTGGCAAGAATACGCAGAAGAACTATACAAAAAAGATCTTCACAACCCAGATAATCACGATGGTGTGACCACTCACCTAGAGCCAGACATACTGGAATGTGAAGTCAAGAGGGCCTTAGGAAGCATGACTAGGAACAAAGCTAGTGGAGGTGATGGCATTCCAGTTGAGCTATTTCAAATCCTGAAAGATGATGCTGTGAAAGTGCTGCACTCAATATGCCAACAAATTTGGAAAACTCAGCAGTGGCCACAGGACTGGAAAAGGTCAGTTTGGTTCCAATCCCAAAGAAAGGCAATGCCAAAGAATGCAAACTACTGAACAATTGTACATATCTCACATGCTAGTAAAGTAATGCTCAAAATTCTCCAAGCCAGGCTTCAGCAATATGTGAACTGAATTTCAAGCTGGTTTTAGAAAAGGCAGAGGAACCAGAGATCAAATTGCCAACATCCGCTGGATCATCGAAAAAGCAAGAGTTCCAGGAAAACATCTATTTCTGCTTTATTGACTATTCCAAAGCCTTTGACTGCGTGGATCACAATAAACTGTGGAAAATTCTGAAAGAGATGGGAATACCAGACCACCTGACCTGCCTCTTGAGAAATCTGTATGCAGGTCAGGAAGCAACAGTTAGAACTGGACATGGAATAACAGACTGGTTCCAAATAGGAAAAGGAGTACGTCAAGGCTGTATATTGTCACCCTGCTTATTTAACTTCTATGCAGAGTACATCATGAGAAACTCTGGGCTGGAGGAAGCACAAACTGGAATCAAGATTGCCAAGAGAAATATCAATAACCTCAGATATGCAGATGATACCACCCTAATGGCAGATAGTGAAGAACTAAAGAACCTCTTGATGAAAGTGAAAGAGAAGAGTGAAAAAGTTGGCTTAAAGATCAGCATTCAGAAAACGAAGATCATGGCATCTGGTCCCATCACTTCATGGCAAATAGATGGGGAAACAGTGGAAACAGTGGCTAACTTTATTTTGGGGGGGGCTCCAAAATCACTGCAGATGGTGACTGCAGCCATGAAATTAAAAGACACTTACTTCTTGGAAGAAAAGTTATGACCAACCTAGACAGCATATTAAAAAGCAGAGACATTATTTTGCCAACAAAGGTCCATCTAGTCAAGGCTATGGTTTTTCCAGCAGTCATGTATGGATGTGAAAGTTAGACTATAAAGAAAGCTGAGGGCTAAAGAATTGATGCTTTTGAACTGTGGTGTTGGAGAAGACTCTTGCGAGTCCCTTAGACTGCAAGGATATCCAACCAGTCCATCCTAAAGATCAGTCCTGAGTGTCATTGGAAGGACTGATGTTGAAGCTGAAACTCCAATACTTTGGCCACCTGATGCGAAGGGCTGACTCATTGGAAAAGACCCTGATGCTGGGAAAGATTGAGGGCAGGAGGAGAAGGGGACAACAGAGGATGAGATGGTTGGATGACATCACTGACTCAATGGACATGAGTTTGGATAAACTCCTGGAGTTGGTGATGGACAGGGAGGCCTGGCATGCTGCAGTCCATGGGGTTGCTAAGAGTCGGACACGAGTGAGAGACTGAACTGAACTGATAACATCTTATACCACCTGGTAAATATATATTATGGTGCTTACCAATGATAAACAGATTAGAGAGAAAGAGGGAAAGGAAAAGAAGAAAGGAAATGGACAGATCACTAATATGAACTGTAACCCCGATCCTAACTCTGCCTCGCTTCTGCATCTGGGCTGGGCCAGATGCTTTCCCTCCTGACAAAGGTAAGACCTCTGGAAAGGCTGTCTCTCATATGCTAGAGAGACATGGGTGCAGGCACGGAGCCTGGGCAGCTACAGCGTGGCATAAGCAACAACATATGCCTCTTACAGAGTCTGTGGCCATGTGTAGACAGTCAGGCTGCAGGAGCAAGCCTCCCCCTGGGTTGGAGGGCAGCTCTTCCCTACCTACACCCAGAAGGCCAGACTCCACGAGCCCCACCCCACCTTCCCCTGGCCTGCCTTCCTGCAGGCTGCTTTGTTGGTATCTGATGTGACAGAGGAATTCGCAGGTAAGAATTTCTTATTCACTCATTTATTCATCATTTTCCCTCCAGTGAGAAGAGAACTGCTGCTCATATCCAAAAATATCTAATCCCAATAGGGAGTTTGCTTCCCATCAGAGCAAAATCCTCAATACATGAAATCTGAGATATTGCCAATTTAATGAATTCCTTATAATTTTTAAATAGCATAAATTATTTTAATGCTTTACCAGTTGGAAAGTTACTGAGGGATAAATTGGCAGCACCTCTGTTTTCTTTTGAGAAAACAAACTCATAAAAATAAAGGGTTCAACATTTATTTTATGTTATTATTTTGGCAGCTTTCTTTTTATGACCAAATTCTGAGTCATCTTATATTGTCTGAATTCTAAAAAGATTCAATTGATTACAGAAAAATTTTCTTAAAAATTTGCTTTGCCATTTTTTTCTGTGGCTAATCCCTGGGTGGTTTTATGCAGTACTTACTATTTAAAGGACCTAATTTATTTTTTATGGCCCATCACTAATATCCAAGATAGTATCCAATTCCTTAATTCTGAACTCTGCCTTGAGTGACAGCCAAACTAAACGAAATGAAAATGCCTTGGGCAGTCTTTGTTTACACACGGTGGCAGAATTAACTCTAAGTTACATGGATCACTGCACCGGGGATACTCCGAGTCGCTGCTCTGTATGCTGGGCCTGCCGGAAGCCTTCTACTCCCAACACTTCAGGTAAAACAAGACATTGTGAGCACCTACTCTGAGCAAAACACGGTGCTGGAAATACGCAGGTGGGTCAGGCTCATTGCCTGATTCGACGGGCCCGGTTGGAATAGGGTCTGGACCTGCGCTGTCACTGCTTACTCTGTCTCTGGGGGCAGAGTTCTCGCTCTTGCTGTGTTTCAGGAGACAGTCTTATTCTTGTCCAGCACATCTATTAAATGTTTATCTTCACAGGTCTGTCTGAGCAGCTGCAGATGGCAACATTTCATTCTTTTTGATGTCTGAGTTATTTTCTGCTGTACACACATACCACATCTTCTTTATCCATTCATCTGTTGATGGACGTTTAGGTTGCTTCCATATCTTGGCTGTTGTGAATAGTGCTGCTGTGAACATTGGTGGGCACGTATCCTTTCGAATTAAAAGTTTTGTTTAGATATATGCTGAGGAGTGGGATTGCCGGATCATACGGTTTTAAGGACTTCCATACCGTTCTCCATAGTGGCTGCACCAATTGACATTTCTACCAACAGTATAGAGGGGTCGGTCCCTTTTCTTTGAGTTTACTGTTAATGTGCATATGGTACAATTCACTTTGTGTGTGCACATTTCTGTACATTTTGAGATGCACAGAGTCATAGATGCACCACCATGAGGACCCAGAAGCAACCACTCCATCCCACAGAAAGCTCCCGCTGCTGCCCTTTGCCGTCAGCTCCCTCCTTCCCGCCGACTCCTAGCAACTGCCTCCTGTTCTCCGTTACTGTTGTTTTATCTGCAAAGTTTTGTGTTTATCAGTGGGTTTCAGAATAGGGAAGCATCCATCCACTTTCAAGTCATGCTTTGTGTCGTTAGTGTGCTGAGCTCTCCACAATCACGGTAGTTCTCTGATGTCTGTCAGTTGTAAAGGGGAGAGCCATGGAATAAGTCTCAGTGAGTGTCAGTGGGAGAGATGTGAGGGCATCGGGTGGCTGTCCTTGTCTGGTTGGAGCTCAGAGAATGGCTCTCGGAGCAGGGCTATCACCCTCACACAGAGCATTGTCTGGATACCTACCCACGTGCTTGGCACATAGCACACACTATGGAAAGGTTTTCACCAGTGAGGGATAAGTGGGAGGAGTTTGTGGGCCTATTGGCCTAAAATATGTAGGGAGCACTGACTTATATCGTTGAAATAATTATTGAACACTATTGATTTTTTTAATAATTCCATTTTTACAAAGCCTTAGTTCCTTTTGGGTTCAGTTATTTGGGGAGAAATCTTATCTTCAACCCTCTTGTAATTAAAAACCATGTTCTTTTTAGATGATTTCAAAATGTTCTTCTCCAACTCCCAAGCTTGCTGGCTTGGCTGACTTGATGTGACTCCACATCACGGGAATAGAAGAACACGTGTGGCTTTGGGAATTCAGGTGAAGTGGAACTGGGAGCAGATTAAGGCAGCATAGAGACACTGAACCTTGGAGGACCATTTTAACAGGAGTGTTTTAATGTTAATACTTAGCTCCAGCTGGGAGGGGTTACAAGAATTATAGGCAAATGTCCAAGTTATCTTTATGAAATTGTTGGCAGGGTTCTCCCAAAATAATCCAAGGCAAAAAAATTCTGGCCTTTGGTGACTAGCAGTTTTTGTCAACAAATTCGGGCTTTTCCACCTTCCTCTCAGTCACGTGAACCCAAAAGGCAACAGCTGGCAGGTCAAGGGTCAACTGCTGTGCACCTGTGCTGGCTTGTCTCATGGGTGGATTCACTGACTTTTAATCTGTAGAGACTTGAGTAGTCAATTAGGTTAAACTCTAATGATTCTTTTGCATAATACAATAATGCCTAGATTCTAGACCAATGCCAAAAACTGGGTCATGTGATTCTTTAGTACAACAGGAAAATACCTTTTGTCAGTAGACTGTTTAGTCACATCCAAATAAAGAATAGACTACATTAACTTAAATTATAATTAAGAAAAAAAATGTAAAGCATTGTTTCAATTCATTGTGTATTCCATGAGAAATTTTTTGTTAGTCCACATGATCCAGAAAAGTCCCAGCTTCCTAGAATTGTACATACATATGTGTATACATACCACCCCTCTGTAGTATTAATATCAGGCCCACATTTGGAAGAGGGGGACAACTCTTAGCTGATAATAGTTCAGAAAGTAGAGAAACTAGTTTATAGGCTCAGTTCATTTTTCCTCCTGTGGACGTTCCTGGTTAAGGGGGCTACATCAGGTCTGTGAGTCAAATAGAATATTGGCATTTCCTTAAAATCGCAGATAAAGTAAATGAACATAATATTTCAGAATTATACATCTTAAGTCTGTCATAGCCCTCAAATTGATGTTCATTTTTCCCAGTTCACAGTGTACAGTTCAATTCACAATATAGAGTTCACTGCATTTTTATAGTTTTGCATATTAATTCCATTATCTTGTCACATATTACAGAGTTGAATGCTAAAATATCATTAGACCAAGCACTTATCTCAGGTACCTGGGACAGGGCTAAGTATTTGTACTGTTCCATGTTTGTGTCAGGTATTTACCAGGCTTGACTTGTTGTTTTTTCCATCTTCTTATTTACCTTCTGAGCCACCAGGGAAGCCTGCCCTAAGTGAATTATCTTGTACCAAAACTCAAATTGCCTTCTGACTGGAATCTGATTCTCTCCTCACACCAACACAGCATTGGGTCCCAAACTGTATAATGTTCCAGTCCTAATTTTCCCATTTGACTACATCTCTCTAGGTGGATTTTCCCTGTAGCTCAGATGGTAAAGAATCTGCCTACAATGCAGGAGACCTGGGTTCAATCCCTGGGTCAGGAAGATGCTCTGGAGAAGGGAATGGCAATCCACTCCAGTATTCTTGCCTGGAGAATCCCATGGACACAGGAGCCTGGCAGGCTACATTTCGTGGGGTCGCAAAGAGTCAGACACAACTGAGCGGCTAACATTGCTACACTGCACTGCTCTAGGTGGAAGATGATGGAAAAATCTTGTGAAACTTCTAATGAAAGGCCTTGGAGGTTTTTACTCTCTGCATACTGAACAACTGCTTGCTGGGGATTGTTCCTTGGATTCCCTTCCTGGGATAGAATGTAACATATTCCAGCTGGCACTGTTCAAGGCAAGAAAATAGATCATGATTAAGTCAGTGAATGACTCCGAACCTCTCACTGCTTCTTGGGAATTCTCCCTTCAAGCACACTGCCTAGGACAAGCCTATGTACCAAGTAAAGAATTTTCCATTCGACCGCAAGTGTAGTGTATTCTGCAGTTTACAAGGTTTTCTCCTCCTCCTGCTTCCTCTTCTCTTTTCAACCTGTCTCCCCACAACCTCTTTTTTATAAAAAAAACAAACTTCAGATTGGCCATTTTGTCCATAAATGTTCTTTAAGCCAGCCAGATGTGGGCCTGTCTCTAAGGTAGCAAGCAGCAAGTCTCCCCTATAGCTGACTTTCCCGTGCGCAAAGGAAGATGTGAGGAAAAGAAAAGGGCACCCTGCACTCCTGGCAAGACAGAACACTTGCCCCACCCACAGAAGACAAGGTCGGGACAGTACATGTATTGTCCGTGTCAAGCACCACTGACACCACACCCACACCCACACACACACCCACACACACACACACACTCCACACACACACACACACTCCACACACACACACACACACACCACACAATCTTGGGCTAAGCCTTTGCTGTCTGCTATGGAAGCCACGACCTTCATATAGTTATTGAACCCTTGAATGTGACTTGTCTGAACTGAGACTCACCATAGGTATAAAATGCATGCCACACTAGGAAGATTAGCATAAAATGTGAACTCTTTCCCAAATAATTTTATACTGACTGCATACTAAACTGATCACATTTTCAGTATATTGAGTTAAATAAAATATAATATTAAAATTAATTTAATCGATGTTTCATATGTTTGATACGGCTACTAAAACATTTCTGGGCTTCCCCAAAGGCTCAGCAGGTAAAGAATCTGCCTGCCAATGCAGGAGACACGTGTGATCCCAGGAAGATCCCCTGGAGGAGGAATGGCAACCCACTCCAGTATTCTTGCTTGGGAAATCCTGTGGACAGAGGAACTTGGTGGGCTACAGTCCACAGGGGCGCAAGAGCCAGTCACGACTCAGCAACTACATACTAAAACATTTAAAACTCTATACATGACTTGCATTTTACTTCCATAGGACAAGCGGAGCACTAAACAGTTGCTTACCTGCTTTTGTTTCCCTGACTGGACTCACCTGTATGCTTTTAAACTTCCCCAAAACAGGGTCAGGACGGCTGTACTCCCCCCGCCACACCCCAGCCCCTAACAACCTATCAGGAGCACTTTCAGCTCTGAGCTCAGGTCACCTCAGTGAGTCCTGCCATCCTGAGGGCTGTGAGGGTTCCTGAAATTCTCGTTTCCCTGAGGGAATCCAGAGGGTATTCCAGTCCCAGACCAGCAGTGGTCTGTCCCTGGTGGACCCTTATGCCCTGCCAGGGAACCCGAGAATCCAGGGCAACCGGCCCCCTGATTTCAGAAACACAGAAACACAGGAGATATGCTTTCCCTCAGGGCACAAGAATTCCTTCAGGGAGAGGAGAGGATGCTGAGGGGTGGGGCAGAGGGCCAACAGGACACACGGGATGAGCAGAACCTGACTCCATCTGTCCACGGAGAGTAGGTGTAACTTCCACACACTCCTCAGGACACGGGCAGGTTTGTGAAGCATCGGCCCCATCTGCACACGCGCACGTGGCGCGGAGCCTCTACAGGCTCCAGGTCCAGCCTCGCCCCTCCCTCCCCCACAGCCCCCAGGGCTCTGCCCACTCACAAGAGGCCGGGGAGTGTCTGGTGCTTCTTTCCTGGTGACCCGCTCCGCGTGTACTGTGTCAGGTCGGTCTTTGTGCCCCACGGCCTCTCCTCTGACATCTTGCAGGCAGAGACGCTGACACCGGTGTTCTGGATGGACCGTCTTCACAAGGGTGCCTCACAGTGGACGGCCTGGAAGTACAGAGATGGAGTTTCCCTCTGCAGAAGGCCAGCAGCCTCCCCTCCCCCCAGACAGCCCTTGCCGTCCTTGAGCTCACAGTGCCTCTCCGGTGATGCCGGCTGCTGCTGTGCAGCTGTCCCCCTATGGGGACTGAGGCTGGGGGCTGCCGCAAGAAAAGACTGGCACTCAGACTGTTGCTGTAACTAAGCCTTTATCTCTGACCCGGGGCCTTGTGTCTCCTGCCAGCACCCAGGACACTGGCATGCTGGCTCCTCACGCACAAGCAGGGGGAATCTCAGACAGTCCGCAGTTCTCAACAGGACCTTAACGCTGGCAATCTGAATGCACGTGGGCAAGAAGCAAGTGCTGGAGCCTAGGGAACAAGATGAAGGGAATAGGTTCCAGAATCAAGCTGTGGTATATAGACCCCTAACTGCCATTAAATATTTGTTCTCATTTTTTTCTTTGTAAAAATAATCCTAACTATCATTTTAGCTGAGAACATTATGGCTAGCTAAAATCATACATTTCTCAGTCTGTTTTGTAGCCAGACCTGGCAAATCATGGAGTTCTAGCCGAGGAGACATAAATGGAAGTGGAAGAGAGTGTTCCTTCATTCTTGCTCCCTCTGTCTTTTTGTCCCTGGACTGCAGATATAATTGTTGGCACTCCAGCAGCCATATTGGGCCATGAGGTGAATTCGAAAATAGAATTCATGCATAGTGAGTAACAAGATAGGAGGAGCAGAAGTCCTTGATACCAGGAAGCCACCAAACCATCCATGAACAGACTCCTGACCTCTTTTCATGAGAGAAAAATAAACTATTTTCTTTAAACCAGTGCTATTTTGGATCTTCTAGCAATCTAACCCTAACTAATATACAAACTCAATTTTCACTAAGTGTAGAGTATATTATAAATCACGTTTCCTAGGAAAGGTGCCATCCTATGTCTGTTTGACAGTCAAAACGTTGAAAAGTGAGGGCTACAATTAAATCACATGCATGTCTACATGCAACCCAAGAGCAAGCCCATTTTAAACAACTGAATTCAGTTCTATTTTATGAAGAACTTACTCTTACACATGTGAATAGTATGTCTGAGCAATACTTACCTCAACCTACTTAGGAATGGCTTGTTTCAAAGATTTTCTAACACTTTGAACATAGAAATTTTATCACCTTAAAAGAGATTTCTTAGGTACTTTGAAAATGTTTCATAACACTGCATGCTGCCAGCACTGCCCAATTCAGGCTGGGTCTGGCGGCCAAGCTTGGCATCCCTCCTGTTGTACCCCAGTCAGCCCTGATTTTAATTTCTTGGGCCACCGCCACCAGCGCCACACCCTAGGACCTTGCCTCCAGGTGACCGCTGCTGCCATCGGCTGCCTTGTGCAGAAGCGTGGTCCTCAGTAAACCCTTGCACAGGATGTGGAGGAGGAGCAGGGCCGGGCAGCGCTAGGGGCACCCGTGTTCTAGATCCCACCCCAGGCGCCGGGGTCCTGGCTGTGCTGCCGTCAGGAAGGCATGGGCGTTCTGGCTCCACGTCCTCACCTGACAGAGAAGGAATGATACGCGGGCTTTGAGGTTGGACTGAGTGATTCACGAGGAAGAGCTCTGTAACTGGAAGGGCCGGATCGTGTCACAAGCTGCGAAGTTGGGATTCCTGACAGAAATCCAGTGGAAAAAAGGAAACCAAGGGCTCAGCCTATTGGGCATAGATTGATTTTATAGGCATGTCAGCCTCTATTACCAGTGACTTCTTGGGGGTCTATCAACCCAAACCTACTAGGATCTTCCTTGGAGAAGGAGTATCTCAGAGGAACTATTTCCTTCTCAAACACCATGAGGAGAACTTAAATGTTTTCCTGGAGTTCTTGGTCAGGACTTTAGAGAGAAGACCAGGGTTCTGACACAGAGCTGCCAACGTCAAATGCAGGGACTCCTTGATTCGGGCTGACTTGCCAGCCTGCTCACCCCTGGGAGGTGGCTTCAGTTTACATCCCAGCTTCGCTGTTCGCTCTCACGTGAGCCTGGTTCCATAACCAAACTTCAGTTTCCTCATCTACAAAAGGGGAATAACAACACATACTAGATGCTTGTTACCCTTAATCCCATTCCTCCTAGTTTCTTAAAAAAAAAAAAATAATAATAATATCTATAAGATCAGAGACCACTGGTTCATGTGCTGGAGACTTGGGGACTGGGCCTCACTTCCAGCATCCTCTCAGGGCCAGGAAGAGATGAAAGCTGATTTAGAGATGTGCCCTGGAGAAACAGCTTCAAACATTGTGTAGGATGGGACTCTTCGATGACCTCAAACCAAAGAGACAGGATTGTGAAGTAGACAAAGTCTGTTTTCAGTTCCTCTGCCTCCTAATTCCAGGGCCCTTCTCCCTCCCGAGAAGGTGTCCCTTCTTGGACACTTGGTGTCCCCTGGCTGCTCGTGGAGGCACTGGGTTGTCTCTCCCTCCCGCGGAAACCCAGTGGCCAGGGTAGGTCTCAGCCCCCACCCTCTCATCTCACCCATCCTCATCACAAGTTCCTTATGCCCAAAGCTACCCTCAGTTCAGATGCTTCTCGAGGAAGTGAAGGAGCTAGTAAGCTTCTTGGACTTTCCCTGTTCAAGATAGTTTGCAGTTCCTCCTGTAGGAGATTTTAAGGCTAAGGCACCACCAAAAAGCCCTTTTCCTATCTTTCCTAATCCCATCTTGAATCCACATGTGAGAAGATTTTTATTTGCCAAAGAGGCGAAGTAAAAAGCAGCCACTCAGTGCTTGCCATTGGCTGAAGCCAACCAGCGCTGCCTGGGCCTCACTTGAGCTCTGTCGGTGGCTTGTGAACCCATTACTAGGTTTCTGAGATTAGCCTTTAGGAATTTCTAACCTTAAAGAAAAAGGATTTTGAAAATAGGCTGGTATGGTACCGTTTTTTTAAGGCTATAAACTATGTAAGGGTCCACTTAGCCTACCGACAGGAGAGGCCCATCTTAGCCCAAAGCACTGCCTCTGCACTCCCTGGTCTAAGACAGGAGACGTTGAGAAAGGAGGGGAAGTCCTTTCAGCCTTAAAGGTTGGGAACAAATCAGTGCTGAAGTGGCAAAATAAAACCACCCATCAACAAAGCTGTCAAAGGACCCAGCCCACCTCAAAGGCCTCTCCCCTCATCCCCTGAAAACAGTGTAGCAAGAAAGCTGGCCCCCGCCTGCCTGCCCAGCATGGGCACGCGGGACAGCAAGCGGCCAGGTAGGAGGGGAAATCCCTGGTTACAGGACCCAGGGAAAGATGCTCAAGAGTGGAGACACCTGTGGGCCACTGGAGCCAAGGGGATGATGCCAGGGTTGCTGGGTCGCTGCAGATGGAGTCCTGATGCTCTGTGACAAGCTGAGCTGACTGCTGGGAGGCCCCCTACACAAGCTTTCCATGCCCCATCCCACACCCCGCCCCACAGAAAGCCCTTATCATCTGTCACCCGGGTATTTTCAGCCACACTTGGCTACAGGGAGAAACACAGTGTCCACACTATCATCCTTGACTACAAAGGACATCAGGGCCAGAACGCAGGCCCTTTGAGTTTGAAGATAGCCTTGTTGGCTACTGTGGAGGCCAGATCCTCTATTGTCAGCAGAGCTTCTCAAGTTATTTATACCTGCGGTGACTCACATCACACCCCCCCCCCCATGCTCCTGCTTTTAGCTGCTTCCCTGTGACACCTCAGAATGAAGGTGAGCCTGTTGTGCACAGTGGCACTTCCAGCATTGGCTGGATGACCACTGTGGGATTGAGGTCTCACATTCTGGCAGCCTCTCCACCTCAGCCCATCTCTCTAATTCCCTGGGGAACTGAATCCATGTCTCATCCTTCATTCTGGAAACTCTGAAAGCCTCCCAATAGGATAAATCACTCCGTGAGACTCCTTCAACGCCCAGGCTCGACCATGCTTGCAAGGAATCTTGAAAAACCTGCACAAGGAGGCTGTTGTAAGCATGTACAAATAGATGACACAATTCCAAGGCTTACACCCTCCGCCAAGTTAAACTGCTGCGGAGCAGCTGTGCACATGTGAAGTGATGCCTGGCACCTCCGGAGATCCATAAATCAGCCCCAGCGCACTTTCATCCAATTAGGAGAGTCTTAGAAGAAAAAATCCGCAAATTAAGATGTGTCTAAGACATGGATGACATTGCCCTCCCTCTCCAAATGCAAAAATAAATACAAATAAGTCTTCATTTTTCTGGGGCTTCTTTTCAAGGGACATGAGTTTTCCAGCACCTGAATCCTGGCAGAAAACCTCATTCTGAAGAGAGTCACATTGGGCAGGTTGGTTTATCTTCCTGTACGTTGCCGGCAAAAGAGAGATGATTCAACCTGAGAGGCAATAGTTCTTTAAAAGGAGTTGACGGGTAAGCCAGAGGCCCAACTTTCCATGAAAATTATACGTACAGGGCCCTGTCTCTGCGCAGTACGTCCCTTTGTTCTGACTTGTTCATCTGCAGGACAGTGATACATGGCAGAAGTCAGATGGCCAGGCCAGCAGGTGCCTCTCTCCAGCTGTTGTTGGCCTTGCATGAATAAGCTTAGCTGGAGAAGTCAGGTCAGACTAAGACAGAGTGAAGCTGCATTATTAAGAATGCGGAAGTGGTCACTCCAGTAGGAGACTGAGTTTTAGGTTACTGGGGAAAGCGGAATCACCTTTGAGTCTAAACAAGCTGATAACTCTCAGCTTCTCTTTAGCTGAGCGATGTCAACACAGACAATCCAGTCCACAGCCTGAATGACCCTAGGATGGCATAGAGGCTGCCACTAACATAAGTTAATTGAGGCTTTGCTTTGTGCTCAGTATGGCACGCTGTACTGAGTAGGGATAAAAAGGGAAGTGTAATTAAGTCCTCATTTTGTTTTTAATAAATATTTGTATTTATTTATTTGGCTGTGCCAGGTCTTAGCTGCAGCATGTGGGATCTAGTTCCCTGACTAGGGATCAAACCCAGGCCACCTGCATTGGGAGCACGGAGTCTTAGCCACTGCACCACCAGGGAAGTTCCCCTTGCTTTCTTTTAATTCTCCTTTGCAGAGTACAGCCAAGTAACTTAGGCTAGCTCCAAAGAGACTTGCTTTTATAAGGAGACTGGGAGCTCTTCTGGGCTCCTCCCCTGTAGGTGGCCTTATGGTCCTTCACAACAGCTTTCAAGGTCAGTGTCAACAAGCATATAAACTGTTAGCTGAAGCTGTTAGAGGAGGGAGAAGATAGAATGCTGTATCTCTATAGAGAGAGGAGATCCATTTCTTCTGTGGCTGACTCTTCATAGACAATTCTTCAATTTGCTATTGTTGTTTAGTCCCTCAGTTGTATCCAACTCTTTGCCACCTCGTGGACTATAGCCCACCAGTCTCCTCTGTCCATGGAGTTCTCCAGGCAAGAATACTGGAGTGGGTTGTCATTTCCTTCTCCAGGGGATCATCCTAACCCAGGGATTGAACTCGGGTCTCCTGCATTGTAGGCAGATTCTTTACTATCTGAGCCACAAAGGAAGTCCAATTCTTCAATAGGAGCCCCCAAAATGTCATTGGAATAAGTTTATCACCTCCTCAGGGAACTACCAGAAAGAAATGCTTTTATTTGATTTGGGAAAGTTTCTTTATTTAAAAATATCCCTGTCTTAGAGTCAGGCACATTAAACCCTTCTACACAACTAATAAAATGAAAACATGATGCTCTTTTGGTGGCTGCCACTATTAGAAGGCAGATAAATATATGCTCTGTGGTTGGAACCAAAATTCTATCCTTCCTGATTATAGGAACAAAACATTTTTATTGTAGAAAAGTTGGAAATTTTATGAAAATAAAACTTAAATCACCTAAATTATTATTATTTTATAGTTTCATCCTATTCCTTTTCTGTGCACATATATTTTCACATAGTTAGAGTCACTGCACCTCCATTTCAGTGTTCTGGTTTGTACCCCTGACATTGTATTTCCAGTATTTTCATGTTTCCTGAAGCACATTTTCAAGCTTGTGGTTCTGGACCCCTTTACACTCTTTAAAAATACTGAGTACCCTGAAGAGGTTTTCTTAGTTGTATCTACTGACATGAATCATATTAGAAAATGAAAGGGTGAAATTTAAGAAATATATTTATTATAGACTTCCCTGATGGTTAGGAATCCCCGTGCCAGTGCAGAGGACACAGATCTGCTCCCTGCTCCGGGAAGATTATTCCACATGCTGTGGGGCAGCTACTGAAGCCCACCCCCCTAGAGCCCGTGCTCTGCAACGAGAGAAGCCACAATGAGAAGCCTGCACGCCACAACTGGAGAGCAGCCCCCTGGCTGCAACTAGAGAAAACCTGTGCAGTAACAAAGACCCAGCACAGCCAAATAAAAATGAAAAACAAAATACCTTTGCAAGTTCCCTAGTGTCTGACTTCATGGGAGGCAGCTGGTTCTCCTTGGGCAATCAGTCTACTATGATATGTTGTTTGGGGGAAATATATATAGAAAATCCATCCTCTATCCGATACATCATTAGCAAAGGTAGAAGTGTTTGAACAGCCATCTCAGATCGTTGTAGCTCTTCTTCTCTGACTCTGAACCACAACTGGGCAAGTGGTGTTTGCTTCAAGTTTACATAAGGTGATTCTAAAACCCTTCGGCTGACGTGTTTCACAGTGCAATATCCAAAAAGAAAAAAAAATCACAGTAATTAGTAACACCACTGACTCATCAGAAATGCCTCCAGTATTGAGACGCTATCAAGCTCTCACAGTAGCAGACACATTTTTCAAAATTTAAACTTTCACTTGAAAGCACACTGTCACTGGCCACATTCCTTGGAGTAACTGGCTCACTTGGCTCATCTGAAAGAAAAGATACGCCAGAACTCAGTCTGAATAACTGCAGCCTGTCTTCCAAGTAAAAACAGTGCTTAGTGAAAAAAGAGGTTCATTTAGCTTGTAATGTAGATAATGACACAAAGGCTTATCCTTGTAGGACTTCACATACAGTAGAAGTGCTTCATGTGTCATAGAATATTATTAGCATGCATGCTCAGAGCTGAGATTGAATAAAAGTCACAATTTTTACTAATTCTTCAAGAACATGCTTAATTAAAGTGGGCTTTTGGGGGCTCCTGTGAATGCACGGTGATGAATAATGCAACGCTGACCAACACAGCTGGATACACAGTGCAGTTTCACACTAAGGGACCAGCAGTTCTACCCACTGTTGCCTTTGTACCATCGGTGCAAACATCAATGCAGTGAAAAAGCAAACAATGTGTTAGCATTATTATGACCTCACAGTTCAGTTCAGTCACTCAGTTGTGTCCAACTCTTTGCGACCCCATGAATCGCAGCACGCCAGGCCTCCCTGTCCATCACCAACTCCCGGAGTTCACTCAGGTTCATGTGCATCGAGTCGGTGATGCCATCCAGCCATCTCATCCTCTGTCATCCCCTTCTCCTCCTGCCCCAAATCCCTCCCAGCATCAGAGTCTTTTCCAATGAGTCAACTCTTCCCATGAGGTAGCCAAAGTACTGGAGTTTCAGCTTTAGCATCATTCCTTCCAAAGAAATCCCAGGGCTGATCTCCTTCACAATGGACTGGTTGGATCTCCTTGCAGTCCAAGGGACTCTCAAGAGTCTTCTCCAACACCACAGTTCAAAAGCATCAATTCTTCGGCGCTCAGCCTTCGTCACAGTCCAACTCTCACATCCATACATGACCACTGGAAAAACCATAGCCTTGACTAGACGGACCTTAGTCAGCAAAGTAATGTCTCTGCTTTTGAATATGCTATCTAGGTTGGTCATAACTTTTCTTCCAAGGAGTAAGTGTCTTTTAATTTCATGGCTGCAGTCACCATCTGCAGTGATTTTGGAGCCCCCCAAAATAAAGTCTGACACTGTGTCCCCATCTATTTCCCATGAAGTGATGGGACCAGGTGCCATGATCTTCATTTTCTGAATGTTGAGCTTTAAGCCAACCTTTTCACCCTCCTCTTTCACTTTCATCAAGAGGCTTTTTAGTTCCTCTTCACTTTCTGCCATAAGGGTGGTGTCATCTGCATATCTGAGGTTATTGATATTTCTCCCAGCAATCTTGATTCCAGCTTGTGCTTCTTCCAGCCCAGCGTTTCACATGATGTACTCTGCATAGAAGTTAAATAAGCAGGGTGACAATATACAGCCTTGACGTACTCCTTTTCCTATTTGACCTATTTTCCTTTTCCTATTATGACCTCACAGATCCTCTGAAATATGACACTTACATAGCCTCAGCCTAATCACAAAGAAGATAAATACTAGTAAAATCCTCAGCAGCATGAAGGGGGAGCATTTTTATTCTGTATTGTCTGAGTTTTAAGAAATAATCCTGTATGACTTTTACAGTTAATAAAGTGAAAAAATAATTGGCTTAGAAATACCTCCATTAAAAAAGTGGGTTTGGGGCTTCCCTGGTGGTTTAGTGCTAAAGAATCTGCTTGCCAATGCAAGAGACATGGGTTTGATCACTATCCAGAAAGATTCCACATGCAGCGGAGCAACTAAGCCTGTGTGCCTTAGCTACTGAGCCTGCACTCAACAAGAAAACCCACCACAGTGAGAAGTCCACATACCACAACTAGAGAGTAGGTCTGGCTCTCTGCAACCATAGAAAAGCCTGTGTGCAGCAACAGAGACCCAGTGCAGCCAAAAATATAGAAAACTATGTTTAAAAGTAGGTTTGCATGATGTCTTAAGAATTTATCATGTGGGCCCAAATACCCTTAAAAGTCTCCTCAAAGAGTGAAATGTCCCCTAAAAACCCCAGTCAATTCTGGGACCTGCAAGAGTGTTTACTTCCTGCACTGACCACAAGGGAGGAATTATGAAGGTGGAAGACAAGAACTCCATGTGATGCATAATCACAAGAATTTGAATTTGAAGAGACTGGTTCTATTCTGTCCTAATTATCAGTCACATGCTCTGTAAAAACAACTTTCTAGAAAGACATCACATATGTTTGACAACATGGCATTTTTTAAAAATAATTTCTATAAAAAGTTGGACACTGGGTTCTTTATCAGAATTGTATTATAAACTGGGACTTCCCTGGTGGTCCAGTGGCTAAGACTCCATGCTCCCAAAGCAAGAAGCCCAGGTTCGATCCCTGCTAGGGGAACTAGATCCCGCACGCCACACTAAGACCCAGCACAGACTAATAATAAATGTGAAAAAGAAATGTAATATGAAGTATATAATATTTCTTCAAAGAGAAGCCAGATTTAATTTACATCAATTTAACATCATTTTAAACATTTCAGAGGTATAGGTGTATCAATTAGTATGCTTTCTTGCAAGGAAAAAGGCTAGTTTACCTGAGAAGAACATTGATTAATTCGTGTAGTTTGGAGACCAGATCAGAGTGGGCTTGGGTGAGGCACGTCAGGGTCTCTCTTGTCTCCGGATTCCCTCAGCCTTGTCATCCTGCCAGTGCTGGACCATCCTCAGCCAGGGACTTCTGGTGCAGACCTCGGGGAAAGGCTTCCCTGACTCTAATACCCTGCCCCTTGCTTTCCTGCGGACCTTGCAGCGTTGGGAGCAGCCATCATGCACAATGACTGCTGCAAGTCAGCATGGCTCTAAAACATACTCTGTCCTCAAAATGCAGAGAGAAAGCTGACGGTGTATCGGCACACTGCATGAATCATATAAACTGTGCATCGAGGTTAAAGCACAGAGTCACAGACGTAGAGATCAAACATACAGACACCACGGGGGAAAGGGGGTGAGGTAGGATGAACTGGGAGATTGGGGTTGACATATTTCCTTGTGGCTCAGACGGTAAAGCCTCTGCCTAAAATGCAGGAGACCCGGGTTCGATCCCCTGGTCAGGAAGGTCTTCTGGAGAAGGAAATGGCAATCCACTCCAGTACTCTTGCCTGGAAAATCCCATGGATGGAGGAGCATGGTAGGCTACTGTCCATGGGGTCGCAAAGAGTCGGACATGACTGAGCGACTTCACTTGGTCACTATGTGTTAAATAGATAATTAATAAGAACCTGCTGTATAGCATACGGAGCTCTACGCAGTGCTCCCTGGTGACAAAAAGGGGGATATATGTATATATACAGCTGGTTCACTTTGTTATACAGTTGAAACGAACACAACATTATAAAGCAATTATACTCAAATAAAAATTAATTAGAAAGCCAAGAAATATGAGAGTTCAGAGGAGAAGGTCATCAATAAAGGCAAGGCAGAACCATCTCCCCAGGGCACAAATTCTCCTCTAGCTGTCTGGAGACGCAGCACAAACCCCACTCTCTCCAGCCTCCCTGGGTCTGGGGGCTTGCTCTCCAAAGATAGGTGACCAGCACCTGCAGGTCAGTCTGGACCACCAGCATCACAGCTGTAACAGGACCATCCCCTGGTCTTCTCAGCCTTAATCATCCCAGGATGCTAGGGCTGATTCTAGATAAAACTATGGAATTTCATCATTGTTGTCCAACTTTGTTGATACAAGTCCTGGCTCATTTTCCGCCTGTTCTGCAGTAATTTCCTCTTGTTCTCGACTACTAGGATGTCTTCTAAGGGGTCTGAAAACACTCTTCATAAGAGGTAAAACTAGAAGCCTCACTCCAGTCAAGAGGTTTTACTTTGAAAGAGATTAGAAAATCCTCGAGCTGAATGAGAAAGGAATTTGTGGGTTCTCCCTTCTCATAAAATCTACCACTTTTAGGCACTTTTTAACCTGATACTTTATTTATATTTTAATATAAATTTATTTAATTGGAGGCTAATTAATTTACAATATTGTATTGGTTTTGCCATACATTGACATGAATAAGCCCTGGGTGGACACGTGTTCCCCATCCTGAACACCCCCCCACAACTTCCCTCCCCATCCCATCCCTCTGGGTCATCCCAGTGCACCAGCCCCGAGCACCCTGTATCATGCATTGAGCCTGGACTGGCGATTCGTTTCACATGTGATGATTTACATGTTTCAGTGCCATTCTCCCAAATCATCCCACCCTCGCCCTCTCCCAGATTCCAAAAGACTGTTCTATACATCTGTGTATAAAGGATGCATATTGAAAGGAGCCAAAAATATGGAGAAACAGCCTTCAAATTCCTACCACATCTGCCCTCCAGGACTCCTCAGAACAGGCAGACTGAAGCTGAGGTGATGACTTCAGATTTCTCATGAGTTTCATGAGGTGAAAACTAGATGGGAAGCAGCCCCAGATTAAACACAAGGAAAGGACGCCGCACTGGTTGGTTTTAACATACACTGAGTGCATGTGTGTGTACGTGTTGCTCTGGGTGTCTTACATAGTAAACTGTTTAAAGATTATTCAGTAACAAGACTGCATGCTCTGGGAAGCTCAGGGAAAGTTTGCTTCTTTTCTAAAGTAAGTGGGCAGAGAGCTTACAGTCAAAAGAAGATGGTGAAAGCCGGACTTGATGTTAACACAAAAGACAGTCTGTCTTTCATGTTCTGGATTCCATGGAGAGAAATCTTAACCTCATTACTGAGCCATAGACATTCTTGGTGAATTTGGGTGTGTGGGGAGAAGCGGTGGAGGGGAGAGTCAGCAGCAGGCCAGGACCCTAACTAATCACAGGTTTTGGAGATGCTTAGATGAGTGAGGCTATTAAAACCAAGGCACAAGATATACACACTACTATATGCTCAGCAGCAAAGAATCTACTGGCCAGTGCAGGAGACGTGGGAGATGTGGGTTCGATCCCTGGGTCAGGAAGATCCTCTGCAGGAGGAAATGGCAACCCACTCCAGTATTCTTGCCTGGAAAATCCCATGGACAGAGGAGCCTGGCAGGCTACAGTCTGTGGGGTCACAGAGCAGGACATGACTTAGCAACTAAACAGCAACAGTGAATATACAAAAGATAACCAACAAGACCCTACTGTAGAGCACTGGGAATTATAGTCAATATCTTATAATAGCCTATAATGGAGAAGAATCTGAAATATATATATATATATCAAAATGGTTCAGTTATGTAATATAAATATTATATATAATACATATGTTCAGTCCAGTTCAGTCGCTCAGTCGTGTCTGACTCTTTGCGATCCCATGAATCACAGCACTCGAGGCTTCCCTGTCCATCACCAACTCCCGGAGTTCACACAGACTCACGTCCATTGAGTCAGTGATGCCATCCAGCCATCTCATCCTCTGTCGTCCCCTTCTCCTCCTGCCCCAAATCCCTCCCAGCATCAGAGTCTTTTCCAATGAGTCAACTCTTCCCATGAGGTGGCCAAAGTACTGGAGTTTCAGCTTTAGCATTATTCCTTCCAAAGAAATCCAAGGGCTGTTCTCCTTCAGAATGGATTGGTTGGATCTCCTTGCAGTCCAAGGGACTCTCAAGAGTCTTCTCCAACACCACAGTTCAAAAGCATCAATTCTTCGGTGCTCAGCCTTCTTCACAGTCCAACTCTCACATCCATACATGACCACAGGAAAAACCATAGCCTTGACTAGAAGGACCTTAGTCGGCAAAGTAATGTCTCTGCTTTTGAATATGCTACTTAGGTTGGTCATAACTTTTCTTTCAAGGAGTAAGCATCTTTTAATTTCATGGCTGCAGCCACCATCTGCAGTGATTTTGGAGCCCCTCAAAATAAAGTCTGACACTGTTTCCACTGTTTCCCCATCTGTTTCTCATGAAGGGACAGGACCGGATGCCATGATCTTCGTTTTCTGAATGTTGAGCTTTAAGCCAAGTTTTTCCACTCTCCTCTTTCACTTTCATCAAGAGGTTTTTTAGTTCCTCTTCGCTTTCTGCCATAAGAGTGGTGTCATCTGCATATCTGAGGTTATTGATATTTCTCCCAGCAATCTTGATTCCAGCTTGTGTTTCTTCCAGTCCAGCATGTCTCATGATGTACTCTGCATAGAAGTTAAATAAGCAGGGTGACAATATACAGCCTTGACGTACTCCTTTTCCTATTTGGGACCAGTCGGTTGTTCCATGTCCAGTTCTAACTGTTGCTTCCTGACCTGCATACAGATTTCTCAAGAGGCAGGTCAGGTGGTCTGGTATTCCCATTTCTTTCAGAATTTTCCACAGTTTATTGTGATCCACCCAGTCAAAGGCTTTGGCATAGTCAATAAAGCAGAAATAGATGTTTTTTCTGGAACTCTCTTGCTTTTTCCATGATCCAGCGGATGTTGGCAATTTGATCTCTGGTTCCTCTGCCTTTTCTAAAACCAGCTTGAACATCAGGAAGTTCATGGTTCATGTATTGCTGAAGCCTGGCTTGGAGAATTTTGAGCATTACTTTACTAGCATGTGAGATGAGTGCAATTGTGCGGTAGTTTGAGCATTCTTTGGCATTGCCTTTCTTTGGGATTGGAAAGAAAACTGACCTTTTCCAGTCCTGTGGCCACTGCTGAGTTTTCCCAATTTGCTGGCATATTGAGTGCAGCACTTTCACAGCATCATCTTTCAGGATTTGAAATAGCTCAATAGGAACTCCATCAAATCCACTAGCTTTGTTTGTAGTGATGCTGTCTAAGCCCCACTTGACTTCACATTCCAGGATGTCTAGCTCTAGATGAGTGATCACACAATCGTGATTATCTGGGTCGTGAATATCTTTTTTGTACAGTTCTTCCGTGTATTCTTGCCACCTCTAATATCTTCTGCTTCTGTAAGGTCCATATCATTTCTGTCCTTTATTGAGCCTATCTTTGCATGAAATGTTCCCTTGGTATCTCTGATTTTCTTAAAGAGATCTCTAGTCTTTCCCATTCTATTGTTTTCCTCTATTTCTTTGCATTGATCGCTGAAGAAGGCTTTCTTATCTCTTCTTGCTATTCTTTGGAACTCTGCATTCAGATGCTTGTATCTTTCCTTTTCTCCTTTGCTTTTCACCTCTCTTCTTTTCACAGGTACTTGTAAAGCTTCCCCAGACAGCCATTTTGCTTTTTTGCATTTCTTTTCCATGGGGATGGTCTTGATCCCTGTCTCCTGTACAATGTCACGAACCTAATTCCATAGTTCATCAGGCACTCTATCTATCAGATCTAGGCCCTTAAATCTATTTCTCACTTCCACTGTATAATCATAAGGGATTTGATTTAGGTCATACCTGAATGGTCTAGCGGTTTTCCCTACTTTCTTCAATTTGAGTCTGAATTTGGTAATAAGGAGTTCATGATCTGAGCCACAGTCAGCCCCTGGTCTTTTTTTTGTTGACTGTATAGAGCTTCTCCATCTTTGGCTGCAAAGAATATAATCAATCTGATTTCGGTGTTGACCATCTGGTGATGTCCATGTGTAGAGTCTTCTCTTGCGTTGTTGGAAGAGGGTGTTTGCTATGACCAGTGCATTTTCTTGGCAAAACTCTATTAGTCTTTACCCTGCTTCATTCTGCATTCCAAGGCCAAATTTGCCTGTTACTCCAGGTGTTTCTTGACTTCCTACTTTTGCATTCCAGCCCCCTATAATGAAAAGGACATCTTTTTTGGGTGTTAGTTCTGAAAGGTCTTGTAGGTCTTCATAGAACCATTCAACTTCAGCTTCTTCAGCATTACTGGTTGGGGCATAGACTTGGATTACTGTGATATTGAATGGTTTGCCTTGGAGACGAATAGAGATCATTCTGTCGTTACTGAGACTGCATCCAAGTACTGCATTTCGGACTCTTTCGTTGACCATGATGGCTACTCCATTTCTTCTGAGGGATTCCTGCCTGCAGTAGTAGATATAATGGTCTTCTGAGTTAAATTCACCCATTCCAGTCCAGTTTAGTTCGCTGATTCCTAGAATGTCAACGTTCACCCTTGCCATCTCTTGTTTGACCACTTCCAATTTGCCTTGATTCATGGACCTGACATTCCAGGTTCCTATGCAATATTGCTCTTTACAGCATCGGACCTTGCTTCTATCACCAGTCACATCCACAACTGGGTATTGTTTTTGCTTTGGCTCCATCCCTTCATTCTTTCTGGAGTTATTTCTCCACTGATCTCCAGTAGTAGGTTGGGCACCTACTGACCTGGGGAGTTCCTCTTTTGGTATCCTATCATTTTGCCTTTCCATACTGTTCATGGGGTTCTCAAGGCAAGAATACTGAAGTGGTTTGCCATTCCCTTCTCCAGGAGACCACATTCTGTCAGACCTCTCCACCACGATCCACCCGTCTTGGGTCGCCCCGCGGGCATGGCTTAGTTTCATTTAGTTAGACAAGGCTGTGGTCCTAGTGTGATTAGATTGACTAGTTTTCTGTGAGTATGGTTTCAGTGTGTCTGCCCTCTGATGCTCTCTTGCAACACCTACCATCTTACTTGGGTTTCTCTTACCTTGGGCTTGGGGTATCTTTTCTCGGCTGCTCTAGCAAGGCGCAGCCGCTGCTCCTTACCTTGGAAAGGGTATCTCCTCACCACCAGCCTTCCTGACCTTCAACGTGGGATAGCTCCTCTAGGCCCTCCTGTGCCCACGCAGCCACTGCTCCTTGGACGTGGGGTTGCTCCTCCCGGCTGCCGCCCCTGGCCTTGGGCATGGAGTGGCTCCTCCTGGCCGCAGCCCCTGACCTTGGACGCGCTCCTCTCAGCCGTTCCTGCGCTGTGGCAGCCTGGCACTCTCGGCCACTGCCCCTGACCTCGGACGTGGGGTAGCTCCTCTCGGCCGCGCCGAGTGCGCTGGCCACAGCCGCCCACGCTTACTGAATCACTTTGTTGTATACGTGAAACTATTAATAACACAATATTGTAAATCAACTACTTTTCAATTTTTAGGAGGGGGGAAAAAAACAGCCCATAAAGGCACGCTGGAGAGAAAACCAGAGAATGGTGATTCATGAACATGCAAGCCAAGAAGCAGCACGGCCCCTCTGTGCCACCGTGAAGGTGGAGGCTCTGCCCGCGCCAGGGGTCCTGTGCGCCCTGGCATGCAGCCTGGTGCACGCTGTGCACAGTTGCCCAGATGTGCGCACAGCTTCAAGTGCACCCATTACACGTGCAGATATTTCACGCACGTTTGTGGGCGGCATATACACTGAAGAAAACAAGAATGCACAGAGCAGGATTGTTTTGCTTCGGTGTGTAGGTGAACTCTGATGGAACTTGGTAGAACTCAGAGCATTTATGAGCACGATGGATGACCCTCCGGGGGCTTGTTTCCCACCCTCCCGGCTGCGCTGGAGTGCAGGCCTGCGGTGACAGCACTGGGTACGGAAGGGACGAACAATGGGTCCTGTGAGTTCGCGGAGCTGGGGCTGCCCTGCCTGAGTGGGAGGTCCGAGCATCCGTCTTGAACAGCACATAATTCAGAGGGGAGTGGAGGGATTTTTGTGGCATGTGGAAATAGCAAGGGGGTAAAATGAGAGCGAATCATGAAAGTGTACTCAAATCACCCAACGTGCTGAGGATTGTTCATGTCAACAGATCCCACCACTGAGAAGCCACAAGCCTGGTGAGCTTCCCGACCAGATCCAGGGCCCACTCTTCCGTGCCAAGTCCCCCACAGCATCACCCAGGCTGGGAGGCACAGGTGACCAGCCGGCTCAGTTAGAAGATATGTAGCCTTTTCATCCCTTTAAAAACTTGTTCGCTTGAACTTTTAAAATGCTAATACAGGTAAGTCAGCAGGACTGGTTGCTTCAGCTGCAAACCCAGAACAGGGCTGCCCCCTTGCTCCGCCTTCCCTCGGTCTGTGACAGTCACCGAGCGGCTGCACCCAAGCCCCCACTTCAAAGGATCCCTATTTTTCTTGATCTTAACAGATCTGGCGTGCTTTCCTCTGGCTGTGCGCAAAAAGTTCCTGACATCCTCAATTTTGTGGCAGGTGGCACAGAGGCAGCAGGAAGAGAGGACACCCTTTTGCACACTTTCCTTAAGAAGTGGTTCTTTGCTTCCTTGTTTTTGATGCTGAGGCTGTCCTCTGCTCTAGATTTCATTTCAAAGTCACAAAGCAAGAAAACTGAGGTCCATGAGACTCTTTCTTGCGGCTCACCCTGGCTGTGTTCTTTCAAATGTTCTTTCAGATGTTCACAGGCGAATCTCATATGCTGGACAGAATATTCATAAGGCCTTACTATTTTCAGAAACTATTAACAATGCGATGTTGATCATCATTCTATAGACCTCCTTAGGAACGGTATTACTGCGCCTCCCTTGGGTATCTATTTTACTGACTGCCAATACAGAGAGTAGTTGGATCCAGCCTAAATCCTTCCTTCTGCAAATCAAACATATTTCCTCTTGTTCTATTCTTAATGGAGACCAGACTTCTTAAATAATCACCCTTCTTTGTGGTTCTGAAGACCTACCCTCCCCCCCACACATTCCACTGCATTGTCTTAGTTACCCAGCCCAACAAGGATATCCTGCAGGGAACAGAGTGTCTCTCCTTATGAACCAAGTTCAATTTTCTCCTTTCTAGTTTTATTAGCAGTAAGAACTTCTCTTCAAATAATACACTGAAGTGAAAGGTGCCACAGAAAATGCACCACTTTAAAATCCCTCAGGCTTGAAACTGTTGCTCTTGTGTAGGATAACTTCAGTCTGAGTTTTTCTGTCATCAGAATCAAGTGACTGGTTCTCTGGTGACTTTTTTCTGCTCTGAAAACATAATGATTCTGACTGTTTCTGGCAGATTGTCTAGTCCAAGGGTAAACTTTGATTCTCTGTTTTCAAAGTGAACTAAAATCGAGTGTTCATCAATTCAATATCAGTCAGTCTGGATAATTAAATGCTATCTCCTCTATTCACCATCTATCCTACATCCCTGCTCTTTCTCTACTCTAACCACATACAATAACATAAAGTTCTTTATTCTCAATATTTGATTCTTATGCCTAAGATTTTCTGGATATGTATACATTTTCCCCGCCTAGACCTTCTGTGTTTGCTGTTACTGTGTAGTCGCTAAGTCATGCCCAACTCTTTTGCAACTCCATGGACTATAGCCCACCAGGCTCCTCTGTCCATGGGATTTCCCAGGCAAGAATACTGGAGTGGGTTGCCATGCTCTCCTCCAGGGGATCTTCCTGACCCAGGGATTGAACCCGTGTGTCTACTGCATTGGCAGGAGGATTCTTTAACACTGAGCCACCTGGGAAGCCCGACCTTCTATATATGTGTCCATTAATCCCAGAGAATAACCATGTACTCATAAGATCATTATAAAATAAGATAAAACTGTTTAATAACAACCACAAAAGCTACTATTTGTTAAGTATTTCTTACAATCCAGTGTTTCTGTTAGGTGCCTCCTATAAATTGCCATATTCCATTCTTTCAGCAAAATGCTGTAAGTTGAACTATGTTCCCCCCAAAAGATACCCTGGAGTCCAGACTCACAGTACTTCAAGTGATACCTTATTTGGAAACAAGGTCTTTACAGAAGTAATTAGGTCAGCGTGATGTATCAGGGAGAAACTTCATCCAATATAATTTGCGTCCTTTAAAAAAAAAAAAATGAAATGTGGTCACAGAGACACGCACATGAAGAACGCCATGTGACTATAAAGACAGCTGTCTACACCATCTACAAACTGAGGACAGAGGCCTGGAGCAAATGCCTCCCTCACAGCTTCAGAAGGAACCATCCCTTGATCTCAAACTTTCAGCCCCCAGACCAGGAGGTAACATCCTTCTGTTTACACCACCAACTTTGTTACAGCAGCCCTAGAAAACGAATGCACAACCTTACAACTGCAGTCTTCTCTTTTTTAAAATGAGAACTCTGTAGCATAAGACGATTAAAGACCTTCCCCAGATCCTACAGGCAGTGGCGGTAGGGCTGCCATGCAACACAGACCTGTTCTGTTCCCAGTGCTTGCTACTCTGTCTTGCTGCCTCCAACCTAAGCTTGCACATGGGCTTGCTGTGCACACCTACAACTGCACGATCAAGGGATTTTTATATTGCTTACTCCGTGGAGAACTTCCTGAAAACCCTCTTCCCTATGTTTTGGGAATGAGTTATCACAGAAAGCTTGAGAGGGAGGTAGGGACAGTGACTTGGTTTGGAAAAGGCAAGGTTATATAAACAAAAAGTGGACTTCCCTGGTGGTCCAGTGGTTAAGACTTTGACTTCTAATGCAGAGGTTGTGGGTTCCATCCCTGGTCAGACAGCTAAGACCCTATACCTCTTGGCCAAAATATCAAAACATACAACAGTGAGATGTAACAAATTCCATACAGACTTTAAAAACTTGTAGTTGTCCAGTCACCCAGTCGTGTCTGACTCTTTGCAACCTATAGACTGCAGCACACCAGGTCTCCCTGTCCCTCACTTTAAAAATGGTCCATATCAAAAACCAATCTTTAAAAATAAGTAATTTTTAAACATAAGTACCTCTCATGCAATATTTGGGACATGCTTATATTAATTTTTTCCCTTGTTTAATCTGAAATTAAAATCCCACTGGTATTTTTGTAATTCTATTTGTTAAATCTGGCAATTAAAATTCTACCCCAGGAGAACTTTTAGTTTGGGGCCTCAGTCCCCGAGCTGGGAGTGGTGGCATAAAAGTGGCAGCAAAGGTGGGGACACCGAGGCCTGCTCTGCATATAAAGTCCTTGAATTGTCTGGTAAATGCTTTGGAATGTTCAATAAATACTGCCTATTTTTATTATGGGGGCTTCCCAGGTGGGTCAGCTGTAAAGAATCCGCCTGCCAATGCAGGAAATGCAGGTTTGATCCTTGGGTCAGGAAGGTCCTCTGGAGAAGGAAACAGCAACCTGCTCTAGTATTCTTGCCTGGGAAATCTCATGGACAGAGGAACCTGGTGGGTTACAGTCCACGGAGCTGCAAAAGAGTTGGACCTGACTTAGTGACTAAACAACAACTATTATTATTATAGCAATTGGGAACTACCCTCGTAGGTCTCAGGAAAAGATGTGGGGGAAGGCAGAAGGCAAGAAGAGAAGAGCTGTTATTATTATTCCAAGGGTGGATTGGCACTGGAGGGCTTATGTAATGAGGTGAAAGACTGATGAGATATGCTGGTTTAATGTCCCATATCTGGTCTTCTGTGCATCTCATTGGGCATTGAGCCAATGGAAAGAGCACAGAGTTCTGACAGCACAGAGGACTAAGGCCTGCAGACACAGTGGCCACTGTACTGACTCCTGAGGGGATGTAGGAGCGATTCAGGAGATGTCTGAGATACATGGGAATGGGTGTCTTTTAAATTAAGTGGAATGAAAGAGTATTATGGCACTGGAAAACTGCTGGGAAGCCCAGCTACCAATCAAAACAATCAGAAAATTCCTTGCTGCTGAATGAAACTCAAGAAAAGCATACAGTGATCTTTTCAAACAGCTTACGCCTTCTGAGTTCCTGGCTAGACACTCCTAAGGAGTCATGAGAGATCTTTTGGAAAATGGAAAGAATGCCACAAGAGCAAAAAAAAATTAAGTCTAAATGGTGGTCATGAAATTGGCAGCTCACTGATAACTCTTTTTTTCTCTGTAATTTCTTTTTTTAAAAAGGATTTTATTTATTTTTGGCTGTGCTGGGTCTTCGTTGCCACACAGGCTTCTCTCTAGTTGCGCGGCACAGGCTTCTCTTATTGTGGAGCACAGGCTTTAGTGTGCATGCGCTTCAGCAGTTTCGGCCCCCACGCTCTAGAGCACAGCCTCAGCAGTTGCGGTGCACAGGGTTAGTTCCTCTGCTACATGTGGGATCTTCTGGGACTAGGGATCGAACCCATGTCTTCTGCATGGGCACGCAGATTCTTTACCACTGAGCCACCAGGGAAGGTCCATCTTTTTTCTGTTTTTTTTTTTTGTGATACACTTCTACTGCTGGGTTTCCTGGATGTTACAGAACCATGCAAGTATTTCCACAGCAGCCCATTCTTGTCAGTTCAGGAGTCATAAAGTACATACGTTGTTTTCTCTCTGATGACTGGCATAGGAACATGGAAAACTGGCAGAAATAGATGATGACTGACAATCTTCCATGTTTCTATGCCAATAGGAAGAGATTCAGTAGACGTGTGAGAGAATATTTATGATGAAACCTTATCAATTCAAGACACTAGGTAAAGCAAAATTTCAAATTTCTGTCATTTATTTCAAATGGGTTTTCACATCAGATACTTTGAACCATTATATAGAATCCTCCTCCTCTACAGAAGTAAACTGTTTAACAATTTAGAACTACTGTTTTCCTTCATTATCTTTATGACAATTCTCCTACCTTTCCACTTTTTTATTTCTTAAGATGCATCCTTTAATGGTGATAAAAGGAAAGGGATGAGATTCAAATGAACACTTACACTCATGGCAATTCTGGCAAACGTGTGGATGGGGAGGGGTGGGACGTGACTGGCTACAAATTAGCACCAAGTACACGTCCGTGAACAGAGAAGTCTCTCCATAAATCCTTCAATAATTAATTAATGAGGGACTCAACCAATTTCTGCCTTCTGGACATTATCAAACATAATCAGAATTTCATTGTAACTATAAAACCATATGAAACGACCAGTGACCACAAGTTATATTTTAAAACATTAATGGGCATGTTAATGCCCACTCTACTAGAGGCACATGTGCTCTGGTTTTCCAGTCTCACAAGGCATTGGAAAACCACAGCTGTTGATAACGCTCTCTACTTGCAGATCCTGTAACCGCGCACTTGACTTCAACATGGCATTTGCACCACATTAAAGCTTGGCAAGCTTAATCTTCACTAACCACGGGCAAATGGGAACATGCTATAAAATATAAAAATGCATTTCAGCCAAAAGCCATTATCAAGTATGTGTTTGTTTGGATTTGACTAGGAACCTCTCATTTGCTCATGCACACTTGGCGTCTTTACATTCTGTGTACCGATTACACTCGCATTGACAATATCACGTGCCTAATAGTCCAGGAAGGCTCTCAGCACAGGAGAGCAGGAAAAAGAGGGGAGAGGAAGAAGCCAGAGTGAGGACGCACTCCTCTGTAAACCTTTGGGGGGAACTCTTCATCCTCTCCTGCCCAGTGTACCACACTAAACGTGTTGTTGAGTAATTGGTAGTTGATTCTTTTATATCATCAGATAGGAGAATCCACCCTTGCATTTATCTAGCAACAAGCCTCATAATAGAAGAAAACTATGCTATCTGGCTATTTGCTTCTCAGGTGGCTCAGTGGTAAAGAACCCGCTTGCCAAAGCAGGAGACTGAGTGGGTTCAAGACCTGGGTCAGGAAGATCCCCTGGAGAAGGAAATGGTAACCCATTCCAGTATTCTTGCCTAAGAAATCCCATGGACAGAGGAGTCTGGTAGGCTACAGTCCATGGGGTCACAAAGAGTCCGACACGACTGAGCTACTAAACAAGAACAACAGCCCCCCTTAGTGCTCCATCCACGCCCACGCCTACCTTCCAGCATCTTGAGACGGGAACCACATCCCAGGCATCCTTTTTCAGTGCCTAGCAAATGGACATGTGGTATGAATAAACGCCAAACATATGTGCCCACATTCTGGATTTCAGTTGGATTTTGTTCTATTGAGGAAATAAAACAAAGCAACCCCCTCAAACAAACCAAAACAAAGAAACAGATCCTTTTCTTAATAGTCATCGACTCGCTCGCTTCTTTATTCAGTCATTTTTGAGCTTCCACTAAGTACTAGGTGTGACCTTTGTCACCATTCACTTCAGGGAGTGGACAAGACGACCTGTAAAAGTACTTAGCACAGTGCCTGGTACATGGGAGGGAAGCCACAAAATTAGATTTCTTTCCTTCTCAAATCCTTATCCTTGAACTCATCAATCGACCAAAACCCAACAATTGGCCAACCTGAAGAAAACAATTAGCTTCCAATCCAGTGTCATCATCCCTTTAAATCTCCCTACCCACCGTGAAGTTATGCACGGTGAGGTTAAGCATGTAACTCAGGGAGAACAAAACACATACAGGTAGAGTCATGGCTCATGATTCTTGCTTTGCCATGTTTTGTTGTAAAAAAGGAGAGAAAATGGTCAGTGAAGGGTTCCAGGATGTCTAGGCTATATCTGAACATACACACACCATACACACACTTTGGGGAGGTTGTGTTGTTAATCTAGGCAAACAGCTTTGCAACTGACACTAAGCATTTACTATCCTCTCTGGTTGTTTGCGGAGAAAGGCAATGGCACCCCACTCCAGTACTCTTGCCTGGAAAATCCCATGGACGGAGGAGCCTGGTAGGCTGCAGTCCATGGGGTCACTAAGAGTCAGGCACAACTGAGCGACTTCACTTTCACTTTTTACTTTCATGCATTGGAGAAGGAAATGGCAACCCACTCCAGTGTTCTTGCCTCGAGAATCCCAGGGATGGGGGAGCCTGGTGGGCTGCCGTCTATGGGGTTGCACAGAGTCGGACACGACTGAAGTGACTTAGCAGCAGCAGCAGCTGGTTGTTGGACTGAATTTAACTTTTACTTACAAGCAACTTCTATAAATAGATGCAACCTTAAAGCCAACACTTTCTGCCCCATTTTGCATCCTACTTGACTGCCAATACTAGGTCAAAGATGGAGGAGAAAGCAATCTGACGCATCATCAATTTGCCACTTTCAGCAGTTTTCATGATATACGCCAAACGCCACCACCAGATTGATCACTGCCAAAGGGCAACCCACACTAATCCCCGAGACATCCAGAGTGAACAGATCCTGACATAAAAGCAGATGTAGAAGTCTTTGCGAGTCCAAGATATTTAAAGAACTCATCTATGACCTCTACTGGTCAAGCTATTAAAACACAAGAGCTACCATGATTTCAGAAGTGTTTTTATTCATTCAGTGATCAAACACTTTTCAGCGCCTACTATGTGCCAGGCTTTCCTGGGGGCTCAGATGGTAAAGAATCAGTCTGCAACACGGGAGACCTGGGTTCAGGCCCTGGGGCAGAGCATGGCAACCCACTCCAGTATTCTTTCCTGGAGAATCCCCGTGGACAGAGGAGCCTGGTGGGCTGCAGTCAGTGGGGTCACAAAGAGGTGGACGTGACTAAGCAGCTGATCACACATGTGCCAGGCACTGACGAAGGAATGACAATAAACAAAACAGGCCTAAAAGCTCCCTCCCTCTTAAAATTCAACTGGGCAGCGTTTAAAAAATATGTGTTGTAAATAAGTTGATTGTAGAGTATTTTGGAAGGTAATAAGTGCTTTTAAAAAGAGGAAAAAGTAAATCAAGGAAAAGAGACTCAAAAGCACAGAGTAGGCGGAACTGGAGAAGCAGGTTGCAGAATGAAATCAGACCCTCAGGATACGTGTCAGTGCAAGGGTAGAATTAAGCAAGGAGTCCAAGGAGGCGAGAATGTTAATAAGCTCATACGTAGCACATAGGAACTTCCCTGCCAGTGGCTAAGACTTCTGCACTCCCAATGCAGGGGGTCTGGGTTCTATCTCCTGGCCAGGGAGCTAGATCCCACATGCCACAACTGAAGATTCCACATGCCACAACTGAGACCCAGTGCAGCCAAGTTAATTCATTACTTAAAAAGGCCTAACACATAGATTCTCAAGTTAGTTTAATTAGACATCGCCTGAGAGCAAGTTTCTTTTTTACAGTTTCACAAGAGATTTTAGAGTCAGTCAGACTTGTGTTCAAGCCTGTATGGGTCAGCTTTGCTGCAGCAACAAACAACCCCAAACTCTCAATGGCATAAAGGACAAATATTCATTTTTTTTGTTTACATCTCGTAAAGGCTGCAGGCTAACTCAGTCGACTGTGTCTGGTGGGCTCAGACCTGCTCCATGTGTGTCCTATTTCAGGGGTAGAGCTGAAGAGACAGCCACCTTCTGGGGTATGTTGTCCCCACAGAGGAGGACAGGGCTGAAGTACATCTAATTGCACCACGGAACTTACAGCCTCTTCTCATTTGGGGCAAACATCAAGTTCATTCACATCCCACTGACCAAAGAAAGTCCCACTGGCCAAGCGCAGAGTCAGTGGGAGCAGGGAAATGTAAATGTGGCCCAGATACAAGGGCAAGGAGGGAGCGGGTAACGGTGAGGAAGTAATACAGCGTAACCGTGGGGAGTCACTCCGTTTCTCACCTTATTCAACGGTGAAACAGGAATAGGAACAGGCTACCTGTGAAGAATAAATGAGATATTATAAATGTACTTAGCACAGTAACTGTTTATATGAAGGGGTCAGTGAAAGTTAGTATCCTTTTGTTGTCTTCTTCCAGAAGTTGCATCATCACTCTGGCCCAATTCCTCTGGAGGGTTGGGTGGCTGTTGGGTGGGAGGTGGGGTGGAATTCTCTGGCAGTCCAGTGGTTAAGACTGTGTTAAAAAGAAGTTATGGGGGCAAGGAGTGGATGTGTGGGAAAACTGAGAAGCCTGGGACTGAAACCTTGCTCCAGTTCTTTCTCTAAATCCTGGATAAATTACTGATCTATAAAGTGAGGCATCCATCTAACTGATCTGTAAGGTTCCTTTCTGGTGCTAAAGATAATCAGTCTGGGATAAAACATTAACAGGGTTTTCTTTCCTTTTTCTCTCGAGTCGCTGCTGCCTAGTTCTAACACCAGGTGGCGCTAGACAACAACTTAACGGAAAAAGATGAGGGCTTTTCTGTGGAGACTGGAGAGTCTAGAATTATTATTTTCTTACAGATTTGTTGGAGAAGGCAATGGCAACCCACTCCTGTGTTCTTGCCTGGAGAATCCCAGGGTCGGCGGAGCCTGGTGGGCTGCCATCTACGGGGTCGCACAGAGCAGGACACGACTAAAGCAACTTAGCAGCAGCAGCATAGATTTGTTACAAAGCAGAGCTGTTGCATCTGATGATAGCTTTTCAGGAAGCACCACTTTGAGGAAACACCACCCCAAAACATCAAATGCTCCCTCTAGTCCTAGGACCTCATGCTTTGGGAAGAAGAGACTCTGGGAAATTGGGAACTACCTCAGTTTCTAGGGATTTTGGAATAGGAGAGGTACCTTTTTTTTTTTCTTTTCTTTTTTTTTTTTGAGCAAAAGCATGAGCTCATTGGAGCTGTGCTATAAGATGATACAGATAGCAGCCATGTGATGGAATCTGGCATGGGGGAGAATTATTCAGCAGACTCATATAACAAACAGGATGGAATCCATGTTCACGGATCTGAGACAAAAGAGTGGGAGTGAGCCCAGCAATGGGGTGAGACGGTGCAGCAACAGACTCTAAAATTTGGCAGCTATTTACACCAAGAGGCTTCAGGTAGGATAAATCATAATGAAAGATGGCTCCCAGATAAGTAGGAAGATGCTGGAGGCACTGACAGCACATGACTTTGGGAGACAGTATTACTGTTATTCCTGCACTTCAAATGCACACCCAGAAGAAGAAGACATGATGGTTCCTGCCTCTTAAGTACCAAGAAGCCCCTGGTGCATGAGTATTGGTCCTAAAATGGCCAGACATGCCAGCTGTGGAAAGCATTGAAATGCTCCAATATGACAACTAGCCTTTTCTCAAGAAATGTTTCCTTATACATGGTTTTAATGGTAGTACTTCATAATCTTGGAGTAGGAAGCAGCAACCCACTCCAGTATTGGAAAATTCCATGGACAGAGGAGCTTGGTGGGTTACAGTCCATGAGGCTGCAAAGAGTTGGACATGACTAAGCAGGCACATGCACACACCCACACTTTAAAATCCAGAGGCATTTCGCTGATGATGATGGGGACAGGGCTATATTGGATATCTCTGTACCTTTCAATCAATTTTGCTGTGAACTTAAACTGCTCCAAAAAATAAAAAGGAAATCTTTTTTTTTTTTTTTTTAATTTTGGCCAATTCTGGAAAGATGATGAAGTAGGAAGTTCTGAGAATCTGTGTCCCACCCTGGAAAACAATTGAGCTGGCAGAATCTGTCTGATGTAACTACTGTGGAACTCTGGACAGTTTACTGAAGGCTTGCAATGTCCAGGAGAAGACGGGGACAGTTAATTTGGGCCAGTTTCAGCTCTCAGCACCACAGCAGCCTTGCATCCTAACCCTCATGGCAGGCAGCTAAGCACGATTCCTGAAGCAGCTTGTCCACAACTTGCAGGAGCCTGGGTGGGCAAAGTGGATACCAGCGGTCTGTGCTCTGATCACTGGTCGCTATTTCTGACCACATAGGTCCAGACAAAAAGGCAGTGTCACTGTTGTAGCACCTCCCCCCCAATGCAAGCCCCTCTTCATCTGGCTTAAGTGACAGCCAGGAGATTTAAACGGAACAGTGTCCTTTTTTTTTTTTTTTTTTTAAACAGTGCTTGTTAGTGAGGCACTAATAAGCAGACCAACGTACACATACTAGAGGTCCCAGAAAGAGAAGAGAGAAAAGGGCAGAGAGGATATCTGAAGAAATAATGGCTGAAAACGTGCCAAACTTGATGAAAAACATGAATATAAATATCCAACAAGTTCAACAATGTCCAAGGATGGTGAGCTGAAAGCCCCCCAAAAAAGAACATCCAGGAAGTAGCAATATAGCAGCAAATAATCACACACAAGGGATCCTTAATAGAACTATCAGTAGATTTCTCATCAGAAACTTTGGAGACCATAAAGCAGTGGGCTGATATAGTCAAAATGCTATAAGAAAAAACCCGTCAACCAAGAATTCTATATCTAGCAAAACTGCCCTTGGAAAGTAAGAGAGAAATTAAGATATCAAGATAAAAGCGAGGGAGTCTGTTACCAGTGGGCCTGTTGTGCAAGAAATGCCCAAGAGAGTCCTGCAAGGTGAAATGAAAAGACATTTGAAGCCATAAGAGAAACTCAAATCTCTATGGAAAAATCACAAGTGTTAGTCACTCAGTCCTGTCTGACTCTTTGTGACCCCATTGTCTGTGACCCCATTGTCTGTACTGGAGTGGATTGCCATTTCCTTCTCCAGGGGATTTTCCCGATCCAGGATTGAACCCAGGTCTCCTACATTGCAGGCAGACTGTTTACTGACTGAGCCAGCAGGGAAACCCATCAGATGGAAAAATCAAGAAGCCCCTCAGATGGAAAAACATTTATCTTTTTCTCTTCCTTGAGAGCTCTGGACCCCTTTCTCCCCCTTGAGGACCCTGGACCCCTTCCTCCTTGAGGGCCCCAGACTCCTTATCAAACTGCCTAAGAATTAACTCCTATACAAGATGGAAAAATCAAGATCTCAACAAAGGTAAATACACAGATAATTATGAAAGCTAGTGTTTTGTAACAATGGTTTGCAACTGAACCTTTTGTTTTGTACATGACTTAAGAGTATTGCATTTTTAAAATATAATATTTTACATTTTGGGGCATATGATGTAAACAGAGGTAATTTTATGATATCACCAAATGAAAGGGATGGGAGTGGAGCTATAAAGGATTTGGGGTATGTTATTGAAGTTAGGCTGGAATAAACTCAAACTATACTGTTATAACTTTAGGATGTTAAAGGAAATCTTTGTGGTAATCACAAAGAAAATAGCTATAGAAGATACACAAAAGGAAATAAAGGAATTCAAACATTTCACTACAAAAACTCAACTGACACAGGGCCTTCCCTGGTGATCCAGAGGTTAAGACTGCACTATCACAAGGGGACCTAAGATCCTGCAAGCCACACAAGAGGCCAAAATAATAATAATTTTTAAAAATTAAAAATCAACTGAATACACCAAAAGAAGCCAGTAAGTAATGCAGGAGATGAATAATAATAATAAAAAAAGCTACAAGACATTTAGGAAACAAATAGCAAAATCACAGAAGTAAATCCTTACCAGTAATTATTTTAATTGTAAATAAACTCTTCTGTGGATCACAACAAACTGAAAAAATCTGAAAGAGATGGGAATATCAAATGACCTGACCTGCCTCTTGACAAATCTGTATGCAGGTCAGGAAGCAACAGTTAGAATTGGACATGGAACAACAGACTGGTTCCAAATAGGAAAAGGAGTACGTCAAGGCTGTATATTGTCACCCTGCTTATTTAACTTCTATGCAGAGTACATCATGAGAAACGCTGGGCTGGAGGAAGCACAATCTGGAATCAAGATTACCAGGAGAAATATCAATAATCTCAGATATGCAGATAACACCACCCTTATGGCAGAAAGTGAAGAGGAGCTAAAGAGCCTCTTGATGAAAGTGAAAGAGGAGAGTGAAAAAGTTGGCTTAAAGCTCAACATTCAGAAAACTAAGATCATGGCATCCAGTCCCATCACTTCATGGCCAACAGATGGGGAAACAGTGGAAACAGTGGCAGACTCTATTTTGGGGGGCCCCAAAATCACTGCTGATGATGGCTGCAGCCATGAAATTAAAAGACGCTTATTCCTTGGAAGAAAAGTTATGACCAACCTAGACAGCATATTCAAAAGCAGAGACGTTACTTTGCCAACAAAGGTCCATCTAGTCAAGGCTATGGTTTTTCCAGTGCTCATGTATGGATGTGAGAGTTGGACTATAAAGAAAGCTGAGGGCTGAAGAACTGATGCTTTTCAACTATGGTGCTGGAGAAGACTCTTGAGAGTTCCTTGGACAGCAAGGAGATCCAACCAGTCCATCCTAAAGGAAATCAGTCCTGAATATTCATTGGAAGGACTGATGCTGAAGCTGAAACTCCCATACTTTGGCCACCTGATGGGAAGAACTGACTCATTGGAAAAGACCCTGATGCTGGGAAAGATTGAAGGCAGGAGGAGAAGGGGACAACAGAGAATGAGAAGGTTGGATGACATCACTGACTCAATGGACATGAGTTTGAGTAAACTGGGAGTTGGTGATGGACAGGGAGGCCTGGCATGCTACCGTCCATGGGGTCGCAAAGAGTCAGACATGACTGAGCGACTGAACTGAACTGAAATAAACTCTTCAATCAAAAGACAGAGATTGGCAGAATTGATAAAAACACAGAATATGACTACATCTACAAGAGACCCATTTTAGATCCAAAGACATAAACAGAATGAAAGCAAAAGGATGGAAAAAGTTATTTCATGCAAACAACCACCAAAAGAGAACATGAGTAGATGTATGAGGTACTAAGAGTAGTCAAATTCTTAGAGACAAAAGTAGTCTGGTGGTTCCCAGGGGCTGGAAGAGAAGGGAAGGGGGAATCATTGTTTAGTAGGAATACAACTTTAGTTTTATAAGATGCAAAATGTTACAGAGAAGGATGGTGGTGATGGATGCACAATGTTATGAATGCATTTAACTATCACTGAACTTAAAACTGGATAAGATGGGACTTCCCTGGTGGCACAGTGGATGAGAATCTGTCTGCCAATGCAGGGGACATGGGTTCAATCCCCGGTCCAGGAAGAGTCCACGTGCAGTGGAGTAACTAAACCCGTGGGCCACAATTACCAAGCCCATGTGCTGTAACCACTGAAGCCCACGTGTCTCAAACCTGTGTTCTGCAACAAGAGAAGTCACAGCAACAAGAAGCCCACAAACAGCAACCAGAGGGTAACCCTTGCTCACTGCAACTAGAGAAAAGCCTGCACAGCAATGAAGCCCCAGCACAGCAAAAATAATAATAAATAAATGAATAAATAAAATTATAAAAAGAATGGGTAAGGTGGTAAATTATATATTATATGTACTTTACACACATACACACAACTGTAAAAAAGAAAAGCTACACAGAATAGCATAGCTATTTAAAAACAAACAAAAATAACCCTTAGCAATTTCTTAAGCCTCCTATATGCCAACGTGTCCACAGAGCACAGCAGAAGGAGCAATGACTTTGGGGTCAGATAGGCCTGGTTTGAAATCTGAAAATCCTGCTCTACTATATAGTCAAAGCTATGATTTTTCCAATAGTCATGTACAGATGTGAGAGTTGGACCATAAAGGCGGCTGAAGAATTGATGCTTTCAAACTGTGCTGTGGCAGAAGACTCTTGAGAGTCTCTTGGACTGCAAGGAGATCAAACCAGTCAATCCTAAAGGAAATCAATCCTGAATATTCATTGGAAGAAGTGATGCTGAGGCTCCAATACTTTGGGCACCTGATGTGGAGAGCAATTCACTGGAAAAGACCCTGATGCTGGAAAGATTGAAGGCAGGAGGACAAGGGGGCGACAGAGGATGAGATGATTGGATGGCAGCATCTACTCAATGGACATGAGTTTGAGCAAGCTCGGGGAGACAGTGAAGGACAGTCCACGGGATCACAAAGAGTCAGACGTGACTGAGCAACTGAACAACAACTATATTAACACCTCAGGTTAAAGCGTCTGCCTGCAATGCAGGAGACCTGGGTTCAGTCCCTGGGTCAGGAAGATCCCCTGGAGAAGGAAATGGCAACCCACTCTAGTATTCTTGCCTGGAGAATCCCATGGACGGAGGAGCCTGGTGGGCTACAGTCCACGGGGGTCACAAAGAGTCGGACATGACTGAGTGACTTCACTCACTTCTCCTGTATAAAACTGAGCAGAAGAGAGCATGTTTTTTCAGCTTTGAAGGTACTCTACTGCCTGGAGAAAGTTACTTAATCTCTCTGCATCTCAATTTCACCCTTAACATATGGGATATAATATCAGTCTCACAGTTTAGCCATGAGAAGTAAAGATAAGGTGGTTAAATGTAAGTTCTTGTTCCCTTTAAACACAAGGCTGTTAGGATGCCCATGTATGAATCTATCAGACAAGCTCAGCATCAGCAGAGATACATATAAGGCCATGGCTTTCTGTGGGCACTTTTTGCAAGAACCGTTGAGCTCTTATGATATGAGATATTAAAAAATCAAATATATTAAGCTGGCCTATAGCTTGATACTAGGGATATTCACTGGTTCACAATAAATAAAGAGGAAGAAGGAGTTACACAATGCATCTCTGTTCTAATTACTCAATCACTACTCAACTGAAACCTTGCTTCATAAGAGATTAGCCACAGCCTCTGGGAGCAATAAACATCCTGCATTGCAAACCCCATTTTGCCATCTCACAGAACCTCCATAAATCTCAGTTGCAAGTGAAGGTATCTCTTATTTTATCTATGTAGCAACTATTTTAAGATCATTTTTACAACAGTCATCACTATTAGTCCTTTGGCCAACTCTCCCAGTCAGGGAAAGAAGACATTAATATGCAGTGCTGGTATTTCTATTTTGCATTTAGGGCCTCCCCGGTGGTTCAGTACTAAAGAGTCCGTCTACCAATGCAGAAGATATCCATTCAGTCCCTGGGTGGGGAAGATCTCCTGGAGAAGGAAACGAAAACCCAGTCCAGTATTCTTGCCTGGAGAATTCCATGGACAGAGGAGCCTGGCGGGCTACAGTCCATGAAATCCCAAAGAGTCGGACATGACTTAGCAACTAAACAATGAACAACACCTCTGCAGAGAGGTTGTTAGATAAGCAGTGATGAATTCCCATTCCACGTCTCCCCTTTTCTAAACAAACCCAGATTATCTGTCTACCACACCTCCAACCACATTAACCCCAGACAGGGTTTCTTCAGATGAAACACAACACAGTTCTGCTCTGTTCATATTCAGTCATTTTCCTGAGCCTGTGCCTGGCTCATCCTAACCGTTCCCCGTCTTCTCAGCGTGTCATGACAGGCTCTCAGCAAGAGTGGACTGCAGGGTCTCGTCCCTTATGTCCTGATTCTTATTGCTTCCACTCATGGAGTGACTTTCCAGGTCTGGGAGCACTTTCCTATGTGTGTGACAAGTTCCCGCAGCCTTCCTGGAGCAGGACGATGCCTCTCGCTGCCTGGCTCAGAACCAGTGACTCTGTTCATCCGTGGCATGCCCCTGTGATGTGTTGTATTTATTCTGCCTGCACACATTCCTGCCTTCCTAGAGGGAGACGTGAATAAACCACCCGGCCTTTCCCCGCAAGAAAGTAATTTTTTCACCTTAGGTGGGCCATCTGTTTCTCTGAACACAGCTCTGCTTTGACTTGATTTGAATACATCTTGTCCCAGGCGTTTTGCCAGCTGTACCAAAAGAAAAAAATAAAAAAAGCTGTAGGCTCCAGGAAATGGAGCAACTAAAAGTGGTTTCCCTGTAATGTCAGGTCACTCTTTCTTTCTGAAATGCAACTTATGGAATCAACCTAAAGGAAATTGTGCATCACTCTCCATAGGGGTGGTTTGCAGAGTGGCAGGAGGCCCTGATAACAACCAACCATGAATTTCCTAAGTCTCAGTCTCACTGAGGTATGTCACTAGATTTAGCACTGTCCCTACAAATGGAGAGGAAAACTGGGTGCTTGCACTGGACCCCAAACAGAGGCCCCCTAAGCTAAAGGTTCTCCTCAACACCAGATGCAGACCCAGTCCACACATGCAGTTTCAGTATTCATTCCTCAGTCTCACTCAAATGACTGCTCCTTTCCTTTTTTTGTTTGTATTTAACTTTTTACTTTATATTGGAGTATAGCCAGTTAACAATGTTGTGATAGCTTCAGGTGGACAGCAAAGGAACTCATCAAATGGCTGATTCTGGTGCTCAGGTGTGTTAAGAAAATTTTCCTTAAACCATTTGGAATTAAAGATCTCTTCGTAAGTGCCCAAGCTATTGGGGAAAAAATATTACCCAGGGCAGAGTGTCAAAATATTCAGGCTGCATAGCAAAAGAAATACTCAAGAAAATGAATGACATCTTATATAATGGGAAAAATATTTATAAATCTTATGTCTAGTAGGGGGTTGATAGCTAAAATATATAAAGAATTTATTCTAAAGTCCTATAGGAAATCATCCCTGAATATTCATTGGAAGGACTGATGCTGAAGCTGAAGCTCCAATGCTTTGGCCACCTGATTCAAAGAGATGACTCACTGGAAGAGACCCCAATGCTGGGAAAGATTGAGGGCAGGAGGAGAAGGAGGGAACAGAGGATGAGATGGCTGGATGGCATCACCGACTCAATGGACATGAGTTTGCGTAAACTCCAGGACACAGCAAAGGACAGGGAAGCCTGGGGTGCTGCAGTCCATGGGGTCACAAAGAGTCAGACATGACTTAGTGACTGAACAACAATAAAGAATTCATACAACTAAATAGCCAACAAACAAACAAACAAACAAACAAATAATCCAATTTAAAAATGGGCCAATTCTACTTTTGGTTTATTTAAAATGGACCTACCATATGATCCAGCAATTTTACTTCTGGGAATATAACGGAAGGAAATGAAAACACTACATTAAAGAGATACCCATGTTCATAGCAGCACTGCTCACAACAGCCAAAACATGGAAACAACTGAAGTGAACACTGATAAATAAATGGGTAAAGAAGCTGCAGTCTATATATATATATATATATATATATATATATATATATATATATAAACATACATTCACACACACACAATGGAATATTCAGCCATAAGAAAGAAGGAAATTCTGCCATTTGCAAGATGTGAATAGAACTTGAGGGCATTGTGCTAAGTGAAATAAGTCAGACACAGAAAGACAAATACTGTATGCCCTCAATTACAGGGGGAATCTTCAAAAGAAAAACTGCATCAAAAAAGAGATCAGATGTGTGGTTACCAAAGGCAAGGCGTGAGAAGAAGACAGGGCCTTGAGCTACTCAGAAGGGACAAGACCACGGCTGATATCCAGCCCTATGCACTGGCACAGTGTTCCTGCAGGTTAACACACAGAACCACGGCCCTGAGGGCTGATAAACAGCTGAGGTTAGACCACGTATCACTGGATGACCATCTAAGGCCACCCTGCAGGTGGTAATGGACTTGGGATACTGGTCCATGAGCCAAGCAGCTCAAGGTTGGTAGCTGCATGGACACAGACCCTGTGGGCCCTCAGGAGGGGCCCGGGTGGGCAGGAGGCCAGCGGGGAACACCACTGCAGGTGGGGACGGAAGCAAAGGGGCTCCAGGTACAGGCTCCATGAGCTGTAATTTTTTTTTAAGATTTTTTTTTGACCACACAAACCCTGTGGACCATTTTAAAAGTCTTCACTGAATTTTTTACACTATTGTTTCTGTTTTATGTTTTGGTTTTCTTGGCCAAGAGACATGTGGGATCTTAGCTTCCTGACCAGCGGGTCAAACCTGCACTCTCTGCTTTGAAAAGTGAAGTTTTAACCACTGGACCACCAGGGAAGTCCCCACCCAGAAATTTCTAAACATCAATAAGAGACTTAGAAATAATTAGAATGGTTTGGTGGCCATTTTGTCTTATATCACAGCATAAGTAGCTTCAGGATGAGTTTAGTTTAGAGAATAAACAGGGAAAATTTAATGTTTTTACTTATATAATGATTTACTGAAATACATTTGTTTATAAAATGTATTTTGCCATATAAGTGGTTAAATACTCTGCACATCATTGTTAGGCTGGGCAGCAGTAAGCTGGGGGATAACGACTCAGCCGGTGGAGCCTGTAAAGGCTTCACTGAACCCCTGCTTCCCACCATCCCGGAATGACCAGACTAGGGCAGATATGGGTTTCGTTTGATTGACAAGTAAAATGTCATTTTCCATCTGCGGCTGAGGACTGGGCCCACCACATCCAATCAGGAGTTCCCAGCCACTGCTGCTCTCCTGAACCTTCCGAAGGGTCTGACCTGCTGTGCAAGTACAGACTCTGCAAAGGAAATGCCAGGTTAGGTTTCTAGTGACTTTGCCAGGACACAGAGGGCCAGGAGTTCTGTTTAACACATAGCTAGCGAGCATCTAAATCAGGCCAGGCGGAGTCTGGGCACTAAGGATGCACAACATCAGAAAGGACAAAAAACCCTACACCGGAGCCAATGAGGAATTGTAGGTGGTCATTATTCAAAGGCCGAGGATGGATAGACTGAGCCCAGGAGAAGCCTCTGACCTCGAGTCAGCACCCTCTGCTCTGTCCTCCTCGGGCTGGAATATGAGAACACGGTGATTAATTCCACAGAACGGTGGGGCTGATCTACCCTGAGACGGGTAAGCGTCATAAGGACAGGCTCCAGGAAAGAACTCCTGCCGTACGTTGACTGCTCCTTTGCCACAATTTAGTATCTAAAATTCTGCCATTCAAAAAGCATTTTCCAACAGCTGTTCCTTAGAATCTCATCACTCAAGATTCCTAGTTAAAAATATTTTTTCAGCTGTTAAACAAATTTGGCAAACACTTGAGCTCTTGGTGAGTCACAATGAACTGGCATACTAATCTGTAGGACCTCCATTGATTTTGGATTCAAAATTTGGGCATCTCTGTTTTTCTAATTATTTTTTTAAGCCTCCATCCCTCCACATTGTAGGTAATTCAGTATCTCTCTCTCAGGGACTCTCCATTCCCCAAATTATTCACAACCTGGGAATTTACTTAGTCCAAAGGGAGCAGTCTTGTTTCAAAGTTCCAGAGAGAAAAAACTGATCTGCCCATTAGAAGTTCTGATTTTACAAAACAATGTGGAATTGGCACAAAAGAGACATATGGATCAATGGAACAGAATATAGAGCCCGGAAATAAACCCACACAACCATGTTCAATTTATCTTTGACAAAGGAGGCAAGAATATACAATGGAGAAAAGACAGTCTCTTCAGCAAGCTCTGCTGGGAGAGCACTTAATCAATGAAGTTAGAACACACTTTCACACCCTAAACAAAAATTAACTCAAAATGGCTTAAAGACTTAAAAGATAGGACACCATAAAATTCCTAGAAGAGAACACAGGCAAAACATTCTCTGAGATAAACCATACCAATGTTTTCTTAGGACAGTCTCCCAAGGCAATAGAAATGAAAGCAAAAATAAACAAATGGGACCTAAACAAACTTACAAGTTCTTGCATGGCAAAGGAAACCATAAACAAAACTAAGAGATAACCTACCAGCAGTAGAAAATATTTACAAACAATGTGACCAACAAGGAATTAATTTCTAAAATACACAAACAGGTCATAAAACTCAATACTAAAAAATACAAACAACCCAATCAAAAAAAAAATGGGCGGAAGACCTAATATAGACCTTTCTCCAAAGAAGACACATAGAGAGCCAACAGGGACATGAAAAGATGCTCAACAGCACTAACTAGTAGAGAAATGCAAATTGAAACTACAGTGAGGTATCACCTCATGCTGGTCACGTATCCCTATGCCTGATTCATGTTGACATATGGCAGAAACCAATACAATACTGTAAAGCAATTATCCTTCAATTAAAAATAAATAAATTTAAAAAGAAGTCTACAAATAGGGCTTCGCTGGGCTCAGCAGTAAAGAATCAGCCTGCCAACGCAGGAGACACAAATTCAATCCCTGGCCTGGGAAGATAGCACATGCCTCAGAGCAATTAAGCCTGTGTGCCACGACTATTGTTCAATAAAATACATTAAAAAAGAAAGAAAGAAAACAAACTTATGCTTTCTAAGTGGGGGCATAAATTAGGGATGTGGAACTAACACATGCAAACTACTATATCTAAAATAAACAAGGTCCTACTGCACAGCATAGGGAACTATGTTTAATATCTTGTAATAAACCATGATGGAAAAGGGTACAAAACACACAGACACACACATATCGGAATCACTTTTGCCAGAAACTCACACAGCCTTGTAAATCAACGATATTTCAATTCTTAAACTAGTTCTGATTCTAATTCATTCTGCGTGGTGTCAGTGTTGAGAACTGGTTCTGTCGGGCTGAAAGACTGTCCTTTCTGCTTCAGAACCCCACGCAGGCAGCAGGGTGGCTCTGAGGCCACAGGCTCCCAAGTCAACACTTACTGGATTTGCACTCACACAGCCAGCCACTGTTCCACAAACACGGCTGCTTTGCCAAGGTGCCCGGCTGTAACTGGGTTTCTAACCACAGCTGCACAGTGTATCTAGAACACGCTATCCCCCACAAACCTCTAGGCTCTGGTCTGGAGCCCAAGTCCCTGACCAAGACTCCCTCTTTTATCTTGGGGGAACTTTTACATTTTCTTGCTAACAGTGCCAGGGCCATCTCAGTTCTTAGGAAGCTGAATCTCAGAAGGGAAGGGGAGAGGGCCTTGATTCCTCTCCTGGAAGACTCTTGGTAAGTTCAATTTGGCACATGACAGGGGATACTGAGAACAATCTTTGTCAATATTCCTTCACCAGAGACATGAATATCAACTCACTTGTATTGTCATTATCAACAGTATTCAGGGAATAACCCAAGAAGATCCAGAGGGCCAATGTCTTGCTGCCCCTCCAGCCAAAAACAAATTAAAACAAACAAATATATATTTTTGTGAAAGAGAGATAGAAGAAAATATTTTCCCCTGCTATAATTTTACATATTAAAGGGGGAGGGTCTCTCTATAGAAGCCCCTGTTAAATGGATCATAAGGTGTGTTCTGCTTCAGAGAGAATCAAGATCCCAAGAATTCTCTCCTGAATTTCTTCCACTGAATTAAAGCCCTAACCACCCTCCCACCCCCTATCCCCCCCTCCCCCATAAGCTTCTTGGAAGCCAGTCCTCACCTCTTAGTGAATCAAACTCCTAGTGGAGAAATCTCCAAAACTTTTAGGTCGGGGGAAAAATTCCAGCATTTGCCAATATGGTTTGGACTCATTAATTTTCTGACCCTAAAAAGGTTATCATTTCTATGGAGAGGAGAAACAAATGGAACTTGTATGATGGTCTTAAATCCCTCATTCTGATACTTGAACACTATTTTCTGAAATACTTTACATCGAGGAACTTAAGACACAAATTAAAACATAGCATACACTGCTAGAGCTCTCTTGATGTGGGATATTTTATACTTCAGCTCTGCTGGTCCAATCAATACAAATCACTTGGATTCTGTGGGAAAACTCAGTAAAGGTTCTATAAAGTGGTCACAATGTGGGGACAATTTTTGCTAATTCATTCCCAAAGGAGCTCTCTTTGGAATACCAGTAATAAAGGCAAAGGCTAACTTGCCATTGATAGAACACTGTGTTACAGAAAGGCTTTTGGGTAGAATTGTTATTGTGTTTTAGGTTAATTTTAGTGAACGTATAACTGGCTTCCCTAGTGGCTCAGACAGTAAAGAATCTGCCTGCAAGGCAGGAGACCTGGGTTCGATCCCTGGGTCAGGAAGATCCCCTGAAAAAGGAAATGGCAACCCATTCCAGTATCCTTGCCTGGAGAACTCCATAGACAGAGGAGTCTGGCCAGCTATAGTCCATGGAGTGGCAAAGAGTCGGTCATAACTGAGTGATTAACACACACAGTGAACATATTTGCCTTCCACTCTAATGCATGCCCATATCCTATGAAACAGTAAGTAATTTAACCTTTTTGGCTGCTCCGCCTAGCTTATAGATCTTAGTTCCCTGAGCAGGGATCAAATCTGGGTCCCAGAAGTGAAAGCACTGATTCCGAATCACTGGACCGCCAGGGAATTCCCAGTAAGTGATGTTTTAATAGGATTATAATATATGTAACACATATCATGTACTTAGAGATGAAATATCCAGGAAAAATATTTCCAAAGCTGATTATTTCTTGGGATTTCCTGTGTCCTACTTGATACGTATATTCACAAAGGGAGCTGCTTTTAGTTATCTAAGACCCTACTGTATTTATTACTTCAACTTGCAAGTTTTATTTGGATTTCCAAATGTGTAAATTTCAACATGTTTTATTAGTGAGGTTACAGCAATAAAGGAACAATTTTGAGGCTCATTTAACACCTATAAATTTCCCTGTTTGCAATGTAAAAGAAATGGCCTCAGCAGACCACATGTCTGCTCATATTTCAAAGAATATGAAATCTAAACACATTTTAAGTTACTCTATATTGAGAGCTCTCTTCTTCCATAAAACATTTATGGGCTCATTGTTTATATTTTTATAAAAATGATACCTGACTCTGAACAGATTTATTATATGAAAATTATTTTTTCAAATAGCTATATTTGAGAAGCCATATAAAAGTTAGTTGATTATAAATCAACAATTACAATCAACCTGAAAAATGCTAAAAAGACATTGATCAAAATATTTGAAAATGTACGTGTATACAAAGCCTGCACACAAATGTTTATAGCACTTTTATCTATAATTGCAAAACTGTAAGTAACAAAGATATTCTTCAACAGGTGAAAAGATGAACAAACCATGATACATCACTATCACAGAAAATTATTTGGTGATAAAGAGAAATAAGCTAAGAAAGCTTAATAATACATGAATGACTCAATTACAGACTGCTAAGTGAAAGAAGCCAGTCTATACAGATTACATACTCTAGGGTTCCAATTATACGACAGTGAGGAAAACATAAAACTGTAGAAATGGTGAAAAGATCAGTAATTGTCAGAGTTCCAGGAAGAATAGGTGAAGTCCAGGAAAAACAGTGACAGACTTTATTTTCTTGGGCTCCAAAATCACTGTGGATGGTAACTGGAGCCATGAAATTAAAAGATGCTAGATCCTTGGAAGAAAAGCTACGACAAACCTAGACAGCATATTAAAAAGCAGAGACATTACTTTGCCGACAAAGGTCCATCTAGTCAAAGCTATGGTTTTTCAGCAGTCATGTATGGATGTGAGAGTTGGACCAAAAAAAGGCTGAGCACCAAAAAATTGATGCTTTTGAACTGTGGTGCTGGAGGAGACTCTTGAGAGTCCCTTAGATAGCAAGGAGATCAAACTAGTCAATCTTAAAGGAAATCAATCCTGACTATTCATTCGGAGGGATTGATGTTGAAGCTGAAACTCCAATACTTTGGCTACCTGATGCGAAGAGCTGACTCATTGGAAAAGACCCTGATGCTGGGAGAGATTGAAGGCAAGAGGAGAAAGGATGACAGAGGATGAGATGACTGGATGGCATCACCTACTCAATGGACATGAGTTTGAGCAAGCTAGGGGAGATGGTGAAGGATAGAGAAGTCTGGCATGCTGCAGTTCATAGGGTCACAAACAGTTGGACGTGATTTAGTGACTGAACAAGAAGGAGATATTTTAGGGCAATGAGTCTATTCCGTATTATAATGTAATAGGGGATAGTGAATACTATGTGTTCGTCAAAACCCACTGACCTTTACAGTATGAAGACTGATCCTTGATGCATGTAAGTTTAAAAAGTATATTTAAGAGTTGGGGTATCGCAGGATGGAAAGTAGAATGTGACATAACAAGCTAATTATATGACAACTATACAAAACAACCTTTCTAAAGGGTGGGATGAAGAGAAAGGTGATGACCTGAGCAACTTTGGAAATAGATCCTATAAAACTGAGGGCAAAAGGCACTGCATGTAAGCCCTGTGGCCCTAGCGGGTTGCCGTTTCCAACTGCATTGTAATTTCAGGCTCGCTCTCATTCCACTCCTCCTCCTACCAAGGCAACAGGCTAACAGCACAATCTTCTCTTCTTTCCGGTCTCAGTTCCACTGCTTACCAGCTGGGTGAGCTTGGTCTCGCCGCCTGACCTTTTGGAGCCCCAGTTCCCCACCTGAAAAAGTACCTCAGGAAGGAATGTTGCTTGGGTGAAATAAGCCAAGATTTCTAAAGTGTTTGGCGAACTTGGCAATGTCATTTTTATCACTAATGTTGATATAGGTATTGTCCTTATTACCAACTGACCAGGGGTTTGTAGAGGTTTCAGCACCCACTTGGGCTCTACAGAGAACACCCATTGGCAACTTAACCTTTTCTCATTCTCGGTTTGATAAGTAGGTTGTGTCCAACAAACCACACAATTATTGTTGGGATCTGGGCTATGATTCCATTTACTGTCAGACCAATGCCTCTTTTAGACTGCCAGGAAACCAAAGGGCTCATTTTCAAGTTTCCTTCTTTCTTGGCCTCTTTTCCTGCCAGAGTTTATTTCCATGTGAACATGATCATTCATTCTAAATATTCCATGGGCTCCTGAAACTGGCCAGTTCTCCTTGATTCACTTCTCTCCTGAGGTCCATTTTTCTGACTTGATTTCTATGATATTTAAAGATCAGTTTTTGTCACAAGATAAAGACTGCAGTGTCTGAGAAGTGTAGTTGATTATTTACCAGCAGGTTTAGCTCTGTGTATCAAGATTGACTGACCTCTTAAAATTTGTACATAGTCACCAAACAATTCAAAGAAATTTCTCAGTTCTGCTTTCTTCTCACTCTTTAGAAAGAGTCAGGTTGTCGGTCCTAGATTGCATTTGGTATTTTAAAAGACAAGCTTTACACTAGAAGATCAATATATCTAAAATAAAAACAAAGGTTTGGGAATAATTTTTATTGTTGAGGGTGGAGGGGGTCAAGCTAACAAAAGCTTGTTGTTGGCATTCCATGTCTGAGATGAAGATTATATAGAGGTAAATATCAGTGGCAGATTCCTGTTGAAATGAGTTATCTGTTCTTTTAAATCTCTAAATAGCCACCAAAGAAGAGAAAGGTTAAACCTTAATCTGTCTACCAGGCTATTTATTGTTCATAGCGGTCAATGATGCCTATAAAAGTATTGTCTTATTATGCAAAGTGCATTTAAGCAATGGGTGTTCTTTGAGCTGAGGGCTTCCCAGGTGGCTCAGTGGTAAAGAATCTGCCTGCCAACACAGGAGACATGCAGAAGATGCGAGTTCGATCCCTGGGTCGGGCAGATTCCCTGGAGGAAGAAATGGCAACCCACTCCACTATTATTGCCTGAAGAATCTTGTGGACAGAGGAGTCCACGGATTGCAAAGGGTTGATTAAGCAACAGAATGCACGTGCCTTGAGCTATACCTAAAAACATAAAATACTTTAAATAGTGATTGCTGTTATACCAAACTATTTCACTATTAAAGTGTTAGTTGCTCAGGCTTGTCTGACTCTGCAACCCCACGGACTATAGCCCACCAGGTTCCTCTGTCCATAGGATTTCCCAGGCAAGAATACTGGGAAGCCAGATTCTGGGAAGCCATTCCCTACTCCAGGTGATTGAACCCAGGTCTCCTACATTGCAGGCAGATTCTTTACTGTCTGAGACACCAGGGATTATTTTGAAACAAATTGAACAATAAGTTAGTGTATTCAAAAACAAAAAATAAAGATCAGGTCCAGCAGGGTGCTCACGACTTCTACGGGTCAGGGTGCCTTGCTGTGCACACCCAGGCAAAGGAGATTATGCGTTTGCTCTTCTGACAAAAAGTTTCTAAGCAGGAAGTTTCCCCCATATGCCCCATTACAGTCACAGCTACCTGTCTGGGGTCCTAGTAGTTCCCAAGTGCATCCTAATTCCAACAGGAGGGCCTTTGGGAAGCAGGTCCCCTCCTGCAGCGACAGCAGCATAAGATAGACATCACAGGCCACAGCCCCTTGGTGATTAATTCTGCTGTCTCCTCTGGGCCTCATGGAGGTCCCTCAGTGGGTCAGTTTTCCTGTTTCACTGCAGTAGCAGAAAGCTAAGTCTGGGTACTAGAGGTTATCTTGTTCAATCCACTTGCAAAAGCCATTCTCAGCATAAACGTTCCAGGTTCAGAGGAAAGTTTAGTTTTCATCAAAAAGAATACTCTTATACGGAGCTCAAAAGTAATTGTTAATAACACAGGTTAATTGTTTCTTTTTAACAGATGGAAGATTTTCAGAGACATTTTCAAAGGCGATTTTGTCTGTAGCTCATTATCATGTCAACAAATACACTGTGAGTTAGTTTTCAATTAGCATCATTATTGTGAAAATCCTTTTGTCAAAGATACTCACATAAAACAGGTCCTCCTTCTCTCCTGGGAGGGGACCTGTGATGGTTGAAACTTGAAGCTGCTTCTCTCCACACCTTACCCTCAGCCACTCCAGAAGGCTTTAAGCCTGGAGGAAACGGGAGAAAGGGGCTGGTTAGGGAACAGCAGCATGTCCTAAATCTGGGTGCAGGCATAAGCTCCCAGGTGGGAACCAGGGGAAGAGTTTATGTATGTTCCCATTTTTCCCCCCAAGTTTAAGACGTCCAATGTCTGCAATTACTTATACCTAAAACATCTCCTGAGACTTTCTCTGATTGGGAACATTTTGCTGTTACTGTTACTTGTTTTTTAGGAAATACTAATCAGCCTGCTTTTCAAATTTAATACCAATGCTTTTAAGATTATTGCTTAGGTTCTATATCATGAACTGGCACTGTCATTAATTTGGGGAAATTTTTCTATTTGGTGGCTTCCCTGGTGGCTCAGACAGTATAGAATCTGCCTGCAATGCGGGAGACCTGGGTTTGATCTCTGGGTTGGGAAGATCCCCTGGAGGAAGAAATGGCAACCCACTCCAGTATTCTTGCCTGGAAAAGCCCATGGATGGAAGAGCCTGGCAGGCTATAGACCATGGGGTATCAAAGAGGCTGACACAACTGAGAGGCTTCACTTTCTTTCTTTCTGGTGGATCAGAGGGTAGAGAATCTGTCTGCAATGTGGGAGACCCAGGCTCGATCCCTGGGTCAGGAAGATCCCCTGGAGAAGGGAATGGCTACCCACTCCAGTATTCCTGCCTGGAGAATTCCATGGACTTAGAAAAGCCTGGCAAGTTGCAGTCCATGGAGCAGCAAAGAGTTGAACACAACTGAGTGACTAACACTTTCTATTTGTAATAAACTTTGATTGGACATAAGAGTGATTTTATATATATATATATGCACACAGGCACGCTAAGTCACTTCAGTCGTGTCCGACTCTATGGCAACCCCATAGACGGCAGCCCACTAGGCTCCCCTGTCCCTGGGATTCTCCAGGCAAGAACACTGGAGTGGGCTGCGATTTCCTTCTCTCTCATATATATACATATATATATATATATATATATACACATACATACATACATAAATATATAAGACATACACACATAGACATACACACTGGGTTGGCTGAAAAGTTCATTCGATACAACCAGGAATGCTTTCCCCCCTGCTCTTCATCTAGATGATCCTGCTCTATTATAATCTTTCTAACTCCTGGAAGTCTGCTCAAAATTGAATTAAAACAACAATGACTAAACAATAGTTAACAGATGCTACAACCCCACTTCACTCCAAACAGAATGAAATGCCTTTCATGCCTTTATTCTGAGGCACAGAATAGATTTCATCTTTAGTCATTTTATGTTTTGTTTTACAGTGATGGATAACATTTGGGTAAAGACCTGATAAGCTGGGATGGTTGTTGTTCAGTCGCTAAGTCATGTCCAACTCTGCAACCCATATCAAAATAAGACATCTGGATGGTGAGGAAAACTTGGCAAAAACACACAAAGAAACTGTGAAAGGGGAAAGATCCTCAGCCAACCGCCTTCCTGAATCACAGTGGCCATTCCTCCTGCTCCTCCTCCCTCCTCTCCTCTGCTTTTTCTGCCCTTATCTCTCTCTCCCTCTCTCTCTCTCTCTCTCACACACATGCACTCTTCTCCTAAGGTAAAAACCACTCTGTGCTCTCTGCCTGTCTGTTTCTCTCTCTTTCTCTCTCTCTCTCTCTCTCTCTCTCTCTCTCACACACACACACACACACACACTCCTTAAGGTAAAAATCACTCTCTGTGCTTTCTGTAAATGCCTCAGGTTCTACACTTCATTGCTGTGACAGTCCACCTCCCTGAGGTGCCTGTGCAGACCAGCTATTTCCTTCCATCAAGAAGCTGTTAGCTCACTCCCACCTGGTTTGGAAGAATCCAGGGGGCTGTTCTCCGTCTCGCAGCCCCGTCTCTCTCCACTGCCTTCTCTCCCCAGTCTTGGCTGCAGTGGCCTGGCAGGCAGGCTGGTGAGGGATGAAGCAGACAAAGGTCCACTTGTAACCTCCTTCCAGCACCTCCTCTTTTCTCCTTTTGCCCAAACTCACCCAGTGAGTTGGAGCATTTAAGGAGATTCCTCTGCCAAGAAGACCAAAGGAAAGAAGAAGAAAAAGGGTATGTACTTTTTCCTTAAAAATCATTTTAGGTTGTTGTTTCTGCTGCAAACTACTGCTATAGAATAGGGCAGAAGTGTTTTTGTGTCTGAGTCAGAAGAGAAAGGGAGATGGAGAAAGCCTCAGAGGAGGTGATGAGAAAAAAGATACTTCCCAAGTTAGAGGGAAAGAATCAGATGAAAAGAGAAGAGAAAATGTACATTTCTTAACAGGAAAGGCATTTAATTGGGGGCTTTAAAGGAGGCAGCTCCCTCACTGTTGGTCCTTATTAAAGCCCCCCATCTTCTCTGAATCTGGCCCCACAATTTCACTACTCAGGACTATGTGAGACTGTTGGAAGTATATGAGCTCCTTTTCAAGGCATGAGCTGTATCTCTTTATTCCTACTTTACATGAAGTATAAAAACAGTGAGAAAGCAATGTTTGTCTTTTTTTTTCCTTTTGAAAAATCCTGATTCCTAAAAAGAAACTGGTATAAATATGTGAGACAAAGAGGGAATTCACAGAATTTATCCTCGGCACCCCCAGGATGGAATACAACACAGTGTCTATACTGCTACAATAAAAGGAACTCTTTTTTCCTTTGGGACTTATGAAAATTCCTCTTTAAAGGTCCTTCACTTAGTTACACAAGCTGTGAAAAGCTCTCCCAAATACTGCAGTGGTGATGATTTCAGGGAAATAATGAGAATGATGTAAGCCTGCATATTCATAGCACCCTCTGAGATGCTCGAAGGCAGATCACCTTTGGGGCTGATGTGGACTTTGTTTTTCCACTGATGAGGGTCTCTTGGAGCTGACTGCCTGTTTTAAAGATGCTTGGAAGGCTTATTCACATTGTAATACCACTTCTGTTCCTTTAACCTACACTTTGAGAAGTTTCAATTCAGTGCTCAGTCATTCCAATATAAATCTCTTCTGGTACAGTTAATAAGAAAGAGAGGGAATTGTAAAAAAAAAAAAAAAATCATTGATTTTCATCGGCCAGGAAAGATGAATGGAAACCGTCATGGACTGGATGGCAGTTTTCATCTCTTCCAACTATTTGATATTTTAAATGTCAAGCTCTGGGTTGGAATTTTCATTGCTTTTGCAGCCTTCACTTCTTTCTGGCCGTGTTACAAAAGGAATCAGAAAAAGGGCTGCCCTTTCTAATTCATCAATTCTGCTTCATCCCGTGCTCTTAATGCCAGTTTCTAGAACAAACATCAGCTGTCTGCAGGACCATTGCTCCCTGAAGGTCTGAACGCTTTCACGACATAATCCTACAAGTTTTGGCCATTAAATGAGATAATTTTTCTTTTTCAGTTTCTCCTTAAGTCCAGCCATTCAAAAGCTTGCTGGTGCCAAATACCCTTACACAACCAACATTTGCAGTCCCCTCCCTATATGATGGTGGCAGTGATTTATTGTTTAACCGGAAACATCTTGCCTACAGCCCTATATCCTCTGCATTGATCTTCTTAAAATAAGGCCACTATTGAGGGAATTTGAGGGAGAATGGATGCATGTACATGCATGGCTGAGTCCTTCACTGTTCACCTGAAACTGTCACCACATTGTTAACTGGCTATACCCCAATACAAAATAAAAAGCTCAAAAAAATTTTATCCAGGGTTATGATTAATCAGACATTTATCAGGTGATCTATATTTTTTGATGTTTTTCATCTGAACTGTATTTGTTAATATCAATTATTAAACACATAAAATGAGATACAATATAACTTTATTGTAAAAAATAATGCCACTATCCTATCGGGATAGGAATGATATCTTACAACATTAGGAACAATGTTAGTTACATAAAATTGAATTCAAAAAAACCAATTGGTAACTCTCTAAAGATCTCTTGTTATTTCCTCAGATGTTCAGTTTTTAGCTTTATTTGCTGTTGTAATTTGCATGTATTCCAGGAGGAATTTAAAGGGCAGGTCCTTCAACAGAACGAGGGGGAAAAAGAGACCAATTTGCCTCAAATTGATCAAAATAATTTCACTCTTGTTGGCACTTGAAAATATATGGTCTTGATGGATTGCTAAGGATGAAGGTCAGTGTCTTTTAAAAAAAAACAAACCAATGTATCATGGGAACATACTGGTTCAGACATTTCCCCACTTGCAGAATAATAGTTAAAGCTATTTATCTGTACTTAAGTAACGGAAGAAGAGAAGACTTCAATTCAAACAGGTAATTTATAAAGCGTTTTTTTTTTTTTTTTTTTTAAAAAAAAGCTTCAAGCGAGTACTTGCCAGGTATGGAACTTTCCACCCTAGTATGTGACTAAGGCAGACAGAAACACCATTCTGTGCTCTGGCCTGGACACAGCCAGAGAGGCACGCGGTGTGGCACCATACCCACTGCCTTCTCTAGCAATTTACTTGTTCCTTCTTTCAGCGGATGCTGTGTGAGCCCATCCTGTGAGCCTGGCCTGGAAGCAGGCCTCTGAGAGGTGAGGGAGGAGGAAAAGGTGCATGCCCTGACTTCACGGAGCTGGCATCGCCTCCTCCAGTCCCCGCATCGCTCCCAGTCCCGCATCGCCCCCTCCCCACTCCCTCCAGTCCCCGCACAGAGGCTGGCCCAGGCCTCCGCCCCTCATCTCTTCTCGTCCCAGTCTGTACTCACTGCCCTGCGGTCCCACCACGACAAAGACAAAGCAATAAGTATCCCCATGACCCTCAAATTCATACCTCCAGATTTGCATTCAGCTGTCTACCCAACATCTTCATTTCACATCTGATGGGCATCTCAGATTAACTCGTCCAGAAATTTACTCTTAAATCCCCCTCAGCTCAATAAATGTCAGTACCATTCAGGTCAGAAACCTAATAGGCATCTTGGAGTCTTTCTCTCTCACTTCATCTCTTCCATCAACTTCTTTCTCCGACATACTTCCCACCAAGAACATAAATATTAGTTTCCCAGTGTCCCTGGCCATCTCCATTTCTCCTTCTCCACATCCCTGCCACTGCATGGGAGGCTCAAGAGGGAGTGGATATATGTGTATGTATAGCTGATTCATTTTGTTGCACAGCAGAATCTAACACAACATTGTAAAGCAACTATATCACAATTAAAAAAAAAAATTAGAAGTCCTAAGTGAGGTTCACAACCGTCCTCTCCACATTGAAACTCTACTTGATTTTTACACTATCCGTGCTTTTCTTTATTTTCCATGCCTTACACTAAGTATTACTATTTTTTTTAGAAAAATAATTTTTCTTAAACAAATCTAACGGCTTTCATTAGAACTGTCTAATAGAAAGAAAGCATAAGATGTTAACAGTCATGAAATGAGCTTAAGAACAAGCTACACTTAAATGTGGGAAATATAAGAAAGGCGATAGGAGCCCAAGCTGGCGAAATGAATGAGTTTGTTCAAAAGCCACAAGAAATAAACAAAATTAAGCTGGATTACCAAAAATAAGAACATGATTACATAGTAAAAAACTAGGAAGATCACAGCTCAAAAAGATATGAAAAATGCCAGCGATCTAAAGTAACAGAAAAATTCTAATACATTAAGGCAAAAAGATTAAAAAGAGCTTACAGCTCTCCTCCCAACTCCTCCCCATACTCCCAATCTTTTGAAAGACAGGAATCAGGCGAGGGAGGTTACAGAAAAGGCAGCTGATGTTTGCTGTTGAATCTTCTCATAAATGTACACATACATAGAAATATATATATTTTTAAGTCAGGTATGAGCTAGTAATCCAGAACAAACGCTAGTTTTGACAAAAATCAAGCAAACAAACAAAAACCAGAAATTGGGATATACATTTTAAAGTCAGACTATTTAGAAAAAGTTAAATACAATGAATTAATTTAAATTAAAACAATAGTACCTGATGACATGCAAATTGAAGGATGTAGCAGCTCACTACCCTCTTCCAGTTATAAACAGCTCTCTGCAACTAGCTATTGAGTTTAGCAATCCGAGAGACACATCCTTCTCTGGCTGTAAGCATCTAGAGATGAGGATATATTATTTATTCTTTCACTAACGTGACAGGCACTGTTAAGGGTGCTTGGGATGGATACATCTCAGAAAAAACCCTGCCTTCCTGGAGCTTCCGTTCAATTTGGGGGAGACACAATAAGAATATTTTATAATAATTTAGAGGTTTATAAATGCCAAGGAAAATTAGAGCAAGAAAGGCAGATTAAGAATCTGTGAAGGAAGATAGAATTTTATTTCAAAAAATTTTTCTTGTTGTTGAAATACAGCATAGTTGATTTATAATGTTGTGAAATTTTTATTGTTGTTGAAATACAGTATAGTTGATTTATAATGTTGTGTTAGTCACTCAGTTATATATTCTTTTTCAGATTCTTTTTTATTATAAGTTATTACAAGACATTTAGTACACTTCCCTGGGCTATAGGGCAGGAGTTTGTTATTTATTTTATACGTTGTTGTCATTTAGTCGCTAAGTTGTGTCCAACCCCTTTGTGACCTCATGGACTGTAACTCGCCAGGCTCCTCTGTCCATGGGGTTCTCCAGGCAAGACCACTGGAGTGGGTTGCCATGCCCTCCTTCAGGGGATCTTCCCCACCCAGGGATGGAACCCCATCTCTTATGTCTCCTGCATTGGCAGGTGGGTTCTTTACCACTAGCGCCACCTGGGAAGCCCTTGTGACCTTAGAAATAACACCAAAAACACATTCCATTGAAAAAAACTGAGAAAGTATACTTCATTAAATTTAAACTTTTCCTTCTTTTAAAATTTTAAAACATTTGCTTATTTTAAATAAGAAGGTGAAAAGGAAAGTCATAGATGAAGTAAATGTTTGGAAAGTATATATCTAATAAAGAACTTGTGTTCAGAATATACAAAGAACCCTCACAACTCAAGAACACAATCCAACTTTTTTTAAATGGGAAAAGATTTGGACAGGTCAACAAAGAAGATACACAGATGAAGAAAACATATGAAAGAGGTTTAATACCACTAATCATTAAGGAAATGGTACATAAAACCACAAGACACCTATCAGAGTGTACAAATTAAAAATACTGACCGTATCAAGTGTTGGAGAGGACGTAGACAAACTGGAACTCTTGCAGACTGCTGGTGGGAATTTTAAATGGTACAACCACTTTGGAAAAACAATATAGCAATTCCTTAAAAAGTAAAACATACACCCACCAGTTATTCCAGTCATAGGTATATGCTCAAGAGTAATGAAAGCTATCCCCTGGAGAGGAAAATCTCAAGGACAGAGGAGCCTGGTGGGCTACAGTCCACGGGGTGGCAAAGAGACACACACAGCTGAGCACACACACACATGCACACAATGAAAGCTACGATCTTGCAAAGCCTCATACACAAGTGTTCACAACAGCTTTGCAACAGCCTGAAACTTAAAAAAAACCCTCAAATATCCATCAACAGATGGATGGATAACAATTTATAGCACACATAATGCAACAATTCTCAGCAATAAAAAGGAGTCAGCTATTGATGCAGGCAATGGACAGCTATATATCTCTCAAAGTAAGTATGCTGAGTGATAAAAGCCAGATTAAAAAAGAGTGCATATTTTATGACTCCATTGATATGAAACTGGAGAAAATGCACCTTAATCTCGGGGGAGAAAACAGGTCAGTGGTTGTCTGGATGGGAGTGGGGGCAGGGAGGAGACAGGTGGATGACAGGAGGGCAGGAGGAGACAGGGCTGATGGGTCCCCTCACTATCCTGACTACAGTGATGGTATAAGGGGACATACATGTGCCTGAACAAACTGTACCCTCTAATAGCTGTCCTTTAGTATATGTCAATTTTACCTCAATAAAGCTCTTTAAACAAAAACTTTGCTTACATAGTAGAGTTCTGTCTTAGACTTCAATATGACTTCAGTATGTCTTTTAAAGTTTAATGACTGTGGTGATTCCTAGCATATATTAAATGCTCAATTAACAAGATATTCAATCATCCTTCTTTGAAGAGTAATCTGAAAAAAATGTCAGGAAATGTAACTCTTTTTTTTGTTTTAACATCAATTACCTTATGGAGATAAAGAAGGCCTGAATCAGAAGTAACTGAGAGCTAAAACACCTCACAGAATTACATTAAAAAAAAAAAATACAACTTATGTTACAATTTGCAAAGTGTAAGGTATTATTATTGGAAGGTATTATTCTATCTATACTGGATTGTGATGTAATACAACACTGTAGGGTCTTGTTCTCTCAAATCTGAAAAAAATATAAAGTGAAATAGATCTCATTTTTTGGTCTTTCCTTTCACTAGTATTTGGAGGTAAGAATTAAATTAAATATTTATAATTCTAAGAAAATATATAAGCAAGGCCAAAAATGACTAATTCAAATCAGAATATGAAATAAAATCTAAAACTCTGTCAGAGTATGAAAGAGTAGTTTCAGTTTCTAAACTCATAAAAGAATCTGCCTGCAATGCGGGAGACCTGGGTTCGATTCCTGGGCTGGGAAGATCCCCTGGAGAAGGAAATGGCAATCCACTCCAGTATTCTTGCCTGGAAAATCCCATGGACAGAGGAATACAGTCCATGGGGTCGCAACAATCAGACAGGACTTAGCGACTAAACCACCTAAACCACCAAACTCATAAAAAGCAGTGAGTGTCCTTCCTCAGATGATGTGAGTAGATCTGTATATACTAAAGAAATTGAATCAGTAATAAATAACCTCCCAAAACAGAAATCACCAAGGCCAGATGGGCTCCGTGGTGAACTCCACTAAACATTTAGGATACTTCAGCAATCTGAATGGCTGTGGTGTCTGATTCTGGCTCCTTCACTATCTTGCTAGTCCCCCTTTACTGCAAAAGCCTCTATTCTCTTCCTGTTTAATATGTAGGCCAGAGAAGCCAGATTCAATAGATCATGAGTATTCCATGTTGTTGTTCAGTCTCCCAGCCCTGACTCTGCGAGGACTCCGTGACTCCCCATGGAGTGCAGCACACCAGGCCTCCCTGTCCCACACCATCTCCCAAAGTTTGCTTCAGTTCATGTCCATTGCATTGGTGATGCCGTCCAAACATCTCATCCTCTTTTGCCCCCTTCTCCTTTTGCCTTCAGCCTTTCCCAGCATCAGGGTCTTTTCCAATGAGTCGTCTGTTCACATCAGATGACCAAAATACTGGAGCTTCAGCTTCAGCATTGGTCCTTCCAATGAATATTCAGGGTTGATTTCCCTTAAGAGTGACTGGTCTGATCACTGATTTGATTTTTAGTCTTCTCCAGCACCACAGTTCAAAGGCATCAATTCTTTGGCACTCTGCCTTCTTTTGGAATAGTCCATACAAATACTATACTGCAAGTATTATCTCCTAAAAGAGGAATTTAAACTTGCTTGGTATGACCACAAGAGTTCAAATTAGAACCGATGGGTGGAAGCCACAGAAAAATATTTTCCAGGAAGGGAAACATTAGAACTGTATCAGTGGAATATGTGGATTTAGTCAACAATTGAGTTCCCTATTACGGTAGGTGTCTAAGAACAGGCTAAAGGTCTCTTATGGGGAATTCAAGCCTCTGCTTTCAGCTGAGATGTAACCCATGTGGGAGAAGTGTCCACAAATTACTAAACTTATGAAAAAAAAAATCAGTCCCCTAAATAAGTCTGAAACTTTTAAAAACTTAACTGTAAATATATCTATAGAATATAATCAGTCAGCATCAGGATGAGTGGACTTTTTGTTTCTGTCAGGGTGGGGTCCAGGTTACTTGACAATGTTGTTAGGATATGTAAAGTCAAGAATCACTGTACACAATGATGATATCTGCTCTAGAAATTTACTTCAGTTTTATTATCTTAAAAGCAGTTTTTCTCTACTGAATACACTGGTAAAAAAGTGAATTTGGGGGACTTCCCTGGTAGTCCAGCAGGTAAGATTCAAGGGGCATGGGTTTAATCCCTGGTCAAGGAACTAAGATTTCGTGTGCCTCATGGTCAAAAATAAAAAACAAGAACATCCATGCCTGTGATGATAGTTACACAACTCTGCAAATATTCCAAAAATCATTGAATTGTGCAAGTAAAGCAAGTGAATTGTATGGTATGAAAATTACAGCTCAACAAAAAAAATTTTTTTAATGAATTTGAGTACTTGAAAATGCAAGTGGCTCTTCCCACTTTCTCCTCCCTCCCTCACACAACTCTCATTCAATATTTCTTTGTAGAGCTTGTTAAAGAAATATAACAAGTGATTTTTATTGTAGTCATAAAACTTTGAGAAAGACATTCAAGTAAAGTAGAAAAAAAATCACTTCCTACTCTTTCAATTTAAGAGTTGATGAGGACACTACAGAACTTTATGTTCAGATGAACTCCATCCTTTTAAAAAACCTACGAAACAAACAAACACTGACACATTTTGGATTTTCTTCTATCTCACAGCCAAGAGCCAAAATGAAATTTACAGTACTTGCTGTCGCCGTTGGACTAACTTTGCTGCTAGGAGTCCAAGCCATGCCTGCAAACCGCCTTTCCTGCTACAGAAAAATACTAAAAGATCGCAACTGTCACAGTCTTCCAGAAGGAGTAGCTGACCTGACAAAGATTGATGCCAATGTCCAGGATCACTTCTGGGATGGGAAGGGATGTGAGATGATCTGTTACTGCAACTTCAGCGAACTGCTCTGCTGCCCAAAGTAAGGAAATGCAGTCACAAAACGTATGGTTGTAAAACGTATGCATAACAACTTTCTTAAGACGCCTTCACAAGGAGTTTGCTGAAACTTCTCACCCTTTTCAATAAAATCCTATTCAGATCTCAGCTATTTTTTAGGATCATCAACATTATGTACTGAACTGAATGTTTTCATTTAAGAGACAGAGTTTGGCAGATTTTAGTAAAGCTAAATGAAAGACAAATTAAGAACACTCCAGTCTATTAAAAGGTTTTGGATAAAAGATCCCAGTGAACAGATCAAGTAATAGGATGGAAAGTTTGGTAACAGTGAGAGGAAAAACTTTCTAGTTCTATATATGAGTTAACCAGAAATTAACTAAATTGAAGTTTCTACCAACTTGGAAAGTAGATGTATTTTAAGTATAATACAAAGGTAGATGAATCAATAAAGATTTTTAGCTCTTGATTTTAATGTAATCTTTTCCAGGTTATTGGGGAGTCTCAAATACTATGATCTTGCCTATTTCATCTGAAATTAGTTTTTCCAAATTACTTTCAACATATGTCATCACAGTTTTTCATTTTTCTAAGAAATCTGCGAGATAGAACGGGCAGATAAAACCGCTTTATCAGGGAAAGGTGCAGAGAGGCAACATGACTAGCACCAACTACATAACTAGTTAATATCACCTCCGACACTAGAACCCAGGACTCCTGATATGGACCAGGTAATTTTTCTACCAAACCAGTTGGTTCTTAGGTGTGGTTGCCAGGACAGCAGCTCCGGTATTAGCTGAGTTCTTGTTAAAAATGTAATCTAACCTTGGACCCCAGACCAAACCAGCTGGATCAGAAACAATGGAGAGGAAGCAAAGCAATTATGGTTTAAACCCTTTGAGTGATTCTGATGCATCATAAAATGCATAACTTTGTGATTATGCATTTTATCTCATAATTTTGTGAGAATCACTTGATTAAACAATGATATCAAGAATGCAAGTTAACTGATTCCATAAAATGACTTAACTTTTCCTACATAAATGAAATGCCATGTAATATTAAAATATCATACTTAAAATTTTCTTATAAGATTGAAACTGATTTACTGAAATGTACTTGTAGTTATTTTATGATATAATTTTGTGATCATCCATTTTTAATGGATGAAATAGAAGTATGAATATATAAAGTAGTTTCTATCTGATTTAGGGTTACTGTTCTTGCATTAGCAACAAATAGCTAAGTATATTTCTTTTTTTTTTAACCTGTAAACACAAATTTTGCATCTTTTTTTTTTTCAGTTGCACTGAGATATAGTTAAATATAGCACTGTTCACATTTAAGGTGTACAGCACAATGAGTTGAAAGAAATAGACAGTTGACCCTCGAACAAGACATATTTGAACTGCATGGGTACACTTACCTGCAAATTTCTTTCTCTAAATACATACTATAGCACTATATCATCTATGATTGGCTGAATTCTCAGATGTTGAACTACAGGTATGGAGGACTGACTGTAAAGTTATTCACAGATTTTTGGTTGCACAAAAGGTCAGCACCCCTTATTGCTGTATTGTTCAAGGGTCAACTGTATTATGAAATGATTACCATAATAAGTGCAGTTAACACAAATCACCTCACATGGTCAAAAAATTGTTTTTCCTTGTGATAACTTTAGGATATCTTATCTCAGAAACTTTCAAATATATCACACACAGTGTTAGTTATAGTTATCATGTTGTACACTGTATGCTAAGTATATTTCTACTGAGCCATAATCACAATACTAGCTTGCACATACATATAATTTGATATTATTCCATGCATTTTTTCAAATGGAGTGCATTTTATTACAAACAGCCCTCATTTTCCTAATTAGTTTATCCATATTTTCCCACCTTAATAATTCCAAGTCCTGTGGATCATATTTTGATTACACATAACATTAGTACAGAAGGTAGCATCACATTTTTATATATCACCTTAAGTGATTTTTCCAACAAGAGTAAAGTTGAGTAGCTCAACATTTCATCTTTCCCTATAAAACCTAGAAATGTATTTATTTGCTTCCCTAGAAAATTTTAAACTTCTGTTTCTTATCAGTAGATTTAAACATTATGCCCATCCCCAACCATAACAGAGAAGTGAATTTTTTGGTATCATTGTAATGTTTTGAAGTCACCCAGTCTTTGCTTTTCTTTATCAATAAATGATAGCATCATGTCAATGGCAAATGGGGAAAAGTAGAAGGATTGATTACCTTCTTGATTTTTGTTGCTCCTGTGGAAAGTCTTCCCACTCATTCTCGTTGTACCTTGCTCACCTGAAAAGAACAGTTATGTCTGAAATCCTGGAAATCACTGTCCATTTTTAGCCCAGCAAAGACTAACATATATCTTAATTTCCAGCTGGATTTAATTCATGTTCTACTCTTTTTCAGAGATGTCTTCTTTGGACCAAAGATCTCTTTTGTGATTCCTTGCAACAATAACTGAAAATCTTCATGTATTCCAGACAAACCACCCATAATTCCCCGCAAACAGTGCTATAATAGTGTAACTGTATTTCTGGTTTCTGTGCAGTGCAATAAAGCACAGATTCTATAAATTCTTACTTGTCTAAGCAAACTTGTGTTAAATAAGTAGTAATAAAAATTCAATTTAATTTTTCTCTGTGGACATTGTTTAAAATTTTTCACTAGAAAATTTTCATCTACAAGGTGTTTAATATGCTTGATAAAAGAATGCTGTTTTCTAGATGCAGAGCCGTAACTGTGGATCAAAAATGAAGAATACTTTCACTTCTTCATTAACAGTTATTGACCATGTACACTTAATGGAAAGAACCAGAGATAAACTGAGGTTCTTGGAAGGGAAACTAGAAATTTTCTATTAAAAGTAAGAGGGGAAAAGGGAGTCAATATGTGAATAAATATTATGCATCTGTCAAGATAAATATTCTTAAACCAGTCTTTCAGATGCTAACTCAAGTTTAAGATATTTGCTAAAAAATCAAGACAGTATTTGAATAGAGTTCCAGCTCCAAAACACTCACATAGCTGTGTCCTTAAATCTATGCAGCGTACCTGTGACATGTCCCTTTTGGGGGGGAATAACAAAATACATATTAAAAGATATAGATGTTGGATGAGAATTAAAAAGTCACACAAATTTTAAAAGTAAATAAAACAGATTCTTTCAAAGATATCTTCTGGTTGTTACAGGCAGTATTGGACTATGCTCCATACCTTAGGAGTGTTCACTGACTGGTAGCCAGCAGAAGTAATTTCAGAAAGTCCTTCATGTTATAAAAATGTATTAAATACTTGCTCAGTGCCAGTTATTTGGGGATGTTACAATTTGGGAATGTAGTAATGAATAAGACGGACTTCTCTTCTTGGAATTTGTATTCTACCAAAACAGTAATCATTACAAATATTTATAAATGTGAAGCCTGCTGCTCCAAAGAAGAAGTATAGGATGCTTTATAAAGTATTGCTGTGGGGAATCATTTGAGAAGCATCACACATGTAGTAAAACTAGGAGATAACCATCTTGTGTATTAAAGTGACATTATTTCATTGAAATACATCCTTTGGGGTCCCTGATCTGTTTCTGAAGACCACATCCAGAACAGTATCTGGTATCTATTCAGTGTTCAATAGGAGTTACTGGGCTGAACAACGGATTAAAGACAATCTCTTTAACAAGTGGTGCTGGGAAAACTGGTCAACCACTTGCAAAAGAATGAAACTAGAACACTTTCTAACAGCATACACAAAAATAAACTCAAAATGGATTAAAGATCTAAACATAAGACCAGAAACTATAAAACTCCTAGAGGAGAACACAGGCAAAACACTCTCCGACATAAATCACAGCCGGATTCTCTATGACCCACCTCCCAGAATATTGGAAATAAAAGCAAAAATAAACAAATGGGACCTAATTAAACTTAAAAGCTTATGCACAACAAAGGAAACTATAAGCAAGGTGAAAAGACAGCCTTTGGAATGGGAGAAAATAATAGCAAATGAAGCAACTGACAAACAACTAATCTCAAAAATACACAAGCAACTCCTGTAGCTCAATTCTAGAAAAATAAACGACCCAATCAAAAAATGGGCCAAAGAACTAAATAAACATTTCTCCAAAGAAGACACATGGATGGCTAACAAACACATGAAAAGATGCTCAACATCACTCATTATCAGAGAAATGCAAATCAAAACCACAATGAGGTACCATTTCACACCAGTCAGAATGGCTGTGATCCAAAAGTCTACAAGCAATAAATGCTGGAGAGGGTGTGGAGAAAAGGGAACCCTCCTACACTGTTGGTGGGAATGCAAACTAGTATAGCCACTATGGAGAACAGTGTGGAGATTCCTTTAAAAACTACAAATAGAACTGCCTTATGACCCAGCAATCCCACTGCTGGGCATACACACTGAGGAAACCAGAACTGAAAGAGGCACGTGTACCCCAGTGTTCATCACAGCACTGTTTATAATAGCCAGGACATGGAAGCAACCTAGATGTCCATCAGCAGATGAATGGATAAGAAAGTTGTGGTACATATACACAATGGAGTATTACTCAGCCTTTAAAAAGAATACGTTTGAATCAGTTCTAATGAGGTGGATGAAACTGGAGCCTATTATACAGAGTGAAGTAAGCCAGAAAGAAAAACACCAATGCAGTATACTAACACATATATATGGAATTTAGGAAGATGGTAACAATAACCCTGTATGCGAGACAGCAAAAGAGACACAGATGTATAGAACAGTCTTTTGGACTCTGTGGGAGAGGGAAAGGGAGAGGGTGGGATGATTTGGGAGAATGGCATTGAAACATGTATAATATCATATATGAAACGAATCGCCAGCCCAGGTTCAATGCATGATACTGGATGCTTGGGGCTGGTGCACTGGGACGACCCAGAGGGATGGTACAGGGAGGGAGGTGGGAAGGGGGTTCAGGATGGGGAACACATGTATACCTGTGGCAGATTCATGTTGGTGTATGGCAAAACCAATACAATATTGTAAAGTAATTAACTTCCAATTAAAATAAATAAATTTATATTAAAAAAAAATAAGATAATTTTGAGGTAGTCAGAATTCAGTTCCTCTTAAAAGCTACCAAAGCATAAGTCAGAACATGTTTTCAAATAGTTTGACCTCTGCAAAAATGCATGAAGTGGAATTGTTTAAAAAACTAAAATATATTGTTTTATCAACATAGCATATGATTTGATTGAGCTTTTTCTCCTGCACTGAATTGACAGGTATTAAATTCAAACTAACTCATTAACAGAAATCTTACATCCTTTCTGGAACAGTGCATAGGATAGGTAAACAAAGAAAATTATCAGTAAATCTGTTACATTTTCCACTCAGTATAGACTGTCTCTGAGGAAGACAAAAAAAGCAATTCAGCAATGGCATTTTATTAAGTATTCCCTTAATGCTGCAATCAAACCCTGATGAGAAAAACAGCACTTGAAAAAAGGCTGAATATTTAATAAATGGAATTTTATAGATAATTATGATGATTTTCATCATATTCTTTCCTTTCTGGAAATAGCTTGTAACATCCAATTATATTACATTCTTTTAGAAACAAATGCATTACAGAAGCACATATTGTTTCTTATAAATGTAAAAACATGAATGTTCACACAATTTATGCAACAGTTTCTGACTTGGTCAACATGTTTTTAAAAGCAAACATTTCATCCAATTATTTAAAGAATAGTTTTTTTTTTTCAATAGCTTTTAGCTACAAGATGACTAAGCTTTTATTGAAAATGTACTAACACCATCTTTCAACTGAACAAGGTATTTACTACTATCATCATCCCTACTCTATGGACAAAAATGGCAAGGCTTAGAGATTAAGTGGTTCATCCAGAATTACATTATCAGAGCAGTAGAGCCATGTTTTAAATATGGCCAGTCTTCCTCTAGAACTCAAGTCTTAACCTCTGCTTTACTTAGTAGCATCATCTAATCTATTTCCTTTTCAGGAAAGCAAAGTTACCTGTATTAGACATACGACTGTACATTTCATATAGCTTATATATGCTAAATGCTTACTGAATAAGTAAAAATTTACCTTTGACTTTCTATATTTTTGTTCTTACTCTATATTCCATGGTACTGAGCACAAAGTTGATGGTTGTTGGTAATACTTACTAATATCTCATCTCTTCCTGATGAAATTTTTCTTTTCCTCATCATAATATATAGGGATGCTTTGCTTTTTTTGTTTCCTGGGATTAAGTACTAATCCTAGAGGATTATTAAAGATTGGAAGCAACATGGAGAAATAAAACAATGAGCAACAATTCTCAGAGGGAGACAAGGACAGGTAAGAACATTTACAGATTATTCTGCAACTTTAACTTCCTTATAATTGCTCATAGATACGCAGGAATTCTTTTAATAATAAATTGTTTTAGCAAAGTATTATGGCAGGTGCTTCTAAAATGTAAATAATCTTGTCAGTAAACACTATGGGCTTGAAAATAATTTTCACAAAAGGAAAAAATTATCAAATTCATATATTTCTAAATCATATTGCATTAACAGCCTATACCTAAATTTTTTTCTCAAAGAATAAAAGAGAAACTGATATTTTAAAAGTATAGTAAATGGACATTGAATTAGCTCCCTCAATTTACTTCTATAAAATGATATCACCAAAATGTTCTCCTTTTTGTATAGCGGTATAACTGGAAAGCAATGCATGGCATACATGTAGCCAATATACTCTCAGAATTTTATAAATAAAGACCTGTAGTAAATTTTAAATGAAAAAACTGTATGGGATCTATGTTTCTAGAGTCTTAGAAGTCAAAATATAAGTCTGTTGGGTATTATGGATATAAAACTGACTTGATGTCCACTTGAAATATACATTAAAGGGGACGTACATCCCATACACATGCACATAAACATATGATAATCCAGCAGCAATTACTATGATTATTATTTGAGAACTATTGTTGACCATGTAGACTATAAATGTAACTGGGACATGACACATACAGTAAACTACAGTTTATAGTATCAGCTTTTAGCTGCAAATAAATATAAGCAATTTTATGATCTCAGAAAAATGAATTCTATAGTAAATAGTACAACACTTGAAAAAAATACATATACATATATAAGACATTTCTTGACACTTTTAAACTAACTTCAGATAATTGAATAAGCAATGACATGACAAAAATTTATTTTTGAACCACTATCACTTGCCTAGATCATAATCTAAATTTTGCTATCAAAGCTATGCAAATCCATGTAAATAGCAATAAAGACAGCTGGTCTGGCCATACTAATATTAAACAATATAGATTTTAAGTTAAAAAAATTGTACAAGAGACATTTTGTAGTTAAACAAAAGGTCAAGCTACAATAAGATTTAAAAATTACAAATACATACACACCAAACAACAGAGCCAGAAAATATATGAAGGAAACTAACAGAAGTTAAAGGAGAAAAAGATAATAATAGTTGGAGACCTCATTTCCTTACTTTAAATAATGGAAAGACATCTAGACAGAATATTAAAAAGGAAATAGGGGATTTGAACAATACTCTAAACCAACTAAACCTAACAGACATATACAAACACTTCACCCAATGATAACAGAATACACATTCTACTCAAGTGCACATGGAAGATTCTTCAGGATTGACTGAAGCATCTTTATGTTAGCACATAAAACATTTTTCCATAAATTAAAAAAATTGAAATCATACAAACCATCTTCTCGAACTATAATGGGATGACGCTAGAAATCAATAACAGAAGAAAAACAGGAAAATCAACAAATATGTGGAAATCGACAAATGCATCCTTAACAACAGTGAGTCAAAGAAGAAGAAGATAGAAAAATTAGAAAATAATTTAAGCATGAATGAAAATAAAAATAAAACATACCAAACTTATGGGATGCAGCAAAAGAGGACCTCAGTGGGAAATTTATAGCTGCAAACATATATATTAATGAAGAAGAAAGATCTCAAATCAACAACTGAATTTTGTACTTTACACTAGAAAAAGAAGAGCACACTTAATCCAAAACCAGTGGAAGAAAGAAAATAAAAAAAATTAGAGCAGATATAAATGAAACAGAAATGTAAAAACAATAATCACAACCTCAAATAAAAAATAAACAAAATTGATAAATCCTAGCAACACTACGAAAAAAAAGGAGAGAAAAAGCACATATAACTAAAATTACAAATAAAAGCAGGGGCATTACACTTCTTACAGAATACCCTCTAAATCTCATTTTCTGAGAATTTCTTATCAACCTCATTTTCTCAGAGCTCTCTCATACTCTCCTTCAAGCACACCTTCTCTCAGAAACCCTTCTCAAATTCCTTCTCTCAGGAATCTTCAAACTCTCTTCCTTGCCTTTAGATTCCATCAGAAATCGTCTTTGTCTCAGAATTCCCTCAGAAATAAGATTTTTTTAAATTTCAGAATTATCTCAGGAATCTTCTTTCTCTCAGAATTCCCTAAAGAAATCTTATTTCCATCAGAAATCTCCTTCTTTCCCTCAGAAATCTGCTTTCCCACAGAATTCCTGAAGAAATGTCTTTCTAACTCTGAGAATTCTCTCAGAAATCTGTTCCTTAATCTCAGAATTATCTCAGAAATATACAGAATTTTCTGTAAAATTCCCTGAGAAAACACCTTTCCCTGAGAAATATCTAACTTCCTCTCAGGTGTTTCCTGCTTTCTCTCAGATACCTCTGTCTCTTCTTCAGAATAACTTAAGAAATCTCCCACTTTAAAAATAGAAACCCCTCAGAAATAACCTCCATTCCCACAAAAAAAGCCTCAGAAATCTCCTCCTTACCCTGAGAAATCATACAAAAATCCCTCATGACCTCCTTATTTAGGTCATTTTAACTCAGAACTTCTTAATTTCTCTTAGATTTTTACCTTAGAAGCAGTAGTTTGTGCCAGGTTTTTGAGAAACCTTTTTCTATCAGATTGAGTTTAGAAGTCTCTAGATTCTGTCAGATTTTACCTCAGAACCCTGTGGTTTTGTTATATATTACCTCACACCCCTCTAATTCGGGACAGAATTCACCTCAGAACATAGTATGTTCTCTCATGATTTGCCTCAGAACTGTCTACTTTCTGTCAGATTTTACCTCAGAACCTTCTAGGATCTGTCAGATTTTACCTCAGAACCCTCTAGTTTCTGTCAAAATTTACCTAAAAACCCTCCAGTTTCCGTTACATTTTACCTCAGAACCCTGTGGCTTCTGATAGATTTTACCTAGAACCATATGGTTTCTGTCAGATTTTAGCACAGAACCCTCTAGTTTCTGGCAGATTTTAACTCAGAACGTCCTAGGTTCTGCCAGATTTTACCTCAGAATCCTCAAGCTTCTGTGACTTACTTCAGAATGTCAGATTTTACCTCAGAACCCTGTCAGTTGTCAGATTATACATCTGAACCCTTTGGGTTCTGTCAGATTTTACCTCAGAAACCACTACGTTCTCTCATATTTTACCTCAGCACTCTCTAGGTTCTGTCAGAGTATACCACAGAATGTTCCAGTTTGTCAGTTTACCTGAGAACGTCCTGAGTTGTCAGGGTTTACCTCAAATTCCTTTAGCTTCTGTCACAGTTTACCTCAGAACACTTTGGGTTTTGTCAGATTTTCCCTAGAACCCTCCAGTTTCTGTCAGATTTTAACTCAGAACCCTCTATGTTCTGTCAGATTTTAATTCAGAACCCTCTAGGTTCTGTCAGATTTTAACTTTAGCACCATCTATGTTCTGTCAAATTTTACCTCAGAATGTCCTAGGCTCTATCAGATTTTTACCCTCTAGGTTCTGTCAGATTTGACCTCACCACCCTCTAGGTCCTATTAGAGTATACCACAGAATGTTCTAGGTTCTGTCAGAGTTTACCTCAGAACATCCTAGATTCTGTCAGGGTTTACCTCAAATTCCTCTGTCACAGTTTACTTCAGAACCCTCAAGTTTCTGCCAGTTTTTACCTCAGAACATGCTTGGTCGGTCAGAGTTTACCTCAGTACCCTTTAGGTTCTGTCAAATTTTACCAGGAATGTCCTAATCTCTGTCAAGTTTTACCTCAGAACCCTCTAGGCTCTGTCAGATTTTACCTCAGAACCCTCTAGATTCTGTTAGATTTTACCTCAGCACCGTCTAGGTTCTGTCAGATTTTACCTCACCACTCTCTAGGTTCTGTCAGATTTCTTCAGCACACTCTAGATTCTGTCAGATTTTACCTTAGCACCCTCTAAGTCCTGTCACAGTATACCACACAACATTCTAGGTTTTGTCAGAGTTTACCTCAGAAGGTACAAGATTCTGTCAGATTTTACTGCAAAATTCCCTAGATTCTGTAAGATTTTACCTGAGAACTATCTATTTTCAGTCATATTTTACCTTAGAACCCTCTAGGTTCTGTCAGATTTTACTGCAGAAGCCTCTAGTTTCCATCAGATTTTACCTGAGAACCCATTTTCTGTCAGATTTTACCTGAGAACCCTCTATTTTCTGTCAGATTTTACCTCAGAACCCTCTGGTTTCTGTCAGATTTTACAAGAGAACCCTCTAGGATCTGTCATATTGTATCTCAAAACCCTCTGGCTTCTGTCAGATTTTACCTCAGAACCCACTGGTTTCTGATAGATTTTATCTAGAACAATCTGGTCAGATTTTAGCTCAGAACTCTCTCAGTTCTGTCAGACTTTAGCTCAGAACCCTCTCAGTTCTGTCAGACTTTACCTACCACCCTCTGGTCTCTTTCCATTTAACCTCAGGACTCTAGTTTCCGTCAGATTTTACCTCAGAATCCTCTAGGTTCTCTGAGATTTTACCTCAGAACCCTCCAGTTTGTCAGATTTTACCTCAGAATCTTCTAGTTTCTCTCAGGTATTACCTGAGAATGTCCTAAGTTCTACTGGATTTTACATAAAACATCCTAGGCTTGTCAGATTTTACCTCAGAACATTCTAGGTTATATCAGATTTTTACCTGAGAACCCTTTCGGTTCTGTCAGTTTACCTCAGAATGTCCTAGGTTCTGTCAGAGTTTACCTCATATCCCTCTAGTTTCTGTCACAGTTTACATCAGAATCCTCTAGGTTCTGTCAGGTTTTACCTCAGAACCCTCTAGGTTTTGTCAGATTTTACCTCGGAACCCTTTAGGTTCTGTCAGATTTTATGTCAGAACCATTAGATTTTATGTCAGAAACCTTTCAGTTCAGTTCAGTCACTCAGTTGTGTCTGACTCTTTGTGACCCCATGGACCTCAGCACGTCAGGCCTCCCTGTCCATCACCAACTCCTGGAGTTTACTCAAACTCATGTTCATTGAATAATGATGTCATCCAAACATCACATCCTCTATCGTCCCCTTTTCCTCCCGCCTTCAATCTTTCCCAGCATCAGGGTCTTTTAAAATGAGTCAGTTCTTCGCATTAGTTGGCCAAAGTACTGGAGTTTCAGTTTCAGCATCAGTACTTCCAATGAATATTCAGGACTGATATCCTTTAGGATGGACTAGTTGGATCTTCTTGCAGTCCAAGGGACTCTCAAGAGTCTTCTCCAACACCACAGTTCAAAAGCATCAATTCTTTGGCGCTCCAACTCTCACATCCATACATGACTACTGAAAAAATCACGGCTTTGACTAGACGGACGTTTGTTGGCAAAGTAACGTCTCTACTTTTTAATATGCTCTCTAGGTTGGTCATAACTTTTCTTCCAAGGAGTAAGTGTCTTTTAATTTCATGGCTGCAGTCATCATGTGCAGTAATTTGGGAGCTCCCAAAAATAAAGTCTGACACTGTTTCCACTGTTTCCCCACCTATTTGCCATGAAGTGATGGGACCAGATGCCATGATCTTACTTTTCTGAATGTGGAGTTTTAAGCCAACTTTTTCACTCTCCTCTTTCACTTTCATCAAGAGTCTCTTTAATAGTTCTTCGCTTTCTGCCATAAGGGTGGTGTCATCTTCATATCTGAGGTTATTGATATTCCTCCTGGCAATGATGATTCCAGCTTGTGCTTTGTCCAGCCCAACATTTCTCATGATGTACTCTGCATATAAGTTAAAAAAGCAGGGTGACATTATACAGCCTTGACTACTCCCTTCCCAATTTAGAACCAGTCTGTTGTTCCATGTCCAGTTCTAACTGTTGCTTCCTGACCTGCATACAAATTTTTCAGGAGGCAGGTCAGGTGGTCTGGTATTCCCATCTCTTTCAGAATTTTCCACAGTTTGTTGTGATCCACATAGTCAAAGGCTTGGTCATAGTCAATAAAGCAGAAGTAGATGTTTTTCCGGAACTCTTGTATTTTTGATGATCCAACCTCTAGGTTCTGTCTTATTCTATCTCAAAACTCTCTAGGTTCTGTCAGATTTTCCTCAGTACTCTTTAGGTTCTATCTGATTTTACCTCAGCATCAAGTTTCTGTCAGATTTTACCTCAGCAGACTCTAGTTTCTGTCAGATTTTATCTCAGAATGTCCTAAGCTTGTCAGATATTACCTCAGAACACTCTAGGTTGTCAGATTTTACCTCTGAACCCTCTTCTTTTTGTCAGATTTTACCTCAGAACGTCCTAGGTTCTGTCATATTTTACCTCTGAACCCTTTTTTCCCTTGAGAAATCTCCTTCAGTCCCTCAGAAATCTTCTTTCCTGCACAATTTCCTCAGAAATCTTTTCTTTAGAATTCCCTCATTATTTCTTTCTTTCCCTCAGAAATCTGCTTTATTTCCTTTAAAATTCCCTCAGAAATCTTCTTTCACTGAGAAATCTCCTTCTTTCCCTCAGAATTTCCTTAGAAATCTTCTTTGCCTCAGCACTGGGTGGCGGGGTGGGGTGGGGGAAGGAAGCAAGGGCATTATTAGCAACCTTACAGAAAGTAAAAGTAGTATAAGTGAACAGTATGAACAAATGTATGATAACAAATTGTCTAATCTAGATGAAATGGACAAATTCCTAGAAACACAAAATTACCAAAGTTGACTCAAGAACAAATAGAAAACCCCATATACCTTATAATAAGTAAAGAGATTCTATCAATAATAAAAAATTTTCCATCAAAGAAATGTCCCGGACAAGATGGTCACCAGTAAATTCAATCAAACTTTTAAAGATCAATTAATGTCAATCCTATTTAAATTTTTCCAAAAAACGGAAGAGGCAACATTTTCTAACACATTCTATGAGGCTAACGTTATCCTAATAGTAAAGTGAGATAAAAACAGTAGAAGAAACTACAAACCTATGATATCTATATTTATATCCTTTATGAATACAGATGCGAAAGTCTTCAACAAAACAGTGACAAACCAAACCCAACAACATAATAAAAGTATTATATACCAAGTGATATTTCCCCCAGGAATAATAGAATGATTCAACAAAAGAAAATAATTCAATGTAATACATTACATTAATAAAACAAAGGAAGAAAGCACATGATTACTTCAATATATATAGAAAAAATATTTGTCAGAATTCAATACCCTTTCATGATAAAAACAGGAAACTAAGAATAGAAGGAAACTTTCCTTATAAAACAAAGAGAGAGCATTTAGGTATACCCACAATTAACATTATACTCATTGATATAAGACTGAAAACTGTCTTCATAAGGAAAAGAACAAGACATACATGCCTAATTTCATCATTCCTATTCAATATTGTACTATAAAATCCTAGTCAGAGCAATTTTGCAAGAAAAATAAATAAAAGGCATCAAATTAAAAAGAAGTAAAATTATCTCTAAAGATAACATGATTTTGTAGATAGAAAATCTCATAAAATCCACTAAAATACTACTAGAGCTCATAAATGAATTCAGGACAATTGCAGGGTCAACACAATCAGATTTCTATACACAAGTAATGAATAATGCAAAATAAGATATTGAGAAAACATTTCCACTTATAAGTTCATCAAAAGAATAAAATGTGAATAAATTTAACCAAGGGGGTAAAAGACTTGCCTACTGGAAACTAGAAAACATTACAGAAAGAAATTAAAGAACTAAATAGATGGGGAAACAGTGGAAACAGTGTCAGACTTTATTTTGGGGGGCTCCAAAATCACTGCAGATGGTGATTGCTGCCATGAGATTAAAAGACGCTTACCCCTTCGAAGAAAACCTATGACAAACCTAGACAGCATGTTAAAAAGCAGAGACATTACTTTCCCAACAAAGGTCCGTCTAGTCAAGGCTATGTTGTTTTTTCCAGTGGTCATGTATGGATGTGAGAGTTGGACTGTGAAGAAAGCTGAGTGCCAAAGAATTGATGCTTTTGAACTGTGGTGTTGGAGAAGACTCTTGAGAGTCCCTTGGACGGCAAGGAGATCCAACCAATCCATTGTGAAGGAGAACAGCCCTGGGATTTCTTTGGAAGGAATGATGCTAAAGCTGAAACTCCAGTACTTTGGCCACCTCATGTGAAGAGTTGACTCATTGGAAAAGACTCTGATGCTGGGAGGGATTGAGGGCAGGAGGAGAAGGGGACGACAGAGGATGAGATGGCAGGATGGCATCACCAACTCAATGGACGTGAGTTTGAGAGAACTCTGGGAGTTGGTGATGGACAGGGAGGCCTGGCGTGCTGTGATTCATGGGGTCGCAAAGAGTCAGACACGACTGAGCAACTGAACTGAACTGAAAATTAATGGAAAGACATTCCATATTCATGGATTGAAATACTTAACATTTTTAAGATGGCAATTATTAAGCGATCTACAGAGACAGTACAATCTTCATCAAAAGTCTATGGTCTTTTGTGGGGGCCAAAAATAGAAAAACTAGTCTTCTAATTCATATGTAACTGCAAGGGTCTCCAAGTATCCTAAACCATATTGAAAAAACTGGAGAAGGGAATCGCAAACTACTTCAATAGTCTTGCCTTAAGAAACCCATGAGCAGTACAAATAGCCAAAAAGATGCAACACCAGAAGATGAGTCCCTGAGATCAGTAGGTGTCCAATATGCTACTGGGAAAGAGCAGAGAAAGAGCTCCAGAAAGAATGAAGAGGCTGGGCCAAAGTGGAAACTATAGTCAATTGTGGATGTGCCTGACGATGAAAGTAAAGTCTGATGTTGTAAAGATCAATATTGCATAGGAACCTAGAATGTTAGGTCCATGAATCAAGGTAAACTGGACTAGGAATTGGTGTACTAAAAAATGAATAGGAATGGACAAATTCAATTCAGATGACCATTATGTCTACTACTGTGGGCATGAAAGAAATGGAGTAGCTCTCATAGTCAACAAGAGTCCGAAATGCACTACTTTGGGTGAAATCTCAAAAACGACACAATGATCTCAGTTCATTTCTGAGCAAATCATTCAACATCACAGTAATCCAAGTCTATGCCCCAACCACTAATGCCAAAGAAGCTGAAGTCAAACGGTTCTATAAAGGCCTATAAAACCTTCTAGAACTAACACCAAAAAAAGATGTCCTTTTCATTTTAAGGGATTGGAATGCAAAAGTAGGAAGTCAAGAAATACCTAGAGTAACAGGCACATTGGCTTTGGAGTACAAAATGAAGGAGGGCAAAGGCGAACAGCATTTTGCCAAAATGCTCTGGTCATAGCAAACACCCTCTTTCAACAACACAAGAGAAGACTCTACATGTGGATATCAACAAATGTTCAATACCAAAGTCAAATTGATTATGTTCTTTTCAGTCAGCTAAAACAAGACCTGGAGCAGACTGTGGCTCAGATCATGAACTTCTTATGGCAAAATTCAGATTTAAATTGAAGGAAAGGAAAACCACTAGACTATTCAGGTATAACTTAAATCAAATCTCTTATAATTATACAACAAGGTGATGAATAGATTCAAAGGATCAGATATGACAGACAGAGTGCCTGAAGGACTATGAACAGAGGTTCGTAACACTGTACAGGAGGCGGTGACCAAAACCTTCCCCAAGAAAAAGAAATGCACGAATGCCAAGTGATTGTCTGAGAAGGCCTTACAAATAGCTGAGAAGAGAAGTGAAAGGCAAAGGAGAAAGGGAGAGATATATCCAAAAGAATGCAGAGTTCTGGAGAATAGCAAGGAGAGATAAGAAAGCCTTCTTAAGTGAACAATGCAAAGAAATAGAGGAAAACCACAGGATGGGAAAGACTAGATATCTCTTCAAGAAAATTGGAGATACCAAAGAAATATCTCATACAAAGATGGGCACAATAAAGGACAGATACATCAGGGATCTAACAGAAGCAGAAGATATTAAGAAGAGGTGGCAAGAATACACAGAAGAACTATACAAAAAAGATCTTAATGACCTTCATAACCATAATGGTGTGGTCATTCACCTAGAGCCAGATATCCCGGAGTGTGAAGTCAAGTGGGCCTTAGGAAGCATTACTATGAACAAAGCTAGTGGAGGTAATGGAATCCAGCTTAGCTATTTTAAATCCTAAAAGAGGATGCTATGAAAGTGCTGTACTCAATATGCCAGCATATTTGGAAAACTCAGCAATGGGCACAAGACTGGAAAATGTCAGTTTTCATTTCATTGCCAAAAAAAGGCAATGCCAAAGAATGTTCAAACTTCCACACAAATTGTGCTCATTTCACAAGCTAGCAAAGTAATTTTCAAAATACTTTAAGCTAGGTTTCAACAGTACGTGAACTGAGAACTTCCAGAAGTACGAGTTGGATTTAAAAAAGGCAGCAGAACCAGAGATCAAACTGCCAACATCTGTTAGATCATAGAAAAAGCAAGAGAATTCCAGAAAAACATCTACTTTTGCTTCATTGACTACACTAAAGCCTTTGATTGTATGGATCACAACAAACTGGAACATTCTTAAAGAGATGGGAATACCAAACCACCTTACCTGTCTCTTGAGAAACCTGTATGCGGGACAAGAGGAAATAGAACCAGACATGGAACAACAAACTAGTTCAAAACTGGGAAAGGAGTACATCAACACTGTATATAGTCACCTTACTTATTTAACTGCTATTTAGAGAACATCTTGTGAAATACAGGGCTGGATGAATCACAAGCTGGAATCAAGTCTACCGGGAAAAATACCAACAACCTCAGATATGCAGATCATACCACTCTAATGGCAGAAAGCGAAGAGGAAAGAGCCTCTGGATGAAGGCAAAAGAGGAGAGTGGAAAAGCTAGCTTAAAACTCAACATTCAAAAAACTAAGATCATGGCATCCAGTCCCATCACTTCATGGCAAATAGATGGGGAAAAGTGCAAACTGTGTCAGATTTTATTTTCTTGGGCTCTAAAATCACTGCAGATGGTGACTGCAGCCATGAAATCAAAAGACGCTTGCTCCTTGGAAGAAAAGCTATGACAAACCTAGACAGCATATTAAAAAGCAGACACATCTCTTTGCTGACAAAGGTCTGTATAGTCAAAGCTATAGTTTTTCCAGCAGTCATGTACTCATGTGAGAGTTGGACCATAAAGAATTCATCCTTTTGAATTGTGGTGCTGGAGAAGACTCTTGAGAATCTGTTAGACTTCAAGGAGATCAAACCAGTCAATCCAAAAAAGAAATGAACCCTGAATATTCATTGGAAAGACTGATGGTGAAGCTGAAGCTCCAATGCTTTGGCCACCTGATGCAAAGAGCCAACTCATTGGAAAAGACCCTGATGCTGGGAAAGATTGAGAGCAAGAGGAGAAGAGGGGTGACAGAGGCTGAGATGGTTGGATGGCATCACTGACTCAATGGACATGAGTTTGAGCAGACTCCAGGAGATAGTGAAAGACAGAGGAGCCTGGCATGCTGCAGTTCATGGGGCTCCAAAGAGTCGGACAAGACTTGTGACTGAATGTAGTGAAAAAAGAGTAGGACTCACACTTCCTGATTTCAAAACTTATTACAGCTACAATAGTCAAAAAATATATAGCCTAATAGAAATACAGGCTAAAATAGAATTGAAAATATAGAAATAAACCCAAATATCTATGCAAATTGTTGTTCAACAAGGGTGCCAAGACCATTCAATGGAGAACAGTCTCTTCAATCAACAGTGCTGCAAAACTGGATAATCTCATTCAAAACAATGAAGCTGGAACTCTACCTCACTCCATATATACATAAATTGACTCAAAATGGGTCAACAACCTACATTTAAGAGCTAAAATTATAAAATTCCTAGAAAAAAATAGGGGCTAATATTTATAACCTTGGATTTGGCACTAGGTTCTTAGGCTTGACACCAAAAGTATGAGCAAATGAAAGAAAAAAAATAATTGTACTAAGTAAAAATTCAAAACTTTTTTACCTCAAAGAACATTATCAAAAATGTAAAAAGGCAATCTACAGAATGGGAGAAAATATTTGTAAATCATATATCACATATAGAGTTAATACCTAGAATAAAGAATTCCTACAACTGAACAACAAAAACAACCCAATTTAAAAATGAATAAAGGAATTGAAAAAAAAATCAAAACCACAATGCTATCACTTCATACCCAGTAGGACAGCTTTAATTTAAAAAAAGGAAATACAGGCATTAGCAATTTCGAGAAATAGTTGTTAATACCGCCACTATCGAAAAGTTTGGAGGTTCCTCAAAATACTACAGCATTACCATGTGACTCAGCAACTCCACTCCTAGACATATACCAAAGAGAAATAAAGACATGCCCACACAGAAACTTGTACACAAATGTTTATAGTAGCATTAGTCGTAAGAGCCAAAGGTGGAAATCAAAACGTCTAAATGTTCATTAACGGATGACTGGAAAAACAAATTGTCACACACACATACGCACACACATTGAAATGTCATTCAGCCATAAAAAGGAGCAAAGTACTAATATATGCTGCAATTGGGATAAACCTTGAAAACATCTTAAGTAGAAGAAAAATCCTCACAAAAGGACATGTGTTACATGATTCCCTTTACATGATATACCATAACAGGCAAATCCATGGATACAAAAAGATCAAAGGTTATCAGGGGACGGGAAGAGGGAGAATTAGGAGTAATTACTTGTGGGTGTTTCTATGGGGTGATGAAAAAATTTTAAATTAGAGCTGGTGGTTGCACAACATTGTGAATACATTTTGTTGATATTTTCAGCTGCTAAATCACATCCCACTCTTTGCGAGTCCATGGACTACAGCACACCAGGCTTCCCTGTCCTTCACTATCTCCTGGAGTTTGCTCAAATTCATGTCCATAGAGTTGGTGATATTATCGAACCATCTCATCCTCTGCTGCCCTCTTCTCCTTTGGCCTTCAATCTGTCCCAGCATAGCTGCCTTTTCCAATGAGCTCATTCTTTGCATCAGGTGGGCAAAGTATTAGAGCTTCAGCTTCAGTCCTTCCAATGAATATCCAGGGTTGAGTTCCTTGAGGAGTGACTAGTTTGATCTGCTTGCAGTCCAACAGACTCTCAAGAGTCTTCTCCAACACCACAATTCAAAAGAACCAATTCTTCAGCATTCAGCCTTCTTTATAGTTCAACTTTCACATGCATACCTGGCTACTGGAAAACCCATAGTTTTGACCATACTGATTTTTGTCAGCAAAGTGATGTCTTTGCTTTTTAATATGCTGTCTAGGTTTGACATACCTTTCCTTCTAAGGAGCAGCATTTTGTCAGAACTCTCCACTATGACCCATCCATCTTGGGTGACCCTACATGGCATGGCTTATAGCTTCATTGAGTTACACAAGTCCCTTCACCACAGGCTGTGACCCCTGAAGATATGAATAAACTAAATACTTCCAAATTGTATAAAGTGATTAATTGTATATCATGTACATTTCAACTAAAAATAAAAAACTTTATGTAGAAATAATAGAGCTTACTTTCTTAAAGAAATACATTTCAGACATTAATTTTTAGCCTTTACCTAAATTATTCAGTGAAGGGTAGTTACCAAACAACTTCTTGAGCTCCTGCCACACATTCTACCCCAACAGCAGTCAAATTTTGATTCTAACATTAAATGTAATTTTGTATCCTTTCAGAGCTATGACTTTCCATTTACTTTTTCTTGTTCAGATACAGATAAGTACAATAAAGATTTCCATAGAACTCATAATTTTAAAAACAGTAAGAATTAAAATTTCTATGTAAAAGTTTTACTTTGCAGCTTCTTGAGTCTCTTGTCTTTGAGGGGGAGGCTCTTAAATTCTGTTTTTCATGTTTTAAATTGCTCTAACAAGATTTAATTTCATTGGATAAATCAACACTCAACTCTCATTATTTCACTTTCTTATACAACTACATTTTATGCAAGTAATTGTATGAAATTAAGATTGAGAGGCAAAGGTTATATGCATAAACAAAGAGCTTCAAGCTTTTTTCATAAGAAGAGGTAAAAATATTTAAGAGAAAACTGACAGAGAATGAAATGTAAAAGGAGGTAAAACAAAAATCAAGTCGGAGCTATATATGATCAAAATTTCAAGCTTATTTCATAAAATTTAAGTCTACAGCCAAGTTTCTACTGAAAAAGAAAGTTTTTATAGATTTAGGCAAAAATATAAAACATAGAAGTAATGCTTTTTTCAAACAAACCACCATATTTTGTAGCTGTGTGGCTGGTTCATCTTCATACAGCTAAGAAAAAACTTCTCATGGAGATTTCTGGAGTACTAGAAACAAGAGGTTTCTATATACTAATTATTACAGCCTCTGGCTCATCAATAAAGTTGCAAGTAAATCTTTAAATGGCCTAAACACCAGTATCGTGTTACTGTTCACATTTTCTAGCTGTCAGTACACTCAGAAATACACAAACTCACCTTCTGTTGAACTAAGAGGTTCTTGAAACTTATCTACATAGTGGTTCCCAAGCAGGGGTGATTTTGTCCCCCCAGAGCCATTTGACAAGGCCTAGGGATATTTTTAGTTATCATCTTTGGAGCTCTACTGCATTAGAATGTGGACTCCGGTGACACCACCAAAACTAAAACACACAGGACAGCCTCCCACAATAAAGAATTATCAGGACCAAATGTTGACTTTGAGATATCCTGAGCTGCATTAATGGGCTCATCCATTTCCATCCTAAAATCTGCACTACATGTTTTGTTCTGATGTCACAAGCTATAAATTTGATTTGTAACTGTAAGCCTTTGGCTAAATATTACAATCTCATGAAAAGTAGAGGTAAAAATATTTAAGAGAAAACTGACAGAGAATGAAATATAAAACTAAATAAAACAGAAATCAAGTCAGAGCTACGCATGACCAAAATTTAAAGATCTTGATAAATTCTCGATCTCTGCAACTTATTAGTTTTAATTTGCATTGTAAACAGTACAGAACATGACTGAAAATTAAAGTGCAGTGCAGACGTTCTTTCTATATTTGTGCCATATAAATACTTTTTCACTAAAACAAAATTTAAAGAAATGACAAACTATTTAATTCTACATTCAGATTTCAACTTTCAGTACTACATTTACCTTTGCTGACACATTAACTCTTCTTTGGAAGGAAGTAGGCATCAAACTATTTGTTCTTCCTGCTATTTTGAACTTGTTAGTACTAAAAAACACTTAAAAAATAATACTATTTAGGATATCCTTAATTCCAAATCAGATTGCCCCAGAGAGAGCAAATGGGTGACATCTATTACTTTTGTTAGTTTCTCAGAACTAAAAAAAGGGAAAAAAGGTAATAAAGTGATCTTCAAATTAAAACTTCAATTAATACTGGTCCCTAAAAGTCAGTTTAAAATAAAAATCAAGTTCCACAAAATAAATACACTGAAGCAACTATAATAGTAATAACCTTTATTTAAAATATTTTTTAATCTAGGAAAGCTCATTGTACATGAGTTTCCAACTAATTAGAGTCCAAACAAAGAAAATAAAACCAGAGAAAATCCTCTGTAGAAAAAATACACAAGGAACATATTTCTACACGTGAAAAAGCAGTAAGCAGTCTTAACATCTGAACATCCAAGTTTTAATTCCATCTCTCCTAGTGAACACTACTATCAACCTTGAGATCTGACTTGTTCTTGTCATTCTTCACTGAGTAGATGAAATATGTTAAGGTGTCTTTTTCATTCACTGGAATAGACCTAAAGTGGCAACCAACTATCTATAAAGAAAAAAAATTGAGGAAATTAAATTATAGAAATTAATAGATTTTATAAACTAGGTAAAAAAAAAAAAAAACACTGTCATCAAAAGAAAAAATGTGGTAAGCGCTATTTCCTTTCAAAAATAAACTGTATTTAACAAAATACCAACAGGACAAAAAGCATATAAGAATAAGATGTTATGAACAAGAGATAGTGTAATTTCAAAAGACCCCTTAGCCCACTCAATTAAGTATATATTAATCAGAATGTGTACTTCACTTTATTTCTTTTAAATTTTATAGCTGAGATGTAGATCAAGAATTATACTTTTATTTGTAAACTTCAAATATCAATGAAATAAAACAGAATATAAGAGTCCACATGCATTATATAATGGTTTTTGGTTTTTCTTATGGAAAAAGAACAACCATTAAGTCGGAAAAGTTTTGGTACGATAGAAACAAACCAAGAATTATCTTACAAATATGTCTGCTATGACTTAACATTCATTCATTCATTCATTCATTGGAAATATTCTTTGTTAAGATTCCCTGAAATTTTTTCTGTATAAAAATTATGGATGAGAAATGAGAAGGGAAAGGATGTCCACTGAAGAATGTTTACCTGCCTTCTTGCCTTTTCATTCTGCTAATGTAACACATGCACGGCAACTACCAGTAGAAGTATATTAGACTAAACTGGGGCACTGAAACGCATATTTAGATTCTAGAAGATAAAACTTCTTAAAGAAAATGATAAGAGACTTACGGAGGCTGGTCACTCAACTCTGGAATTGTTTATAAATATCTGCATTTCTGACTAAGTTATAACACTCATACTATTTGGATTTCTCATTTCTAAATAAGAAAACATCTTTAAAAGAAGATCAGATTATCAAAAACATCAGGTTTGATTTCTGCATTTAAAAAAATATACATTTAAATATAACATTTAAAATAACCAATTCTTAGGTTGTCATTTGTCCCAAAATAAAAGCACCTTCACTATGTATCTGTTTATATATCAATATATTAATAATTTCATCATGGCAGGAAATATGTTATATTAATGTACTATAAAACTTGAAAAGGACTTGACCTTTTAAATCAAATTTAAAGAAAAATTAGATTGTTGTTGTCTAAGCAAGAAGGAAAGAAGAAATTCTGGCTAAAGCTTTAATGTTAAAAAGCATTCTGCCAAAGAAGTGTACCTTCTATTCACCTACGTTATTCAATATGGACATTTTATAAAATGTTGGTTTTCTAAATTCAAGCTGAAGAATATGAGAAAACTGATTTACATATTTATTTATAGTATGTCAAGTAGGTTAAGCATTTTTATTTTAAACATGATAGAAGTATAAACATATAAATCTATAGATATCTTAATATGACACACACATTTCTTGGCTCTATTATTTCCTGAGAACACAAGCACTCAACTTTTCAAAATTCACTGAAGGACTGCAAGTCCTATATTCAAGAACCTATAAGTAAAAGCTTGGATAAAAGTCTTTGCATTTTTTAGTCATAAAAACAGGGATGCTTCACACAAACAAACTAACACCAACAAGAACAAATTCTGAAATAGTTAAATCAGCAAGTTACAGGAATACTGTTTAGAGGTTTATCTGTAAAATCTATTCCAACAAAAACTTCAAGAAAATTCTAACAAAGACATCAAAGCTTATTAATTTATTATTATGCCTCAATTAGGTGCTCAATAAGTGTTTACTGAGTAAAATAAAATTTTAAAAGAAACAGGTTTCTAGAGAGAGAATTAAAAAAAACTTTTACTTACTATTTTTGAAAGTCAGTATTAGAAGATGCTTAGAAAACTGCATATAATCTAATGAGTAATCATTATATAAAGGAATTCCTAAGTGATAGACAAACATTTCTAGGCAACTAGATTCTTCCACATTAGATTTTATTAACTTTGATTTTTCTAACTAAAATGTATTGTTATATATACTAAATTAACATCATTAGTACTTAATGACTTTTTTTATATTAAAGGTTAAATAGTTTAAAACTTATATATACCTCAACAAGCTGTGCTTTATTAAGCCCCGGTCTAGTTGGGAGTTTGAAGTGTCTTTTGTATCTCCTAAGCGTATTCACCTGTAGTTGGTATAAATCAACCTAGAAAAAAATCAACGTATATGAATTAGTTCATATCATTTGCTAATGACTAATATTTGCTCTAAAAAACATTTCAACTTCAACACAGTGAAAATTTAACTCCATTATTTTAAAAGGCTTTTAAATAATCAAAACTAAAAATGCATTCAACACTTCAATCTTTTGAGGATGCTTAACGACTGGGGACTATAAGAGTTATCAATTGAGTAGGGAGGTTCAAGAGGGAGGGGACATATGTACACCTATGGCTGATTCATGCTGACGTTTGACAGGAAACAAGAAAATTCTGTAAAATAATTATCCTTCAATTAAAAAAATAAGTAAATTGTTTTTAAAGTAAAAAAAAAAGTGGTCAATTGAAGCCATAACGAGTCAAACTGCACAACTGCATGTTAACTGGCTATATTTAATTTTGCTTTCATTTTTAGAGTTTTCAAATGCTTCAAGTATTTTTAGAATTTGTTCATATTTTTTAAATAAAACTTTCAGAAGTTTTACATTTAACTTACAAAGCTTTCACCTACCTCCGGAGTGTCAATATCTTGGACAGGTGAATCTCCTCCATCATCATCACTCCCTTTTCTCTTTCTTCTGTTTCGCACGCTCTGAATTAAGTTTTTATGATAATCACAAATGTAAAGATGTCTTGCCTGAAACAGAAAAGTTTCACAGACAACTTAAGATTACAGGAAAATGTGTCTATGTATTAGTGAAATACATAGTTACGGTGAATTATTAAAAATATAAACATTAGTAACAGGCCATTGTTAAGACAAGGCATGTTTCTTGCTACTCTTAAGTCCTGAACCCAGTTAAAACATATCATGTCTAGCAATATTGTTAAAGAGGCCTGGGGGGTGGGGTAGGGAGAAGTGCCAGTAAGGGAAGGGAGAGAAGCAGAGAATGAGAAATTCCTATGCTCTGGATTCTGTCATCAAATTGCAGCGATGGTGAACTAGATTAGTTCAGCTATGCCGTTTTTTTAAACAAGGGCAAAAAGATGCTGGCCACAATTTTGCTATTTGATAGTATTTTCTTTACTTAAAAGAGCATTTAATAATATTAATACCATAGTGAATGCTTCCTAATCTAACTTAATACTCAAATTATAATCCAGACACAAAATCATCCACTTTTGACAAATAAATTGATTTCACATCCTTACTAAATTTAAATTTGAATTATGAACTTTCCTGAGTATTAAATAAAAGCATTTATTTATAATAAGTTTTTCCAACCAAAGCAATGTGAAATGATTCAAGTATACCTGGAAAGTTTCAACTACTGGAAACAGAATTGAGGAACTAACTGAATAGGCAGAAAGTATCCCAAATAAAGTTCTCAAAAACGTTAATTATATAGTTCTGAGAGCTGTAAGGTAGCCTCTGAAATACTGGGTTTTATACATCAGCAGTTACTTCTTAAAAAAAAAATTGAGGAGTGAGCTAACAGGTTTTCAAATTAAACTTTGAGCTAAAGTGCAAGTTAAGAAGATGCAGGACGTGTGCTGGTTCTCACATCTTGTGATTTATTACCGCTCCCCAGGGCTCGGAAAAGTGGAAATGGTCGTTTCTAAAAACCTCCTAGATGGTCAGAGGAACAGACCTGCGAAAGGACGAAGAAAGAAACCCTGATGGCTGCCAAACCGAGGGCTAACCCGCAGCGGCTGCCCGCTCCCCACGTCTTGAGCAGCTGCCCTAGATGATGACACGGCCGCGCGGCTCGCAGCCGGGGGCCCCCCACCCCGCACCCGCGGGACCCGGGACAGGGTCCTAGTCGCCCGCAGCGTCCTGTCCTGGCTGCACTCCATTCCTGGACCGGGGAAGCTACCCGCTCGGGCAGCAAAACAAAGAAGGTGCCTCGGTTCCAGAAGGAGCCGTGGGTTGCAGGACAGCTACTCTGGGTTCTCGGCGCGGTCGCCCCCTTTGTTTCACCACTGACCCCCCTCAGAGGAGGAGTGGAGGCCCTGCGCGGGTGGGGCCGCGGGAGCGGGTCCGGGAGGCGCGAGAGTGTCTACTGCGGACGGCGGGCCGAGTTGCAGCACTTTGTTGTTTGCTTCCTACTAGGGACCCCGGAACGGGCTCGCGAGGCACCCAGGTCTGGGGCTCCCGCACCCGCACCGACACGCGTCTGCCCTTCTCCCCGAGCGCCCCGGGGGGCGGGCAGAGCAGATGCGTACCGCCGTCACTTACGCTCTTATCCAACTCGATCTTCACCTTCTTCTGGGAGATGCTCTTCTGGATCCTCTTGCTGAAGCTGGCGTTGCCCGCCGCCCGGCCGCACCGCTCGCCGTCCTCGCGCAGACAGCACAGCTGCCCGGGGCCCGGCCCTGCCGCTCCCGGCGGCCCCGCCGCCGAGACCGCCCCTGCACCCGGCACCTCGGCCCCGGCGCCAGCCCCAGCCCCGTTCCCGGCTGACGCGGCGGCGGCAGAAGCGGCGGCCACGGCGGCCACAGCGGCGGCCGCGTCCCCGCCGCGGCTCATGTCCTCGGGAGTGAAGCCGTTCATGTTCCCGCACTCGGAGAGCCGCGCTGACAGAAGCCTCGCTCTCCGCGCCGCCTGCCTCTCTGGAGATGCCGGGGTCTCGGCGGTCCCTCGCACCTGCTTAGCGGAGACTATTAACTCTGAGCCAGGGTCCTCCGGCCAAGACCACGAGGCCCCGGCCTGCTGCTGTCTGCAGGCACAGGATCAGTGGACGAGGCGTGGGATCGGAAACTGGAATCTGGCGTCGCCTGGAGCTGGGACGCCGCTCACTGTCACATGGAGACTCCTCAGCAGTCGGACCTCGATACCCCCGCCTCCCTTCGGCCCTCGATCTGCGCAAGCACATTGCGCCCTCGCCCGTCCCGCCCCTTCCACTCTGCCCGCAGGGCACCACGGGAATTGTAGTACTCTTTTGGGGAGCCAACCTAAGCTCCAGTCTGACATCGAGCTTCATGGTTTAGGAGAACTTCTTATCCCAGCATTCATCGCGCGGAGGCGGATCTGGTTTTTTTTTTTTTCGGTAATACATTGAGAAAACAGGGGCGTGTGGTGGGGGGCGGGGTGGGGGCGGGGCGTGTGGTGGGGGGCGGGGTGGGGGGCGGGGCGGGGGGCTTGTGATGTTTTCTGGCTCTGGTAGCTCCCGGGAAGTTGAGCTGTGTTTAGCTCCTGGATTTTGCAGAGCTGGCACTTTAGACGAAGAGGTCACTTAACTCCTGAAGCGAAGCACAAAAGGCGGGAGGCGGGGGTAGGAGGGGAGGGGGTGCGAGGGTGGGAACGGAGGGGATACGAGGGGAGGGAAGGTGTGGGGGAAAAAAGTTTCGGGCCTTTTTTGTATCTGTGAAAAAATTTTTTATGTAAAGAAGTCTTTTGTGGGGCTTCCCACGTGGCTCAGTGGTAAAGAATCCGCCTGCCAAATGCAGGAGACATGGGTTCGACCCCTGGGTGGGGAAGATCCCCTGGAGAAGGAAATGGCAACCCACTCCAGTATTGTTGCTTAGAGAAGCCCGTGGACAGAGGAGCCTGGCAGGCTACAGTCCATGGGGTTGCAAGAGTCAGACACGACTTAGCAACTAAACGTTTTTGTGGGAAACCCAAACCGAGAAGAACGGGGCTCTGGCAGTTTTTGGGTCCCAGAGGCCCCATGTCTAACCCCATGGGGTCTGGGTAGCAGCTCTGCAGACTGACGACCGAGATGGTCCATCAGGATGCCTGCGGGGGTGGTGGGCAGGGGGGGTGACGTGCGTCCGAACCTCCCCTTCGGCAGGAGGACTGGAGGCTCTCCAGATCCGAGCATTGTCCGTGCGAGGATCGCGCTGGCTTGCGGGGCGCACTCTTGTCTACCGCCTCCTGAGGTGGAGCTCCGGATGAGTGGACTTAAAGGGGCTGCTTTCCGCCTCCAGCCCGGGCACCTCCACTTTGTCCTCGAAGGAACCGGGAACCTGTCTAATCACACTTGAAAAATAAAAAGCAGAACCCCTCTGAGTTCCGGTCAGCCACGAGCTCCCAGAGACCGAAGGCGCGCGCTCGGCCGAGATCGCTGGGAAAGGGGTGCTTCGGACTCGTGAGCGCGCGCACGCACGCGTGTCTGTGTACGTGTCTGTGTGCGCGGGCGTGTGGAGGGCGGTGTGGAAGGTTGGGAGTGGCTGGTACGAAAGCTACACCTTTGCTAATGGTAGCGCGTCATTTATCAGTACGTATATCCTGTTCAATCCCATTGTTTAAACAAAAATAGAAAGCAGTAGGGGTTTTTTTTGAAAGCTCTTTTATATTTGCAGAGTAAACTGAGTGATAAATGAGTTTTTTAAAATGTAAACTGTCATCTACCCTGAAATTCACAGCCATCCAGTCCATCTGTGCACTTCCGCTCTGCTGCTGCTACTGCTGCTGCTAAGTCGCTTCAGTCATGTCGAACTCTGTGCGACCCCAGAGACAGGAGCCCACCAGGCTCCCCTGTACCTGGGATTCTCCAGGCAAGAACACCGGAGTGGGTTGCCCTCTAAGAAACAGCAAAGGAAGAAAAACATTTTAAATAAATGTAGTGGGCAAAAAATGCTGAATGGTAAGTGTTGTGTTTTCTTTTCAAGCTGCACCGTCCAATAGGGTGTCTGCTTGCCTTATGTGGATATCGAGCACTTTAAATGTGGTTAACTGTGAATGAAAAACTGAATTGTTCATTTTAATTCATTAAAAAATTTTAAACTGATTTCACTTATTGGAAAACTTCTAAATATGTTTGGAACAATCTATTTTTTCGACTTAAATGTTAAGTCTAAACTTAAAACCTGAACTGAGATGCCAGTATATATAAACTACCAGCAGGTTTTCAAAGACTTAGTAACATTTTTCTTAAGAATATTAATTTAGTAATTTTTTTACATTAATTACAAGTTCAAATTATATTTTTGCTATACTGGGTTAAATATAACATTAAAGTTGACTTGTTTCTACTTTGCAAAATATGCCTATTTTAACATTTTAAACTACACATATAGCTCACATTATGTTTGTATTAGATATTGTTGGCTTAAAGTATTAAAATGCAGAATAATACTTCTTATTGTTTATAGATATAGTTTCTTAAATAATAAGAATATATGAACAGGATGGACCAACTTCAGGGTGGTGGTCATGTTAGGAGAGTTATGGATGTTATCTGGGAATGGCTGAAAGGTGGTTTCCATTTACAGTCTAAAGCAAACATGATATTAGGATGTTAGATTTTATTTGGGGTACTTTTATATAATTTAATTTATAATACTGTGTGGTTCTTGCCCCAAAATTTATAACCTATCTTCTACACATATGATTAAATCATATATTATACAGTGGAAGTGAGAAATAGATTTAAGGGCCTAGATCTGATATATAGAGTACCTGATGAACTATGGACGGAGGTTCGTGACATTGTACAGGAGACAAGGATCAAGACCATCCCCATGGAAAATAAATGCAAAAAAGCAAAATGGCTGTCTGAGGAGGCCTTACAAATAGCTGTGAAAAGAAGAGAAGCGAAAGCAAAGAAGAGGAAAGATATAAGCATCTGAATGCAGAGTTCCGAAGAATAGCAAGAAGAGATAAGAAAGCCTTTTTCAGCGATCAGTGCAAAGAAATAGAGGAAAACAACAGAATGGGAAAGACTAGAGATCTCTGCAAGAAAATTAGAGATACCAAGGGAACATTTCATGCAAAGATGGGCTTGAAAAGGACAGAAATGGTCTGGACCTTACAGAAGCAGAAGATATTAAGAAGAGGTGTCAAGAATACACGGAAGAACTATACAAAAAAGATCTTCACGACCCAGATAATTACGATGGTGTGATCACTCACCTAGAGCCAGACATCCTGGAATGTGAAGTCAAGTGGGCCTTAGAAAGCATCACTACGAACAAAGCTAGTGGAGGCGACGGAATTCCAGTTGAGCTCTTCCAAATCCTGAAAGATGATGCTGTGAAAGTGCTGCACTCAACATGCCAGCAAATTTGGAAAACTCAGCAGTGGCCACAGGACTGGAAAAGGTCAATTTTCATTCCAATCCCAAAGAAAGGCAATGCCAAAGAATGCTCAAATTAGCACACAATTGCACTCATCTCAGATGCTAATGAAGTAATGCTCAAAATTCTCCAAGCCAGGCTTCAGCAATACCTGATGAACCGTGAACTTCCAGATGTTCAAGCTGGTTTTAGAAAAGGCAGAAGAACCAGAGATCAAATTGTCAACATCTGCTGGATCATGGAAAAAGCAAAAGAGTTCCAGAAAAATATTTATTTATGCCTGATTGACTATGCCAAAGCCTTTGACTGGGTGGGTCACAATAAACTGTGGAAAATTCTGAAAGAGATGGGAATACCAGACCACCTGACCTGCCTCTTGAGAAACCTATATGCAGATCAGGAAGCAACAGTTAGAACTGGACATGGAACAACAGACTGGTTCCAAATAGGAAAAGGTACGTCAAGGCTGTATCTTGTCACCCTGCTTATTTAACTTATATGCAGAGTACATCATGAGAAACGCTGGACTGGAAGAAGCACAAGCTGGAATCAAGATTGCCGGGAGTAATATCAATAAGCTCAGCTATGCAGATGATACCACCCTTATGGCAGAAAGTGAAGAGGAACTAAAAAGCCTCTTGATGAAAGTGAAAGAGAAGAGTGAAAAAGTTGGCTTAAAGCTCAACATTCAGAAAACCAAGATCATGGCATCCGGTCCCATCACTTCATGGGAAATAGATGGGGAAACAGTGGAAAGTGTCAGACTTTATTTTGGGGGGCTCCAAAATCACTGCAGATGGTTACTGCAGCCGTGAAATTAAAAGACGCTTACTCCTTGGAAGGAAAGTTATGACCAACCTAGATAGCATATTAAAAAGCAGAGACATTACTTTGGCAATAAAGGTCTGTTTAGTCAAGGCTATGGTTTTTCCTGTGGTCATGTATGGATGTGAGAGTTGGACTGTGAAGAAAGCTGAGCACCGAAGAAGTGATGCTTTTGAACTGTGGTACTGGAGAAGACTCTTTAAGAGTCCCTTGGACTGCAGGGAGATCCAACCAGTCCATTCTAAAGGAAATCAGTCCTGGGTGTTCACTGGTGCTAAAGCTGAAACTCCAAAACTTTGGCCACCTCATGCGAAGAGTTGACTCATTGGAAAAGACTCTGATGCTGGGAGGGATTGGGGGCAGGAGGAGAAGGGGACGACAGAGGATGAGATGGCTGGATGGCATCACTGACTTGATGGCCATGAGTTTGAGTGGACTTCGGGAGTTGGTGATGGACAGGGAGGCCTGGTGTGCTATGATTCATGGGGTCGCAAAGAGTCAGACACAACTGAGTGGCTGAACTGAACTGAACTGAAAGTGATAAACTGACTATGCCTCCTTTATAGACAATGCAATGTTTTTAAAAGTTCCAATCAAATACTCATTTATTCACATGCCAGGATCTTTTCTGGGCCCTTGGGATAGAAAAATAATTGGGAGAGGGTCCTAATCATTTTGGAGCTCAGTCTAAATGGGGAGAGACAAGCACATGATACTTGCTGCTGTAAATGAATGTTTGTGTTCCCCACAAATTTTTTATGTTGAAACCAAATCCTTAATGTAATGAGATTTGAAGGTCAGGTCTTTAGGAGGTGATTAGGCCATAGGAGTGGAGCCCCCAGGAGTGGGATTAGTGCCCTAGAAAAGAGGCTCTAGCGAGCAACCTCACTCCTTCTGCCATCCATGTCAGAAGATTGTCACCTATTAACCAGAAAGTAGACACTCACCAGCCATGAACCTATCAGCACCTTGATCTTGGACTTCCCACCCTCCAGAACTGGTAGAAATAAATTTTGTTTATAAGCGCCCACCCCCCCCAACACACACCGCCCCCAGCCAACGTTATTTTTTACAGTAGCCTAGACAAACTAGGGCTTCCCTGGTAGCTCAGCTAGTAAAGAATCCACCTGCAATGCAGGAGACCTTGGTTTGATTCCTGGGTCAGGAAGTTCCCCTGGAGAATGGATAGACTCCCCACTCCAGTATTCTTGGGCTTCCCTGGTGGTTCAGACAGTAAAGAATCTGTCTGCAATGTGGGAGACCTGGGTTCAATCCCTGGGTTGGGAAGATCCCCTGAAGGAAGGCATGACAACCCACTCCAGTATTCTTGCCTGGAGAATCCCCATGGACAGAGGAGCCTGGCGGGCTATTGTCCATGGGGTTGCAGAGAGTCAGGCATGACTGAGTGACTAAGCACACAGACAGATTAAGACACATCCCTCAATAAAATTAAAGGAAAAGTATAGACTTAGCATACAGAAGGAAATGATTCACTTCTGGCAAGTCGAAAATGTTCCTGCAATAGATGACATGTAAATTCACTATCCCTGATTTAAAGTATCTCTTTAGTGAATCTGTTGTCCCTATAAAGAAATTTTCTTAACAACCATGGTTCACTGTTTATTTCTACAACTTCTCATATTCAGCAGGAGGCATAATCCAAGTCAAGGTTGGAATCAGGTTTTGGGGAGCTTCAAGTCCATCGGATCCCAATGAGTCAGACACGACTTAGCAACTGAACAACAACAAAGTTTATATAATCTGAAGGATCACTAAGAAAAAACATACAGAATTATGAATGCAAAATTAGATATGAGCCTTGTCCCGGTGAGGGACTCTGAACCTTATGTCTATTTGCTTCATGGTAAATCTTCCTCACAACAGACAAGAAAGAAACATAGATTAAACCTAAATAACAAGGGTATTTTTGACATCATCAAAATATTCTTTGCTTTCTGAAAGGGTTCAAAATATTCTTTGAAAGGAATTTTTCCCAGGGAAAAATTAGAGGGAAGCCTTCTTCCCTCTAAGGCTTTTAATATGATTGAATTTTTTCTAGCTTTACTGCAAAGTAAGCAATTCCATAATTTCTTAAATATGCAAATTGGTCCTTAATCCTCACATGAACATGACTGTAAGTTCTAATGACACAAAAAGATTCAGTATGAAAAAACCAAAGCCCATTTCCCCTCATCTCTCCAAGTCCATATCCCGAAAAGCAGCTAATGTTAATTTCCTATGTTTCCTTTTAAGAAAACAATTATGTGTATATACCATAAATTGGCTTCTCTGGTGGCTCAGAGGGTAAAGAATCTACATGAAATGTAGGAGACCCAGGTTCAGTCCCTGGCTTGAGAAGATTCCCTGGAGAAGGCAATGGCTACCCACTCCAGTTTTCTTGCCTCAAGAATTCCATGGACAGAGGAGCCTGGTGGGCTACAGTCCATGGTATGGCAATGAGTGGACATGACTGAGCGACTAACATACCAGTATAAACATCTTTATACAGGAATAATTTTACTTTATTGCAACTAAGATCATATTGTTTTACTCCATGCTTTGTCCTAGTTTAAATTACAATAAGCACAACAACAAAAAAGTGCATACCACATAAATGTCCAGTTTAAGCAGTTGTGGTAAAATAACCATCCATGTAACTGCAACCCAGCTCAAAAAATAGAACACTGTCAACAGGGCCAAGGCTCAGAAGGCTCAGGGCCACCGCCTCCAACTCCTTACTCTCTCCACTCTGCTTGTAGCTCAGCGATTACCACGATGAAATTCTTAACCGCTTTTCTTTAAATTTGTGGGTTCTGTTGGCTCTTTCCTCACCCATCTCTGCTCTGCCTTAGCACCGAGAGCTGATGGCAGAGAGTGACTGCTGGCGTGGGCAGTCTCTCCCTCTCCCTGCCAGCAAGCTGAGTGGGGGAATCAGGCTCCTGTAAGAGTCTGCCTTTGACCAATAAGAACCGCTGTACCCAAAGGACAGCAACATTAAATAGCAGATTAGAAAAACACTGTAGCAGGTCCAGAGACAGAACAAGGGACAAAGGAAAAGATTTTTGCAGGAGGCACCACCAATGCAGCCGACCCTGACTGACTGCTGGCACCCTATGTGCTCCTTTTCCCTCATAATCGTCTCCAGGCCAGCAGCAGCTATGCTGACTTACGATGGTCACTGCCTCCCTTTTCTTTATAATTTTACGGCACAGTTATGAACTCTAAAAAGACTTTTTAGTTGCCTGGTTTTGAACTTTATGAAAGTGGAATCGTGTACTCTGTTACTGTTTTCTCTGACTTCACTGATTTGAAGATCTTGTACCTCGCTTAACTAGCTCTTTTCATTGTGGATGAATAAGATACACTATTTAACCCATCCTATTGATGGACACAGGAGTTGGTTCCAGTTTGAGGCCATGATCATTCTTGTGCATGTGCTCTGGTACATCTGTGATCGCAGTTTAACAGGACAGGTATTGATGAAAAGAACTGCTGAATCATGTCTGAATTTCCAAACACATGGTCTGGTAATTCTAAATCCTCTAAAATTGAATGAAGTTTGCTTCTTAACCAAGAATATGGTTAATTTTTTAAAATATTCTGTATGTAGTTAAAAACAATTTATTTTCTGTGTTAGGTTAGTGTTCTATTTATGCCCATTGGGTACTATTAAATGGATTAATAACTCATATATCCTTAGAGACTTTTTTGTTTATTTGTTCCACTAAGTAAAAATATCCCACTTAGTTTGATTTCTCTTTAGTTCTATCAATTCTTGCTTTACGTATGTTGACTATATTATTAACACATATTAAAAACTGTTACGTAAACCCAGAGCTGAACATTTTAACATTCTGTAGTGACCTTCTGACCTTAGCTTTGTTTTGTCTGGTTGCTATCAATATATCAATAGTTATAGCACCTGTCTTTTATTTGGTGTTGGCATATTCTTCTATCTTTTCACTTTCAGCCTTTCTGTATCCTAATGTCTTAGGTGCTCTAGAACATGTGGTTTAGCATGTTTTCCTTTTAAATCTAGCCTGATAATCTTTGCGTTTTAACTAGGGCATTTAGTCTATTTAGAGTTATGTAATTACTAATATATTTTAATATACTTAAATCCAACTATACTAATTCTTCACTTTTTGTGCTTTATATTTCTTTTGCCTACTCTTATGTTCTTTTTTTGCTTTCTTTTGGATTATTTTTTATAGTCCCATTAGTTAGTTTGGAAATTGTATACTTTGTTTCTATTTTTTTAACACTGAAACTTATGTCTTCTTCACATTTTTTAGCCTAGTATTAATCTTTACCTTCCCCTTTCATTTGGGTTTTTTTTTTTTTTTTCCTGGCATCTTTTAAAAGCTTTTTTCTGTCTTTGATCTTCTAGTTTCATTTAAAGTAAAATGCCTTTCATTTTTTAAATTCCTACTTGGACTTTATTGGCTTCTTAAATTAATAGATTAACATCTTTAATCAATTTTTAAAAAATTTTCAGCCATTATTTCTTCACATATCACCTAGTTCTATAGTCCATGGGGTGGCAGAGTCGGACACAACTTGGTGACTGAACAGTGAGAACAATCATGGGGCCCTTACTGTCTCATTCATTTCTGGGGCCCCAATTCCGCATGTATTAGACCATTCCAGTGTTTCCTCCATGTCTCCTGCTCTATCTTCAGTATTGTTTTACTTTTAGTTTTGTCTCTCCTTTCTTCATTTGGCATGTTTTGTAGACCTACCTTCCTACTCATTGTCTCTTTAGGTGTGCCTAATCAGCTCTAAAATTTACCCAGAGTTTTAATCCTTTTAAATGTTGTTTTCTAGTTATGTAATTCCAGTTTGGTTATTTTTCAAATCTTAAAAGTCACTTCTTATGGTTTCCAGTTTCTTGACAAAATTTATAAGCTTGACTTTTTCTCATGAATAGAACAAGCATAGTGGTAGAAAGACTATCCTTGTTATTATTAAGCCTTTTTCTTTTGTCTGTGGTTTCTGTTGGTGCTGGCTGATTATGACTACCCTTTCATCCCATCATCTTGGATTATTTGCTATTCATTTTATTTGAAAAAGTAATTATGGAAATAATTTAAGGCACTGGATCATGTTGCATTCTTCCAAACAGCAGTTTCATTGCCTTCTTGCAGGTCCTAAGGGTGCTAATAGTCCTGAACCAATACATGTGGATTTCTAAGCCAAAAGAATCCACAGCTCCACTTTGGGGCTATGCTTCTTGGGGTCCTGTCACAGACTGGGGGATGTTTCACTAGGGTTACCATCTTTAATGTGTATTGGACTCCAGGCCTAGACCCAAATGACTGACAAATGCTCAGCTTTTTTTCTCACCTTTTCTTAAGTTGACTGGTTATAACTAGTACCGTCTTATGTTAAAAACAACATCTGCAGTCTAATACTGTTCAGAGTCTAGCCTATCTCTGCTGCTTCCGTGATTTTCTTCTCACCAGAATGTGAGGTGTACAAAAAGCACAGATAATTCCCAGGTAATGCAGGAGCTTGCTCTACAAATAAACTATTTGTGGCTGACTACCAAGATGGAATAGTATTAATCTTTAAAAATAAGTTGAATATAGCTTTAAATCCCCAGGATAAACCAAGAAGTCTCAGGACATCTCTTCATCCCTAATCCAACTGGATTAATGCAAGATCCAATAAGACCCTCACAACATTCCTGCACTATGCTCTAATCATCTGGGTCCAGGAGGAACATTTTACTAATAATTCTATTTTTAGCATATCAAAATAAAATGCTGCTTCTCTCTGAGGCTGTTTCACTTAAAAATTTTATCTATACTGTAGGCCTCATATGATTTTCCATTTCTAGACAATAGGCTTAGTGTTATAGTAGGTGTGAACATCCATATGTGCATGCATGCTAAATCACTTCAGTTGTGTCCAACTCTGTGTGACCCTACAGATTGTAGCCTGCCAGACTCCTCTGTCCATGGGATTCTGCAGGCAAGAATACTGGAGTGGGTTGCTGTGCCTTCCTCAAGGGGATCTTCCCAACACAGGCATTGAACCTGCACCTCTTATGTCTCCTGCATTGGCAGGTGGGTTCTTTACTACTAGTGTCACCTGGGAAGCCCAAACATCTATATAACTGGCTCTAATTAGGCTGATGATAACTAGAACATTCTTGTTCATTATCTGAAGCCAATAATTGATAAGAACAGATAACTACACTTGATCTTAGCCAAAAGGCTGAATCGCCAGTCCAGGTTCCATGCATGATACTGGATGCTTGGGGCTGGTGCACTGAGACGACCCAGAGGGATGGTACGGGGAGGGAGGAGGGAGGGGGGTTCAGGATGGGAACACGTGTATACCTGTGGCAGATTCATCTTGATGTATGGCAAAACCAATACAATATTGTAAAGTAATTAACCTCCAATTAAAATAAATAAATTTATATTTTTTTAAATTAAAAAATAAAAGCAAAAAAATAATAAAGCCAATAATTATAGTACTTTCAGAGACTTTCTTCGTTTAAGAACATGGGAGAAAAATTAATTATATAATCAGTCTATAAGAACATGGAGTCTGTTTAGTTCTGAAACGTTTTTTTAATTTCCTGAAATCTATCCATAGCAACATAGAAATGAAAATAAATTCACACGAAACAGTTTTCAGCAAAGAGCTGACTAACAAAACCCCAACACTCCAAATTACATGTGAATACTGTAGTAGGCAACTGAGACCAGAAACAGTACAAGTGTATGTAGGAACTCAAGAGGACATTTTGGGAAAGAAATGAGCTTGAAATAGGGTTCAAACATCCAAGAGGGTGAGACAGGACAAAGTAACTAATCAGAGATAGCAGATCTTAGAAAATACCAGTAAAATAACTTTCTAAAAGCAATATTATTTTGAAAAGCAAAGCCTTGGTCCCTGAAGCCTGTGAATAAATCAGGAAGTTGAGAACTATGTGCAGAAGGTCTTTAGAGCTAGGTTAGGTACTGAGAGGTAGAGGAAATGTAACTTCATAAAGCTGCCATAATTTAGGGAAGTCATTTGCTATAGCAATGGAGGAGAAAGTGCACCAGAGATTAGTTCTGTAAGGCTATCGTGGCCCTTCTTTCTACCTCCTGATGATAGTCTAGGAAAATTAAAATATGAGGATTGTGAAAGTCATATGCATAATAGTTACTGAAAGCTACAGTAAGAAAACACAATTTTCTTACAGAAGATGAAAATTTACCATAAAACAAACGAAATTTATAATTTCAACATGAATCTGAAAAGCTTAACAAAACAATCATAGCTGTGAAGTAAAATCACAAACAAATAATAAGCATAAGACTCAGGTAGCTGGGAGCCAGACAATAGGTTATTAATATCTACATCTTATGAGAATATAATCAGAGAATTGAGTGTTTTGACATCTTGGGGATGTGTAGTAAAGAATTATCCTTACTGGTTTGGTCTTTGCCCTCATGTCCTGGGAGGTAATTTCTAAGAAGAGTAGCTTTGTTTACCTGGGGCCCTGGGCCACATGGTATCCTTTCTACTTCCAGAGAGGCTGGAGACTAAAAAATCAGCCATGAGGGCCGTCAACCATGTCCACATAACTGAGCCCCAGTGAAAACTCTGGAAACCAAGACTCAGATAAGCTCCCCTAGATGGCAGTATTCTGTGTGTGTCATTGCACATTGTTCCTGGGAGAGTAATGCTGTCCATGACTCCACTGCACATTTGGATTTCTGGCCTCCCTGTGTACCAATTCTCTTGGCTGATTTTAATGTTTCCTTTTGCTGTAATAAACCATAACTGTGAGTATAACTGATTTCAGTAAGTTCTCTGCATCCTTCAAATATATCATCAACCCTAACAGGGGTCTTGGGAACCCTGAACTCTGAGGCTGGTGTCAGAAGTGAGGGTGGTATCCTATGGACCATTTCCCTAACTTTGCAGGTAGTTTTTGAAGTTTGGCCACAAAAGAATGTATAATCAGGTTTGTAAGTCATGCCTACTGATGATAGTCTGGCCTTTCCCATTAATCTCAGGCTGCTTTCTTGCTCCCAGGATCAGCATCTTTGCCCTAGGGCTGTCTTCTGAGGATGAAGACAAAACTGTCAGGGCATTTCGGAAGAAGGGCCTGGCTCTCCTCTCAGCAGGTCTCACCTAGTGAGTGACAGAATCTGTTGTAACAGATATCCTAGCTCTCTTGCCTCTCAGGTGGGTAACTTTGAGGCCTGGGTTTCATACTAATTCCCAGCTTTCCCATGGGATTACTCCAGGCAGTACCAGTGGTAGCCAGCCGACTTGATAAGGCACCCTTTATTTACTGCCTTCCCTTCTTTGTCTGACTTCCCCACCTCTGACTGGTGTTTCCTGAATCCTCCAGATAAACTACCTGCACTCAAATCCTTGTCTCGGGATTATAGAGGGCATTTCCACAAGGCTATTTCCCTAAAATCCGCCCAGGAGCTAAAGTACTTGGTCCAGTGGGTGAGCACAGGATTCAAGCCAAGCCAGCTGGAATCCTTCCCAGGGAATTTTGTTCAATCTGAAATAGGGAGATGGGAGCTCTTTTCCTCTTTGCTTTTTTCTCCTCCCTCTCAATGTATTTCCAGTAGAACCTAGGACAAAGTAGGAACTTGCTAAATATTTGCACAATATTTAATGCATACAAGTCCTACAATTTTTTTGCTGCCAAGACATTAATGATCAGGCATTAATTTAAAACGTGTGAAATACTCTTATTACAGTATACCACAGTGCCATAGGACTTCCCTGGTGGCTCAGACAGTAAAGCGTCTGTCTACAACGCGGGAGACCCGGGTTCGATCCCTGGGTCAGGAAGATCCCCTGGAGAGGGAAATGGCAATCCACTCCAGTAACATTGCCTGGAAAATCCCATGGACAGAGGAGCCTGGTAGGCTACAGTCCATAGGGTCACAGAGAGTCAGAGACGATGGAGAGACTTCACTTTCTTTCTTTCACGGTGCCATAGCACATTGCAGTAGTTGACTGAGCATGGGCTCAGGAACCAGACTGCTTGAGGCTCAAGCTCAGCCACTTGCCAGTTGTTTGACTATGGAGGTTATGTGTCTGTAGTCTCTCAGCTTCTTTCTCTAGCCTCTTCAAGGGTTCTGAAACCCTAAACAACATGTCCTAGACTCACTTGCCGGGACATCTCCAGTAGGGTTCTGCTGACAGGAGCTCAGCAGTCAGGAGGGTGGAAGGTGCTTTTCCTTTCTTGGGGCTCCAGTAGCCTTATCAGTGCTGTGCTACTCTGTGCTGGCTCCAGCAACAGGGGGCCCCGAAGGCTGCTGGCTTCCCGTAAAGCAGCTAGCAGACATCATCCTAATAATCCAACAGTTCACTTCCAAAAATCTCAGAAGCACACATTTGTGGGTTTTGGATAACACAGCTTTCTCTTCTGTTTCCCCAGGGCAGGGATGCTAGGTGTTCTTGCAGCACCCTCTGGATAGCAACACTCTCCCTTTTGGTCCTTCAGTCCTTCTGTCAGGATTCCCTCAAAACAAAGGGAATAACATTCCTTCTTAAATGTCCAAAGTGGCTTTTCCTTTCCTGACTGAATAAGAACTGACACGGTGAACTAGGGCAACTCACTCACTCTCTTTGCCTCAGTGACTTCCTCTGTAAAGTGAAGGTAACAGTAGTATTTCTATCTCATTGGCATTATTAGTATTAAGTATTTTTAGAGCACTTAGAACAGTGGCTGGCACAAAGCAGAAATGTTTGTTAAATAAATGGCATCGCGTATCACATCCTCTTGTTAAATACATGACATTAGCCATGAATGTTATAAGTCTAAGATCCCGCAGCACACATCTGTCACTATGTGCAACCGGCCCCATGATCTGCCCTTATCATTACTTACTGCTTGTTACAGTCACCGCTCTACCTGTGTCTTGTCTTCTCCTTTGCTCTTGTGTCATAAATCAGCATGTATGTTTTCAGTGTTTCTTCTCATCTGCTTTAGACATAATATAGGCATCCAGAGGCACAGAGCTTTAAGGTTTCCCTGAAGCTGTTGCAGGGGTGGGAGTGGTGTGCAGGCTGGGCAGCAGCACTGGCACTGGAGGACAAGCATTAGAAGCTAAGGTGAATCCAGACTGCTGAGAGTGGAGTGCTGTAGGGATTTTGTGCAGGAGAAAGGCCTGAGAAATACAGATTCTTTGGGTTAAATCTTATCCATGTTAAGATTATTTTACATTTGTATGGAATTATCCCACTGACTTGTTTTTGATTTTTGAGCATAGACTTGCTTTTGATTTCCTACTCAGCAGAGAGAGCACACTCAGATTCTAGGTTACATTTACTCCATTCCCAAGATTCTTGAGACCAGTCCTCCTCACCCTGCCACTCCCCGAACCACCCCCGTCCAAAAAGAGACCCCCCCCCCACACACAATGTGGGAATGAGAAAGGCCTTGAGGTTACTGAACAGACAAAATACTGCTGTGTCTGTACAAAGGTGGGATCATTGTCTAGAGAACTGGTTATAGAAATTCCTAGAATGACAAAGTTTTCCACAAAGTAAGACCAGTTTAACTTTCATTTCGGCTTGTCCTACTAGGCAAAGAATAACTCTTTCTTCTTTATTAATTAGTTCAACCTTCAACTATGGATAATTTTTTTAGTCTAATTAGAATTCTAGGCTTTGAATTTAGATGGACTTTTTTAAAGTGTATCTGAAAAATCTCATATTGTTTGCAAACATATTTTTAAATACCATCAAATTACTAAGCATAGTAAATTATCTGGAGGGCAAAGTTGTATGCCACTCCTATGAGTATTTACACCAGAATTTACAATTTTTATCATTACCAAACTTTAAATTTGTCATTGGCTAGATACAAGATCTGCATACTATTAATACATCACAAACTGACTTTCACTGGAAACACCTACAAAAAAGTAAACAAAAAATTTTTTAGAAGTTATGAAAGAGTTCTTTTCCTACTGTATGAAAGCAATATATATTCGGTTAAATATGAGCCAAATGAACAATGCTATTACCCAATTCAATAACTGCTGACTCTCTTCACTGCTCTTTTCTAAAACAGAAGAATAGTAGTCATTTCCTCTCAAAAGATCCCTCTGTTTTCATACTATATTTTGCAGTTCTCATTGTTAAAGTTTAAATTGTTCTTGACTGTTTTGGATTCAGTACTCTGCAACTGGAAAAAATAAATCATTGGTCTTTGAGGGAAAAAAAAGCTTTACTGAGGCATATTTTACATATCACAAATTTACCCACTCAAGTGTACACTTCGAAGATTTTTAATTTATACAGTTGTGAAACTATCACCATAATTCAGTTTCAGAATATTTCCATCTTCTGAAAAAAGCTTTGTGCCTCTGTGCTGTCAAACTGGTTTCTCTGTTCAGCCCTAAGGCAACCACTCTTCTGCTTTCTGTGCCTTTTCTATAAATTTCACATAGACACAATCATACAATATGTTGTCATTTGTGTCTTGCTTGCCTTAGCATAAAGTTTTTAAGGGTCCATCCATGTTATAACTTGTATTAGTGTCTGTCCATTTTCCCCTTGATTCCTTTTTATTGATGAAGAATTCCAGTATATAGATATACCACATATTTCTTCATTCCTTCATCAGTTTGTGGACGTTGGGATTGTTTCCAGTTTTTGGCTATTATAAGAAAAGCTGCTATAAACATTCATATACAAGTTATTTCTGCAGATATAGGTTTTCTTTCCTCTTGGGTAGATCCTAAGAGTGGAAGTGCCAGATAAATATACGTGCAAATTTTGAGAAACTGCTAAATGGTTTTCCATAGTGACTGTACCCATCAGTACACTGATGCATGAGTGTTCCAATTTTTCCATATCTTCACCCACACTTGCTACTTCCTGCCTTTTCGACTACAGGCACCCCAGTAGGTGTGAGGTAGTATTTCACTGTAGGTTTAATTTGCATTTTCCTGATGATTAATGATGCAAAACACATTTTCATATGCTTAGTAGCCATTCAGTTCAGTTCAATTCAGTCGCTCAGTCGTGTCCAACTCTTTGCGACCCCAGGAATCGCAGCATGCCAGGCCTCCTTGTCCATCACCAACTCTCAGAGTTCACTCAGACTCACGTCCATTGAGTCAGTGATGCCATCCAGCCATCTCATCCTCAGTCGTCCCCTTCTCCTCCTGCTCCCAATCCCTCCCAGCATCAGAGTCTTTCCCAATGAGTCAACTCTTCGCATGAAGTGGCCAAAGTACTCGAGTTTCAGCTTCAGCATCATTCCCTCCAAAGAAATCCCAGGGCTGATCTCCTTTAGAATGGACTGGTTGGATCTCCTTGCAGTAAAAGGGACTCTCAAGAGTCTTCTCCAACACCACAGTTCAAAAGCATCAATTCTTCAGCACTCAGCTTTCTTCATACAACTCTCACATCCATACGTGACCACTGGAAAAACCATAGCCTTGACTAGAAGGACCTTAGTCGGCAAAGTAATGTCTCTGCTTTTCAATACGCTATCTAGATTGATCATAACTCTTCTTCCAAGGAGTAAGCATCTTTTAATTTCATGGCTGCAGTCACCATCTGCAGTGATTTTGGAGCCCAACAAAATAGTCAGCCACTGTTTCCACTGTTTCCCCATCTATTTCCCATGAAGTGATGGGACCAGATGCCATGATCTTGGTTTTCTGAATGTTGAGCTTTAAACCAAACTTTTCACTCTCCTCTTTCACTTCCATCAAGAGGCTCTTTAGCTCCTCTTCACTTTCTGCCATAAGGGTGGTGTCATCTGCATATCTGAGGTTATTGAGATCTCTCCCAGCAATCTTGATTCCAGCTTGTGCTTCTTCCAGCCCAGCATTTCTCATGATGTCCTCTGCATATAAGTTAAATAAGCAGGGTGACAATATATAGCCTTGATGTACTCCTTTTCCTTTCCAGTCTGTTGTTCCATGTCCAGTTCCAACTTTTGCTTCCTGATCTGCATATAGGTTTCTCAAGAGGCAGAAGTGCTCTGGTATTCCCATCTCTTTCAGAATTTTCCACAGTTTATTGTGATTCACACAGTCAAAGGCTTTGGCATAGTCAGTAAAGCAAAAATAGATGTTTTTCTGGAACTCTCTTGCTTTTTCCATGATCCAGTGGATGTTGGCAATTTGATCTCTAGTTCCTCTGCCTTTTCTAAAACCATGAGTCATTGGCTTTTTAGCATAGACTTATTCAAGACCTAGTATCCTACATACAGGAGGATGATTTTTTGCACATGTACATATCAATATATGTACATATGTAAATATATATACATATACCCCTATATATGTATATGTATGTGCATATATATATATATATATCCCTATGTAGGGATTCCTAGGTGGTTCACTGGTAAAGAATCCACCTGCCAATGTAGGAGACTCAGGTTTGATCCCTGGGTTAGGAAGATGTCCTAGAGAAGGAAATAGCAACCCACTGCTGTATTCTTGCCTGAAAAATTCCACGGACAGTGGAGCCTGGCTGGCCACAGTCTGCAGGGCCACAAAGAATCAGACACAAATAACCGAGCATGAGAAATATCTTTGTAACTAGGACCCCAACCAAAGTACAGCATGCTAGGCATATTACAGCTTAATACAAATGACTACTTTCCATTTATTTGTGCTATCTTGTTTTTACAGTCTACTTCTGTGCTGTGCTATGCTTATTTGCTCAGTCATGTCCAACTCTTTTCGACCCCATGGATGGCAGTCCACCAGGATCCTCTGTCCAAGGGGATTCTCTGGGCAAAGAATGCTGGGGTGGGTTGCCATGCCCTCTTCCAGGTGATCTTCTCAATCTAGGGATCGAACCCAGGTCTCCTGTATCGCAGGAGGATTCTTTACCGACTGAGCCACCAGGGAAGCCCAGAGTCTACTTCTACATGCTATAAAAACTCACAGTTCAGTTCAGTCGCTCAGTCCTGTCCAACTCTTTGCAACCCCCTGGACTGCAGCACACCAGGCTTCCCTGTCCATCACCAACTACCGGAGCCTACTCAAACTCATGTCCATAGTCGGTGATGCCATCCAACCATCTCATCCTCGGTCGTCCCCTTTTCCTCTGGCCTTCAATCTTTCCCAGCATCAGGGTCTTTTAAAATGAGTCAGTTCTTCACATCAGGTGGCCAAAGTACTGGAGTTTGAGTTTCAGCATCATTCCTTCTAATGAATATTCAGGACTGATATCCTTTAGGATGGAATGGTTGGATCTCCTTGCAGTCTAAGGGACTCTTAAAAGTCTTCCCCAACACCACAGTTCAAAAGCATCAATTCTTTGGCGCTTCAACTCTCACATCCATACATGACTACTGGAAAAATCATAGCTTTGACTAAACGGACCTTTGTTGGCAAAGTAATGTCTCTGCTTTTTAATATGCTGTCTAGGTTGGTCATAGGTTTTCCTCCAAGGAGCATGCATCTTTAATTGCATTGCTGCAGTGACCATCTGCAGTGATTTTGGAGCCCAAGAAAATAAAGCCTGTTACTGTTTCCACTGTTTCCCCATCTATTTGCCATGAAGTAATGGGACCAGATGCCATGATCTTAGATTTCTGAACTTTTAAGCCAACTTTTTCACTCTCCTCTTTCACTTTCATCAAGAGGCTCTTTAGGAGTTCGCTTTCTGCCATAAGGGTGGTGTCATCTGTATATCTGAGGTTATTGACATCTCTCCCAGCAATCTTGATTCTAGCTTGTGCTTCATCCAGCCTGGCATTTCTCATGATGTACTCTGCATTTAAGTTAAATAAGCAGGCTGACAAGACACAGCCTTGATGTACTCCTTTCCCAATTTGGAACCAGTCTGTTGTTCCATGTCCAGTTCTGACTGTTGCTTCCTGACCTGCATACAGATTTTTCAGGAAGCAGGTCAGGTGATCTGGTATTCCCATCTCTTTAAGGATTTTCCAGTTTGTTGTGATCCACACTGTCAAAGGCTTGGGCATAGTAAAGAAGAAAAAGATGTTTTTCTGGAACTCTCTTGCTTTTTTGATGATCCAGCAGATGTTGGCAATTTGATCTCTGGTTCCTCTGACTTTTCTAAATCCAGCTTGAACATCTGGAAGTTCACAGTTAATGTACTGTTGAAGCCTGGCTTGGAGAATTTTGAGCATTACTTTGCTAGCATGTGAGATGAGTGCAATTGTGCGGTAGCTTGGTGGCTCAGAGGATAAAGCGTCTGCCTGCAATGCAGGAGACCAGGGTTCCATCCCTGGGTTGGGAAGATTCCCTGGAGAAGGAAATGGCAACCCAATCCAGTATTCTTGCCTGGAGAATCCCATGGATAGAGGAGTCTGGCAGGCTACAGTCCACCGGGTTGCAGAGAGCCAGACATGACTGAGCGACTTCACTTTCACTTTGAGCATTCTTTGGCATTACCTTTGGGATTGGAATGCAAACTGACTTTTTCCAGTCCAGGATAAAACCCCACAATATTATTCTGTATTAAACAAATAATTCTCTTAAAATTTACATAATTATTATTGCCTGTAATTTTTTTCTCCTCCTGAGGATTTAGGATCATTTTCCTAAAGCAGGATTGCAGGAAATGAATTCTCAGCTTTTCTTTTTCTTGTCTGAAAATATCTTATTTCAGCTTGATTCTTGAAAGCTTTTTCTCTACATATAGAACTTGGTTAGCAGTTTTTTTTTTTTCCTCTAGTAATTTAAAGATGTCATTCTATGATCTCTGGATTTCATGGTTAGGTTGAAGAGTCAGGATTCAGACTGTGTTGCTTTTTAAAATTTACTGTCTTTTCCCTCTAATTCCTAAGATGTTATCTGTCTTTTGTTTTCACATTTTTTTATGATTTGCTCCAGATGACCTCCTCTACTAGCAGAGATTTTACCTTTATTCTATGAGACAGAACCAACCTCTCTAATAGGTAGAAGGATAAGGGGCTGAGTATCTCAACCAATGAGGGACTGAATCGTATGTATCCAGGCCATGTTGTAAAGTCTTAATAAGATGAAGTTCACATCTGGCTCACTCCTAATCCTTAGATATTGTCACATGGGCTTTTGCTTGAGGTTCTAGTGGTCTCTGTCTCCTTATCCTTGAAAGCCTATCAAAGATTCATTTCTGCTCTTTTGGTGGACATTTAGTTCACACTAATTCACAAAATAGTGTTGTTGTTTTTAAGAAAAATAAGTAACTTCATTTTCTTACCATTTGTCACTGAAATTGTTAACAACAGAAGAGGTTTTTGTTTTTTTGTTAACCTGCATTTTCATTTCTTCAAAAATTTACTGTTGAGTGACATCACTAAGTTGACTCTCTGAACGGTTAGGCCTCCGAACTAGTGGTCTACTCATAAGTGGATGTGCCCATGTGATAACACTTTAGTATGCTTATCCTTCTCCCATTGCCTTTGAAACAACTTGAAAATATTAAACTCTAATATAAGATTCAACTCCAACGTAAGATTCATCTTTCAGAAACTAGTATGTGTTGCAGAGCAATTAATAGCTTTGTTTTTCATATTAACTATGCAACTTCAGAGAACAACAATTATTTTATATGCAGCTTACCTTATGGAAAGTATACTTACTTGTGATTATATGAGTTGAGGGGCTTCAGTGATAAAGAACCCACCTGTACTGCAGGAGACTAAGGAGACTGGAGTTTGGGAAGATCCCTTGGAGTAGGAAATGGCAACCCATTCCAGCATTCTTGCTGGGAAAATCCCATGAACAGAGGAGCCTGGCAAGCCACAGTCCATAGAATCACAAAGAGTCAAGACACAGCTAAGCAAGTACATCATCAGGTAATGATGAGTTGATAAATTAATAAAGTTAATAGTAATTATTGAGAAATTATTCACTGCTTTGTGCGTGTGAGGGGGAGATACAAAAAATGTATATATTGCCCTTTCCTCAAGGTTTTCTAGTCTGATTTGATGATTAAATTATGAAAAGTACACATTTTTAGGATAAGTGACTGAGTAAATGACATGAATTTCAATAGGTAGTACAACCCAGAACACTTCTACACAATCCTGCCAGGTTGACATTGCTATAGATAAATTCCAGTTTCTCTATAGAACAGCTGTTTATACTTATAGGATAGGGGACAAACTTTCCAAACAGCTTTGATCTTAGCTCATAATTAATTTACTGCTAAAGATTTTCACTGTTTACAGTTTGTGAGATGCTGAATTCAGGCAAAGTTTGGCAAATAAAGTGATATACTGGAATCATCTAGTGGAAAAAGCCCTGGTAAGATCATTTTACCAGAAGACTAAGATGACTGAACAGTAATGTGTAATCCGAAGTTTGTTCTATATATTTTAGTACATTTGAGTAGCTGTAAAATTCATCAAATACTGTTCTGAAATAACTGGGCTCACACTTGTTGGTACTTATAACCAAAGGATTTCCTGGAACCAAGATATTTATCTTTTAATATTAATTATAATCTCTTAACCACCTAACAATTGTTAATATTAAAATATTCCTCATATTATGATCACATTGGATGAGGAAGTTGCAACCCACTCCAGTATTCTTGCCTGGGAAATCCCAAGGATAGAAGAGCCTGGCAGGCTACACTCCATGGAGTCTTAAAAGAGCTGGACACAACTTAGCGACTAAACAACACACACACATAGTGAAGGAAATGACAACCCACTCCAGTATTCTTGCTTGGAAAATCCCATGGACAGAGGAGCCTGGCAGGCTACCATCCACAGGGTCGCAAAAGTCGGACACAACTGAAGCAACTTAGCATAGCATGGTTACATACTCACAGAATTATAGAGATTGTGCCCCAAATGTCACTTTACTGTCAACTGAAAGTCTAGAAATGTTAAATGTACCATTCAAAATCACAGCCCTTGTTGGATTGTAATTTATTCATTTAAAAAAATAAAAAACATAAACACTTTCCTCTTTATGATCTTTTAGAAAGATGCCAGTATTCTAAAAAAAATCAAATCTGGAAAATTAGTTTTGGAATATACAAAATTGATGTTTCTGAAAAGAAATGGCTTTAAAGTTGACCACCTTTTCTTTAGAAATACAATCTTATTTTCCCATTTACAGCCATTGCAGGATTAGAAGCAAAATGAGAAACATCTTTAGTACTATCTCTTCAGAGGACATTTCAGTTTTCTGATAAAATTACAATAGTTCGACTAATGGCATAGTGAATATATGCTAAGTAATGCATAATAGTGAACTAGGCCTTTTGTATATTTAATCCATTCTTTCTAAACATTTGGGATTAAGATTTTTGTGTGTGTGATCCAACTCATCATCTGATGCACTTGCTCAGTTGCTTAGTCTGATCCGGCTCTTTGTGACTCTATGTGGCCTGCCAGGGCCTCTGTTCATACCAGATTCTCTATACAGTTTCTATTAAAAAAACTGTTCTATAACCAACCACTGTCTAGATCTCACTCAAACCTTATTTATGACTTCATTGTGCATCTCAATGTTACTTTTAGATCAGGAAGTACAGCAGAGTGAAGACTTACATGGAGCGTAAAAGTAGACTAAATATAGAAATGTTTTCCTGTTCTTTGCTGTGATGGAATAAAGAATGGAAACTGGTGTCAGCAGGGTTGGCTCCTTCTGATGGTTTTAAGGGAAAGATCTACTGCAGACCCTTTCCTTAGCTTGTAGATGGCCATCCTCTCCGTGTCTTTTCACACCATCTTACCGCCATGCCTGACTCTATGGCCAAATTTAACCTTTCTTCTTACAAGGATACTAGTCATATTAGATTAGGGGTCCACCCAGTTCCAGTATGACCTCATCGTAACTAATTACGTTTGCAATGACCCTATTGTCAAATAAGATCAGTTACAATTGTGCTATAAAAACACACAAAAATTCAAATAAAAAAATCATACATTATTCAAATAGCAACAAAAAGATCATTAATGCCTTAGTTTTCAAATTTATTTTTAAACTCAGTAATACTAAGTACATGCATAACATTGTGCAACTAACATCCATTTCCGTTTTCAAAAACCTAGTTTTTATTAATAAATCTAGATAAATAGCTGCCGGAACTGAGGTTCAACCGAGCCGGATAACCGTATACAAACCAAATAGGAGTACGCAGTCTAACAAATGCCAGCGAAGTTACTGAGTATTTAAAATCTGTTGAAACCAACTGTCACTGTAACATATGCGCCAACAGGAAAAATAACCCTCCAAGCTAAATACAACACAGAAATAGCTTAAGATGTCAGTCAACGTCCTCCTACCCCGGGAAGGGCGACTGGTGACCCCTGGAAGCAGTAAGTTAAGGTCGCTCCGATGCGCTCGCACGCGCTTGTACCAGAAACTAAAACGAAGGTTCTTAACTTGCGCTTGGAGAACCCTTGAAACGACAGGGCACGCTTAAATGCGGTGGGGGGGTGCAGAGCGTTCACGAGATTTTCGACAGGAAGGTTTTAAAAACGACCGCATTGCAGGGACTGGACAGGGACCATCGCGGCGACAGCGAGCGGGCCTTAAGGCCAGGGTCGCAGGGCTTAGAACCCTCCGCGGAGAGATCGGGTGAGGGGTTATGAGTGAAGGAAGGGGGCAAGGTGTGGACCTAGCCCCGGGTTCGCGGTCTGGGAACTAGGCCCGGGTGCAGGGGCGGGGCCGGGAAGACACCGCCTACCGGCGGCCCTGTTTACCCCGGAATAAGACGCCCAGACAAAGGGAGAGGGAAGAGGGGTCCCGCAGGGACTTCACAGGCGGGGCTACAGCCCCGAACGCTTCCCCCCACCCCTCCTCGGTCCGCGTCACCCGTCTTCCTCTGGTCCTACCCAAGCCTCTGCGACACCTGGCGGGGCTGGCCGTTGGCCGCAGCGCACGCTCCTCAACCTGCCCATTTGTTATTCTCTGGATGGGGCGGCGACCACTGAGCCGGGAGCCAGGGCTGCGGGCCGCGCTGGGGCGGGGGACAAACAGGACCCGGGCAGCCGTCGGGGCCAGCAGGGACGTTACTTCTGCCGCCTCAGCGCCAGCAAACCAAGTGCCGCGGACCCGGAAGACCTGCCCTGCAGCTAGCGACTGGGAATTTTTAAATCTGGCTGGGTTTACCCCGCGGGCCAGCCACGCCCCCCGCCACCTGCCTCAGCCAGTCAGCGCCAGGCCCGCCATTTTTCAAACCCTATGCTGGCCGCCAATCAGGATCGAGTAGCACATTCCTCTCCTGACCGGTTCTAACGGGTCTGGGAGTTAACGACCCGGGCGACCCACCGAACCTGCTAGGCTGCGGCCGGGGGGACGGACCTGACGCCATACTGACCAATAGAAAGCCGTCTTGGTGAGGGGGCGGGGCCTCCTCGAGTTTGAATAATCCCCAGGGCCAATCGGAGCGGCGGGGGTGTGGTCTGTGACCCGGCTCGTCAAGTTGCAGTGGCGCGGAGAAGTCTGCAAAACAAGAGGCGGAGGATTGCGTTAGCGAGGAACCAGTTCACGCCGGAGCCAGGGCAGCAGCGTAGCGGTCAGAAGCGGCCGCTGCGCGGAACTCTGAGGAAAATCTTTCACCAGGCAAGAGCCCGCTCCGGGCCCCGGGTGCGCGGTCGGCTGGCCTCCTTCCGTCACAGCTGGCTGGGGCGCCGCTGCTGCTGGTGGCGAGCCCCGCTGGTGGTTTCCGGGTGCGGGCCTGACGGGCCGGGCTGCGGAGGCGCGAAGCTCGGCTGGGCCCGGCTCCGGAGTCTTTTGAACGCGGGGCGCGAGGCGGCAGCTGGGGGCGCGGCTCGCGGCGTGGAAGCCCGGGGCTTTCCTGTCAGGAAGGGCTAGGCTGGGGCGGGCGGCAGGCCCGCGAGTGTGGCAGGGGGGAGGGCGCGGGCGTTTGGGCGGGAAGCAGCCCCGCCCGCCAGCGCTCGACCGCTCTCCCGCCAGGTGGACAGGCAGCCTCCGCCGCCGCAGCAGCATCATGGGGAAGGGCGACCCCAACAAGCCGCGGGGCAAGATGTCTTCGTACGCCTTCTTCGTGCAGACCTGCCGCGAGGAGCACAAGAAGAAGCACCCCGACTCCTCAGTCAATTTCGCAGAGTTTTCCAAGAAATGTTCCGAGAGATGGAAGGTGAGCCGGGGCGCCTGGGGGCCTCACGCGGGCGGGTGGCCGTGACTTTGAACTTCCCCTCGCGACTGACGGCGCACGCATGTTCTATTACGAGTTTGAAGTACAGGACTTAGGGTGCTTGTTTATTTTAAGGTGACTGAGGCAAAACGGTCCTTACTGAGGAAAACCGGGAGCTAAAGAGGATCACGCTTTTTTGGAGACGGATACGGGTTTCGAGTCTTGCTATATATTTACTGTTCTTTCTATGCTTACAGACCATGTCGGCCAAGGAAAAGTCCAAGTTCGAAGACATGGCAAAAAGTGACAAAGCTCGCTACGACAGGGAGATGAAAAATTATGTCCCTCCTAAAGGTGACAAGAAGGGAAAGAAAAAAGATCCCAACGCTCCGAAAAGGCCTCCGTAAGTGTCTTTTAAAACCAACCGAATTGCCTCCCCCCCCATTTTTTTTCATTCAAGTTATTACAACTCTGTTCCTTCCTTTCAGATCTGCCTTCTTCCTGTTTTGCTCCGAACATCGCCCAAAGATCAAAAGTGAACACCCTGGCTTATCCATTGGGGATACTGCAAAAAAACTCGGTGAAATGTGGTCTGAGCAGTCAGCCAAAGATAAACAGCCGTATGAACAGAAAGCAGCTAAGCTAAAGGAGAAATACGAAAAGGTGTGTTGTCCTCACTTTTTTTTTTAAGCCAGTGTGAAATCCAGTAGATATTTTCTAAATCAGTATGTTAGGAATAGAAACTGTAGAAATTTGGGAGCTATATACATAGTTCTGTGTTAATGGTTTTCAGTTTTGTTTTGAAAAGGTCTAGTGAGAATTGTACACTTAGGCAACGCAAGCTAATTGAAACTTTTCTTTTGACCGAAACCAATGTCTGTAGCATTGGTAGGTTGGTGCATTCAGACTCATTTGTAGTAAAATAGGTCTCTTAGTTGAAAAGACTGGAGGGCCAAATGTTTTATGTAGATGTATCTCTTAAGATGTGAAGTTAGCGGGTGGGGGCTATGTGAGATTTACAGATAATGGTAGTGAAGTACTGACATCAGTCTAATACACCCCAGTAATTAGCTTTCTAAGATCTGTGGGGATCAAATGCTCTCAAAACCCGAGTTTTAGACTATCATTGGGGTTATTGGCCAATAATCGCAGATTGTTTACAACTTAGTGGTTTTCAAGGTTGGGTAATGACACCGGATGCTGATTTTATTTTTTTTTAACTATTTCAGGATATTGCTGCATACCGTGCCAAGGGCAAGAGTGAAGCGGGAAAAAAGGGCCCTGGCAGGCCGACAGGCTCCAAGAAGAAAAATGAACCAGAAGATGAGGAGGAAGAAGAGGAGGAAGAAGATGAAGATGAGGAGGAGGAGGAGGAAGACGAGGAATAAATGGCTATCTTGTAATGATGTGTGTGGAGTGTGCGTGTGTGCTCAGGCAATTGTTTTGCTAAGAATGTGAATTCAAGTGCAGCTCAATATTAGCTTCAGTATAAAAACTGTACAGATTTTTGTATAGCTGATAAGATTCTTTGTAGAGAAAATACTTTTTTATAAATGCAAGTTGTGGCTTTTGAGGGGCTACTACATACAGTTAGAGTTTCAAGCTTCTGATGTTAAATGTTTCTAAATATTTAATGGTTTCTTTAATTTCTTGACTTGTGTATGGTAGCTCAGCAAACTCATAGAAATTAGCATCAATAGCAACTTTTGGGTTTTCTAGAATGAGAATGTTGCGTTTTGTTTTTTTTAAAAAAATTTTGTAATAAAATTATATATATTATTCCTATTGTTCTTGTCTTATATGCTAAATTAGCTTTTACTTTCATGGTCTGGAGCCATATCACTTTTTTTGTCTTTCTGCCTAATAGTTCTTAGACATGGTTGATTTAGTAAAATGTTTTGTTAAAAGTCAAACATGCCAATATTCATATTTACAGAGTGTTCTTTAAAAATCAATTCTGGAATTTAATGAACTTTAAAAATTTACGCAGTCTTACACACTGAGCAAGTTTTCTTCTTGACATTTATGTTCATTTTGTTAGCTAACTTGTCTCTTGGGTTTTTTCTTTTTAGTTGGCATTTTAAGATTTCAAAAATCAGTGTGGTCTTAAGCCTAGAATTCTGGGTAACTAACCCAAGAAAGCTTTTGAGATGATTATTATGATTTTCCATGACTAATGAGATGAAATTCCACTAGGATTTCTATTTACAGGTGAAAGCAGTTATTAAGAAATGCTCGTTTGAGAAAGCAGTTGCTTGTATTTGAATTAGGTAGATATTTCAAATCATTATCAAGTTACTAGTGAAAGTTGGCTAAGTGTTGGCTGGAAGAGTATAGAACAAACCTATTTGTTGATAGTTTGACAATTAAACCTGACAATCTTGGTTACCTATTCTAGTTTTTACAATAGAAACCAAAATTCTTAATACCCAACCATGGGAGCCTGGGTTGTCTATCTTATGCCATATTCAGAGTAAATATTTTAAAATTTATTTCTTACATAACATTGTTAAATGGGAGGTGTAAGTTATTAGCATAATTCCCAGAGCACATGTACTCAGGTAAAATCTTCAAACTTTTTAGTGATGGCCCTCCATTATCATATCACAGTTGTTATTTGGAGGCCTTTGCCGATTGTAAAAACTAGTTTTATGTGTTTAAAAACTATTTCCTGGGGTAAAGTTTTTTAAAGACATACCTATATCTGGATCCCAAGTCCCCAGCTTTACCAAATAATTGCTGTGTGGACTTTGCCTCTGGGTTTATTTCTCTCCATTTGTATATGGGGTCAATATCTACTTTGAAGTGTTCTAATGATTAAACAAAAATGTATTTACAAGTACTGTATTTACAACAGTCCTTAATGCTTAGAAAAATTACTCGTTTCTAAAATTGAAATACAGTGAAAGTCTGTTTCTTAAGGATTTCTTTAAAATTAGATCCATGAAGTAGACCTGTCAGGTTCCTTGTCACTTTTTGGGATTTTTGGGGGACTATCATTTTGTTTTTTAAATTAAATACATCTTAAATGTGTAAGCTAAGAATGACACATTTTTTTAAAATGAGCTGCTTCGTAATCTCAGCATTTGAGATGAGTCCTCATTTGATATTTTATCTTAGGTGTTGATCAAAATTTGCAACACCCTTGTTTTTAAGACTAAATGATTTCAAGGAGTGGTTATGTTGGAAAGCATGAAAATACGGGTAAGGGTCATATTCTATTCCAGGCCAGCCAGTACTTGGCGGGGGTGTGCTTATGAAGACCATACCCCCGAAAACAAGTCATATCTTTATATAAATGGGCTATATAGTTGGTAGTTTACAATCTTGATTTCCAATTACCGGCTTCTCCCAAGAGGCAACTCCAGGAGTAGAATGACACATCCTTCAAGAGAGACGGGAAGCACAATAGTCACAAAGGAAGCTTACTATATATGTTGTCCTGCCCCTTAATTCTCATTTTAGGTTCTTGGCTCAACAGAATTGTCACATTTCACTTAAATAGCCATCTGCATAGTACTCCACTGAATAGATCATAATTTAACCAGTTCCCTAAAGATAGTTATGTTTGAATTTTTTTGCTTTAAGAACATTGCCATGAATATCTTGTATGTACGATTTCAGAAATTTCTATAAAAAGCATATAAAAGTTTGCACATTAAAAAATGTGCTAATTATAATAGCTAAAACCTGTACTTGGTATATACTGGAACCTGCTCTCCGGCTGTTAACTTGCTGAAACTTGCCAAAATTGCTCTTCGAAGTTGTACTGAAACACACTCCACAGCAATGACTGTTTCAGAGTGCCTGTTTCCTCAGCAACGTTATCAGTCTCAAACGTCTTAATCTTTGCTATCCTGATATATAAAAAATGGTTCCTCCTATTATGAATTTAGTATATTTTTATGTTAAAGAGCCATTTGTATTTCCGATGGCCTTCTGTCTGATCGGTCTTTTTTTAGTCATTGGTGGGAAATAAGAATAATGACCCTTTGTGACATGCATTGTAAATATTGGTATTTTTCCTTTGTTGTCTTTTGACTTTATGATGCTTTTTTCATGCAAAGATTTATTTTTATGAGGCAAATTTATTCTTTAGTGGCCTTGGGAGACCTTTCCAAAAGTTATCTTTGCTTTCTTATTATTTAATTAAATCTTTGATCCGTCTGGAATTTATTTTGGTACAAGAACTGAAGTAGGGTCTCAAGTTTCTTTCCAGATGGTAGCCACTACTTTTGGTCTTCTAATCTATAAAAAAATCTGGGTTAGAAGATCCTAAGGTGCCCTACATATTAAAGCAGTAACTGGCAAATTTGCTCAATGCAAGACAGCAAGCATTTTTGTATTCTACTTTTCAACAGAAATCATTTACTGTAAGCAGTAAACCATGTTTGTCTTAGCACAAACAGCATTATCTTAAAGCTAACTTCATTACATGCCACTAAAAATGTTGACAAAGCAGTACTGACTTTATTTCTTGGGGAATAGCAAAAGCTAAAGGACCTGTTTTGCCAATGCATAAGATATAGTCCTTTTAAAAATAAAACATCTGTAGAAATAAGCCATTTGTGTACACATCATGCCAGAAAGAGCAGGTCATCTATAAACATTTGTAAGCATAAATGCCCAGGGTAAAGGTGACAGCTACTGTTTAGCTCAGTCCTGTTGCTAAATGGAATGTGAGTCTAAGATCCCAAATCTCCCAAAATTTTAAGTGGAACCAGAATTCTAGATTTTTAAAATGTGAAGTCTGAATTGTAAACACTGGCAGTGAATTCAAATGTTGAATTGAAAGAAAACATGTCTAGGTAAGATTCTGTCAAGGGTCACGGATTGGTTACTTCTATAAATTAGTGTATGTAAATGTAATATTAATGGTATTTACTAAGTTAGGGCTGTTGGTAAAAGTTTATGTATAGGCATCCCAGCTAAGCATTATTTTCCCAGTTGTCTAGAAACCCTCGCCCTGTATGGAAACTCATCTAACTTCTTATCCTGTTGTACAGTCTCTGAAGTCTAAATGGAATGTCACTGGGCTCCTGGGCCTTTGTTCTTCAGGACTTGGCCCAACCCTCTCAGCCTCATCTTGGGAGTTACCATGGCTAATAGAATACCTGCTCGGGAGCACAAATAGTATTTCACATTAAAAGGAAACAACTTTTAAGCAAAACTGCAATTCAATCATATTCATGTGTTATTCTTCAATTCTCTATTTCTGCAGTAAAGTGGAAACAGCTTATACAGAGAACAAACTAAAATACAAACCAAAAAAGTTATGAAATTAAGAGTGAGCTGATTTCAAAAAAGTGAGCTGATGAGCTTATACTGAGAATCAGATCAGTTTGAATAGGCTCAGTTTCTCTAAGGGAATTATTTTTTTAATTAAAAAGATTTTTTTTTCTATTTTTTGGCTATGCCATGCAGCATGTGGGATCTTAGTTCACTGACTAGGCATCAAACCTGATCCCCCTGCAGTAGAAGCATGGAATCTTAATCACTGTGAGGTCTCGGGGATCTTTTTTCTGATCAGTTTGGTAACATCAGACTTGGTGTATAACCTTTCAGTTTCCTCAGGTGTTAAAATCAGATTTTTCTTTTTCTGAACATTAAATGAGGCAATACATCCAAGACACTTCTCTTGGTGGTAAGAAAAATATTAGCTAAAAGTATGCATGATAACATGTATATATATTAATAATATAGTTATCATAATAAAACTACCAGATTCAGTTCTGAGATTCTTAACTCTTAAGTGGAGAGGAAAACTAGTTATGTGGAAAATACAATAGAAATTCCTCCCACAGAGTTCTGGGGATACTCAATATTGGAGCTATGTCCTTGACTTCAATACTAAATTTGAGTATTTGGACAAGTTATTAAACTTTTTTTTTTAAGTATAGTTGATTTACAATATTGTGTTAAGTTTCAGGTGTACAGCATAGTGAATTCAGTTATTTTGCAGATCAAATTCCATTATAGGTTGTTAATAAGATACTGGGTATAATTCCCTGTGCTATATGGTAAATTCTTGTTGCTAATCAATTTTTACCTAGTTTGTTAATCCCATACCCCTAATTTGTCATTCACCTCTTCCCTTTACTCTTTGGTAACCATAAATTAACCACTTATTAATTCCATATTATTTATCCACATATATTTGATCACATATTCATATGTGACTTACTGTAGTTTTAGTTGTCTTTGATTTTACAAAACATTTGTTGAATGAAGTCTTTTGGGAATTGCCGTTTGTACTCAACACTGCCCTAGTGTCTTGTTCATAACCAGTTCATTCATGTTCATTGCCTTGTAACAGTCTATTGTGTGGTAATACCACAACTGATCCACTCTCCTGCTGATGGATATTTAGGTTGTCCTGGAGTTTTTGCTGTTATAAATGACACTGGTATAAAAATTGCTGTACAGTGCTGGCTTTTAAGCACAGCGCCTTCCAGTGATCTTGTCCTGTAAATCCCAGTTGCCTCAGGCAGCCTCCTCAGCTGGGTTGTTTCACCAAGGCTTGAGCTCTGCTTTCCTGGATGGTAGCTGGGAAAGTTCTTCAGGCAGATGGACATGCTGAACCGGGGTTCACCCTGTGTGCTTCCTTTCTCTCACGTTATCACAGTCTGCTTTGCCTGTTACCCAGTTCCTGAAAACAGCTGCTGCATATTTTTTTGTCCAGTTGCTGCATATTTTTATGTCCTTTTAGGACAATAGCATACTGTTGAGGATGGTAACAATTACTATGCCATGGCCAGACAGGGAAGCCTATTCATCTCTATTTTTTACGGAAAGTTTCAGTTTTGTTTTGGGCACTTAATCATTAAGACAGCTGGCGTTTACGTGCTCATATCAAAAGCCCCAGAGAAATTTCATTTAAAGATAATTGAAAGAATGTTCTTAGACGTTCTTCCAGATGCACAGTTAAATGATAAACTACATTCTATACATGCTGTGAGGTAGAGGTAACCATTTATTCCCTTGTGGATAACCATTTCAACCCCAGTGTAAGAAGCTTAAGTTATGATCTTAAACTCTTCACTTGGCAAGTGGAGGCAATGACATGTCACATATGAAAGACAGGCATACACACATACACATAGCCCTAGAGGGTCTGCAGTATAGCTGTCTTAGCTCTTTTGATTAAAGACTGATTTTAAGACTTTGAAACCAGATAACAAGAGGTACCATTTATATTACTCTGACTACATGACAGGAACTATTTGAAGCATTTCATATATGTTAACTCATACAATCCGGATAAAAAGCCTATAAAATAGGCACTGCTATTTCCTTCGTATTACTAATGGGAAAACTGAGGCATGGAGAAGCATTGATAACTTGCCACGGTAACACAAGTAATTTGCAATGAAACAGGGATGCCAGTACAGACAAGTCCACTGTATATGCTATTCATATGAGCCGATTGTAAACATTTCGTTATGAGAATTAAGGAGCCCTCATCCGACCGCTTCCCTGGTGGCTAAAAGGTTAAAGCGTCTGCCTCCAATGCGGGAAACCCAGGTTCGATCCCTGGGTTGGGAAGATCCCCTGGAGAAGGAAATGGTAACCCACTCCAGTATTCTTGCCTGGAGAATCCCATGGATGGAGAAGCCTGGTAGGCTACAGTCCACGGGGTCGCAAAGAGTTGGACACGACTAAGCGACTTCACTTTCACTTTCATCCGACCGCTGCTCAGACGCCCAAGGCCTGATCAACTTACAAAACCAAAACACACCAATCACAGTTATCGGCATTCATTTCAAAATCTTAAAATTGAGACTGGCAAAGCAATTATTGAATTTAGCTTAGACACAACCCTTCTATTAATCTCTAATCCCAGGGACAGTGCTCCTCCCAAATCATTCTCTCTTTCATCCAATTTTTTTTCAACAGATTCTATTGAATAATAAGCATTCTCATAGGGCCCGGTACTTCTAAAAGTGCTTTCCACATGGATGAATATTCATATACCCAATTACTGGTCCATTAGCCATCTGGCTCAGGTCATGTACTTGTCATGGTCTTCCATTGAATTATAAGTGGATAAAAATAATAATAAACACACAGCTTGTCCAGAAATAATGATATATAGTCCTCAGTTCAGTTCAGTCGCTCAGTCATGTCCGACTCTGCGACCCCATGAATCGCAGCATGCCAGGCCTCCCTGTCCATCACCATCTCCTGGAGTTTACTCAAACTCACATCCATCGAGTCGGTGATGCCATCCAGCCATCTCATCCTCTGTCATCCCCTTTTCCCCCTGCCCCCAATCCCTCCCAGCATCAGAGTCTTTTCCAGTGAGTCAACTCTTCGCATGAGGTGGCCAAAGTACGAGTTTCAGCTTTAGCATCATTCCTTCCAAAGAACACCCAGGGCTGTACAGTCCTGCTGCTGCTGCTGCTACTGCTAAGTCGCTTCAGTTGTGTCCAACTCTGTGCGACCCCATAGACGGCAGCCCACCAGGCTCCCCCATCCCTGGGATTCTCCAGGCAAGAACACTGGAGTGGGTTGCCATTTCCGTCTCCAAAGCATGAAAGTGAAAAGTGAAAGTGTAGTTGCTCAGTCATGTCCGACTCTTAGCGACCCCATAGACTGCAGCCTACCAGGCTCCTCCGCCCATGGGATTTTCCAGGCAAGAGTACTGGAGTGGGGTGCCATTGCCTTCTCCCTGTATAGTCCTAGATCCCTGTAAAAGACTGTAAGGAAATAAATGAGCTCACTTTCACTCCAGGTTGGTGCTCTATCACTTTTTCAGGCACAGCAGCTGAGAATTGAAGCCACAACAATGGCTCAGAGAGTTTTCCAAACCAACATAGCCACTTACTGGAATTCTGGCAGCAGTACCTTCTCTTGAGGTGTCATGCGTTGTGCTGTGAGGTCCTACAGCCCATTTCTCACTTCATTTGGGAAGGCTTCCTTATCTAGTTGATCTAGAAAATTGTAAAGACTTTACTTAAATTTTTGGTTTTAATAGGCAATGGTATAGGAGAATATACTGCCAAGAAAGATACATATTGCTGGGGTTGTGTTTTGTATTTGGTAAGTGACTTAAAAAAACTGCTATATATAAGCAACCAGGGGAAAAAATAAGTTTTTGTTTCCTTGTTGGATATAAGCTCTGAGTATTCTAAGCAAATTCTAACCAACACTCAAGCATATACTCAATATATAGTTGTTGCTGTTACTCAGTCGCTAAGTTGTGTCCGACTCTCTGCAGCCCCATGGACTGCAGCATGCCAGGCTTCCCTGTCCTTCACTATCTCCCAGTGTTTGCTCAAACTCATGTCAGCTGAGTCAGTGATGCCATCCAACTATCTCACCTTCTGTCACCCCCTTCTTCTCTTGCTCTGAATCCTTCCCAGCATCAGGGTCTTTTCTAATGAGCTGGCTCTTTGAATCAGGTGGCCAAAGTATTGGAGCTTCAGCTTCCGTATCAGTCCTTGTAATGAATATTCAGGGTTGACTTCCTTTAGGATTGACTGGTTTGATCTCCTTGCTGTCCAAGGGACTCTCAGGAGTTTTCTCCAGCACCATAGTTCTAAAGCACCAATACTACTGTATCTTGCAAACAATGTCTGTGTGTTCTCAGTCATATCTGACTCTTTGCGACCACATGGACTATAGCCCCTCCAGGCTCCTCTGTCCATGGGATTTCCCAGGCAAGAGTACTGGAGTGGGTTGCCATTTCCTCCTCCAGGGGATCTTCCTGACCCGGGGATCGAACCTGCATCTTTTGCATCTCTTGCATTCATAGGTAGATTCTTCCCAGGGCCACCTGGGAAGCCCCTTATAAACAATAAAATCAAGTAATTACTTCAAACATGCAGTGTTTAGATATATATAAAAAGAATTACAAGTACTAAAAAAACAAACCCCATGGATTAAAATACAATATTTTATTTATTTCTCACCTAAAAAACAAGCAACCCAGAATTAAGATATACATAAACTTCTCAAATTTACCCCTAATAAAATTTTGAATATTTATACAATTTCTACAGAAACATACAGTGTATCAAAATCTGCATAAATCAAATTTATAAAATGTGTAGAAATGCATAGTGATATTATCAACTTACAAAGCAAGGATATGGAATTATTTCCAAAACAGCCTGCAGTAGAAAATAGTCATTATGGCAGCAGCTTCTGATGTTTTTTGTGTTTGGTAAGGTTTCTGATTTCAATATATAGAGTCCTTTTTTATAGAGTATCTTAATGAATTGCACAAAATACCCATTTAAAATTTACATGCACAGTTTCTGTGCCACTGTTCTTAGGCCTATGCATAGTTAACAAGGTTATAATCTATTCAACAAGGAAAATGCGACCTACCTGCAAACACATAAGTATTAAACACCAGTTCTCTTAGTTTCTTACTTATGGTTATTTTGCAATTATATAGGCATAGAAATGTATTCCTTTTTAAACATCCCTAGAGATGAATGAAAGCTCAAATGGTTGATCAGAGATCAGGAGCAAAATACAAATTGACGATTCAAAATTATAAATAAAACTCTGTTTAAGATGTTTAACTTTGACTCTCCAAATTTAAGAGCTAAGCTTGGAAGAAGCAAGTTTGTAGGCTTTTCTTTTTAAATAAATGTAGGTGCTCTTTTCTGTTTTCTTTTTTAAGCTTTAGTGAAATATATTTTTCTCTGGTAGTAGTTTGTGAATTCCTTCCATTGATCATGATAACAGGATCAGTCTCTAATTTACTTGCCATTCCCTGCCTCATTAATTTTCTTTTTATTTATTTATTTATTTTTGCCTCTGATGGAGCATTTTAATCTTGTGGGGAATAAGAGACTATTTAGATATATTGACCACTTGCAGTATTTGGTTTTCCTCTTGTAGGTACTATCTATCTCAATAAATGTGTGAATTCAAACAAGTCTTCTCATTGGAAAAATACTAACAGAAATATACTTCCTAAAAAAAAAACAAGAAACACTAGGGAACTAACAGATAATTGAACAGAAAGGAGTTCATATTTGTTCATGAACTGTATTTTTCAATAGACTTTTTTTAAATTTAAAGACTGTGCAGGGAATTTCATGAAGAAATAAATGAAAGGTCCAGTCACCCTTGACTATATAAATTGCACAGCTTAGGTTATAACACATAGTAGTCTTTTAAGGCTTAATCCAACACGGGTTTGGAAATTCTCACCTTGGTTAGAACAAACCTTTGATGTGTTTACAGTGGTGATGTGTTATTTGTGTTACTCTCATTTCAAGGTTTCAAAACTGAAAAACATTAATAGTTTTCTAAAGTGACAGGTAATGGGGAAAAGCCAACCCTCAATGTCAGAGGACATTTTTTCTCAAGTTAGTAGGCCCCCCTCATGCCTTAGGGGTCGGGACTGACAGAGGGCAATGGAATGCCGACAAGTAGAGGAGTTAATGCCACACAAATCTTCCAACTCTGCAGAATAGCTCTGGATGTTCCATCTTGTCATTTCTTTTTTGAGCCATACAGCATTCAATTTCAGAGCAAATGGCAGCAAGTTAATTCAGTCCTCAGACAGGTAACGATTCCATCAATACCATCCTACAAATTGCATTCAAAGCTCCTGAAATAGTATACCAAGAAATGAAAGAGGCACTAAATGTGTTGAAATTCACCTTTCAAAAAAGCAGCATGACCGTGGAGGAAGGCCACCTTGGCTAATAACCTGTGGCAGTGCTTCAAAAAGATGTAAAATTAAATAAAGACACAACAGGTTGATAATCACCAAGTTACATAGGAAAGTCTGGTTACTCCAACCTTTTTTTTTTTCAAGTGTGTTAAAAAAAAAAAAAAATCAAACTGCCTTTCAGACCCCTGAGTGTAATCCCAAAGAAGACAACAATGCTTTTAACTCTGTTCTAAATAAAACAGAGCTAAACGCAAAGATTACCAACATCATCTTAAAACAAAACAAAAAAGATGTAAACATCTACAAAGTTTAAGGTAAAAGCAGTTTTGTAAACAGTAACTGCAGATGATCATGTTATTGTAAAAGTCACAGTTTATCAACATCCTCAGGCTCGCACGGAGCCTCTGGGTTTGGAGCTGTACAGGTGACAACAGTTGCAGCAGGTTTCAGGCGGCTTTCAGTCCTGTATACGTTTACGTGTCAGTAGGTAGGTTACTGATTTCTTTCATTCCTTCTAAACACTATGGATGTTATTTATCTCCCACTTTTGAGTCATTTTGCTGGAGTCGCAGTCGGAGATGAATACTTGATGGAGGACCTCCGAGCGATCCAAGCACTTTCCAGAAGAAATGTGAGTCAGTCTGTGCAGGTTCTGGAAAACACAGGGAAACAGCGTTACACGTGAGCTCTGTGCTATCACTGGCATTAGACAGGTCACCTCCTGGCTTTCGTAAGAAGACAATTCAAGCAAACTGGTCAGGCATGAACCAGCTTCACCCCAGACTCTGGGTTTTTCTTGTCAGTCTTCTACATCCTGTTGTTGTTCAGGCATGATGTACTGCAGGTACCTCCAATTCAACACATGCAAACTTAAATTCATCATCTTCTCCTCCAGACCAGCTCCTCTAGTTCCTATCCAGCTAGTCCAGCTGTCCTGAGCTTAGGATAGCGCAGCTCAGGCTGCGTGCCCGCCTTCCTTCCTTTGAGTCGCCAGCTGAACATGGACATTTGCAGGGCCTTGGGCTTATACCCTTTCCCATCCCCACCACCCTTGTCTTAGTCGAGTCCTTGTCACCCGCCGGAGGTTCAATTCAGCTCTCAGAGTGCAGTCCTCAGACTAGCTAAGATTGGGTCTGTAGGGTCGAAACAATTTCCTAAGAATACAAAGACCCTAACTGCCTTTTCCACTGTATGGACATTTATACAGACAGTGCAAAAGCTATGCTGGGTCAAAGAGCTGGGGCTGTAGCATCAATCAAGGGGTCACATTCTCCATGGCTACAGACTCACAATTAGAAAAAAAGCCAGTTTCATTTGAGAACATCCTTGATGAAGCAGTAAAACGTGTTAGTTTTATTAAGTCTTGACTCTGAGAGACAGTAGGTAAGAATGGCCAGAACATGGGCAGTTGCTGGACTTGAGGGCTGAACGAGCGCCTTTTCTTGTCATGTGACTTGAAAGGACAAATCGCAGGCAGATTACAATTATGCAAACTTGGGGCTGGGGAGAAATTTTACAGAAAATAAAGTGAGCCTGTCACTTCAAGGGGAAAAGAAAAACAATATAAAGCTGACAGTTATTTGTTGCCATTGATAAAATCCAAGTTTTCAAGCAAAAAATTGAGTTTTAGAAAACTTGTATCCATCATCAAGAATGTGACAGCACCGCAAGATTTAAAGACTTTTCTGGTAAAAAGTGGTTATATTTGTGATTTCAGGGGCAGTGTATGATGAAATGTGCCATCATTTGGAAGGTCTGCATGACTTAGTGAGTCGATATTTTCCAAATGAGCTGTGAACGTGTGATGTTACAAAAGATTCACTCAAAGTTTAAGCCAGACAAGTGGGTTTGATGCAACAGAGGATGAAATGCTCACCGACAGGGATTCCAGATCCCACACTGCAAATAACTTTTAAGAAACTCCTGGCACTTCCCTGATGGTACAGTGGATAGGAATCTGCCTGCCAATGCGGGGGATACAGATCCCCTGATCTAGGAAGATCCCATACGTGGCGGAGCAACACCCCCTGGCAACTCCAGAAGCACACCGCAACTCCTGAAGCCCGTGCTCTTGGGTCCGGGAGCCGCAGCGGTTTGAAGCCTGGGCACCTAGAGCCTGTGCTCCGTGCAGCACAGCTAGGGCGGAGCCCCTGCTCACAGCAACTAGAGAGAGCCTGGGCACAGCTATGGAGACCCAGCACAGCTATAAACAAATGAATGAATAAAAAGAAACCATCACCTACACACTTGTGTAGCCCAATTCTCTGAAAAGGCTATTAAATTATCCCTTGTTTTCAAACTGCATGTCTACCCAAGGCTGGATTTTCCTCAGATACTCAACTAGAACAACACCTTGCATCAAACTAAATGCAGAAGCAGAGTGGGAATCCAGAGCTCTTCTATGAAACCAGACACTAAAGGCATTTGTGAAACTATAAAACAGTGCCACTCTTCTCATTGTGGTGGGGAAAATAGCTATTTTTCATTAAAAGTGTTATTTATATTAACATGTAATAGGGTTATGAGTGTTACTTTTACACGAATACGTACATCAATACTCATAACAGTTCTCAGGTTTAATTCCCAATTCAGAAACCCCATGAGCTGCAGGCTGCATAACAAATCTCCCTGGGAGTGTGTCAGCAGCTAGTAAGGATGTAAACGGGTCCAGAGGAGCAGAGTGAGAACTGCTGACTGAACTGGCCTCCTGCTCACCAGTCCAGACTTGACAATGTTTCCAGAATTGTCTTCCTGAAAGTACCCACTGTTTCCTATCACTGTGATCCTCAGCAAAGGTCGGTCACTCCCCAAAGACCATAAAAAGCTCCATGCTCTTTCCCATGGAGAACAACTCAGGGAACCAGAAAACACCCAGCTCCCAGAATTCTCTACACTAAGATGCTATGACTCTGCTCACTCGTCATCGCATTCATCCTCCACGAAAAGTCTCATCACACCTCAAGATTCCGTGCAGTGACACTTCCTACCCGAAACTCCCCAGAAATAAAGCCTCCTATTAATCTCTCTTTCCTATCCTATGGCACTTTATTTCTTTAATAGCTTGTTTTTGTTTCTTATTTATTATTTTTGACTGTGCTGGGTCTTCCTTGCAGGGTGCCAGCTTTCTCTTCTCTAGTTGTGGTGAGCAGGCTTCTCACTGGGGTGGCTTCTCTTGTGGAGCCCGGGCTCTAGGGTGCATGGGGTTCAGCACTTGCTGTGTCTGGGCTCCCAGGCTCTGGAGCGCAGGCTCAGTAGTTGTGGCGCATGGGCTTTGTTGCTCTGTGGCAGTGGGGTCTTCCCGGATCAGGGATCAAACCTGCGTCTCCTGCATTGGCAGGCGGATTCTTTACCACTGAGTCACCAGGGAAGCCCCATTTTGCTTATTTTTATTTCTACATTTTTTCCTTCTCTTCCATTATAGTATGATGGGCTTTAGCTATTTTTTGAAAGGCCCCAGTGAATATTTATTAATAGTAACATCTGATACACAGACTGATATTCGGTGCTGTGTTCTTTAAAATATAGTATCTAAAATACATGCATCCCATTTTTCATCCATTCCTTCTCATACTGTTTTGCATCTGTTAACCTTCTTTTACTAGTTAACTAATATTGTCCTTACTCACCCCTAGGCTTTACTGCTATTATTCATCTTTCTTTGTGGAAATAAATGCTCTGTCCTCTGGGAGTTATAGTAATCGTCTCCTTCCTAACATCAGCAACTGACACAAACTTACCGCTTCTTGGTAATTATCTATGCAACATATATCATTCCCGTAACTGGGAATATTCAGCTAGGCCAATAACATGGTCACTACATGGCAAACAAGTGTTTTCCGGCAGGGAGGGTATGACAACAAATACAAGATGTGTAAAGAAAGTTAAGGGCTGCCAGCTTCTTTCAGTTTGGGGGAGCTTTTTCAACGTTTTGTTTCACAATAAATTGATTTACTTTAGCCAAGTCTAGACTTTGAAAATTATAGAGTACCATTCGAACGTTGGATTCCTCAACTTGGCATACAACACTGAAAATTCACACCTGAAATAGAAACACTGCTCCCACAGAGTCAAATGAAGAACTAAATGTGGCCTTTAAAGCAAGCAACAGGCAACACATATCCTGCGTTTAACAGCCAGCAGGGGAAGCTGTGAAGCCTGGAATCCAACACGTTACCTGTTCATCTCTATCGCCACCTGCTGGACAACAGGCAGCACTATTTTAAAAGTTAATCTAAAAGAACCATTCATTAAAACTATATATACATATGTATATATAAATGAGCCATTCATTAAAATTATATATATTATCATTTAGATTAAAAAGATCAGATTTTGATATCAGAAAAATGGTGATGATTGCCTCAGGGAACCCTGGTTTCCCTATGTGGATAAATGAACAGTGGGTCTGCATGGACCCTGGGTGGTGCCCGTCCATGATGACATTGTACTAGAGAATAAAAGGGGTGCTCTGTTATCAGGAAAATGAGAGGGAAATGCAAGCCAGTGAGAATGCAGATTTTAAGGTTTACATGTCTCAATTCCATATATTAAAATGAAACAGCATATATTTCAGAACTAAGATGCAGAATACCTTGAAGTACTGCCATTCCTTAAATTCATTCAGATTGCAGTGTGTAATCATAACTTTGGATCCATCAGGCCCCTTCGTCAAACACTGGTCGTACTGCATGAGCTGATTGGCTTCATTGATTCGGAAAAGCTATTTAAAAAAGAAAGAAATTCAGGTCTTATAATTACACTCAGTGACTACCCTATCTCTCTATCACATTTCTGTATGTTCAGAACTGCAAGTCCAAAGACAGGAATTACTCATTTTGATGGCAGTGAAGATCGCTTCTATTAGAAGACCGCTTCTAACTATTTAGCCTTTTAGATACAGAATCGGTCGTTAAGATATTAATCACACCAACAGCGTAATGAAATGAAAATGTGGAAACAGACCTGATAATGTATCACCATCTAAATTAGAGACAAGAAAAATACTCACATAGGAAGGGAAGAAAATATGTGGTTGCTGTTCTCAGTCGTGTCTGACTCTTGCCATCCCATGGACTGTAGTTTGCCAGGTTCCTCTGTCCATGGGATTTCCCAGGCAAGAATAATGGAGTGGGTTGCCATTTCCTCCTCCAGGGGATCTTCCCAACCCAGAGACTGAACCCGCGTCTCCTGCATTACAGGCAGATTTTTTACCATCGGAACCACCTGGGAACACGACTGGTAATAGCGTCCCAGCTTCTTGGGGGGAATATGTGGAAAACTGAACAATATCTGAACAAACAAAACTGTTAGGGAGTGAGGCTTACACAATTTTACACTCAAGCAAGAATATATTCTAGTCTCTTATATGAGACACAAATTCTAGTTTGAGGTTGCTTACGTAAAAACCAATACTGCTCGTATCCCCTCATTTAAGCAAATGCTTCAGCACTGTTGGTTTTTCACAGAATGTTTTACTTTATCAAACAATCACAGTTACCAAACTGAAAACCAGGCTAAAGCCTGTGCTGCATCAGCGCGCTGGCTCCCAGCGCATACCAACTGCATCTGGAAGCCTGGAGCCAGCGGCGTACCTGATTCCCGCCCATCCTGTGGCAGGGGCCCAGCTCCACAAAGCCTCCATTGGTTTTCCCCATGCTGTCGATGCAGTACACAGTTTCAAAGCCTCTGATCTGAAAGAAATGAACAAAGGGTCACAGGCCAGTAACGGTTTAGATTCTGATAAGCTCTGGCAGGAGGTCAGAGAACTTTGTCTTGAGGCTGAGGTCCACATGGAGGGTGGGGTATGTGCAGCCTGGTACCTACTGTGCCTGTCAGGCCTCTGGGAACATAGAGCTATAGTCATCTCTCAGACCACTTATGGTCTTTTTTTTTTTCCTACTTATCATATTGATTTGTGAAGCAATTTTGTTACATGCAAAGAGATAGAGAGGGTTTCCTGTTGTTCTTAGATTTATAAGGTTGTTTATACTTGAAAAGTCACTGGTTAGGACTTCCCTGGTGGTACAGTGGCCAGAAGTCCACCTGCCAGTTCTGGGGACACGAGTTTGATCCCTGGTCCGGGAAGACTCCACATACTGAGAAGCAACTAGGCCGTGCTCCGCCAGAAGAGAAGCCCCTGCAATGGGAAGCCCGTGCACCACAGCCAGCGCGTAGCCCCCACGGGCTGCAGCTGGAGGAAAGCCCGTGCAGCAGCCAAGACCCAGCCCAGCCCCAAACCAATAACAATGGTAACAATTAATTAATGTAAAAAAGCCACCGGTTGGATAGCGTGAAACCACTTATGGTCTGAAAGTCAACACTGGAAGGGGCTCATTTCAATGAAGGACCTTGGCCTATACATTTCGATAAAAGACAACAGAAGAAAGAATTTAAAAATACCATGAGTACCATTTCAGATTCATGAGAAGCAGAGCGAAGGGACCTGACTACAGTGGTCACAGACACTGGCCCTAAGTATCTAGACCATCAGTGAACCTGGGAAGTAAGGCTCCCACTCCTGACAGCTGTATCCAGGGGCTGGGGTTCATGGAGGGGCAGAGGGGTAGCTGTGACCAGCAGGCCGGGCAGTGAGGCTCCTCTCTGACTAGGGACGTTGTAAGTAATAATAAATAACGTGTGTGCTCAATCGTGTCCGATTCCTTGCGACCCCATGGACTGTAGCCCACCAGGCTCCTCTGTCCATGGGATTCTCCAGGCAAGAATACTGGAGTGGGTTGCCATTTCCTTCTCCAGGGTATATTTCCCACCCAGGGATCAAACCTGGGTTTCTGGCATCTCTAGCTTTGGCAGGTGGATTCTTTACCATTGAGTCAAATGGGGGGAGTCAAGCTATAGCTGACAAATTAAATAATACAGACCACCTATGGAAAAACTGTATATATTGTAAGTACGTGGCAAACATGTGCTTCCATCTCTGGAATGCATATTTTGTTCAAAAACAATCTTCTCCCATTTTGGAAATACTACTACAGATTTATAATTTGACTAGAGGTCACCATTGGCGTCTGTTGGCAGCTGGATGTGCTTGTCGGGGCTCTGGGACAGAGGTCTGGGTTAAAGGTGGACATCTGAGAGCCATCAATGTGTGAAGAGTGGGCTCTGAATCCTCTACTGGGCAAGCTCACCAAGAGAATTCATCCCTTCCACACAGAAGGCTCTAGGCTAGTGAGGAATTCTCGAGAGCAAAAGATAACCAGACCAAAATGCAGTCTGGGCTTTCAGGGGCTCTGGTCCAGCTGGGAGTTAAACACAGCTCATCCAAATAGAAGACGGAAATACGGGACAGAGAACTGTTAGGATAGAGGAGCAGAGAGAGATCGAGCACATCCTGCTACCCAAACTACTGACCTCTTACCAAAAAGTGCAGGGCACTTTGCTCTACCTGCTTCTCTAAGCGTGGGGCTCCTCAGGGACAGATCTAGCCTCTTACCTCTGCATTCTTCCCGCTCAGTCCCACGAAACGTCCTGTGGGCTCCAAATACACGTCACAGCCTTAGATCTACATGTAGCCTCCTTTCTGGGCCCAAGGTCTCCTGGACAGCCCAGTGGGGTGTCTACCAGGCCATGTGTGCCCTCTTGACCCCTCCCCATGCACCCTCACTGGCAACTTCCTCATCGTGGCTGACACCCAATTTGTTGGGCAAATATCGGGTTTGGCCAAAAAGTTCATTCGGGTTTCTGTGACATTGCATGGAAAACCCAAACGAACTTTTCGGCCAACCCAATAAAACCAAACTAGCTGTCTGCCTGGCCCACACCCTCCACTCACTTGCCTTGTTTTCCACCAAACTTCCCCGCCTCAAATTCTTCTCTCTTCCCCAACATTTCCATCTCGCTCTGCTTTCTCCTGAGCTCAGTCTCCAAACACACACATGACCACCCAGCTGACACTTACTTCTCCCCAGTCGACATTTTTGGGCGGCAGAGGGTAGTGTGAGGTGATGTCATAAGCTATTTCTTCCATGAACCATTTGAAACTCTTACAGTTGTGATCTTCTCGAAACTTCTTCAGCTCTGATATATCCCCATATGCTAAGGCCTTCGATTCAGGGCGACTGGCATAGAAGTAGTCTTTGTACTCATCCCACCAGACCTCCACAACTCTAACATAATTCTGGGGAAAAAAAAATTAACATTATTATAAAAAAATAAAAATATCTGTACTATCATAAACAGTCTCTTCCTGACATATGAAATATGACAAACTTGTTTCAAGAGGACTGTATATTTAATTAAGTGTGTGCAAGTGAGCTCATGACCCTGACACGTCACTGTCATGAGTATTCAGCCAAAGAGTGGTGGACACAGAATCTGGTGTCATGGTGCTGAAGGTCACGTGTGTGTGCGTGCTCAGTTGTGTTTGATTCTTTGTGACCCCTTGGACAGTAGCCCACCAGGCTCCTCTATCCATGAGATTCTCCAGGAAAGAACACTGGAGTGGGCTGCCATTTCCTTCTCCAGGGGATCTTCCTGTCTTAGGGATTAAACCTGAGTTTCCTGCATTGGCAGGCAGGTTCTTTACCACTGCACCACCTGGGAAGCCCTAAAAAGGTTACACAGTCTAAGATAATATGTTCTCTCCTGCTGATGAAGTTGAGTGAAGAAAGGGTTCGTGAGAAGCTGGCTGGAACCACCCCCAGCCCCTCACCCTGTCCCCTGCTCCTGCCCAGAACAATCTCCTCTCTGAGCACCACACTGTTGGCACGTGCAGAAACCACAGGGATAAACAACAGCTCTGCTCACTCAGACACATTCCTGCAGGCGCCTCTGCCCATCTGGTAACAATATATATACCTGAACCACTTCACTGTAGCCCAGAATTAAGCGGATATTTCCCCCTCCCAATGCCCCAGTGGTGTATCCTGAAAAGCAACCAAAGAACAATCAAGTAAGCTGGCATGTGATAACTAAGACCTAGCTTCCTAACGCAGGTGTGAATGGAAGCGATGGATATAGTACAGACCCAGCGAGGTCCTCGCACTTGGACATCAGCTGGCAGTAAACTTTATAAAGGACTTGGGAGTCCGTCTTTTCGGCTGGGTGGCCACAATGTTTCTGCTGCTACTGCTCATCTCTGCTGCTGCAGTGAGAAAGCAGCACAGGCAACATGCAAAGCGACAGCAAACCTCGGCTCCAACACAACTTTACTCACGGAAAGGGGCTGCATTGGGCCCGCTGGCCAGGGTGACTGACCATTCTATATCAGGAGTGCGAACACCTAGTATTCAGATTAAACGTTTTCTTAGCTACAAGGTAACTATCAAAGGGTGAATGCCTGGCCACGGGCCTGTTGCTGCAAATGCCTGTGGGCTCAAGAAGTTCTAAGTGGCAGTCTCCTACAAGAGCACAACATTATTGCTAAATATTTTTAATTTTTGCAAATGCATCCAAAGTTAGACACAGTCCGTGTCTTCTAGGTACTCATGAACATGAAGAATTCAGGCCATATGTATAAAGGTTACAGTAACAAAAAGGAGGAGCATTTAATTATTTGGGATGGGGGACAGGGCTGGCTTGGTTTGAATGAGTGGTTAGTGAGTTGGGGTCGGGACTTGCAGCAAAGGGCAACACAGCTATGTGACAAACCATGGTGTGTGTGGAGCCCTGAAGGAGGTCTGTTACCACCTCTGGATGCAGGATTCACTGAGAGAAAAGCTGCCTCCATTTCTCCATTTAAAGTGAAAAGCGTGTTAGTCGCTCCAGTCATGTCTGACTCTGCGACCCCAAAGACTGTAGCCCGCCAGGCTCCTCTGTCCATGGGATTTCCCAGGCAAGAATACTGGAGTGGGGTGCCATTTCCTTCTCCAGGGGACCTTTCCGACCCAGGGACCGAACCTGCATCTCCTACACTGCAGGCAGACTCTCTACTGTCTGAGCTACCAGGGAAACTCCTTCGGATAATTACGAAGTGAATCTGTGTGAAGCATTTGGAATTTGTACACACTCAGCTCTCACAAAGTGCCAGCTCTCAGTGACATCAGTGTTTGTTTTTAGGGACTTTGCATGTCAACTCTCAGCTGACAGCCATCTGCATAGAAGGGTCTATGCAGGCAGCAGACATCAGATTCAGTTTCCAAGGGAATAACCCTGACGGGGAGTGGAGATGGCCTGAGGGGTGGGACGGAGTGGAGAGGGATGAAGGAGGGGGGTGGGTGAGCACCCATGGGAGGCCTGAGGGCCTTTGTTGGGCAAGGAGAGACTGGAACCAGGGGGCGGTGCGGGAGGCGGGAGGTGGTGAGGAGACCACCTGCCTTCTCATCTTACCTCGTGGGCTCAGGGGTCACAGAAAAAGGAGCCATCTCCAAGGAAAAGTTAATGGCTCAGCTCTGACAATGCTGAGTCGGAAATGTCTGAGGACCACCTAAGACGAGAGTTCTAGGGAATTCCCTGGTGGACCAGTGGTTAGGGCCCTGCGCTTTCACTGTTCGATCTCTGGTTGGGGAGCTAAGACCTCATAAGCCGTGCAGTGCGGTAAAAAAAAAAAAAAAAAAAAAATTAAAAGAAAAGGAAGGTTCTGGGCAACAGCTGATATGAGAGGTCTGCAGTTCAGAGAAGACCGCTGGCTGGAGAAACAGCTCTGGAGGCGGAGGGGACACACAGAAGCAGAGGACGGAGGTGCTGGCGATGGCTGCACTTGCTGGGCTTTGAGAAGACCCACGGCTAACCTGACAGTCACGGGTGTTGCCCTCTCATCTCTTTCTGTTCCTCGTAGCACAGGCTTTTCTGAACTGACCTGATGTCATGAATTTTTGGTGACTATGGGGCTGATTCCAAGGGCAGATTCTCTTCCTGCGAGGCCGTTGGGCCTGGTGTTAAATGGGATCTCTGTCTAAAAAGGCTCCATGGTGGTCATTTTGAAGATAATCTGGCTGGTCAGAGGGCTGTGCTGGTTCTTATAGCCTCGTTTCTCCTTCAGTTATCTGTTCCCTTTGGGGAACAGTCCTGAGTTGCAGCTGTGGCCAGAAATAGACTTCCTTCTGCTTTTGACTTGGTTAAAGGCTCCGGAAGATGAAGGGCACCAGTCATATGCTCTTAGAGTATGGCAGCCACACGGCTCCTATGTTGCTCCATCAAGGAGTAAGGCCATGGGCCTGCCAGCAGCAGGGCCTGTAGACTCTAGGATGAAACTCTCCTGGTTTGTCCCTCGTTTGGGGGACAAAAGATACTAAACTATTTTTTAAAATTTTTTTACTGTTATTTTTTAAATTTTTAATTCTGTATTGGGGTATAGCCTATTGACAATGTTGGGACAGTCAACAGAGAGGGCACTCACCCATACAAAAGATACTGAACTTTTACAAGCACTGTTCAAAACTCTGATTTTGTTTACTACACAAACTCCTATTATAATCACTTTACTTTTTAAAAACCAGATAAGAACAGTATTTTACTGATGTGTGAATAATACAAACTGGTATTTTCTTTCCAACTATTTTCCTACAGTGTTGCTGCTGCTGCTGCTAAGTCGCTTCAGTCGTGTCCGACTCTGTGCTACCCCACAGACAGCAGCCCACCAGGCTCCGCCGTCTCTGGGATTCTCCAGGCAAGAACACTGGAGTGGGTTGCCATTTCCTTCTCCAATGCGTGAAAGGGAAAAGTGAAAGTGAAGTCGCTCAGTCATGTCCAACTCTTCGCAACCCCGTGGACTGCAGCCTTCCAGGCTCCTCTGTCCATGGGATTCTCCATGCAAGAGTACTGGAGTGGGTTGCCAGCTTTTACAAATTAATCTGAGGTATCTTCACAGAAAACACTCGATATAGGAATGATAATCAGAGTAGGATACAAGGAATAATCTTAAACAGAAGTTTCACAAATAAATCCAGCCTAAGTTAAAAGTGACACCCAGCATGACAGCTTCAAAGGTGTCACCCAGCCATCAGGTTGACACTCAGTGGCCATGTGGCACACATGCGTCAGCTCCCAGCCTCCCCACTTTTAACCAAAAGACTCACCTTTAGGGTAGGAGAAGACCCGACATAGACGGGTGGGGGGTTCCCCTGCCAGCCCTCAAGACGGTAGATGTGCCCAACACGGGAACAAGGGACAAACAGCAACTTGCCTCCACATTGCCAGATCTGTCAGGAAAGACACACGTGCAGCTGTTTCAAATGCAAGCTCTGTCTTGTGAAACCTAAACTAGACACAGTGTCCACAGGGAATTTATACACCAAACAGATCCTGCAATGACTTCCTGTTTCTCGAGCTCACATACTAACAAAGAGGCTGCTGGGGAACACAGGTGTGCCCGGGACCCAGGACCCCTTCCTGAGCTCCTGCAGCACCCGAGACCTGCAGAGCCACACAGACATCCCAGTCCTCACACCCTTGTAACCCCCCTCCCGCTCCACCAGCTAACATGTCTCCCATGGGGGAGTGTTCTGATCAACGCCTCACCAGCTCCTGCACCTCTGCTCCCCTCTCCGATCACCCCCCTATTTATTACAGCAGGAGATTATGCTGCTGAAGGGCAGCTGGGGGTCATGCCCTCCCCCTCAGCCCCTCTGATGGTTTCCACTGCCTGCTGGATTAGTAACAGTGGAACAGCACTGGAGGCTCCTCACTGCCGCCTAATATCCCTGTCCACATGGTCTCCCCTTCATCTCTGTCTGATTCACGCATTCAGCTTCTGCCAGCGTTCCGGTCTCCTCAACTCTCACATCTCCTGTCCTGTGTCTTTTCCCATTCTACCTGCTTAGAAGCGTCCCCCAACCAATCTCAAGGCCATCTTCCTAGTTCTGTCTTGAACACTTCCTCTAGCAGGATCCCACCAACTGCTCCTTCATCACACCAGCTGAATGTGGGTCCACCTTCTGATTCTGTTATGAGTTTAAGTAGAATTCCCATCTCTTATGACTGTAAGTTCCTTGACAGCGGGGACTGGGTTTCTCCTCTCATCCCTCACGGGGCTGAGCTCCAGACATTCAAGACAAGTTGAACAATTATCTATTCAACTCAAACTGGATCACTGTTCTCTCCCCTTCTTTCGGGAAGAGGTGGGGAGCTGCAGCTCCCGTGTCAGTGTGAAAACCCCAGTCCCTGCTGGGCTCTGCCTCTGTCCTGAAGCATCCTGTCCTACAGGGATGAAAGGCAGCTTCAGCAGTGGATGGGCAAATGGGACCCCAACAACTGCTGATTCCCACAGGGGCTCTGATAACAAAAGGCTCCAGTATGGAAAGCCTTTGGGGGAGGGGTGGGGGATGGGAGAGGAGGTATTTTTACTCTGAAGCTTGCTGACCTCCGTTTTTAGCTGAGCCATGTACATATGTAGTCGGAGCTTGCATTTTGCCTTATTTTTTCCCAAAAGGCAAGTATGTTTGTTAGTCATTCCTTATAATTTAGAGAAATGCATTAAACAGTACTCCCCTCCCCCCCCAACACACACAACCTGAAAGAAACCAGCCTTATCAGATAGTCACAACAATCAGTAGTAACTTCTTGGGAAAACTGCAGTTGTTTAAATGAAATGTTACCTTGTATGAGATCTCAAAGTTTTCACCACCCCAAATCTGGAGGCCTGGATCGTAGAGACCCAGCTCAAAGAAGAAGTCTCTTTCGATGGCGAATAACCCTCCAGCCATGGCTGGGGACCTAAGGGAAAGAAATGCTGAAACAACTTTGAAAGACAAACGCCCAAGACCCCTTCAACCACAGACAACAAAGCTTTTTGGAATACAGTTAAATAATGCACAGAAGAGACAAAACTGATGGCCAAACATTAAGAAATTATAAAGCCTTCACCAAGCCATTCTGTTCATAATTTCTTATGAATTCTCTACAATTTTTAACTGAAATGGTATTATATATTTCATTACAAATCAGAGCATTACATCATTTCACCATTAGAGGGCATCTTGGTTCCTTGGTTGACTTAAAAATAAAGCCTTGTGAGTTAAAACAGAATTTTCGCTTTCACTCCTCAAAAGGACTGAGCCAGAAGCCGTGGTTGGCTAAATGTTCCCGTAATGATTTATGAGTCATTCTAAGATGAGTGAAACCATACACCATGAAAGTAGTATCTCATTTTTTAAATTTTATAGCTCAGGGGTTTGCCAAATAAGGGTGTAGCTCGTGGGAGCACAGCCTGGGTTCATTGTGAGTTTGCGAATGAGGCACAGAAGTGACCCAGGAGAATGAGACATGGTTATTTACTGTGCCAGCATGCAGGGATGCCAGAGGGTGACTCCTGCGCCTTCCTGAGTGCGATGCTGAGCTGGGTACCTTCTAGGCACAAGAGGGGAAAAAAAAAGACTTGGTAGCTTTCTATGGTGAGCCCCTCCCACCATCAGAAGTTAGAGAAGAATAGTTTTCATCCTGTTCTCCCGGGAACAAAGGATTATCGCTGCATACGATTCTTAGGTAGGTCCCTCCATTGGAGCCTCTTCATCAGCATACCTGATATCAATCTATCGCCAATTCCCCTTGACTCCACCGTCAACTCACACAGTGAGTTCACACGGTGAACCCACTTCTTCCCAGCCTCACGGCTGGCCATCCTAGCCCACGGACAGAACCCTGACGGTGTCCTCTTTCCTGACCCACTGGAGCCCCATCAGGCAGCTGGGTAGCGCCGCCTGCTCCGCCGACCCCCTCCTGCCCCAGGGCCCAGTCTCCTGACCCGAACTCCCTTCCTGTTGCTCCACAGGGCTGGCTCCTCATCCCTCAGGACTCGGCCTCAGGAACACTTTCTGGGCTTTCCTTCTCACCATTTGTCGTACTTGCTCCTCCAGAGTCATTCGTGTAGTGAACTGCTTAATTTCTGTCTCGTCTGCTGCGTGTTCAGTGCCACGAGGGAACACAGCTCATTAAAGGGAAATGTCATCACGTCAGGGGAAAGTCATCCTCTCAAAAGGCTTTTCTTCTCAAAGTACACGGCTGAACTCCCTAAATAGCACTGGTGCATTTTCGGTTGTATTTTCACACCACGTTTATTTAACTGTCATTTAACATTATTATGACTATGCCCTTTTGATCTTTAAACATATTCCCAGTTATCTCAGTACATATTTGAAAAATGTATCTTAATGTGAAAGCCAGTGAGTTATTTAAAGGGAAAACTTCCTTAAATTTTTCTAGCACATTTTAAAAAATTATCTTTACTAGCCCATGGGTTTGGTGGGAATACACCTGTGGTCACCACCCCTTATTTTTTCTCTCCCAGAATTATTTGTGAGTCAGGTTAAATAGATCAGCGGCAGGCTCTTGGACAATTTTTGAAAAAAAAAAACAAAAAACAAAAAAACAAACAAAAAAAACCCTCAAACAGAAATTTGGAAAATGTCACATAAAGCTGAAAGGTTGTATAATTTCCTTCTGTTTGCCATTTCAGTATCCTGGTATCATGACATGCCCAGACCCCACCAGCTTTTTGCATGACATCAGACGCTGTCCCCAAACTGAGTTCGAGCATCATCAGTAGCGCAACAGGAAGAGAGAGACCAAAAGCAGAACCATAAGATCAAAAAAATAAAATTAGACACATTTAGAAACCTACACTAGCATTTAACTAAACAATTCATTTGGGGCCACTCTTTAAAAGATGGTAAAAATGTTCTAGTAAGAAGACCAAAAAAGAGAGAAGAGCATAAATTTTTCTATTTGAAGAGGCACAAGAAAGGAGAAAGGAAGATTCTGGAATAACATCTCCTTTTAATCAAATGCTCTTCTGAGAATGAAGTCATAAAGGAATTCTATGTAACATTTCCCAAAGTCATGTATTTTTATTCATCAAATTTAACTGGCATAAAATTATTACTTAAGAGCATATGAAACAAAAGAAAGAAAAAAAAAATCTTGTTACTGCCTTTTGTTGTTAATACTACCCTCCAAGGCATCAACGTAGATAACAAAACTTGGATGGTAAGTAAAATTTACACATTTTAAACTTATAGAATGACATTATTGTCAAAAGAACAAAATTTCATGTCTAGTCCACTTTCCCAGGTGGGCTCAGTGGTAAAGAACCTTCCTGCCAGTGCAGAAGACATGGGTTCGCTTCCTGGGTCGGGAAGATCCCTGGAGGAGGAAATAGCAACCTATTTCAGTATTCTTGCCTGGGGAATCCCACGGACAGTGGAGTCTGGCGGGCTACAGTCCATGGGGTCGAAAAGAGTCAGCCATGACTTAGCGACTAAACAAAATAACAAACAAAAACCTACTAGGAGAAGACTGCAAAGCTTGTCTTGTTTTTCCCCTGTATTTGGAACTGATACCATAAAACAGGCCCACCCTCCAAGTCTGCCCCCAAATCGAGCTTGCTTTTAAGAAGAAAGCAACCACAAAGATGAAAGGGTGAATTTAAACCCCCGAAACAGCACAAAGAAAGAAATCTTTTCAGAGTCTGAGACAGCATCTACAGTGTTAATAATATATATATATATATATATTTATATATATATATATATATATTTAGCTTGGCAAGAGGTTAATAGGTTAGCAGCGACTGGAGAAAAGAAAAAAAGGTAAGTGATTTAGTGATTACCGATATGGTTCAGTTTTTGTCTTTCTCAGTCTCTTCTCTCGGGGGGTCAGAGGCACCCGTTTCCAGAGCATACTCCAGTCCCATGCTCCTCGGGCATACCCATCTTCGTCACCACCCCCTTGGGGCACAATCTCATATGTGTTGCCATTTATGACATCTATGAGCGGCACAGTGCAAATGGTTCTGTGTTGTGTTGTTGATGGATGGCAGCAAAGATGAAATGCAAGGGCGTGTGGGGACCCACGTGTTTACACCAGGACATGGGGAAGGAAGAAAAAAAAGTACTTAGAGAGAAACATTCCACGTTAAAAAGAGAAAGTAGTGAGCTTTACCGATAAGGTTCAGTTTTATGTTTTCTTTTGGCCTTTTCCTTGTGACTCAGGGGGATTCGCTTCCATAGCAAACTCCAGTCCCAGGCCCCTCTGGCAAAACCATCTTCATCCCCACCTTGCTGAGGCTCAATGGAATAGTCATTCCCATCTATGTAATCTATTAGAGGCACAGTGCATGTGGTTCTGAAACATTTACAGAAAATGAAAAAGCGTTTAAGAAACCCAACACTTAGTAGTTGAGCAAGTCTAACTGTCTTATCTCTTGTTATTCTGGGTTGCTCTATTTTTTCCCCCACTAAGGGAACTTAGGACTTCTCTAATGGCTCAGACAGTAAAGAATCTCCCTGCAATGCAGGAAATGCAGGTTCGATCCCTGGATCAGGAAGACCCCCTCAGAAGGGAATGGCAACCCACTCCAGTATTCTTGCCTGGAGGATCCCGCGGACAGAGGAGCCTGGAAGGCGATAGTCCATGGGGCTGCAAAACAGTCAGACACAATTTAGCAACTAAGCAGCAGCAGGGGACATTAATATCTAACGGCAGATCGACGTGAACGGACGCCTTGAAAAGTCAAGGAGGCTGTTTTCATAAGAGAAGGGGAGAGGGGACGTCCCTGGGCTCACAGACAAATGTTAGGGACAAAGAGCCGTATCCTTGAACTTAGCAGCATGTCCTCATTTTCACTCTGGTCCTACAGGCTCGCTCTCTTGGTAACTTCACATTATTTACCAGGTTTTCCTGCCCATTTTTCCCTCCTTGCTCCTCTATTCAAAATCAGTGTGTGCATGTGTGTGACTTCCCTGGTGGTCCTGTGGTTAAGGGGTGTGTGTGTGTGTGTGTGTGTGTGTCTGTGGTTAAGGGGTGTGTGTGTGTGTGTGTGTGTGTGTGTGTGACTTCCCTCGTAGTCCTGTGGTTAAGACTTCAGCTCCCAATGCAGGGAGCACGGGTTCGATCCTTGTTGGGGAACTATCAGGAAATTAAGAGCCCTCCTGCCTCATAAGGCCTGGCCTAAGACAAAAAGCAAATATAAATAAATAAAGATTACAGTTTGTTTTCTTTTTTTAAATGAGTGTGTGTGTGCGTAGAAAGATAATACTTGCTACACTTCCAGCAGTGCTCCCAGCTCTTTGCTGCTTTTTACTTCTTTGGAAGAAGTTATTATGAAAATCTGTTTCTGTACATTTACTTGATCTTCTATCCTACTTCTTTTATTGCAAAAAATTAGCTTTTATCACACACACAAAAACCACAAAAATCCCTAAAAACCTGCTGAATAGCATAAATAGTGGCCTGAGAATTTGGAGCAAAAAACAATACCTTTTATCTGGGCTTCATAAAACTGCTAGTGCTATATGACTAATCAGGTATAGTGCCAACTCTGCTAAGATAATTGCTACACTGCTTGTTCTGGTGTTCGTTTCATCAGAAAGGGTTTTAAAAGGCAGCTCCTAAAATGGAGATTACAGTTTTTCACAACCACGGTTAAGGTACGTTTTAGATGTTTAGAAACCAAGGAGAAGGGGAAAATCCTTGGGGGTCAGGATTTCAACACAGGGGCTTTATTCCCACCTGTGGACTCCTGCGCGCCAGTCGAGAGGCCAGTGGAATGACCTCACTCACCCTGCCCACATCCCAGAGGACTGCCCACTCTCATCAGGAGAGAGGAAGGCTAGCTATCTCTCCTCATGAGAGTCTTGTGATTCTCGGATTTCTAAGTATGCAGTGGAAGGTGTCCCAGAGGGCTCTCAGCTGGATTCTTTACAAACTGTCCGAGTTGGGGCAAATTCATGAATTTCTCTCAGTATCGGCATCCTCTTTAGCTAAAGGGAGGTAATAATATCTATTTTGCAGGGTTGCAGTGAGGATAGAATCAGGCAGCACGTAGAGATCACTGTTGATAGATCCTGGGATGATACAGTCCTCTGAAAGGTCTTCCTCTGACTCAGGCCACAGACACAGGGACATGTCTTATTTCCTTCTTAAAATTGTCATTTTAATTAACTATTTGTTTCTGGCTGCTGTGGGATCTTAGTTCCCTGACCAGGGATAGAACCCACGTACCCAGCATTAGAAGTATGCAGTCTTAACCACTAGACTGCCAGAGAAGTCCCCCTTTATTTTTTCTAGATTCTGAAATAGTAAGGATTCTGGACTAAAAGCAGGGAAGGCTTTGGGAACCAGAAGACTGGTACTGCTGTCAACAGTTTCAGATCCGCTGTAAACTGAACAGTGATCACCACGTTCCCATGGGACAGCTGTCCACTTCTAAACTTTAAAGGTCATGTGGAAATCCAAGGCTTTGACACAGATGACAGCTAGCCCATACTATGTAAAATAATGATTTCCAAGGTCATACAAAAACCAATAGGCATAATTTCAAAGCATGCTCCTTCAAGTCTTCAGAATGTTACCACAGTGTGGAGGGGGCAGTTAACATTACTCATAGAGCAAGCTTGTGGAGCTGGAGGAAGTCTCTTTACTGACCCAACCATAAGGAGATTCTAAGTGAGATATGCTGGGCTTATTCCAAATGTCTAACTGCCTGCATTTGAATCAGTCCCACGTTTTCACCAAGCTCCACTCAGGGAAACAACTAGCTAAAAAATAATACTCAACACGCAACTTGATACACTGAATGGAAATGAAATCAGGATGGGAATATTATTTGTCCTTCTAGGATGAGGTTTACTTTTCAACCAGGAAAGGAAATAAAAGCAAGGTAATGTTACCTGTCCTTAGATATGGGAGCTACAAGCGGCGCATACCAGTTAACCGCCACCTCACAGTGGGCATCGAGGTATATTAAAACCTTAAAAAAAAGAGGCAGGATGAAAAAAAACTCACCTACAGGACATCATCTATCACATACAATTTTAAACTAGATGCTAAGATAAACTGGCCATAGAGTCAATTTTGATATTTGTCTGGTTAAGATAGCATTTTCATTTCAATTAAAAAAAATTAAAGTGGTACCTAAAAATGTACATGATCTTTTAGTTACAAAATCCAAAACAGACACAAAAAATATTGAATGTTTCCTACCTGTCCAAGTTTGGCCTTCTGGGCACCGATACTTCGTGCCTGAATTAAACCTTCTCTTCTCTCATTTCGAAATACCTTGACTAGGCCATTCCACAGTTTAATATAGTCATCCAGTTTTTCTTTTAAGTGTTCTATGAATAAAAAACTCAGTCAATATTATACATTATATTTGTGGTTATAAACCAGTTAAGCTATCATTTTTCTCAGGAAAAAAGGATAGGCACCAGGTCAGTAATTTTACACAGAAGCATGCTCAATGTTAATGTATAGAGAAGCAAGGTGAAGTGTATTATTAAAGTTAAAATTCTGAGCTTAATACACCTATGGAGAACTATTACTAGCCTGAGAACGATCAAAACTGTCTAAACATACAGAACAAATAACAACTATGCCAACTGACATGAAAACTGAAAACAATTCAAATGTTAATGTTCTATCTAGAAACTTTCAGGCACAATAGTTCTTTGGCTTTTGGCAGAAGCAATGGTTCAGGATTTCTGAAGATGCACTGTCTATGGCTAACATTACACAGCCCCTTGGAACCCACATGGGGTATAGGTTAACATTTGTTTCTGAGCCATCCCCCCCCTACAATCAGTGATGACAGGAGTAGTCTTGATGTGATGATCAATATAGTTCCCATCAAGCTGGCAAATAACAACAACAACAAAAAATCCTATCTTCTCTGTATTTTAAGCATCAACACATGTGTGCATGTGTGTGCACTAAGTCGCTTCAGTCATGTCTGGCTTTGCAACCCTATAAACTGTAGCCCACCAGGCTCCTCTCTCCATGAGATTTTCCAGGCAAGAATACTGGAGTGGGTTGCCATTCCCTTCTCCAGGGGATCTTCTGGACCCAGAGACTGAACCTGTGTCTCTGTCTCCTTCATTAGCCAGCAGGTTCTTTACCACGAACGCCACCTGGGAAGCCCCCAACAAGTGTGTATGTGTAAATGTTTATTTATAAATATTTATTTATATGTTATAAATTTATGCATTTATATTTAATTTATAAATATTTATAAATTTATAAATAAATATTTACACATTTATCTAATAAATACATATATCATTTACATATGTATGGATGTATATATGGGCTTCCCTAGTGGCTCAATAGTAAAGAATCCACCCGCAGTGCAGGAGACACAAGAGACACGGGTTCAATCCCTGGGTGGGGAAGATCCCCTGGAGAAGGAAATGGCTACCCACTCTTGTATTTTTGCTTGGAGAATTCCATGGACAGAGAAGCCTGACAGGCCACAGTCCATAAAGTCACAAAGAGTTGGATACAACTGAAACTAAAGCAACTGAGCATGCACTCACACAAGTATGCATATGAAAAGAAAAGTGAAAGTGAAAGTCATATCTGACTCTTTGTGACCCCATGGACTATACAAGCCATGGAATTCTCCAGGCCAGAATACTGGAGTGGGTAGCCTTTCCCTTCTCCAGGGGGATCTTCCTAACCCAGGGATTGAACCCAGGTCTCTCCCATTGCAGGCAGATTCTTTACCAGCTGAACCAGAGGGAAGATCAAGAATACTGGAGTGGGTAGCCAATCCCTTCTCCAGGGGATCTTCCAGACCCAAGAATCGAACTGGGGTCTCCTGCATTGCAGGTGGATTCTTTACCAACTGAGCTATCAGGAAAGCCCTATATATTTATACACACACACACACACACACACACACACACACACACACACACAATGTTTGCACCTTGGTAGAGAAAATTTGGGGTTACCAAAAAAAGATACATTTGTTAAACTTTCCATCTTGGCTTCGGAGCTGCAACAGAATGGTTTTTGTTTGTATCTCTATGAGCCTATGAAACTGGTTCATCAGAGCCACAACTAATTCCTGGATTCTTAAAGACTTTTCTTGAGTCACAAAAGTTCTTTTTAAGCTGTTTAAAATTTTAGCCCACTAATACAAAAACAAGGCAAAAAACAGCTGTATTTAGTGATGAGCTAGTGGTTAACGGGCAAATCAAGCTGTACACTTAATACTTCACTCATTTTTAAGGAGCTTATAATTAGCAAGACACCCACACATGAGTATTCAAAATTGAGAAGAAAAAATTTTCCTTTCTCTATTTTGGCAACCAGTTTTAATGAGAATTATAAATAAAATTCTCATGCTGAGTTGCAATTTTTCCCCAGAAAGTCTTGGTAATTTTCCCTTCAATAAAAGGTTTTTTGTTTTGTTTTGTTTTTAAAGCTCTTTACCTTTTTTTTTTTTTTTTTTAGTTCAATACAGCCCTAAGTTGGCTTTTTTCTAAAGCACTTCTGAATTGCATTAGGTATTTTCACATATGTTATCTAGATAAATCTAAATAAATAGTTATAGTCAGAAACCTGTTTCTGTTCTTTAAATCTATTTCCAAGTAAGATAACTTGGCTGCCATAGGGTCTCATGGACGCCAACACCAAGGTGGAGGGATCCTGGTCCCAAACAGGAAACATCTCTCCTGAGGGGTGATCATCCTGACCAGCCTGGGACCACTGCTGGGCCACGTCACTTGCTGTGACCAATAAGAGGCGGGAGGAAATGATGCGTAGTTGTGAGCGGAAGTGCTCTTCCAGCCTCCTTTGCTAAGCCCTGCGAGGACGCGTGGTCCCTGCAGCGCTTTGCTGGAGGCACAGGTGGAGAGGGGTGTTCTCAGTTTAAAAGCCCGAAACCCTTGCGTTTTGAGGACACTGTAACTTCCAGAAACTCGAGGCTTCTGAGCAGCCACCTCTTTTGTGGGGTTTTATATTAGTTAAGTGTTTTGTCTTTCAGAGAAAAAAATTATAACTCACAGTTTTAATTATTGAACAAACTGGAGAAAGAAAACAAACCTAGTTTTCAGTCAAGTCATGTTTTACCAAACTTTGTGTAATATTACTGAGGCTCGGGCTGACAGATGTCAAGGTTGTTTTGAAATTGGGAGAAGTAATTAAAGGGTCCAAGGGTAGCCCCAACCAACGACTCTGCACTCTTAGTGAAGAAGATCCTATACGTAATTGCTTTTTATAAATGTGTTACAAGAGGCTGTTAGAGATTTGGAACAACAGAAGCACTGATCACACAAAAATTAAACTGGACAAAACTTAACCACAAAATTTTGTTCTTTCCTTGGGCCAAGCAAGAACACAAGATTTTAGAATGGGAAACACCTTATGATGTATCTTCACTATTTTAAAGACTATGCTGAGCTTTTTAACTTGTATTAATAATGTAGTGGTTCTTAAAATCTGTACAAGCATGACATGGAATTTGTTATTTTTGTAGATTTAAGTTTTGCTAAATTTAAAACACTGTTGGCACCAACAATATCACTTAAAAACATATTATCAAATATTTATCTTGAGACAGGAATAGCATTCATAATGAAAATATTCCTACCATAGAAAACTGCAACCAAGATGTCTCAGCTAAAGGCATTTGATGACTGAAAAATTTATACATTCTCTCTGCTCTTTACTCTAAAATTATAAATTCTCTGCTGTGATTAGCTGAAGAAAGTGATTAAGTGTATAATGAGGAGAGGGAAAGGAAGTAAGTAGGTAATATTTCTGTTTCTCTCCATGCTAATATAATGTGTGCAAGGTCAAGATTCTGGTCATGTCCTTTCAAAAACAGCAGAGGTTTATAAACTTGGTTTAGAACTTGGAGAGTTCTATATTAAGTTTTGGAGGAAGCTGTTTTAAAGCCATTTTGAATTTTTTTTTTTTTCATGCTGATCATGTTCTGACTTCTTTTCTAACATCCTGGAGGAGACTCTTGAGAGTCCCTTGGACTGTAGCATTATCTATCTTTTGATATTTATGTCACTAAGAAGATATATTCAGCTTACAATAATGGATCTATTTGAAGCAAAAAAAATTAACTTAAAAAACCCCACCCCACTTAACTGGAAAATTATTGCTCAATCTCTCCCTTGTCAAGTGGAACCAAGACTAACTGATGTCACCATAAACACATTAGTGCTCACTCCATAAGAAGAATAAAAAATAAAACACTGTTTCCTTCTATTCAAATATCCTCAATCAAATATAGAACAAAAGAAGATTTAGTAGATACTTTCTATCATAGACAAAATAGCCCATGGTCTCTGGTCAAATTCAATGTTTGCATCATCATTCAAATGTAAAATAAAGCTATTAAAATGTATATAGATCTCAATATATATATTTAGATAGGGCTTTGGGTGACATTACAACATACATGCCACTGCATTTTTTCAGTCATTTAACGAATTACCTTTACAACTAAATTTTTATAAAATCCAAGGCCCAAAGAATTGGTATAGTATAAGACTGTGATTAAATGTGCAGACTATTGATTGGGAGGCAGCTGTTAATTACTACCTGTCACCTCTGGCAAGTTACTTAACCTGTCTTAGTTTCAAGTGCAAAGTGAAAATAAACAATATCTCTCACAAGGATTACTGTCAGAACTAAAGAAACTAATTCACATACAATGCTTGGCACAGTGCCAACTTGTTGATTATAGATGCTATCAATAGATACCATTAATTTCTACAGTATTTTGAAACTACATGTTTGCAACTGTTTATAATTTAAACTTACTTTATAGATAAAATGTCAATCCCTTAGCCATTACCTTTGTTACTGAAATCATCAATTAACACGATTTCTGCTAAGTATTTCCTTGGAGTCCTTTTAATTACACTGTGGACTGTTCTCATGAGGGTGGACCACCCTTCATTATGGAAGACGATGATGATGCTGGCTGTGAGCAGGTTTTCATCGTAATGCCAGTACTTGCATCTGCAAAAGGAACATTTCATCATATTTATTCAGAGATAAACTGCAGTGCTTGGTTCCAAACTGACAATCACTATGTTTTCTGGTTGGATTAAATATTATTGACTTTAAGGTAAGTAAATGAAATTTGTTGTTCAGTCACTCAGTCCTGTCCGACTCTTTGAGACCCCCATGGACTGCAGCATGCCAGGCTTCCCTGTCCTCCACTGTCTCCTGGAGTTTGCTCAAACTCATGTCCATTGAATTGGTGATGCCATCCTACCATCTCACCCTCTGTCAATCCGTTCTCCAGCCTTCAATCTTTTCCAGCATCAGTGTCTTTTCCAGTGAGTTGGCTCTTCGTATCAGGTGGCCAAAGTGAATGAAATATAACCTTTTATATTTTGACAGAAACCCATTGTAGAAGAGAGAAGCTGCTGTGAGATGAAGTTACTCATGTTCAAGTTACTTCTTCACCAACCAGCACTTACTGTGACAAATAGAACTTATTTGTGAATTTATGCTTCTTAGCTGGGGATGGTATTAAGGTTTGTTTTTCAGGTCTTCAAGCTCAGTTTATTTTCTGTTTTAAAACTCGAGCTTCTGGTGCAAGGGATTTATTTCACTTGCTGTGAATAAACCACTGTACAACCGTGTTTGAAAGCCGTCCTGTTCAGAAAAAAATTAAATGGGCTGAACTTCAGGATACAGGAAGCATTCCAAAATTAACTGCTGGATGAATAAACAAAGTTCTAATAGTGTTTAGAGTTGTTAGATTGGCTAAAGGGGCTTTAACTATTTTACACAAAATTGCTTGAAACAACTGTAGCGGGAAGAACGTTGCCAGAAGCCTTTCTCTAATTGGAAGGAAACCCAAAACAGGGCCTGATAAAGACTCGGGGAACCAAAGGAGGTTCAGTGAATTTCACAGAACCATTACACACACACACACACACACACACACACACACACACACACACACACACACAGAGTCAACCCTCCATATCTGTGTGTTCTGCATCTGAAGAGTCAACCAACTGTGAATCAAAAATACTAGGAAAAAAATTCCAGAGAGTTCCAAAAAGCAAAACTTGAATTTGCCAGGGCAACTATTTAATAGTGCTTGCCTTGTTTTTGTGTTTTGTTTAGTCCCTAAGTTGTGTCCAACTCTTTGTGACCCCATGGACTGTAACACGCCAGGCTCCTCTGTCCATGGGATTCCTCAGGCAAGAACACTGGAGTGGGTTGCCATTTCCTTCTCCAATGCATCAAAGTGAAAAGTGAAAGTGAAATCGCTCAGTCATGTCCGACCCTCAGTGACCCCATGGACTGCAGCCTGCCAGGCTCCTCCGTCCATGGGATTTTCCAGGCAAGACTACTGGAGTGGCGTGCCATTGCCTTCTCCGATGTAAATACTAAGCTATTTTATATCAAGGATTGAGTATCCACAAACTTTGGTATTCAGAGGGGTCCTGGAACCTCTCTGCTGGTGGATACCAAGGTACAATCACACCCATACTATGCATATTCAAGCCTATGTGTATAGATGTATATGTGTGTATGTACACACACATACACTTTTTCTCATTGGATATGGGAGAACAAGATAATAAGAATACAACAGGCGAATAAGGACAATTTGAGACCCGCTTTTTTCTGCAGGAGTTAGTTTTCAAAACTAGCATCTGGTGCTTATTATCTTCCCCTTGATGAGTGGAAAGAAAGAGTTTTTTGTTTTTTTTTTTTTAAATTCCAAAGCTTTCCATGCAGTAATAAATAAGCTTACTCCCAAGGTTAAATTGAAAACCATAAAAGCAGTCTCGAATATTATCAGCTTGATAACCTACACCATCATTATCTAAAACAGGACCTGGCCCAACAGAGATGCAAACAACTTTATCTGCAGGTGTATATGTCCCTTTCAAAACTCTCAGCTGTGTGTGCTCTTTGTTGCTGTTCAGTCACTCAGTCGTGTCCAGCTCTTTGTGACCCCATGGACTGCAGCAAGCCAGGCTTCCCTGTCCTTCACCATCTCTTGTTCTTAAGAGGTTGTTTTTACAGAAATGCAGACTGAGTCTGGAATCCGTTTTTTTTCTTACTTCTCACATCTGCATTTCCTTGTTGAAGGAGTAGTAAGTTCATGGTATCTCCTGAGCTAGACACTAGCTCAGCACGGAGGAACACACATGCTCTCTGCTCTCATGAAGCCCACGGTCCTACAGGATGGTGAGGCTTGAAAGAGAAGTCTGAGTATGTCACTGGGGAACCACGGTGCATTTGACAGGTAGATCTCATTCAGTCTCAAGATAGGTGGCCAGGTAGGCGCCCTGGAGCCATGGGGTGAAGGTGAGAGCAAAGGATGATTTAAAAAGCACCGAGACCAAAGAAGTGGGGAGGAAAAGATAAAAGCACAGCAATGAATTGTGTGCACGTGAGTCAGATGAAAAATGAGTAGATGGACCATCTATGTCTTTGGAAGGTAGAATTAAAATCTGAAAAATAGTGAAGAAGAAAACTTATAAGGAAGGGCATTTTCAGTCTAATAGCAAATACTAGCATATACTTATTATGTGTCAGACACTATCCCATGTGCTTTACTTTATTGACTTACTTAACCTCACAACATCACTATGAGGTTAGTACTATTAATCTCCCCATTTTACAGATGAGATCACTGAGGCTCAGAGATGAACAGCTGCTTAATATCACTCAGAAAGTAATGAAGCCAGGACATAAATCTAGGCTGTCTTGGGTTTAACAGGAAGTCTTGTTAAATGTAAAATAAAAGAAAAAAAAGTACTAGCTATACCTATCCATGAATGGTTAAGATGTGATTTAAGGTCTGAGAACTAATAATGACATTAAATATAATATCAATACAAGGCACTCACTGAGCTTATTATGTGATAGGAGCTCTCTCCTCCCCCTCTTCCCTGCTCTGTGCAGCCTGGAGATACCCCAGGAATGGGGTGGGAGGGCAAGACACCCTTTGGCAAGTTAAAGCAGACTTTCCAAAGTTGGGAAGGGCAACAAGCTCTTTCAGAATAACAAGTTACAAAATACAGTAATGGCTGTACCAGTTTACATTCCCACAATCAGTGTTGGAGGGTAGGGTTCTCTTCTCTCCACACCCTCTCCAGCATTTGCTGTTTGTGGATGTTTCGATGATAGCCTTTCTGACGGATGCGGTGATATCTCACTGTAGTTTCGATTTGCATTTCTCTATTGGTACAGCCACTATGGAGAACAGTATAGAGGTTCCTTAGAAAACTAAAAATAGAACTATCATATGACCCTGCAATCCCATTCCTGGGCATGAAAGGTCAAAGGAAAAGTCGCACAGTGGTATCGGACTCTTTGCGACCCCATGGACTGTAGCCCACCAGGCTCCTCTGTCCATGGAATTCTCCAGGCTAGAATACTGGAGTGGGTAGCCATTCCCTGCTCCAGGGAATCTTCCCAAGTCAGGGATCGAACCCCAGGTCTCCGCATTGCAGGCAGATTCTTTATCATCTGAGCCACCAGGGAAGCATATAAACCCAGAGAAAAACATGGCCTGAAAATATACATGCACCCCAATGTTCATTGCAGCACTGTTTGCAATGGCCAAGACATGCAAACAACCTAAACGTCCGCCGACAGAGGAATGGATAAAGATGTGATGTGATGTGTGTGTGTGCGCGTGCGTGTGTGCATGAATATTAGTCAGCCATTAAAAAGAATGAAATAAGGCCGTTTGCAGCAACGGATGGACAGTGTCACACTGAATGAAGTAAGCCAGACAAAGAAGGAGAATTATCATATGACATCTCTTATTTGTGAAGTCAAAAGAAATGACACAAATGAACTTACAGAACAGAAAGAGGCTGACAGACTTAGAGAATGAACTCAGGGTTGCTGGGGGGTGGAGGGACAGTTAAGGACCTTGGGAAGGTCATGCTATATTTAAAACAGATAACCAACAAAAACCTATTGCATAGCACATGGAACTCTGTTCAATGTTACATGGCAGCCTGGATGGGAGCGGGGTTTGTGGGAGAATGGATACATGTATATGTATGGCTGAGTCCCTTCACTGTTCACCTGAAACTATCACAACATTGTTAATTGGTGTTAAAAATAAATAAATAAATAAAAAGCAATATGAAAGGTACAAAGATGTTCCAAGTGTGGGAAATAGAAAAGTGTGCATAAATATATTTTTCACCCCCCCCACCCACCACGACCAAAAAAACAAATGAAAAAAAAAAAAAAAAACCAGTGTGGAAGACTGCAGATCTTGAAAGATGTGACAAGTGTTTCTGGACAGAAACTAACCTGGGCAGGTATGTTTAATTTTGGATGGGAAAGGACAATGATCTCCCCTCAAAAAAAGAAAAAAAAAAACTATAAAAACAAACACTCTGATAAGAGATTCAGGCAATAATTTTCTTCCACTAGGCTTAAAGAAGCAGAACCAGATGGGAAAGATATTGATTCTGATTTACAGCAGATACTAGAACTGGTGAAAATATTTACATCATGGGAAGAAATTTGGAATTTGCTGATTTCTATGGCAAAAGAAGACAGCTTGGGGAAACAAGCCAGATGAGGATTTTGAATGGGAGACAGAGAGGAGCTGAAAACACAGAGGGGATGAAGGAGGAGAGGAAGAGGATAGAGTGACGATGAGAAGGAGACCGTCGGAAGGGGACATGCATTCCTGCAGGACAGGGGGACAAGAGGTGGCAGAGAGTGAGTTGCCCAATTTCCCCATCTTCTCTCAACCAGGTAAGGTGTGGAAGTAACTCCAAAGATGTAAACTAGATTGTGTGAGAGCTCAATCGCTCAGTCGTGTTTGACTCTCTGTGACCCCGTATACTGCAGCCCACCAGGCTCCTCTGTCCGTGGGATTCTCCGGGCAAGAATACCGGGGTGGAGGGCCATTTCCTTTTCCAGTGGGTCTTCCTGCATCTCCTGCATTGGCAGGGGGATTCTTTAGCACTAGTGCCACCTGGTGGCTCACACAATAAAGGGTCTGCCTGCAATGTGGGAGACAACGTGGGGTCAACCCCTGGGTGGGGAAAATCTGCTTGAGAAGGAAATGGCAAGCCACTCCAGTATTCTCTCCTGGAAAATTTCATGGACAGAGGAGCCTGGCCAGCTACTGTCCATAGGGTCACAGAGTCGGACACAACTGAAGCGACTTAGCACACTCAATGTTCATAGCAGCATTATTTATAGTTGCCAAGATATGGAAATGACCTAACTGTCCATAAACAGATGAATAGATAAAGAAGACGTGGGATATATATATACATGTATATGTATTTACCCAATGGAATACTACTTAGTCATAAAAAGAATGAAATTTTGCCATATGCAGCAACATGGATGGACTTTATGCTAAGTGAAATAAGTCAGACAGAGAAAAGCAAATACTTATCACTTATATGTGGAATCTAAAAAAAATACAGCAAATTAGTGAATATAACATAAAAGAAGCCAACTTGTGGATATACAGAACAAACTAGTGGTTCCCAGTGGCTGGCAGGGGAGGATCAATGGCGGGAGAGGGGGAGGAACAAACCATTGGGTGTAAGATAAACGGGCTCAAGGATGGATCGTACAACACCGGGATACAGCCAATATTTGCTAAGAACTATAAATGGAAAGTAGCCTCTAAAATTATATAAAACTCTTTTAAAAATGGAGAAAAAAATTACAAAAGCAATACAGAATTTGTTGCACAAAATCCAAACAAGATAGACGTTTATAAAGTAAAGGTAAAAGTTCCCTCCTGCCCATCTCCCCAGCTGTGTCCAATCTTACCTCCTAGAGGAAATCACTGTTACTAGTTGTGTTTATTTAGATTTCTTTATACTCATGCAGACACGTAAACATATGTTTATGTATATGTACGGATATATTCAGATGCGTATGCACAGATTCTTCTTCGATGTGAGTATCTAATTCTTGGAAGCTATTGCATAACATTCCATAATATGGCTGCTCTATCACCCATGTGGCCTTCTCCTTACGGATGGACAGTCCAGTGGGCTCTGCAGTGACAGTGGTCATTCTTACATGTAAATCTCTATGCCCTTGCCTGGGAATCTTTCCTACAAAAGGCTCCAGACTGTAAGCTCAGTGAGGACAGGAACCTCATTTGTTTTGCTCACCTCCTTCTAACACAGAGCAGCTGCTCCATAAATATTTTTCGGATTGTTTTGTGGATATATTTGAAATGCCTCTGGATGTGTTTTCTCCTCTGAGTAATGTCCACTCTCCACCCCACAGCGCTCCTATTTTGAGGCACTTTCAAGAATAAGTCAGTCCATATGGCAGGTGGGGGTGGGAAAGAAAGGGGAGGCAGACACTCCTCCAGTGGGAGGCTGAAAATCTGGAGGAAAGCAGGTGGCAGGACAGAATAAAAGCAGATGGATACTGGACAGAATAAAAGCAGATGACAACTCAGTGACATATACACTATTGTTACTGTGCATAAAATAGATAACTGAGAACCTACTATACAGCACATGAACTCTGCTCAATGCTCTGTGGTGACCTAGATGGGAAGGAAATCCAAGTAAGAGGGGATATATGTATAGGACTCACTGGAAAAGGCCATGATGCTGGGAAAGACTGAGGGCAAGAGGAGGAGGGGGTGACAGAGGATGAGATGGTTGGATGGCGTCACCGACTCAAAGGACATGAATCTGAGCAAACTCTGGGAGATAGTGAAGGACAGGGAAGCCTGGTGTGCTGCAGTCCACGGGGTCACAGAGTCAGACACGACTTAGCAACTGAACAACAACAATATATACATATAGCGGATCTGTTCTACTGAATAGCAGAAACTAACACAACATCGTGAAGCAATTACACTCCAATTAAAAAAAAAGCATATGGCAGGAGAGGCTTGAGCCTAGCTTCTGTTTCTGAACTTTAGAGGAGAGGCCAGGTGGGGAGGCTGCAGTGTAGGATGGAAACGATGCTGGGGATATTCAGGCAGCAGGGAGCTAGGTAGTCTCTTCCCACCTCCTGTTTGCAGTCTTTTAGCCTCTAGATGGAGCCAGAGAGCATAGATGTTTCCACCTGCTGTCAGCACAGTTAAGATCCAGAGCTTCCAGGAGCCACCACATAAGGGGTAAGATGTGCAGGTAAGTGATGGGGTGTTGGACTTAAGCCAGCGTCTGGTCCCGGGGCTCAGAGGGCCCTTTGTACCCATGAGAGCCCAAGTGTAGATGAGTGAGAGCCCACAGTGGGGAAGCTTGAGGAGGGACGCTGGGGCAGGCAGGTGATGAAGTTTAGTACATCTGGGAGCCAGAAGTGGACGCCAGAGATGGAGGGTACAGAGGCCAACACCTCTCGGACATGGTAACCTCCGGTCGCTGGATGCTACAGAAGAAAGGGCGACCCCTTGGGGCACAGAGCAGCCGGAGGGGGTCTACACTGCAGGTTGTCAGGTCCTATCCCGGGAGAACTTGCAGCCCCCACAGACTGAGTGACCTTTAATCACAAGCCTTCAGTTGCCCCCATCAGCCTGAAGGCAGGCTCAAGACAAAGTTTAGCTCTTTGGGCAGCTCTGCTGACTTCCCGTTGGGAGAGGAAGCTGCTGGGCAGGGTGCACAGAGTCAGAGCCAGTGACGATGCAAAACCTGGACCAGAAGACAGAGCTGGAAGCAGCAGCCTGTGCTCAAGTCATACTGTCTGTTCTGCAGCATCTCTCTTGCTTTACTGCCATAGAGTCACGGTAAGTTTTAAGAAGGAGGACGGACGGAAACACAAGGCCACGCTGAAAAGGGAGCGTTCTGTGATAGACTCGTGAGTGATTTCTCCTTTCTGGCACTCTTATTTTCTAAGAGACCTTAATGGCCCTGTGACGTCCAGGGCACCGTGCTCCAGGGTGAGTTATCACAGACCTGCTCTGGCCACACATGCTCATGTTCAGATCACTGGTTTGCAGGGATTCAAGCTGCAGCGTTTTCTGTTTTTTTAATTTATTTTATTGAAGTAGAGTTGATTTACGATGTTGCGTTAATGTCTACTGTACAGTAAAGTGATCCAGATTTATATGCATGTGTGCTAAGCCTCTCATTCACGTCTGACTCTTTGCGACCCTATGGGCAGCAGCCCGCCAGACTCTTCTGTCCATGGGATTCTACAGGCAAGAATACTACAGTGGGTTGCTGTGCCCTCCTCTAGGGGACCTTCTCAACCCAGGAACTGAACCCGCATCTTGTGTTTCCTGCATTGCTGGTGGATTCTTTACTGCTGAGCCACCAGGGAATATGAAATATATCTTTTTCATATCCTTTTCCATTATGGTTTATCATAGGATATTCACTATAGTTCCCTGTGCTATACAGTAGGACTTTGTTTACCCTGTAGTGTTTTTCTTAAAGTAATTTTACAGAATATTTCCATGACAGCTCTGTGGGCCAGGTACTTGTATCAGAAGATAGAAATGAAGAATTTTCTTTCTTCCTTTTTTTTTTTCTTTTTTTTCTTTCTTCCTTTTTAATTGCCACTGCTGCATGACATGTGAGACCTTAGTTTCCTGACCAGGGATTGATCCCGCGCCCCTGAATTGGAAGCACAGAGTCTTAACTACTGGATTCCAGGGAAGTCCCCAGAATGAAGAATTTTCATAGTGACTTTTCTATAACTTAAAAAGCCAAAAATAGATTTCATAACAGAAAAAGACATGCCTATGAGCAATTTTCTTCTGTTTCACATTGTCCCAGCTAGGTTTTTTTTTAACATCTGCAGTTTCATATAAAGCCTTTATGTATTTAGGCTTCATCAATAAATAATATCTAATTCAGCTGACTATGAAAAACCAGTTACAGCTGGAAGGTTGCTTGGCCAGCCTGAGATCTGAGCATCCTGCTGGTTTTGAAAGCTGCCTGCTCCCACTTTCACAACAGGGATTGCTGTACAGACCAAGTTCAGACGTGGGTCCCCTCTCCCATGGATGTCTGGGGATACAAGGAACACAGCTCTTCATTGGCTCCTCTATTCTTATCCCGATGTAAACTAATATATATTACAGGGGCCAACACCTCTCAGACATGGTAACCTCCGGTTGCTGGATGCTACAGAAGAAAGGGCGACCCCTTGGGGCACAGGAGCAGCCGGAGGGGGTCTTCATATATATATATATATATATAATTCTTTGCTAATATATTCTTTCTTTTCACTTGGCACATAAAATTGAAGCACGATAAACTATTTTGTATTTAATCATTTTCTCAAAACTCTGCCTCTATTGTCTTGAAGAGTTTTGTATCCCTCTCCTCAGTTATTAGAAACTCTAGGATGGTCTCGTTACTTTTCCTCAATGTTTTCATCAATCTTATCAAGACTGTTCAATCAGTCTTCCCTGGAAGATTAAAATTAAAACAGTACTACACTGCTATATTTAAAATGGATAATCAACAAGGACCCACTGTATATAGCACAGGGAACTCTGCTCAATGTCATGTGGCAGCCTGGACAGGAGGGGAGTTTGGGGGAAAATGGATACAAGTATTAGTATGTGTATGACTGAATATGTGGTCTTCTCCAGCACCGCAATTAGAAAGCATCAATTCTTCAGCGCTCAGCCTTCTTTATGGTCCAACTCTCACATCCGTACATGACTACTGGAAAAATCACAGCTTTGACTATATGAACCTTTGCTGACAAACTGATGTCTCTGCTTTTAAATACGCTCTCTAGGTTTGTAATAGCTTTCCTTCCGAGAAGCAAGTGTCTTGATTTCATGGCTGGGAGGCAAGAAACCAGAGTGGTCAGAAGGCAGGGTTGATGCTCCCAGTCAGTCCAATCTAAATTAAAAAGCACAGGCTGGCCACATGTGCAAGCTTTTAAGACAAGTTCCCCAGTTCCAACCGAGCAGTTGCATCTCAGCTTCATTTTCTGGGGCTGAGAGTTGAAGGGCTCAGGTTTATCTCATGTCCAAGTGACAACGTATTGGAGTAAAGGGGGAAATTCTTAGCAGAGCAGAATGAGTTGGACCAGAAATTCTGTAGTTCATCGTGGCTGATTCCTAAGGCAGGAAGCTACAAAACACCACAGCTCTATGTATCTCCCATAACAAACAGCAAGACCACTACCTACAAAGAACCACGGCTCTATGTATCTCATGTAACAAATGGCAAGGCATCCTGTGAGCTCCGGCTCTCTGAAAAGCCTCTATCTGTCCTATTTCCATTTCCACTACCCTCCTCTGGCAGGCAGTTTCCCAGCTTCCCTGCAGGAACTGGGGGCCAGCTGTCTAGTCCTCACCCACAAGAGTTCAGCAGCCAGAGACCCTCAGACAGTCGGAGAGCGGCTGGAATTCCCATCTCCAAAGAGCCAGAGGCCTCCTGAAGTTACACCGCTGTGGGGCTCTGCAGCGACCTGGGATGGCGCACACAAACCCTGGGGTGGAGACCATGCAGGACGCTCCGAGAACGCCTCCATCTCTGCTGTGCTGTCCCGCCAGTGCTCTGGCTTACTTAGCATCCTGACAAGCCAAGCAAGGGGGAAGGGCGTGCTCTACGCTCAGAAGTGCTCTTGGGAAGGATCTCACAGGTGGCAGGTGCCAGAGTGACTCCACAGGGTGACTCAGTCCCTATGTGGAGGACACCAAGCGGGGGGCACCAGGGATCTCAGGTTTTGGGAGCACTGGCTGGTGGGCCTGCAGGGAGGATTCCATGAAGATTCTTTCTCAAGGGAACTGGGAAAATTTTGAGGGAGTTAAATCCTAGCACCGTGGATCATGTTTGAGACAAATAAGTGGTATTTTTCCTCTTTAGTTCAGTTCAGTTCAGTTCAGTTCAGTTCAGTCTCTCAGTTATGTCTGACTCTTTGCGACTCCATGAATCACAGCACACCAGGCCTCCCTGTCCATCACCAACTCCCGGAGTTCACTCAGACTCATGTCCATCGAGTCGGTGATGCCATCCAGCCATCTCGTCCTCTGTCGTCCCCTTCTCCTCCTGCCCCCAATCCCTCCCAGCATCAGAGTCTTTCCCAATGAGTCAACTCTAGACATTGGGGTGGCCAAAGTACTGGAGTTTCAGCTTCAGCATCATTCCCTCCAAAGAACACCCAGGACTGATCTCCTTTAGAATGGACTGGTTGGAGCTCCTTGCAGTCCAAGGGACTCTCAAGAGTCTTCTCCAACACCACAGTTCAAAAGCATTAATTCTTCGGTGCTCAGCTTTCTTCACAGTCCAACTCTCACATCCATACATGACCAATGGAAAAACCATAGCCTTGATTAGACAGACCTTTGTTGGCAAAGGAATGTCTCTACTTTTGAATATGCTATCTAGGTTGGTCATAACTTTCCTTCCAAGGAGTAAGCGTCTTTTAATTTCATGGCTGCAATCACCATCTGCAGTGATTTTGGAGCCCCCCAAAATAAAGTCTGACACTGTTTCCACTGTTTCCCCATCTATTTGCCATGAAGTGATGGGACCGGATGCCATGATATTCATTTTCTGAATGTTGAGCTTTAAGCCAACTTTTTCACTCTCCTCTTTCACTTTCATCAAGAGGCTTTTTAGTTCCTCTTCACTTTCTGCCATAAGTGCCATTTTTCCCCTTAGTGACCATGATCTCACTTCATACCAGGCCGGGGAAACGCATTCCTACCAGGCTGTATGGTACATACACAGGCACACCTGAATAGTCCTGTCAGGGCTGCACTAGGGTTACATGACTTGCTCAAAGTTACAGCTGGTGACAAGCCAAGATTTAGATGAGAATGCTTTGACTTGAAGATTATTTTCCCTAAACCATAGATTTACTAAGAAATACTCCCAACATCAAGCTTCCCTGTCAGCTCAGACGGTAACGAATCTGCCTCCAACATGGAAGACCTGGGTTCGATCTCCTGGTTGGGAAGATCCCCTGGGGGAGGGCATGGCAACCCACTCCAGTATTCTTGCTTGGGAAATCCCAAGGACAGAAGAGCCAGGTGGGCTACAGTCCATAGGGTCGCAAAGAGTTGGACATGACTGAGCAACTAACACACATACACATTCCCCAATATATGCTTAAAAACAAACAGGAAAGTGAATTTCTATTTTCGCTCAACACCCAGGGGATACAGGGTGGTGAACAGACGGTGGCACTTAGTTGTATGGATCACTTCCTGCCTGATTCCAGGTCCAAGGGCATCGAGTGTGTCCGGGCACACTAAGAAAGCTGACTCTGTCAGTGGATAGCTGTCTTCAAATGATTTCTTTTTTTCTTGAAAAGGAAAACATGCTCGGACAGATGTGTCTACTTAATGATCTGAAATATCAAACCACAATTTAGGGGAAAAAAAAATCTGGCAGGGAATCTTAGAACTGGACATATGTTCTTGCGCATTTCTCTAAAACTCCTTGGGAAATAAGAAAGAACATTTCACAGTGGAAGCCATATGCTTCCAGCTATATTGGACTCTCAGCTCACACAGGAGCTTGCGTTCCATGTTCTGACTTTTTAGAAGCACCACTTTAAACACCAATAGATCTGAGCTGAGACAAGCACCGCTACAGGAGTAAGGATCTGGGTGCTATGGCCTGGATATAAGGATGCTAAGGGCATCAACCAATGCTGGTTTGCATCTGTAACTTATTAATTTACGCTGTGCCTTATTCCACAAAGGACTTCAAGAAGCTTATGAAGACACACAGGATACAACGATATAAAAGTTCAAAATAGAGGAGAGGGAAAAGATGAAGAAAGCAAGCCTGAAGGGAAAAAAGAGGAACGAAAAACAAGGCTTTAAAAGCGCATACCAGGGGACTTCCCTGGTGGCCCAGTGGCTAAGACTCTGAGCTCCCAATGCCAGCGACCTGGTTTTGATCCCTGGTCAGGGAACTAGATACCACATGCTGCAACTAAGAGCTCACATGCCACAAACTAAAGACGCCCCATGCTGCAATCAAGACCCGGCGCAGCCAAAAATAAAAAGTGCATGCCAGAAGGCCAAGGCGTCCTGCATGCACAGTCCTGGAGTGCCATTCACAGAGAAGACCCTCGGGCCACATCCAGCCCCCGCCCCCCTGACCTGGACCGCACAGTGGCCGTGCACCCCACCTCTGCTCCATACTGAGAACGGATGGGTCACAATTTGGCTTGAACTTTCCAGCAGTGAAACCTGGTCAGGGCTGTGTTTAACAAACCAGTTGTTCGAAAAAAAGGACAATATACTTGGCGTGCAGACCAGATGGGATTCTTTTCCCCCCTGGGGGGCCTCCTTATGGTGAAGGCAGTGATGAGTCTCCTGGGCTGTTTTCATGGAGGCTGTCAGTGGAGACCAATGGCGTTGTACCAAAACACAAGTCAGTGTAACAGTTGTGTGGAGACCAAGTTGGGAATTTAACTTCAACACTGATTTGAAGATCACACTTTGCAAACATTCCTTAAAATGTTTACTGAGTCATCCCCTGTTCCATGTTTCATCGCTCAGTGAGTGATTATATGCCTTCTCCATGTGCTCCAGTTTCAACAAGGACGTCACCTTGACCATGTGGAGGACTTGTATTTTGAAAGGCAGATTTTGACCCTGGTGATGACTGAAGAAAAGGTATAAGCTTACAGGGAAGCATGGTAAACTTACTCTGGACTGAGCAAATAGCTTCCCACCAGAGAAGTGTTAGGTGTTGAAGGAGTTATCAATATAGTCTGTAGAACATTTACTTATGGAAGGTCTTAAACACTAGCTTATAGTGATGTTCCTATAGCAAAATGAGGAAATCCACATACATTTTATACAGGGGTTAAGAATTCACCTGCCAATGTAGGGAACATGGATGGGTTCAGTCCCTAGTCTGGGAAGAGTCCATATGCCTCAGTGAATAGCTAAACCTGTGTGCCACAACTACTGAAGCCTGCATGCCCTGGAGACCATGTTTTGCAACAAGAGAAACCACGGTAATGAGAAGCCTGCCAACCACAACTAGAGAGTAGCCCCCTCTCATTACACCTGGAGTGGAAGCCCAAGCAGCAACGAAGATCCAGCACAGCCAAAAATAAACAGTTTTTTAAAAATCTATTTATTTGGCTGTGCCAGATTTTTATTGTGGCACAAGGGATCTTTAGTTTCGGCATTCTAAATCTTAGTTGCAGCATATGGGATCCAGTTCCCTGACCAGGAATTGAACCTGGGCCCCGTGCATTGGGAGCCAGGAGTCTTAGCCACTGGACCACCAGGGAAGTCCCCAGTATGTTTAGCAGTTTACCGTCATAAAGGTACTAAAAAGGCAGGTTGCTTGTTTAGCATGTAGTATAATTGACACATCAGTTCAGTTCAGTTCAGTCACTCAGTCGTGTCCGACTCTGCGACCCCATGGACTGCAGCACGCCAGGCTTCTCTGTCCATCACCAACTCCCAGAGTCTGCTCAAATTCACGGCCATTGAGTCAGTGATGCCATCCAACCATCTCATCCTCTGTCGTCCCTTTTTCCTCCTGCCCTCAAGCATTCCCAGCATCAAGATCTTTTCCAAGGAGTCAGTTCTTTGCATCAGGTGGCCAAAGTATTGGAGTTTCAGCTTCAGCATCAGTCCTTCCAATGAATATTCAGGACTGATTTCTTTTAGGATGGACTGGTTGGATCTTCTTGCAGTCCAAGGGACTCTCAAGAGTCTTCTCTAACACCATAGTTCACAAGCATCAATTCTTTGGCGCTCAGCTTTCTTTAGAGTCCAACTCTCCCATCCATACATGACTACTGGAAAAACCATAGCCTTGACTAGATAGACCTTTGTTGACAAAGTAATGTTTCTACTTTTTAATATGCTGTCTAGGTTGGTCATAGCTTTTTTTCCAAGGAGCGAGCGTCTTTTAATTTCATGGCTGCTGTAATCATCTGCAGTGATTTTGGAGCCCCCCAAAATAGTCTCTCACTATTTCTACTGTTTCCCCATCTATTTCCCATGAAGTGATGGAACTGGATGCCATGATCTTAGTTTTCTGAATGTTGAGTTTTAAGCCAGCTTTTTCACTCTCCTCTTTCACTTTTATCAAGAGGTTCTTTAGTTCTTCTTCACTTTCTGCCATAAGGGTGGTGTCATCTGCATATCTGAGGTTATTGATATCTCTCCCAGCAATCTTGATTCCAGCTTGTGCTTCACCTAGCCTGGCATTTTGCATGATGTACTCTGCATGTAAGTTAAATAAGTAGGGTTACAATATACAACCTTGACATGCTTTTCCTACTTGGGACCAGTCTGTTGTTCCATGTCCAGTTCTGACTGTTTCTTCTTGACCTGCATACAGATTCCTCAGGAGGCAGGTCAGGTGGTCTGGTACTCCCATCTCTTTTAGAATTTTTCATAGTCTGTTGTGCTCCACAGTCAAAGGCTTTGGCATAATCAATAAAGCAAAAATAGATGTTTTTCTGGAATTCTCTTGCTTTTTCTATGTTGGCAATTTGATCTCTGGTTTCTCTGACTTTTCTAAATCCAGCTTGAACATCTGGAACTTCACGGTTCATATACTGTTGAAGCCTGGCTTGGAGAATTTTGAGCGTTACTTTGCTTGTATGTGAGACGAGTGCAATTGTGTGGTAGTTTGAGCATTCTTTGGCATTGCCTTTCTTTGGGATTGGAATGAAAACTGACCTTTTCCAGTCTTGCGACCACTGCTGAGTTTTCCAGATTTGCTAGCAGCACTTTCACAGCATCATCTTCAGGATTTGAAATAGCTCAAGTGGAATTCCATCACCTCCACTAGCTTTGTTCATAGTAATGGTTCCTAAGGTCCACTTGATTTCGCATTCCAGGATGTCTGGCTCTAGGCTGGTGAGTGATCATACCATCATGATTATCTGGGTCATGAAGGTCTTTTTTGTATAGTTCTTCTGTGTATTCTTGCCATCTCTTCTTAATATATTCTGCTTCTGATAAGTCCATACCATTTCTGTCCTTTATTGAGCCCATCTTTGCATGAAATGTTCCCTTGGTATCTCTAATTTTCTTGAAGAGATCTCTAGTCTTTTCCATTCTATTGTTTTCCTCTATTTCTTTGCACTGATCACTGAGGAAGGCTTTCTTATCTCTCCTTGCTATTCTTTGGAACTCTGGATCCAAATGAGTATATCTTTCCTTTTCTCCTTTGCCTTTAGGTTCTCTTCTTTTCTTAGTTATTTGTAAGGCCTTGTCAGACAACCATTTTGCCTTTTTGTATTTCTTTTTCTTGGGGATGGTTTTGATCACTGCCTCCTGTACAATGTCAGAAACCTCCATCCATAGTTCTTCAGGCACTCTGTCTATTAGATCTAATCCCTTGAATCTCTCTGTCACTTCCACTGTGTAGTCGTAAGGGATTTGATTTAGGTCATACCTGAATGGCCTAGTGGTCTTCCCTACTTTCTTTAATTTAAGAATGAATTTGGCAATAAGGAGTTCGTGATCTGAGCCACAGTCAGCTCCTCATCTTGTTTTTGCTGACTATATAGAGCTTCTCCATCTTTGGCTGCAAAGAATATAATCAGTCTGATTTTGGTGTTGACCATCTGGTGATGTCCATGCGTAGAGTCTTCTCTTGTGTTGTTGGAAGAAGGTGTTTGTTATAACCAGTGCATTCTCTTGGCAAAACTCTGTTAGCCTTTGCCCTGCTTCGTTTTGTACTCCAAGGCCAAATTTGCCTGTTACTCCAGGTAGCTCTTAACCCACCAGAGAACCACCAGAACTTACACAGGACTGGGGAAACAGACTCTTGGAGGGAACAAACAAAACCTTGTGTGCACCAGAAGTGAGATGAAGTTAGTTATCAGAAGGGTTATGACTCAGAAATGAGATGTTATCATAAGGTAAGTTACATCAAGAAAGCTGAGAACCAGAACTGATGCTCTTGAACTGTGAGAAGACTCCTGAGAGTCCCTTGGGCTGCAAGGAGATCAAACCAGTCAATCCTAAAGGAAATCAACCCTAAATATTCATTGGAAGAACTGATGCTGAAGGCGAAGCTCCAATATTTTGGCCACCTGATGCAAAGAGTCGACTCACTGGAAAAGACCCTGATGCTGGGAAAGACTGAGGGCAGGAGGAGAAGGAGGCAACAGAGGATGAGATGGTTGGATGGCATCACCGACTCAATGGACATGAATCGGAACAAACTTCAGGAGACAGCGCAGGACAGGGGAGCATGGAGTGCCACAGCCCACTGGGGTCACAGAGAGTCGGACACAACTTATTGACTGAACAAAAACAAGATGTTACTGACAGGGTGAGTTCATTCTTACCCTGAAGAAGGCAGATGCCAGGAAATCTCAAGCCACAATTTTGGGAAACACTGTAATTCATTAAACTCTGCCAAAGGAACCCAAGGACCAAACACCTCTGAGATCACAAGTAAGGTGAGTCATCAGCTTGCTGCCTTTTCTCCTTGGAGCCCTAGGTTTCTAGCAGATCTCCAGGTAGACCACACGCAAGGGAGACAATTACCAGAAAAAGCAAGAAAAAAGGGAAGGGGCAACAGGGATCTCATCTGTGTGTGGTGGCAGCTGATGGAGCAGCGGGGACCGAAGGTGTGATGAACGGTGGTAGAGTCAAGGAAATCCTCCTAGGCACTAGGAAGGGTTACTGATCCTTCCATCCGGCTGGTCCACTGGGATTCATCCCGCTGAAATAATCTGTGCAGCACTGAGTTGGCAGCTACAAGGAGCATCTGTGTAAAAGCTCCTGCCTGGCTGTGAGGTGATCTTTATTTTCTTGTTTTAAATTTTCTGTTAAAGATACTTCCTCTTTCAAAATATTGAGAAGTAACATTGCTACTTGAGACAACCACAGCCAAACAGAACACCAGGTGGCAGCTTCGTAAGCATCAACCCCTTGGGCAAGAGGTCTGCCTGGGCCTCTGTTTCTTTGTTTCTTTTTTAAAAAAAACTTTCTGGCCACATCGTGTGGTATATGGGATCTTAGTTCTCCGACCAGGGATGGAACTTGTGTGGAAGCCTGGAGTCTTAACCCCTGGTCCACCAGGGAAGTACCCTCTGGTAGCTCTTTTCTAACTAAAACCTTCCCATGAGGGCTTCCCAGTCCTAGAATCCCCCATTCCCCACAGCACGTGCTCTGTGGGTGGCTTTACCTGAATGCATCTATTTTAAGCAAGGGCACATTTTATAAAAACATGACTATTTACACCCATGTGCATTTTGATTCAACAGGAGGATACTGGACAGATTCTCACAGTAAACTGTGGGTGCCACTGTGTTTCACTTCTGCCACGCTTTCCCTCCGGATACTGACTGGTTAGGCCATCAAATTCCATCTGATTACAGAGCCAGCCCTCCCTGGGGTCTCCATCCTGTCGAAGGGGCAGGGCGGGGACAACACAGAACAGGACAGGAAGGGGAGGGCAGCTGTCTCTGGAGCAGACACTCTGCCCTGACGGGAAAAGGTTGCCATAGAGATAGATGTGAGAGCCTGAGAGCTTGGGCAGGGGGTGGGGAGGGTAAGGAGAAGAGGCCGTCTGGGAGGGTCAGCTGCCAATCTGGGGAGGTTTACAAATCCCAGCGAGAAAGTCAGCTCTTCCACGTGCCAGCAGTGTTTCCAGCATTATCGAAAAAGTATGTCTAATTACCACCAGCTTAGAAATGAAGTATTTCATGCGGTAGAAAAAAATCATACCTCTTCAAAATCCACCCAAGGCCTTAGAAATCAATCCTAGATATTGTGAAGCAATTTTAAAACAGTTCTAGACGTTCTGAAGCAAACTGAGAGATGTTCAGTTATGCTTCTCAGGGAGTAAAAAGGTTTGTTTTAAAATTCCTTTCAAGGGACTTCCCTGGTGGCCCAGTAGGTTGACTCCAGGCTTCCACAGCAGGGAGCATGGGTTCAATCCCTGGTTGGGGAACTACGATCCCACAGGCCACACAGTACAGGCAAAATAAACAAATAAAAGGAGAATTTAAAAAAAAATTCCTCTCAATACTGTAAGGGGAGAAGGCAATGGTACCCCACTCCAGTACTCTTGCCTGGAAAAATCCCATGGGTGGAAGAGCCTGGTAGGCTGCAGTCTATGGGGTCGCTAAGAGTCGGACACAACTGAGCAACTACACTTTCACGCATCGGAGAAGGAAATGGCACCCCACTCCAGTGTTGTTGCCTGGAGAATCCCAGGGACGGGGGAGCCTGGTGAGCTGCAGTCTATGGGGTCACAAAGAATTGGACACGACTGAAGCGACTTAGCAGCAGCAGCAGCAGTACTGTTTAAGTAGATGTCACTGATGTAACACATATGCTGACCCTGGTTCCCACACCTCAAGCCCCTCTGACCTGCCTGGCTATTTGCCCATGGTGCTGGCCCCACATCTGCTGCCCCAGGTGAGCTTCAGAGCAAACACCCCCATGGTGAACTGTCATGTTAAGACCTAAGGCATGAGAGATGAAGCCATCTCTGCAGCTTCCTCATTCCCTAAGATAATAGAAAACCAAAAACCATTTCCCCCCTACAATTTTTATTCACATAACACTTGTTATCAAAAAAAAAAAAAAAAGGCATTTCTTCCCCTAAGCAAGACCTCTGAGGAGCAATTTAAATGAATCCTTTGGCTATACAAAGTCTTGTTTTCTGAAGCTGATGCCAATCTGTTCAGTTTCTCTTCTAGGGAGCAGAGACAAGCATGCTACTGCCACAGTTTAAAGAAAAGACGTTTGTCTGTATTTACTGCCAGAGTATTCTCCCCTTAATTTTTAAAGATTTATGTGTGATATGACTCATATCCCTGCATACCACCAGTAACAGCACCCTCTGCACCTCTGCAGAACTGTCAAAACTAGTGGCTGTACTCCTAAATGCATTTCATTAGCATTTTGTATTTTCAGATTCTAGAAATACAAATGTGTGCGTGCTCAGTTGTATCTGACTCTTTGCGACCCCACAGACTGTAGCCCATCAGGCTCCTCTGTCCACAGGATTTCCCAGGCAAGAATACTGGAGTGGGTTGCCATGCCCTCCTCCAGGGGATCTTCCCAACCCAGGGATCAAACCAGCGTTTCTTGGTCTTCTGCACTGGCAGGTGGGTTCTTTACCACTAGTGCCTGGGAAGCCCTAGAAATATGCATACATGGGTATTACCTTGCTCTCCTCTTCACAGGACTTTTGTAAATAACTTGCCCACAATCAGCTGCGGGGTACGATACTGGATCCCACTTGTATGTGATACCTCCCAGCACCATGTCTGCATACTTTCCTCCTCAACAGCTGTCCATCCCTTCTCCTGCATTATGACAAGTGACTTCATGGCCGTGGTCTGTTAGATTGGACTGTGCCCCTCTGAGATGAAGACCGAAGTAAGAACGGAGTGGTTCTTGGGCTTTGTTAATGGGCTACTGGACAGAATTCCAATCACTTCTCTTGAAGAAGAGGGGAGATAAAATCTGAGCATATTAAGTGTTCCTGATAAAATCTGAGGCTAGTTACTAGGGATTAAACAGATTCAATGCAGCACCTAACACATAGCTAAGTGAAGCGTTGGAGCTTGAGACTAAGATACCACCACCTTCACCTTGTCACCAGTCCCTTAGAAACTGGTTAGGTCTGCTCATTGACAGGGACTATTTCAGCACTAAGTCTAATACGTATTCTAAACAGTGCAGAATACCTCCTGGTTCACAGCCCCGGCGCTGACTGCAGCAGCCTTTGTGAGCTCGTCTTGGCCCCACTCCAGCCTCCTTCCTGAGCCCTGCAGCACTAAGACCCTGAAGGAGGTGCTGGCAGGTGGGCGGGGACGAGACAGAAAAGAGAGATGGATGACCCGGTACCCTGAACCACAACGGGACCAATTTATTTCTGTTCTCTGAATGGAAACACTTAACAGTCTATGCTTTTTGGTCTTGACATTTCAAAAAGCCATGATCAGATTTTCTCTCACGTATGAATTAACCAGTAAACATATTTAGTTTATCAGATTACCATTCCAGCGTTATGAAGATTTGCATTTACTGTAACAGGACACGAGGCACTTTGTTCACTAACTATAGACAAATATTTCTGTGATTAACCTGCACTCCAAACTACAATATGCAAGAACACAGTAGCTCCTTATTTTTCGTGGATTCTGTGTTTGTTAATTTGCTTACTCCTTAAAATGTATTTGTAACTCAAAACTAGTTCGTGGCACATTTGTTTAAAAGACTTGTTGTTATGTGGACCATTTTCAAAGTCTTTACTGAATTTGTGACGATATTGCTTTGGTCTTATGGTTCAGTTTTTGGCTGCGAGGCATGCGGGATCTTAGCTGCCCAACCAGGGATCTAACCTGCAGCCCCTGCACTGGAAGCAAAGTCCTAACCACTGGACCACCAGGGAAGTTACCTGGGACGTTTTCGTGGTTATTGGAGAGCATGTGCAGAGAGGGGAAATGGGATCAGGTGGACACAAGATGATGCACTTCCTCTGATATTCCTTTTTAGGGTCTGTTTCATCCACTTATTTCTCATTTTTGTGCTTTTGGTGGCTGAGTGTGCTGTTTAAAATGGCCCCCTGAGCTCGGGATGCAGTGCTATGTGGGGCTGCTGTGTGGGGCTCCTGCATGTGCGAGGCTGTGCTGAGACTGAGGGGGAAGCGTGTGTGTTACACAGGCTTCTTGCAGGCATGAGTCCCCTGGGCTGCTGGCCGTGAAGTCAATGCTGCGATGCGACAATACACATTAAGTAATGTGTGTTTAGATAGAAACACACATAAAACGAGGTGATGTATGGACTGGGGATGGAAATGTGCCAGAGGTGTGTAAGAACGAATCCATGTGTTTCCTCCATGAGCAATGGTTCTGTATTCCTCGCCCAGTGCTCACAAGACTCTACGAGCATCACCACCATGACTGCAGGAACTTCCCTGGCGGAAGTGGGCAAGACTGCGCCTTCCAGTGCAAAGGGTGCAGGTTTGATCCCTGGTTGGGGACCTAAGATCCCGCATGCCACACAGCGCGAAAAAGAAAAAAAAGAACAATCAGAAAACAGAATCAATTTTGTCACAAATTCAATAAAGACTTTGAAAATGGTCCACATCACAAAAGCTTTCTCTTAAATAATGAAAAACAGAACTGACTGCACATCAAAGTGCAGATGCACAGAAGCTGTGTGTCAGCAATGAGAACAGTGACAGTGGCCAGCCGGGAAGCCGGCCACTCTGGCCTGCCCACTACAGAGGGGAAGAGTGGTGGGCGGGTTTCCAGTCTGTGGGGAAAAGCTTCTGGCCGCCAAAATAACCTGCAAGGTGTAAGAGGTAGAGACTGAATTACATTCCCTCCATCAAAATTAGATTTATGCTCTGAAAGCAATGATTAGACCAGAGAATAGAACTTTAGTCAGTGGAGCCATAAAAAGTCAGGGTAAAAGCTGGGAAAACTCTGTAAAATGTTCAGAGAGACCTTGTATAAAAACGTGCCCTGAATACTGCAGGAAGCTGCCCAAAGAACAGCAAGAGAGACTGAAGAAGAGAGACCTGTAGCGCTTAGCAGGGATAGTAACAGAGAAATGGGGCTTCCCTGGTAGCTCAGCAGTAGAGAATATGCCTGCAATGTAAGAGACATGGGTTAGATCCCTGGGTAGGGAAGATCCCCGGGAGAAGGAAGTGGCAATCCACTCCAGTATTCTTGCCTGCAAAATCCCATGGACAGAGGAGCCTGGTGGGCTACAGTTGATGGGGTCACAAAGAGTCGGACATGATTGAGCTACTAAAAAACAACAACAGAGAAATGAGCCTGTTTCACTGGCAAGCCTACCCTTTTAAAGACTGTGTGTTCTCGTGCTTAGATGACAGGATAGGCTCCAGTGATGCTTAGAGTTAGAAGAAATACAGGGTTAAACTGGAAAACAGATGTGTGTTTTTAGAAATTACAAAGGTGTTTATTATTATGAAGTACTTATTCACATATTACACCCCACAGCCTTAATGTATCTTAATTCTTTCTTCACTTCTCTTAATGATGCAAATTACAGATTCAGTCACCCCACACTTTCCAGTAAACTAATTATTTATCTTGAGCTGACATTCAGGACGCCTCCTCCTCTCATGGAACAGGATGACTGGGTAGAGGACAGTGGGGAGGGTGGTATGCCCTAAGGGTGGGGCTGAACACACCCCTGCATGATGAGAGACTCGCCGAGAGAGAGCTTTCGCGGGGTCTCTGCTGTGCCAGCTGCGAGTGCTTTCTGACCAGTGGGGCTCATGATACCCACTGTGTTGTATGACTTTTATGTTTTTTAATCCCCTGGAGGAGGGTATGGCAATCTACTCCAGTATTCTTGCTAGAGAAGCCTATGGACAGAGGGAGCCGGTGGGGCTGGGAGAGGGGGTGCGCTATAGTCCATAGGATTGTGAGAGTTGGACACGACTCAGTGACTAAACAACGACATCAGGTTTAATCCTCACCAGGAAACAGAGTGTGTATGTCTATCACCCATATCCGCCAAGAAGAGGTGCAAGCTCTCTGATGCATCTCAGCTGTGAGAGGTCCATGTCTCGCTGTACACATGGGCTCGGGGCTCCCCGGCACCTGAGGCTCCACCCGCTGCCACACCCTCTCCAGGGTAGGGCCACTGCAGAACCCACAAGGTGGGGGCTGCCAGCTTCAACACACCCTGAGGTGTGGAGATCCATGGACAATTTGGGGGATCGCTCCTTCACAGCATCTTCTCGGCATGGGCTGGAGGCCAGTCCAGGTCACAGGACCTCATGTTGATGGCGGATCTGCCCTATTCCTTAACACAGACCCTCTGCTCGGGGACCACACCCACCTGCCCCCTGCTCTCCCTGAAGTGTCTTCGTCCAACTCAGATCTAAGCAGAGGCCCCTGCTACAAAGGGACAGGATTTTAAGTGCCTCTAGTTAAAGAGAGAGTCACTTTGTAATTGATAATACACTATTATGTTTGCTTTGCTCCTAAGTAGAACACTTTATTACTATAAAGATGCCTCATAAACATGCATCACAGATAACACACTTCAATGACTCTCTGAAGAGCAGGCCTCCCTGGTCTTTTATGAGGGTGGTGAGAGGCCCGGGAGGCACAGGGTTGGGGACCAGTTTTGTCCCATCCTCACCCCTAGAGCCTGTGGCTGCAGGGCTGGAAGCAGAGCAGCAAGTGTGTCTGCCCTGATCTCATGTCTGTTGTGACTTTCCAAGAAGAGTGGTCACATCTTGCAGGGCCAGGGTACCCCTGCCCTGGGTGGGGGTGAGGATAAGTGATGGTGCCCACATCCTGCTAAGCCAGAGTGGCAACTGCTGCACACCAGATTTGCTCAGCTTTGCCTCTATAGACACACTAGGAAGACTGGGGGAGGACGCAGGAACATAGAGAAAACTACCTGGAAAATGGAACAGACCTCGGTGGATGCCTGATGGAGTGGTTTCCAAACTGGACAGGAGAGCTTGGGGGTTTCGAGGAGATGGGAGGACCAGTGCATGGAGATGCTCCCCAGGGAGCCACAGGGAGAGAGGATTCTGCAGATTCTGTGCCAGAAATGAGCTAAAAACACTGGTGACTCCCTTTCTTCATGGATGGGGAAACTAAGACTCAGAGTGGGCTGTGGGGGACTTCCCTGGGAATCCCGTGGTTAAGACTCCAAGCTTCCAATGCAGAGGGTGTGGATTTGATCCCTGGTCAGAGGACTAAGTTCCCACATTTCAAAGTATGGCCAAAAAAAAAAAAAAAGAGAGAGAGAGAGTAGACTGTGGGGAATTCCTGCCCGATGAGGGCAGCGACACAGAAGCAACAACCAGAGGTATGTCACCCACACATCACACTTCAGAGTGGAAACTGATGGGAAAAACACGTTCAAACACCCTGCTGGGTTGGTTTTGTCTTGTCAGGGACATATTGTCTTGTATCATAACCACTCACATCTTAAGCTACTTCAGCTTTGACTGCATTCCTCTGATTCCTCTGGGTATCTGCTCAAAGTTTTGCAACCATTAGAACAGAAATAATAAATGCCTTGCGACTACTCAGGTATTATATAGAAGACTCTTTTTTTTTTTTAATGGAAGGGGGAGAGTAAAATAATCAATGCATGTCCTCAAGTTGCTATTCTTCCTCTTAAAAAGCTTTTGTGTGCCCATGAACAATTACTGAAATACCACCAATATGCCTGCGTGTTCGGCCACGGGTGTTCTGAAGTCCATCACAAAACCCTCACGAACTTCATTTTACATTTATTTATTTGGCTACTTCACAGATCTCTGCCTGCTGTCTCCCCCCAAGGCTGTAAGTCTCATCTGTTTTTTCCATCGTGTTACCCACCCCCTACCCAGGTCCGTTCCCCTCCACTCAGCATTGTGGTGATTGGCCCTGCAGAGTAGCGATTATCAACCAGGGGAGATTCTGCCCCACAGGGCACATGTGGTGAAGTCTGAGGACATGCAGGTTGTCACGGCTGGGGACAGGGAGGAGCTGTGTGTGCCATGGGCGTGGGGTGGAGAGATCCCAGCGATGCTGCTAACCACCTACAAGGCACAGGACAGCCCACCTGCCAAGACCGCCAATAGTGCTGAGATGGAGAAAACGTGGCCGAGGAGCAGGAAAGACTTCTGCGGCAATGAAAGAAAAACCTTTGCCCTTTTACCTTTTTCTAACTTTCTGTTTTCCTCTTTAAAAAAAAGTGCAGTCTTCCCTATTGGCTCAGTTGTAAAGGACCCCCCTGCCAATGCAAGAGACACAGGTTCAATCCCTGATCTGGGAAGATCCCACATGCCTCGGAGCAACTAACCCCATGCACCACAGCTACCGAGCGTGCACACTTACAGCTCGTGCTCTGCAGCTCGCCCCCCACAACGAGAGAAAGCCCACACGGCAAGGGAGACCCAGTACAGCCAATAGATAAATAAATTTAGTTTAAAAATCATTTTAAAAGGAAGCTCCTTCCACCTAAAAAAAAAAAAAAAAAAACCTCAATGTGCTGTATATACTGCAATGAGGGGCTTCCCAGGTGGCGCTCGTGGTAAAGAACCTGCCTCCCAATGCAGGAACCATAAGAGACACAGGTTCCATCCCTGGGTCAGGAAGACCCCCTCGAGGAGGGTATGGCAACCCACTCCAGTATTCTTGCCTGGAGAATCCACGTGGACAGAGGAACCTGGTGGGCTACAGTCCATACAGCTGCAAACAGTTGGACTGGACTGAAGCAAATTTAGCACACATGCACATGTACAATACACCCCCGGGCATTAGTTTATCATCACTAAAAGGCAATGGGGTGTGGAGGCCAGAAGCAGGGTCCCACCACCCCAAACTTCCAGTTACGCGACCTTCAACTGATCTGCTTCTGAGCCTCAGTTCTGTCCTCTGTAAACAAAGAGGGGGGAAAAACCCCGCGCTGTTTCAGCATAGCTCTAAGAAGGGGGACAGTGTGTGAGAGAACGCAGTGCGCTGCCAGACGCCCCGCAGGTGCCCCGTAGGTGGACAAGGAGTTAACTGAGCGCCCTGTCTTCATCAGCTGCGGCAACGGTGAAGGAGAACGGATCAGCATGGCCACGACAGGTCATCACGTGGGAGTGGAACACAAGTTTAGACCTCGTTCTAAGATGATTGAGAGGGACTTCCCTGGTGGTCCAGTGGTTGGGACTCTGCTTTCACTGCTGAGAGCCTGGGTTCAATCCCTAGTCGGGGGACTAAGATCCCACAAACTTTGTGGCATGGCCAATAAACAAATAGAGTAACTGAGAAATATTTCCCCCAAACCATAGGAATAAGTATAAATGAACGCCTCAGGGCTGGAAACTTCATGTCCTTGGTGATGGCACAGGACCCCAGCACACCTTCTCCTCAGCCTCCGCCTCCCGCGGCCTTTCCCCAGCCCCCACCTGGTGACACCCAGGCTCCACCTCAGGGACAGTTCAGTTCAGTTCAGTCATTCAGTCGTGTCCGACTCTTTGCAACCCCATGAACTGTAGCATGCCAAGCCTCCCTGTCCATCATCAACTCCCGGAGCGTACTCAAACTCATGTCCATTGAGTTGGTGATGTTATCCAACCATCTCATCCTCTGTTGTCCCCTTCTCCTTCTGCCTTCAACCTTTCCCAGCATCAGGGTCTTTTGAAATGAGTCAGCTCTTCGCATCAGGTGGCCAAAGTATTGGAGTTTCAGCTTCAGCATCACTCCCTCCAATGAATATTCAGGACTGGCTGGATCTCCTTGCACTCCAAGGGACTCTCAAGAGTCTTCTCCAACACCACAGTTCAAAAGCATCAATTCTTCAGTGCTCAGCTTTCTTTATAGTCCAACTCTCACATCCATACATGACTACTGGAAAAACCATAGCATTGACTAGACGGACCTTTGTTGACAAAGTAATGTCTCTGCTTTTGAATATGCTGTCTAGGTTGGTCATAGCTTTTTTTCCAAGAAGCAAGTGTCTTTTAATTTCATGGCTGCAATCACCATCTGCAGTGATCTTGGAGCCCCTCAAAATAAATTCTGCCACTGTTTCCACTGTTTCCCCATCTATTTCCCATGAAGTGATGGGACCGGATGCCATGATCTTAGTTTTCTGAATGTTAAGCTTTAAGCCAACTTTTTCATTCTTCTCTTTCACTTTTATCAAGAGGCTCTTTAGTTCTTCTTCACTTTCTGCAATAAAGGTGGTGTCATCTGCATTTCTGAGGTTATTGATATTTCTTCCAGCAATCTTGATTCCAGCTTGTGCTTCATCCAGCCCAGCATTTCTCATGATGTACTCTGCATATAAGTTAAATAAGCAGGGTGACAATATACAGTCTTGACGTACTCCTTTCCCAATTTGGAACCAGTCTGTTGTTCCAAGTCCAGTTCTAACTGTTGCTTCCTGACCTGCATACAGATTTCTCAAGAGGCAGGTCAGGTGGTCTGGTATTCCCATCTCTTTCAGAATTTTCCACAGTTTATTGTGATCCACACAGTCAAAGGCTTTGGCATAGTCAAGAAAGCAGAAATAGATGTTTTTCTGGAATTCTCTTGCTTCTTCGATGATCCAACAGATGTTGGCGATTTGATCTCTGGTTCCTCTGCCTTTTCTAAAACCAGCTTGAACATCTGGAAGTTCACGATTCATGTATTGCTGAAGCCTGGCTTGGAGAAATTTGAGCATTGCTTTACTAGCGTGTGAGATGAGTGCAATTGTGTGGTAGTTTGAGCATTCTTTGGCATTGCTTTTCTTTGGGATTGAAATGAAAACTGACCTTTTCCAGTCCTGTGGCCACTACTGAGTTTTCCCAATTTGCTGGCATATTGAGTGCAGCACTTTCACAGCATCATCTTTCAGGATTTGAAATAGCTCATCTGGAATTCCATCACCTCCACTAGCTTTGTTCGTAGAAATGCTTCCTAAGATCCATTTGACTTCACATTTCAGGATGTCTGACTCTAGATGAGTGATCACATCATCATGATTATCTGGGTCATGAAGATCTTTTTTGCATAGTTCTTCTGTGTATTCTTGACACCTCTTCTTAATATCTTCTGCTTCTGATAAGTCCATACCATTTCTGTCATTTATTGTGCCCATCTTTGCATGAAATGTTCCCTTGGTATCTCTAATTTTCTTGAAGAGATCTCTAGTCTTTCCCATTCTATTGTTTTCCTCTATTTCTTTGCACTGATCGCTGAGGAAGGCTTTCTTATCTCTCCTTGCTATTCTTTGGAACTCTGCATTCAAATGGGTATATCTTTCCTTTTCTGCTTCGCTTTTGGCTTCTCTTCTTTTCACAGCTATTTGTTAAGGCCTCCTCAGACAGCCATTTTGCTTTTTTGCATTTCTTTTTCTTGGGGATGGTCTTGATCCCTGTCTTCTGTACAGTGTCACGAACCTCTGTTCATAGTTCATCAGGCACTCTGTCTGTCAGATCTAGTCCCTTAAATCTATTTGTCACTTCTACTGTATAGTCATAAGGGATTTGATTTAGGGCATACCTGAATGGTCCTGTGGTTTTCCCTACTTTCTTCAAAAAAGGAGGGACAGGACCAGCCAAACCCTAACCTAGGAGGCTCTATCTCTTGCTCAGCATAAACTCTTCTTGGATTTCAGTAAGAACCCCCATGTTACTTTCAGGAAGGAGTTCTCTGCCTTCCTGAAGCCCCCTCCTACTCCCCTCTGAGAAGCCCCGGCAGGGCTGCACTGAGTCCGTCCGTCTCTAGGGGGAGCGCTCGCCTCACGGAAGACGAGACAAGCGTCTTTGAAGACCCCCAGCCCCCAGCCCCTTCCTCGGCGGGGACAGTCCTAGGAACACGGAGCTCAGATGCTCACATCTTTCTCCAGAGCCCTTTTTGCCAGTTATGTGCCTGTCGGGCCTTGCCATTCTGGGGAAGGTGTGGATATTTTCCTTTTGATCGAAATGGCAGTGCTCCTTCTATAAGGAGTTGCGTGTGCGCTAAGTCGCTTCAGTCCTGTCCGACTCTTTGTGAGCCCGTGGACTGTAGCCTGCCAGGCTCCTCTGTCCATGGGATTTCCCAGCTAAGAATACCATTTCCTCCTCCAGGGTTGCCATTTCCTCCTCCAGGGGATTTTCCCCACGCAGGGATCCAACCCAGGATCCTGCATTGGCAGGCGTGTTCTTTACCACTAAAGCCCCCTTGGGAAGCCCCTGAAAGGAGTTACTGAGGTAACTAAGAACGGCAATCTTCTCCACATTAGCTACACTGGGACTGCGGACACTCCCTGTAAGATTCTGGGGTGAGGAAAGTAAAACCGTGGCCATTCCCCAGCAATGAACTGGACGATATTACTGAAGTTACACTATTTTTATGTCATTTTAACCCATGGAATTACTTTGGCCTTTCTACATTTTAGCATTGTTCACCTTACGTGTCGCAAGGATGACTGCAAGGATGACGAAAGAGTAATTCTATCTTTCAATACTAAGTGCATTTCTTACGTATCTGTCTGAAAGTGAGCAAAGGTGACTAAGAAGTGCCTCCAGGGAATCCTGTAAGTCCCTCCTGTTGCTCGCCCCATGGCCCCCACTTGAGACAACATAGTGCATTGACTCCCAGGGACCTGCCGTCCGGGGCAGGAGCCGTCAGAACTCCCGGAGTGCACGGCCAGGCCCCCAGGACAGCTCTGCCCCACCCATCCCGCCTCACTTACACCCACTCACCTGGCTGACCTCCCCTGCTCATCACGGGACCTGATCAATAAATGCCTGTGTACCCACCCAGGCCCAGCTAGAGGTTGCTCTAATCTTTGTATCAGAACATCACCACTGAGACAGTTTATCAAAGGGGCCGTAAGGGGCGTGCTCCTCTGCTGGTTTCCCTGGTAACTGATGAAAGCGAAGTCACTCAGTCGTATCCGACTCTTTGCGACCCCATGGACCGTAGCCTACCAGGCTCCTCTGTCCATGGGATTTTCCAGGCCAGAATACTGGAGTGGGTTGCCATTTCCTTCTCCAGGGGATCTTCCCAACCCAGGGATCTAACCTGGGTCTCCCGCATTGTAGACAGATGCTTTACCGTCTGAGCCACCAGGGAAGTCCTCAGGTAACTGATGAGCCCACCTCATTTCAATCCCTCCTATGACTGCCAACCTCAGTCTTCCCCTGCCCACCCCAGTGAAGCCTGCCACCTTGTTCTGCCTACCATCTGCCGCCCAAGGTGGGATGTCTGACACCCCAGGAGCTGGCTCCAGGTGAGTAAGCTCCCCCATCCATGGAAAGACTGACGTCTCAGTTGCTGACTCCGGGCTCTTTCTTCAGTCCAGGCAAGTTCAGGCTTTGGTCAGGACAATGACCAAACTCTGAAGAGACCATTAGCTCCAAAACTCAGCTGCTCCAGTGGGACAGGGTACCACTCCCCCCGCTGACTAAATCTTTATGCCAGTTCTCCAGATGGGTAGGAAACTCGCCCTGGAGAGAAGGTCTCCCAGGCATGGTCGGTCACCAGGCTGGGCTGCTATGGGGTACCTCATGGCACCTCCATGAACATTTCTCTACCTAACCTCCAGGGAACTTACTCTAAATCCCTGGTTGGAGGTGGAGGGTTGTGGAAAAACGAAACAAGCAATCTGGGTTTGTAATTTTTTACCAGGCAAACTCTGTCCTTCTATAACTTGGTGGTGGAGCTTTGAGGGGAAATTAAGTTATATTAGTGGGAGGAACCTCATTTACCAAACCAGGCCTCCGCATGCAGGGATGATCTCACGAGGGATAGGAACCACCCCGACAGGCCATTGAGGAGGAGCAGGGGTTCAAAGGTGCTGCTGCTCTGCTCATGGGGAGCCTGGAGCAACAGATGACCTCGTGTCCAGTTTCTGGAGGCATCCGTCTAAACTGCTGTGCAAGCTGGGCTGACCTGCGTGACCCCAACCTCTACAATAATTCCAGTTTTGTCTCCTGTGGTCAGTAGGGCCTCAAACAACAATCGGCTGTGCCCCTGTCACTCAGAAAATTCCAGAGTGCAGTGTGTGTGTGTGTGTGTTTAGATGTGTGTGTGTTCAGATGTGTGTCTATGTTCAGATGTATATGTGTGTGTGTTTAGAACAGAAAGAAGAAACTAGGTATCAGAACACGATTTATTTTTAAAGTTAATGTGGAAAATCTCTGACCTCACAGAAAGTGGCTTCCAAGAGCAGAAACTTTCAGGCCAGTTAGAGAGCAATACTTTCTGTATGCAAAAGCAGCAGCACGTCCATTGTGGGCCATCCGAAACCAATTTAGAACGTGCTTCCTGCAGGCAGGGCTAGCGCTACGGCTGCCATACCGTACTCTGAGAAATGAGATGTGCTTTGGGCAGTCCAAGAAGGGAAAGGAGTGAGCGTCAGTGACTGTGACCTGTGTTTTTGGATGGGGTTGTGTGGAACCGGCACACACGTGTTAATAGAAACTAGGATAAAGCACTGAAGTTCATGGTGCACGTATGTGATTCACACTTACATGTGCGTACATCATTTATGTGCTATGCTGTGCTAAGTTGCTTCAGTTGTGTCCAACTCTTTGCAACCCTGTGGACCGTAGCCTGCCAGGCTCCTCTGTACATGGGATTCTCCAGGCAAGAATACTGGAGTGGGTTACCAGGGGATCTTCCTGACCCAGGGATCAAACCTGTGCATTTTCAGGTGGGTTCTGTACCACTAATGCCACCTGGAAAGCCCCATATACATCATATATAGATTATTCTAATATTAATTTTAATCTCTTATGAGCAGCTCCTTACTTCTAGTCAGTGTTAACTGAAACCCATGGGTTATGATGTATAGAAACTGAAATTAGAAAGGAACTCCGTAGCAGAATTAGAAAATATTAATAGCAACTATTTGATAAATTATAGCTCTATATTCTAAACAAGAGCATCAGAAAGAGCCTTTAACATGGAGAATGAAGACAGCTCACGAGCACAGCTACCTTAAATAAAATTAGAGTATAAACATCAGTGTTTTTGTATCCGGTAAGAATAGAATTACCAAGTGCATAAGGCAGGAATGTCAATGTGTAATATCTTTTTTTTTTTAAAGCCTCAGTTTCCCACAGACAAGCTTAACAAAGTTATTAATAATTAATCATATTAACATTTGCATAGCTCTTATGAGTTTTCGAGGCACTGTATTATTTCGCTCTGCCAATGTGACTGAGATAGCTTTCTACAAAACATAAATTCGACAGGAGTGTAGGCAAGAGGAAAGGTTAAACAGGAGAAGCAGATGAATTTGCTCAACTAGTCAAAATATTTAATTCATTTGTTTGAAACAAAATAGCTTGGATTCTATATCTCCCGATTGTCTGTCTTCTTGGGCAGAAAAAGGGCAAGAATAATTTCCATGTATTTGCATCAGCAGTGAGTTCACAGTAAAGGAAATAAAACTGTGCTTTATTAGAAGAAAATCTAACAGACCACAAATGGCACTTGCTACCCATGGGCTGCTCCAGCGGGGCTCTGAGAGGCGGGGTGGGGCTTTGCCTGAGGCTGAAGTCCAGGCACAGCAGCTCCCAGCAGAGCAGTTCTTCTGCCCTTTGCCCCTCCTTGGGCAGTGGTGTCCTTCTTTGTGTCTCTGGACTTCCCTGATTCCTGCCCCCTCCCCAACCCCGCCCATTCTAACTCTCATTTGCTCCCTGAGTCTCCTCTGTCTGCTTCTATGGACTCCACTCAATTTCCTAGGGCGATGCCAGGCCCCCACCCTCCGCAGAATCCGGATATCCCAGTAGCCTGACACTCCTCAAGTTCTCCTTAAACCTCTGGGAGGTGGTCAGACTGTGGAGGGGGCCTGCACACACGACCCTCCCTAAGCTTCCAGCTGTATGTCCTCACCTGCTGCGGGACCCCCGGGAGCCGCAGCACCTGCCTTCCTCCCAGTCCCTGCCTGCCGTCCTGTCCTCTGGACCTGTAACCTTCTCCCGGGAAAGCCCCTCAGCCTCGGGCCTGTCTCTAGTGGGCCCCCGGAAACCCTTTCCTGGCCCCTTCCCCTCCTCAGGCTCTCACATCACAGTGCCCTTTCCCTTCCCCCATGGGTGGACGGCGAGCGCCCCGAAGGCAGGGACCACACTTCTTACTGCATTCCCGATGGGCTGGCACAGTGCCTGGCTTACTGGAGATGCTCCATCTCTGCTGAACCATGCAGAGAGCCATGTGCATGTTTTTTTATAGAAAACAAGTGTGAAGGCAGGTGAAATCATTCTTGGCTCAAGTCTATAAAAAAAGAAGCAGGCCTCCGGTTCACTCAAAACACTGTTACTCACTCTCCTAACGAGCGATCAACAGCCAGCAAGTGAGTCAGCTCGGGGATGGGATTCAAAACTGCGAGAGACGTGAGCATGACTCACCCCAGCAGCAGCGGGCGGTCCTGTCCAGATTCTCATCTGAAAGGACGATGGAGCGGCCACAGGAACGAGCAGGTGAGCCCTGGCAGGTGCCACAGCTGGACAGAAGGCCCAGAGCTGGGTCTCTAAGCGTGGCAGGTGGCTCATTGGTATGTGTGGCAGAGGCCAGAGAGCAGGCTGATCAGACCCCACAGCTGCGGAAGTTCAGTCCTCGTGAGGAACGTTCTCCACAGGGCTGAGTATTCAAGAGGGTGTGCATGTGTGACATGAACGCATGAGATGCTTTCAGCGCTGTCTGTAGAGCACATGTGTGCATGCTCAGTTGCTAAGTTGAGTCTGACTCTGCGACCCCATGGAGGGTAGTTCGCCAGGCTCCCCTGTCTGTGGGATTTCCCAGGCAAGAAAACTGGATCACTGGGAAAGACCCTGTTGCTGGGAAAGACTGAAAGCAGAAGGCAAAGGGGGCGGAAGAGGATGAGATGGTTAGATAGCATCACTGACTCAGTGGACATGAATTTGAGCAAACTTCCTCCTCCCTCCTCCCAGGGATCTTCCTAATTCACAGACTGAACCTGTGTCTCGTGCATTGGAGGGCGGATTCTTCACCACTGAGCCACCCAGGAAGCCCGCCTGTGTAGCAGAAGGAAGGTGCTAACATGCACGCTAGATACAATGCAGAACTTAGCAGCAATTTCTTTGCTGTTGACCTTTTTATTTTGCAGAAAATTCTTTAAGACTGAGCACATTCTAATTGATGAATAACTCAACTCAGAAATTATTTGAGTCTACACTGAATTTTAAAGTGTTCAAACAGCAAAGAAGCCTATCCCATTTTTTTGAAAAGGGTGAAAAAGAATCAAATTTTTTAAAGTCATCTGGATTCAGTTAAAAAAAAAATCTTTTTTCTGGGAGTTATGATGTTTGAAGATTTTGAATATAAGTTTTCTCACTAGCAAAGAATTTGACAAAGGAGCTCAGGAGTGGTTTGTTAAGATAGTCTTGGTCCTTTTATCTGATTGGGGCCACAATCTTTGCCAGAACATGCAATAATCTCATTTCTAAGCAGTGCTCCAGTTATGCCAGAAAAAAGAACAAAGAGATGATCAGCCTGTGAAAAGGCATGGCAAGAGGGAGGAAGGGAGATTAGAGGCAAGAGGAAAATTAGAAAGGAAGGGAGCATGCAGGGAGAAAAGAGAGAAAGACAGGAAGAAAGATGATTGTAGAAGAGCAAGACCCAGAGAGATGGGGTCTCAGAGGCACCTGGTGTGTCAGGGATTATCAAAGGGGATGAGGCCTCTGCCATCAATGGAAGTGCAAGGAGAAACAGGTCAGGTGGACATGGCTGTGTGGGGCACCCACATTTTCCAAAAAGCAACAGAGGACCCCAAAGTTACGTAGTTTGGACAAATTGTGACCTGAAGAAAGTGCCATAGCAATTTAAAAAAAAAAGCCACTACGACTTAAGTTTCTAACCCCTAGGCCTGTGATAAGATTCTTAGTCTATTATGTCCTTTAATCCCAATGCCAACCTGGGGGGTAGGTACTGGTAGACCCATGTTACAGATCAGGCTCCTGAGGGCTGTGGGTAAGGAGCTGGTCTAAGCTCTCGTGTCTGGTAGTGGAGCCGAGGTCTCACCTCAGCAGACTCCTTCACTCACTCCTTTATCTACTAATTCATTCTCTTCCCAGATGTTCACGGCTGAGCATAGCCAAGCTCCGAGATGTCAGTTACTGGAAGGAGCTGGAGAAGACGACAAATACCTTGCTCTCAGGACCTTATCATCTAGCAAACCGTGCCCTGAGGCATGTGGTCCAGGAAGGTGTGGGTGGAGGAGAGAGAAGGGCCACGGGGGGTAGGACCATAGCTCTGCCATCTTGCTGGGCTGACAGAAAAGAAGTCACAGCACTGAGCCTCAGACTTCACATTCACATGTGGGAACCCTCTCAGTGTAAGTCCTGGCCTGCAGCACAAAGTCAGTAAGTACCCCTCTTTCCTTCCCCGTCAGGAGGAAAAGGGGAGGAGGTGAGGAGAAGACCATCACAAGGTTGTCTGAGAACCCCAGTGACAGACTCGAGGTTCGAGTCTTATCTCGGGTGACTGGCAGGCACTCCAGGTGGGGACACAGACTCTGTTTAGGTTCCCAAAGGGTCTATGCACGGCAGTTCTAGCAACAAGCTCAGCCCCTGCCAGGAGGGCTGCCATAAAAGACAGGATGCACAGTTAAATTTGGATTTCAGATAAACAACAAATATTTTCAATGTATAAGTATATCCCATACACTATTTGGGGCATACTTATACTAAACGTTTTTCATTCTTTATCTGAAATTAGATTTCACTGAGCATCTTTTTTTTTTTCTTTCTAAATGTGGCAACTCTGAAACCAGGCAAATTTCTGCCTTAATCAGGAACAAACTGCTCCCACATCCTCCCTTTTCAGCCCCCCTGAGATGCTCCAACTGTTCTCTGCACTGGAGGTTATCTCTCTCACCCCTTGGTTCTCTACTTCTTCTCTTTCTTTCTCTGCATCTTTCATGCAACCCCTTTCACTCCTGCCAAATCAATATATGAAGCCTCCGGAGCAGCCCCCTGATGGGTCCAGCATTCGACTCCATGGTCATAAAGGATGCTGCTGTGGGCTCTGTGTGTGTGCCTGTGCCTGCTATCTTCACCCCCTAACATGAGCACTATGTTAACCCCGCCTCACTGGGGAGACACCTGGGAAATTCCCTAGTGGCATGAATTATGTTGCATCCACAATAATGGAAGATGCTTAGATCCTCTGAGTAGAATCAGTTGCTCAATAAACTGAAAGAGAACAGCTTTGAGTTCATCCAGTAAGCACCACAATCAAAAGCCAAGAGCTAGAAACCCTTTGTTTTAAATCACACTACGTGAAAAGGACCTGACCGTGTGGGTCATGGTTTCATCTGCCTGAGGACACCTTTATCCATACTAGGGAGTTTCCACTTCCGGTTTCAGGGCCGAGTGAAAAACAGATAACTAGTGGGAACTCGCTGCGCAGCACAGGGAACTCAGCTCGATGGTTTCTGATGACCTAGAGGGGTGAGACGGGGGAGAGGTGCAAGGAGACTCTAGAGTAAGGGGTTATAGATATGACCGACTCACACTGTACAGCAGAAACTAACACAACAGTGTAAACTAATTATTCTCCAACTGAAAAAAACAATGGAAGGTGGCAAACATCCAGTTAGTTTCAGGAGCTTCCCCAGCAGTTTTCCTACCACCCTACAGTGAGACAGGGAGCTTGGTACAGAGGGAACAGCCATGTGCTGAGAAAGCTCTGCTATTAAACACTTGTCAGGTGAAACTAAACAATGCACTTGGCAGTGAGTCCACGCCCCGGGACAAGCTCGTTTCCCACTGTGGACTGTGAGAAGGGGACGTTCTGACCAGTGCCTGTCTGGGGACCATACTCTGAGCAGCACAGGTGTAGGAGACCCCAGAACTTCATAGCCTGACCCATATGAAATGGGGAGCTCTCCCCTTTCTGCCCACTCTGTGGACCAAAGATCCTCTTATTCCCCTGCAGTAAAGGCAGATATATGTATAACATATATATATTGCATTCTGACAGTCTAACTCAGTATCTATCCACACGACCGTGCCCCCGGTTCAGAGAGAGGAGGAAGGGGTGCTTACTCTTCCTGTCGCAAGTCGTTCACACTGCGGTCCAAGGAGATCATGTCACTAGCCACCATGTTAAATCCAAACTCTTTAATGCTGGCTTGAACTGCGTGTTTGAATTCTGGTCCCAGAACCAACGGCTTGGCTTTCTCTCCAGGCCCACCGACCACTCCGGGAGGCTCAGGCTCTTTGGGCTCAAAGTTACCGAGGACCCCCGGGCGGAGCACAGGATCATGGTAGGTGAAAGTCTGGGGCTTAAACGTGAGATATTGCCTCTGCATGATGTCTTTCTGGTCCTCTCCTCCGGAGCGGCGCTCTTGTTCATGTCTGGCCTTGTTCCTTCTTCGAATAGACTCCAAGTCCACTTCTACGCCTTCCACGTGAGGCCAGGGCACCACGGGTTTGAATCTGTCATCCCCGAGGGCTAGTCCGTTGCCCCCTCTGTCAGGCATGGGGTTATTAACAGCTCTGTCTTCCTACACAAAAGGGAGGGGGGCATACAGTGAGTACATGAAGGCAACCACAGCAGTTCATGACACCAATGTGCACATTTGAAAAAACAGCCCAGGCAGTGATAAAATGTTACGAATCATGAAACTAGAGCAGGCCATGAGCCAGGACCCCTCATTAGAGGAAAGCGCTCCTGACGAGGAACGACATGCCAGCAACAGAATAAGTCTACGCCTCTGTCGTTGTTTAGTCGCTCAGGCCTGTCCAAATCTTTACAACCCCATGGCCTGGACTGCCAGGCTCCTCTGTCCATGGGATTCTCCAGGCATGAATACTGGAGTGGGCTGCCATTTCCTTCTCCAGGGATCTCCCCAACCCAGGGATCAAACTGGGGTCTCCTGCATTGACAGGTGGATTCTTAACCACTCAGGCACCTGGGAAGCCCAGTTCTTCGCCTTACCATTCCAAAATAAAGGGGTGGATGCATTTTTTACTTCTCCCTTCATAAGCTCAACTCTCTATCAAAAACCTCTTAATAAAGCACATTGCTGGGCTTTCCTGGTGGCTCAGTGGTAAAGAATCTGCCTGTAATGCAGGAGACCCAAGTTTGATCCCTGGGTCGGAAAGATCCCCTAGAGAAGGGAATGGCAACCCACTCCAGTATTCTGGCCTGGAGAATCCCATGGACTGAGGAGCCTGGCGGGTTACAGTCCATGGGGTCACAAAGAGTCAGATATGACTGAGCGACTAACACTTTCAAAGCACATCGTTACAGGTTGGAGCAATGAGGTTCTAAGACCTTTGCCCAAAGCAGGCACTCAACAGATCCTGTTGTACAGTGTGGTTTTCCCAGTTGTCTGGTGGACGAGAAATATGACGTTCTGTCAGTCACATGGCCACATGGTGGTGGTGGTGTTGGATGTCAGCCCGCCCAAGGCTAGCTTAGTGGCCCAAATGGCAGAGGACGGGGGCTGAGATATGATCTTGACGGCCCCCACTCAGTATTTCTGCTCTGGGAGAGGTTAACTGAGTTCAGAACTATAAAACAAGCTCTGACGACTGTAACCAAGGCTAACAGAGCTCTTAAACCACACCCATGACCTAGCTGGCCCCGTTCCAAAGGTGGCCGCAGGAAAACCGGATTCTGTGTGCATGAATATTCCAGAATGTTGACCTTCCTTTCTGTCCAGACGCTCCTCATCAGCTGCACAGATCTTCCTGTCAGAAGCCCTGCATGCTTCTGTCCCTGGGGTCACATGTGAAGTTTCTGTTAAGTCAGCACCATTCTTTGTACAGCCATGTTTCTCAACATCAGCCGCACCTCAGTGGCTTTAAATACACTGACGTCAGAGTCCCACCCCTCAGATATCAAGATTTAACGGGTGGGAACGTTTGGAGTTTTAAGAACGCTCCAGGTGTTTTCAATATGCAGCAGGCTTGAACTCCAATGGCTTAAAGGAAGGGCTGCCGGCTATAACCTGACAAGGAGGCTACAGCCTGTGCGTGGCCGGTCTGGGGCGGGTGAGCCAGTCAGAACCAGGACTGCAGACCTGGCTAACTGATCTGCCACCCTCCCTCCCCGTCAAGCCAGGATGCCCAGAGTCCTGAAGACAGTTATAAAAGAGTTCATACCGTCTGACCGACATTTTTCTACAGTGTTAGAGCTATTTTGAAAAGTTAAGTTAAAGACTTTCAAGAGTGCAGAGGTAAGGCTGATACGCAGGTTGCTGTCTAGTGGTGGTTTATTTAGAGACAAGGACCTCTTTGGAAAGTCAGCTAATTCAAATGTGAATTTAGTCAATGTCAAATTTTTGCTAAGGGCTAGCTGAGGACTGACTTGAGAGAGTTCAAAAAGAAACTTAACAAATGTATGTTGAGAGTCCATTGGACTGCAAGATCAAACGAGTCAATCCTAAAGGAAATCAACCCTGAATATTCATTGGAAGGACTGATGCTGAAGCTGAAGCGCCAGTATTTTGGACACCTGATGTGAGGAGCTGACTCACTGGAAAAGACTGATGCTGGGGAAGATTGAAGGCAGGAGGAGAAGAGGATGACAGAGGGTGAGATGGCTGGATGGCATCACCGACTTGATGCACATGAGTTTCGGCAAACTCCAGGAGATAGTGAAGGACAGGGAAGCCTGGCATGCTGCAGTCCAGGGGGCCGCAGAGTCAGACACGACTTGGCAGCTGAACAACAATCTCTTTGTTTATGTAATACTCTAAGCATGTGATACAACATTCATAGGATCCTTAATGGTATATCGTGAAAGGCAAGTCTTCCTGCCTTCCCTTTGGTACAGGCACTCACAGCCGGCATTTCCTTGTGAGTCTTCCAGGTATAAACACACCTGGGCATGGATGACAAGAATTTTTTGCTGAACAAGCGACACAGATTTTTACTGACCCATTAATTTTGAGAAGGAATCATAAGATGTTACAACTAGTTCAAAGGTGAATCCTTTGAATGACTTGGTGAAAAATAGACAAATATATAAACATCAAGAATACTGCAAACAATTGAAAAATAAATGCAAAACTGGTCACACTGGTCCATACCCAGAGGGCAGTAACCAACTGCATTCCACACGACACGGCTTCCATTTCAGTGGGCAAGACTCTTGCGTGTTACTATCATTTTTCTATCATTTACAGGATTGTGAAACAGGTTGGAGTTCATGCAGGGATGAGATAACCTGCAAAGCTGAGTTGGAAAATGCACCCAGTGACCTTTTGGATCCATTTCAAAGTTTTCCCACAATTTTCATCCTATAGCACAGAACTAAGTGTAACATGCGGCACCTTGTCCAACCATCTAAGGGTGATACCTTTGTTCAGGTATACGTGGATAAGCCTTCTGCATCAGGCTTCTGACCACTGCACACCTAGTCAAGTAGCAGGCACTTGCTGTTTAGTCGCTAAGTCAAATCTGATTCTTTGTGAGCCCATGGAATGTAGCCCACCTGGCTCTTCTGTCCATGGGGTTTCCCAGGTAAGAATACTGGAGTGGGTTGCCATGTCCTTCTCCAGGGGATCTTCCCGACCCAGGGATCGAACCCTCATCTCTTCCGTCTCCTGCACTGGCAGGCGGGTTCTTTACCACCAGCGCCACCATGGTAAGCCCATGGGAAGCGCTGCAATAATCAAATTAAAATAGAGAAGTCCTTATAAAACTCTAAGATACCAGACTCAAGATGTTGATGTTGAACCAAGAACCCCACCAAAAGAAGGAAGACTCAGTCTCTCCCTTCAACTTTTCACATCAAGGCTCCAGTGAACTAGTAACTGGAAAGGAAGAGAGTGAGGGGCAGGAAATAGGCTCAGAAAAGCAGACTAAACAGGTTATCAGCCGTCCTGGGACATCCTCTGCGGTGCCTAACATTCCACCGGAGGAAAGCTGCTTATGGGAAGAATGCGGGACACGACAGCGAGTGAAATCTAGGTACCCAAGGCAGGAGACATCTGTTGTGGTTCGGTGGGCAGGTGCTGATGTGAGACTCACGAATATAAACATTTCTCAGGCTCACCCACCTCAACAAGAGAATGTTTAATGGATTCAAACTTGATGCTCATCTTTCTTCAAAAGTTGTTTTGATCTTCCCTTTGTCTAACCTTTGACTTTTCTATTTTTGGGTCATGCCAAGTGACTTGTGGATCTTAGTTCCCTGCTGCTGCTGCTGCTGCTAAGTTGCTTCAGTTGTGTCTGACTCTGTGCAACCCCGTAGATGGCAGCCCACCAGGCTCCCCCATCCCTGGGATTCTCCAGGCACACTGGAGTGAGTTGTCATTGCCTTCCCCACTGAGTTCCAAGGCTAGGGATCAAACCCGGGTCCTTGGCAGTGAAAGCAGAGTCCTAACTGCTGGACTGCCAGGGAAGTCCCTAACCTTTGACTCCTGGTATTCCACTTAGACCTGTTAGGAGCCTGCCTGTCCTCCTCCTTGCTCTAGCATCCCTTCGTCTCCCCAGCAAGGTGGCCAGGTTCATTTGATCCTTCCTCCCTCCGTGTCCTCAGCCCACATCTTGCTTCTCATCTCTGGGTTCATCACCGTGGCACTTGAACTTGAGATGCCCGGGAATGAACTTGCTGTGACTCCACGGCACACATCTGCTTCATTCACTGTTTTCCCCACCTTGGGGCTGGGAACCCCCATCCACTCAACTGATCAGATGCAAGTCCTCCACTTCATCCTGTTCTGACATCTGAACAATCACTGACTCCTGCCAGACCCACCGCCCGCACGGCTCCGGAATCCGGCCATTTTCTCCACATCCTCGCCGTGGTGGAATAAGATTCATATTTTATGGCAGGACAAGAAAAATTTAAACAGAAAAGCTCTTCTCTGCCCTTTGTCCTCCTCCCTGCCCTCCACTGTGCATCGCGTATTTGGATTATGCATCAACCAGACCGCCCCCGTCAGCAGAAATACCTGCTCAGTCCCAAAGAGCAGCATTCTCCTAGCAGCAACAAGACAGCTCCTTAAAGATAACATTCCTTCTTAAACGTGTAAGGGTTCATGTGACCCACCACAATGATACATAGATCTGGATTGCATAAACTGTCAGGAAGACCTCATTTGATGTCCAGCCCTCTGTCTTAAATACTTACATGCCCGTGCCTTGACTTCTAACAGGTGGAACAGTTCTCAGATGCACTTTCTAGATTGTTATCCTCAAACCTGGCTCCCGTAAAATCTTCCATGTCTTTCTTAGATCAACTAACATTCTGTGGACATTGCAAAGGCCTAGGACAGTCCCCACTCACCTCGCAACAGGATCACTAGAACAGGAAGAACAGTGATGACGGCGAATACTCTGGCCTTAAGAGCTTCACACGTATTTGTTGTTGTTGCTGTTCAGCCACTCAGTCGTGTCCGACTCTGCGACCCCATGAACTGCAGCCTGCCAGGCTTCCCTGTCCTTCACTATGTCCCGGAGTTTGCTCAAACTCATGTCCATTGAGTCGGTGATGCCGTCCAGTCATCTCTGCCCCTGTGGCTCAGACAGTAAAGGATCTGCTTGCAATGCAGGAGACCCAGGCTTGACCCCTTGGTCTGGAAGATCTCCTGGAGGAGGAAATGGCAACCCACTCTAGTACTCTGGCCTGGAGAATTCCATGGACAGAAGAGCCTGGTGGGCAACAGTCCACGGGGTCACAAAGAGTCGGGCACGACTGAGCAGAGGCACACACACCGCACAGATGGAACAGCCGACAGAGAAGTGACCTAATGTCAGGGTCAGTACTGTGCATCCAGGCAGGGCCGTGCTCCCGATTCCTGGCTGCTAGTGCCTCCCATTCCAATGCTGCACTCCCTGTCCTTCGTCATTATTGCTCTGCAGCCAAAGCAGGGGTGGTGGTGGTGGTGGCTTAGTCGCTCAGTTGTGTCTGAGTCCTTTGTGACCCCCTGGACTGCAGCCCAGCAGGCTGCTCTGTCCATGGGATTCTCCAGGCAAGAACACTGGAGCGGGTTACCATTTCCTTCTCCAGGTGATCTTCCCGACCCAGGGATTGAACCCACATCTCCGGCATATCCTGCATTGGCAGGCGGATTCTTTACCACTAAGCCACCAGGGAAACCTGTAGCCAAAGTGACTTCCCTGAAATTCAGGTATAAATAGGTCCCTTCTCCTGCTTGCAGGCTCCACACTGATCCTCTTCCCCAAGAGGGTGGATGCTCTTCCTGGGACATTGTCGGCTCCTGCCTGTACTCACCTCTTCACCTCACCCTCTGGAGCAGGAAGCACTCCAGGCTCTTGGACCACAGGGTCACTACAAAGAAGATGTCCCTGGAGTGCCCAGAGCAGACGGACAGGGTGGATGGGTCGGGCTGTGTTCCCGCAAAACCTCATGTACAAAGACAGGCAAATGGGAATGGGTCTGCCCCTTCCCCTCCAACTCTGCACTAAACTCTAAGTTCCACGAAAGGGGAGGGACCTCATCCATGGGACGCGCCACTGCACCCCCAGTGCTTCTCCCACCATGTGACCCTCAGTAAGCATTTACAAATAGATGCCTGGATCCTACCATTTCTGCCTGGTTTATGAGAGGGAGCCTGAGATGAAGGATGAGAATGGAGCACATGGGCCAGGAAAGAGGGGCTCGATCAGAGAGAATACTGATACTGGCAGTACTCAAGGAATTCAGCAAGAGAAGAACTTGATATCCCCTGCACGGTGCTGTGCTGTTAGTAATGCTGTATCATAGTCACTGGAAAAAAACTTGGATTTGCTCACTTCTCAAATCCAAAGGCAAAACCAATCTGAGAACTATGTGCCTAACTTCAAGTCAATTAAGAAAAGTCATGTCAAATCGCCACGTTCTGTGATTCAAAGGATGCAGTCAGACAGTGTAATAGTACTAAGCTCCCTGGAGAGAGAGGACACACGCTCCTCCTCCTGGATACTGAATGAGACTTGAGTTGGCTTTGTGACTCACTGGTGTTCACACACCTTCAGAAGCACCAGCTTATTCCCTTTACAGTCGAAATCAACAGATTACTGTTGACCAGAAATGGAAGATGGAATCGGTGGGTCATCTTCTAGGATCAGTATGTCCGTAAAGGTGGAAATGTACTGAAAAGCAGAATCACCTATTCCCGGATGGAATTGTCAGGGGATTGTCAGGAATCAGGTCAGACTACTCACTTTACATCTCGCAATTTACAAAGCTCCCCATCCCCCCAAATCACCCTTATGGTATCTTCCTGAGACAGTCATGCCCTGGTAGAAACGATACAAACACAAAGGAATTTAGAGCCAGTGAAAGTAATGCAGGCATGGCTCTGAAATGCCACGGAAGCCTCGAAAGCTAAGCTGGTAATGAAGAGCTCCTGCACACACCAGAGGTCGTGAGAAGGCGGCTTCACTCTGGGACGTGGTTGCCGCTGATGGCCGCCTGCAATTCGGTTGTCATTCTGCCTGAGCCACAGAGCTTAGGACTTAACAGGTCACACTAAATTCTATAGTTTAAAAGCCCTCTTGATTAAAAAAAAAACACCTTTAATTAGAAAAATCACATTAGCATCCCTTCTCGAGCTGCACTTGATCACGAGCCAAGAAGCGCAAGAAGTGGAAGCTATCAGGGAGGTGGGGCGGGGGGAGGGGATAATCAAGGAGTTCAGAAGACACAGGGTGTGCCCACGGGCTGGGCATCCCCAGCCTGCCTGCGGCAGGATGTGGCTGGGGGCGCGGTCTCTCTCTGGTACCTAGAGCTAGATTCTGAGCTCACTCTTCCCCTGCTGACATCCTGTGCTAATAAAGACACAACTCTGGCTCCCTCCAGAGAGCTGAGAGCTGACTGTACTGCACTGGGGATCAGTGGTCCATTTGGGGCATGGGAGGTGGGCGGTGGGGAGTGGGGGGTTGCTGTCAAGTAATTTGCTCAATCAGGGTTTAAAACGGATACACTCAAGATTAAACAGAGACCTTGAAAAGTGAAAAAGTCAAAGTGTTAGTCAGGTCTGGTAGCCCTCCAGGCTCCTCTGTTCATGGGATTCTCCAGGCAAGAATACTGGAGTGGGTTGCAATTTCCTCCTCCAGGGGATCTTCCTGACCCAAGGATCAAACTGGGGTCTCCTGCATTGCAGGCAGACTCTTAACCATCTGAGCCACTGGGAAAACCCAAATAGAGGCTTTATCAGTCCCTGAATATGTAGGATGCATTTTCTTATGGAAAAGGACCGTATTCAAATACATTTTAAGACCAATGGCAATGCCTCCATTGGCAATAAAGGCAGAACTGGAAATGGAGGAGGGTGTGGGTCATCAGTGAGAAAAAGGATTACCTTCTGATAAAAATAACAAATAAATAGAATTAAAAGTGGTTGGCAGTAATATTAATAACTCTGGGTAATAAAATCCATCATGTTTCCCCAGAAGCATATGGTATAATTTTAAACAAAATGTAGTTGAACCAAATTAAAGTAATTGATCAAAATGGTTAAAATTGTGATAAAATTTACTTTTTAAAAACCATGTCGATGTACTGCTTTTTTAAAAATGCATAAGGAAGGTAAACTGCAAATTCCTTAGTAATATAAACTTTCCATTGTCAACAGAGAAATTAAAATTACAACTGAAAAGGGGGAGATTTCACACAAGATCCTTTTCTGTATTAACACTATCGCCTCTAATGTCCTATTTATTCTGTTAGGTATGAAGTAAGTTCAAGCCAGCAGTTTTTTGAACTTCACCCCTCCTCTCAGGTCCCAGAATATTTCTAACACTGCCCTTCTCGAGTTGCCTTAGGATCTGTTCACAGGTTTCTCCCCAGACAAAGGTTCTCAGGGTGGTTATCTGTGTGTACACAGTAGGTACTCAATGTGCGTTTCTTCATGGACTGAACAAATGGGGAATGTCTTGCTCTGGGCTGTGTCACCTGTTTATTTGCTGGAATATAAACTGGCTTTGCATCCACTGGCTATGTCACTGCTGGATTTGGTTTAAGGCAGCATTTTTGAGTCAAACCAGTCAACCCTGAATATACGCTGGAAGGACTGATGCCCAAGCTGAAGCTCCAAAAATACTTCGGCCACCTGATAAGAAGGGCAGACTCATTGGAAAAGAGCCTGATGCTGGGAAAGACTGAGGGCGAGAAGAGAAGGGGTGTGACAGAGTATGAGATGGATGGATGGCATCACTGACTCAATGGACATAAGTCTGAGCAAACTCCAGGAAACAGTGAAGGACAGGGAAGCCTGGCAGGCTGCCGTCCATGGGGTTGCACAGAATCAGACGTGACTTAGCAACCAAACAAAAAAAACAACAAAAGTATTTTGAGAATCTGAGTGAGATAACTGAAAATATTACTTTCCCTATGACTCTAAACCTTAAATAATCCCTTTTTAGTTTTTCTTCTTCAGATTTGAATAAATCATGCCTGCAAGTACAGTTCGTTATTTCATGGAAAATGAGTACTTTATTTAAACACAAGGAAGTAAGTCTGCTGGTGTTAGTCTGAGCCTGTAGGCCAATTTATCTCACCAATGGTCTCCTGTTAAATTTGGTCCTTGTTTTAAAATAGAAATAAACTAGAGATTCTAAATCAGGTCAGAAAACTACCAGACAGTACTCAAGAAGGAATAAATGAAAAGAAGAAATGGGCAAATAAAGGACCAGAATATAGGTTAATGTCTACAAATAAAAGGATAATACACTGGTTATCCTTTTACAGAAAATTTTTATTTGTGAGACTGTTTAACGGCCTAGATCAAAGTTAATTACCATGCACCGCTAACCAAGAGGTCTATGAAACATGCAATTTAAACACCTTTATGAAACCCAAATAACTATTTTTCATGCCTTAGCTCATTAACTGAGAAACATACATTCATTACAGATTTAAAACAATATTTCTTGTTGTGAATATATAGTACTACATTTTTAGCTGATGCAAACTGAATTTTAAGAATCAACTATAAGTACTAAACAACTGATCAATAAATCATTTTGCAGTAGATTTCAAAAGGTGATGAAGCTATATTTGTCAAAGTTTATGCCATGATTTCAGTGGCAAGAGTACAGACCTTAAGACAGGACTGTAAAAACAAGTCACACCAACGTCATTTAAAAGCCCCATCTCCCACAAGTAATAAAAGGCAGATTAAACACCTCTCAGAAATCATAAAAGGATACAGTTGGGCAGATTTTAACTCTCTGTGTTTGGGAGATGAGCAATTACTGAATTTTAAAAAGAAAGCTCCTAAGTGGTATTTTCATCCTAAAAACAGCATATAATAAGTTACACAAAATATTTTAATAAAAGCGTCAACATTTCACAATACAGGTCCCACCACATTATTCCCACAAAATGACCTATCTAAAAATAAGGAAAGGATTGGGGGAAGAGTGAGGAGAGAAAGACAAAGGCAAAGCAAGGGGAGAAAATGGTAAATTAAAATCTGTGAAGATTTTTAAACACATGAATAATGTATGTATGCATATATATTATGTATGCAGTGGAGAGTGGGAATATACATTTAAAAGCCAAATAGCCTAGTAGGATGAGAAGCAAGAAATTAACCCTGCTGAATAGACCCTTCAAAAGAACAGCCACAGCATTTTGTCAGGTAGAGACAGAGGACCCACTGAGCTGAACCAGCAGAAAAACAAGCCCCCCACATCTGCTCCTCCTTTGCCCGCCCACTGTGGAACCTTCTCTCAGCTGTGCCGATCAGCTCCACTTGCTTACCTAGAAGCGCTGAGATTCTCCACTCTCCTTTCCAGATCATCTTTATTTATTTTTTGTATTTTTTTGGATGTGGACCATTTTTAAAGTCTTTTATTAAATTTGTTACAAGGCATGTGGATCTTAGCTCCCTCACCAGGGATCAAACCTGCAACCCCCCTGCATGAGAAGAGCAGAATCTTAACCACTGGATGGCCAGGAAAGTCCCCAAATTATTTTTAATATATTTTAAAAGAGCAAGTCCTTCATCAGTCCCTAGGGACCACACTGTTACAACTTTTTTCTTTTTTTAATCCAGGGACGTGCTTATTTAATCCTATCCTTTGGTTTTTTTCACTAATATAACATAGAATTGATGCTTTCAAACGGTGGTGCTGGAGAAGATTCTTAAGAGTCCTTTGGACAGCAAGAAGATCAAACCAGTCAATCCTAAAGAAAATCAACCCTGAATATTTATTGGAAGGACTGATTCGGAAGCTCCAATACTTTGGTCACCTGATGCAAAAAGCCGGCTCATTGGAGAAGAGCCTGATGCTGGGAAAGATTGAAGGCAGGAGGAGAAGTAGGCAACAGAGGATGAGATGATTGGATGGCATCACTGACTCATTGGACACGAGTTTGAGCAAACTCCAGGAGACAGTGAAGTCAAGGGAAGCCTGGTGTGCTGCAGTCCATGGGGTTGCAAACAGTTGGACACAACTGAGCGACTGAACAACAACAACACGAACAATGAACTTCATAATCTAACACCAATCAAACCAAACAGACAGTTTAATTCTTCATTCTCCTTCACATCTGGCGATCCCAGTGAAGACACCTAATGATTTCCAAATCTTCCTGAAAACTTTCCTGAAAAGTATGTCACCACCAGGATCATCAATAATGCTTAGGATGTGAAGGAAAGCATCTTACTGAGGGAGAGCAGAAAGAAGTCAGACATAGCCTTTATGTTCAAAGAGACCGTGGGGAATACCCTTTAGAAAGCTGAGCAAGCAGTGCTTTCATCCTTCCCAGGAAGGCGTTCTGGAATGAACGGAGCACCCTCAAGGCAGGTGCTGCTGCTGTACATTCTGAGATGACTGAAGTGCGTCCTCGCTCTGCCCTGAAGCCTGCCTCCATCACAGCTCGAAAAACAGCACTGCCGTGTGGGGCTTCAAAGCACAGACACTGTGATTGGTATAAGATAATCTCTTGCAAATCCGAAAAAAGTAATATCACCTCAAGGAAGAAAACACCTCAACATTCCCAGGGCAGATACACCATTTTAAAGCATGGGACAGCATTTACTACCATGTCGTGACAAGAAATCCATTTTAGGAGGTGGTGACAAGGAAACCCACGTATGTGAGAAAGAAAAATACAGAGTAGATCGGGGTTATTCACTAATAAATGTTCTGACATTTTAGTTTTGAATGGCAGCAGGCCTGCTCTCAAGGGGGCGTGCTTCTCCAGGGATGTGGTCGCTCTATCGTGAGTGTGATCTCGCGTTCAGGTCAGTATTTATATGAATCATTAAAAGGTGAAAGAACCGTTCTTCTGGTTATCCAAATATTTGTTCCAGGTCTGCTTCCTGCTAGACGCTCTCCGAGGTATTAGCAGGTGGCCTGGGCTTCTTCGCAGAGGAAGGGAGGCTGGGAGAGGCTGGATCTGTGTTTGCAGACATTGAGGCACAGAGGTGGAGGGGGGGGGCACGGTCGAGGGATAAGAAGCGGGGGTAAGAAGTGGGCTGGGCAGCCATTCTAGACTAAGTCAAAGGCACAAAAGCACTAAAAAGAACAGGGAATACTCAGGGAACTACAGATGGTTTTGTGTGATGAGTGGAGGGGACACACAGGGAGGAGGCAGGAGACTCAATGCCCGTGTATGTGCACGCTCAGTCGTGTCCGACTCTTTGCGACCACAGGGACTGTAGCCCCCTGGGATCCTCTGTCCATAGGGATTTGCCAGGCAACAACACTGGAGTGGGTTGCCATTCCCTTCTCCAGGGGATCTTCCCGACCCAGTGATTGAACCCAGGTCTCCCGTGCTGCAGGTGGTTTCCTGCATTGCAGGCCAACTCTTTACCAACTGAGCCAGCACTCAACAAGGCTAAAAACTAGGTGTGTTATTAAATGAACAAGAACCTGAGGCCCAAGGGGCAGCTTCGCTCTGTGGCAGGACTCACTCACAGTTCATTCCATTTCATGAAACGTTCTGGCTCTGCGGGAAGCAGAACCACAGCTGCTGAAGAGAAATGGGAAGCACCTTTCCATGAGCAGAGGGAAGCCAGTCCATCAGAGATGCTAAATGCTGCTGCTCTGACACATTCCAACCAACCTCGGCCGGTCAGACATGACTGCAACCAGATCCAATAGCCCTTCACAACCAGTGGTAAAATTCTGGTGCATAATAAGTGTGGTACTTGGGACAGTCAAGTCTCACTAAATGCTTCAGTTTTATTTTGCCATTAATCATTCAGGTTTTTTTTTTTTTCCTTATTAAAAACATTCCCAAGGACTTCCCTGGTGACTCACTGGTAAAGAATTCACCTGCCAATACAGGAGATCCCACATGCTGCAGAGAAACGAAGCTGCTGCAGAGAAACGAAGCTGCTGCAGAGAAACAAACTGCTGCAGCACAACTGCTGAGCTTGTGCTCTAGAGCCTGGGAAGGGCAACTACTGAAGCCGCCTGCACCCTGGAGCCCTTGTTCCACAACAAGAGAAGCCACCTCAATGAGAAGCGTGTGCACCTCAGAGAAAAACCTGAGCAGCTATGAAGGCCCAGCACAGCCAGAAATAAATAGATAAAACTATAAAACAAAACAAACATTTCCTTCTTGTACTTCATACTTCGAAGGTAAGCAAGACATTTATCCTGTTATCTACAGATAGAGGGAAAAAAGGCACAGGGAAGGCAGTGGCCAAGGTGTCAGAGTACGCCCCAAGTCTGCAAAGTCAGCACAGAGCCTCCAGAGGCTTAAAAAAGGAAAAGGAATTGAAAAAAAAAAAAAAAGACCACAGTGGTAAACCAATCTGTCACCCAACATGTTTTACTGAATGTTGACTTCCAAGGTGATGACAGGGGGAGGAGGAGATAGAACCCTGGCGATGTAACAAGCACCTGTCTCCGGTCATCCTTGTCATCAGCCTTGGAGCTGGGTATCAGGGCTGTTCCATTCTGCAGATGAGAAAACCAAGGCAAGGGTCTGAGGGACTTGCTGAAAGCCATACACTCTGGGGATGGCAGAGGCGAGACACAGACCTAGGGCCTCTGATGCCAGAGCCCACATTCTGAACCACTTTATTCTCTCCTGGGACAGAGGCACCCATGAGCCTTTCATACCTTATAACTAAACAAATTGATAAATATCATTAAGATTTCTGAAGTACAAAAGCTAAAATACAGTCCTTAGAATCACTTTTAATTTCAATAAAAAATTTACTTTCAAACCAACACTATCAGCTAGAATTAGTAATAAATAGTTCAGAAAGGGCTGTTTTCATATACAGATATTCTAGAAGATTACTTATATTTCATATAAATAATCTTCTAGAAATACTAAATCCTATTAGCATTTCAATAATTAGTAGTAACTTGCTATGAGGCCCACTAGCCTAGGTGACTATCAGGATGTAAGAAAACAGACTATATCTCATTTCATGTGACTTTATTTCTGCACAAAGAAAAGGTGAAAGTGAAAGTCACTTAGTCGTGTCTGACTCTTTGTGACCTTATGCACTGTAGTCCATAGAATTTTCCAGGCCAGAATACTGGAATGGGTAGCCTTTCCCTTTTACAGGGGATCTTCCCAACCCAGGAATCAAACTGAGGTCTCCTGCATTGCACATGGATTCTTTACCAGCTGAACCACAGGGGAAATCCAAGAATACTGGAGGGGGTAGCCTATCCCTTCTCCAGCAGATCTTCCCAACCTAAGAATCGAACCAGGGTCTCCTGCAGTGCAGGCAGATTCTTTACCAACTGAGCTATCATGAAGCACTATTTCTGCAGAGAAAGACAGAAATTAGTTTCAGCTGGTCACTCGGGCACACAGGACTGGGCCGCTATGCCTCCTATTCTGATTTCACAGAAACAGAGAATGGTTTCAAAAACCTTCTATTTGCCTGACAAATATGAAGTAAATGCAATAAGGTTTTCAAATTGACACTGAGGAAGAGTTACAGCATTCAGCTTGCAGTTCCATCTAAACTGTTGGTCTTCTGCCCCTACCTGGGAGCATTCAAATATTTCTTTCAGAGTCATTTTCTGTATAAGTTTATGAGTATACACCTTCTGCTCTGGAGAAGGAACAGCAACCCACTCCAGTATTGTTGCCTAGAAAATTCCATGGACGGGGAGCCTGGTGGGCTACGGTCTGTGGGATTACAAAGAGTCGGACACGACTAAGCGCACAACACACAGCACAAGACACCTTATTCCTGTTTTCCTGAAAGGCAGTCTTGGTTTCAATCTCATGGAGGTCCCACCAAGATCCTATTTTCAACAAATTTCCTGCATATCTACTTGGGTTGAAGCATGTTGCTATGCTTGAGAAACATAAAAATCTCTTTTTCTAAACACACATCAGTGGTTCCTAACATTTTTAGGATCACAAAGATTTCAAACCCTTTTCATGAGGTGAAAGTGAAAGTGACGTCGCTCAGTCGTGCCCGACTCTTTGTGACTCCGTGGACTGTAGCCCACCAGGCTCCTCTGTCCATGGGATTTTCCAAGCGAGACTATTGGAGTGGGTTGCCATTTCCTTCTCCAAGGGATCTTCCCAACCCAGGGATCGAACCCCGGTCTCCTGCATTGCAGGTAGACGCTTTACCCTCTGAGCCACCAGGCAAGCCCAAGGCGAGTACAAACAGTGCAACTTAGTAGAGCTCTTTGTAGAACCATCTAACCTGTCTGTACCAACAGCCTTAATAACCTTCCTTCTGAATACAAAATTTCAGAAGTGGGAGGGTATTCAAGGGGGATAATCCTAATCACAGGGAAGATATTATGCCTAAAAGTTCAGTGCAACATATACCAGCGAATATACTAGAAACAAACAATGTCCATAATGAAGACTAGTCAAGAAAATTATGCTGCACTTATGCAGTTGAATAGTATTTAACCATAAAAATGTTAAAGAAAAATAATTCTTGCAGAATATCCTTATGATATAATGTTAAGTTTTTAAAAGTAGGAGACAGACATTAATTATGCATACTGCTTGCTCCATATGATCTCAAATACAAAAAGAAAAACACAGAAATGACTAGAAGGCAAGTTATAAGCAGTAATTGTCTCTTTGGTGAGATTGTAGATAATATTTTTCTTATGTCCTGGTTTTCCTTGGTTTCTATATTGAACATACATTTATATAAAGTTTTTAGGAATTATTCAGCTTCCTTTTAAACTTGTTTAATAATTTTTTATTAATAAGACTTACTCACTAGAAAACAGTTCATATAATAACTTGAGATTTTTTTCTTTTGTATAAGGAGGCTAAACATCACAGTAAGCTATACAGTTTGTTGATAGCCAAAGAGGTTGCCATACGTGATTTAGGAATAAAACAGAGAATACACAACAAGCACAGCTTAGAGTAGACTCAGAGAAATAGTGCTCATAACCAGAGGTTCATACACAGGGCACAGCTAGAAACATTCTTCATTCACGGACACAGCCAAACTTTAGGTAGCATTAAAACAAAAACAAAACCCAGCTTTAGCAAATTCTTAAAACAAGCACAAAAGCCAAAAAGCTCATTCAATTATTAATCACTCAGTCATCTATTATCAATCACTTAAAAGCAAAGGATGTCATGAGGATTATATCTTCTAAAATAAGACAGTCATGAGGTAATAGGCCACATCACGCAATGCATAGCACTTAATGTGAAGCTGTTTCTTTTAAAAAATGAACAAGTAAGTACTTTACTTCACTCTGTTTTCCACTGATCTCCCCTATACCATCTTCCAGTTATATCATTCTAAGATACTTCTTTAAAGGGAGTTAAATTTTTAAAGATATAAATTTTAAAAATTAAAGAAGTTTAAAGTCTTTATCTTGTTTTCTCTCCAAAGCCGTAGACACACACAGTCTATGGTCAATTAGAAAGAAGAAACTAAAGGTAATTAATGATAAAATGGATTTTACCATTAATTTTAATGTCATTTTTTATTATATTGTTTTAACCATACATTAAAGTATATGACATACACATAATTTTAAGACATTTCATTTCTAGTTTAGAGAATATGATAAAGAAACAAATTATGTTGGTGGGTGCCAAAATTTGGAGTACTGAGAAATGATTTTCTTTTTTAACTTTTAAATCTTGTATTGAGGTATAGCCAGTTAACAATGTTATGACAGTTTCAGATGAACAGCAATGGGACTCAGTCATATACACAGACATGTATCCATCCATTCTCCCTCAAACTCCCCTCCCATCCAGGCTGCCATATAACACTGAGCAAAGTTCCATGTGCTCCACAGTAGGTCCTTGTTGGTTATCCATTTTAAATATAACAGTGTGTACAGGCAACCATGTCATTCTCTAAATCTGAGTCCCTTTCTGTTTTGTAAGTAAGTTCCTTTGTATCAAGAAATGATACTGTATGTATGTATGTATTTCAAGAACCTCCAACAGAAAGGAAGATAGATATAGCCCCCAAAGCAAGAAGGTAACGAATAGCACACTTTCAAACTACAGCCTGGACTAATTCAGATGAAACCATCGGGACTGTCTGCTGCTGACAGCACTGACCCCCCCACACAAGGGAGAGGAAGGCCAGGGGGTCAGGGACACCCTACTTCAGCCCTGCACCCCTAGGTCCAAACAAACTGCTGGCAGGAAGTCTCTGAACCAGGTAAGGAGCACGCAGCCCTCTGCTTCAGCTTCATGCAGAGGACAGACTGCTGGGACAGACAGACAGGCAAGATCAGAGAGAGTCACTTCCTTCTTCAGGAGACACAGGATGAAAGACGGAGCTGCGAGGAAGGTCTGGAACTCCGGGGTCCCCTAAGGCAGCATAAAGGCTATTTCTTGCACTGACTTATTTGAGAAACTCTCACGTATGGTTAAAAAGGGAGTAAAACTCTGAGGACTGGATTAGAGATTCTAAACATCTGATGTTTACAAACAACATAAAAGGTTTGTTGTTGCTTAGCCAGCTAAGTCAAGTTTGATTCTTTGCAACCCCATGGACTGTAGCCCACCAGGCTCCTCTGCCCATGGGATTCTCCAGGCAGGAATACTGGAGTGGGTGCCATTTCCTCCTCCAGGGGATCCATCCAAGCCAGGGACCCTGCATTGGCAGGTGGATTCTTTACCACTGAACCACCAGGGAAGGCCTGGTAAAAGGCAATCTGACGGTAAACATTTGGCCTGGCCAGTATCCTATAACACGAAGGTTAAAGGCTGACAAAAGTGAGTTACAAAGAAAGCTTTTATATTTACAATGAGTGAAAGTGAAAGTGAAGTCACTTAGTCGTGTCCGACTCTTTGCGACCCCATGGACTGTAGCCTACCACGTTCCTTCATCCATGGGATTTTCCAGGCAAGAGTACTGGAGTGGGTACAATGAGGGACACGAGCAAATTTTTTTTCTTTACTTCTTTGAACATACATCTTCAATAGGAAAAACAGGAATAGGATAATCAACAGAAAATTTTCTTAAAAAGTCTGTCAAGGACAGTTTGTCTTGGAGAAACTATACCAAGTTTACTGGTGACATGGTGGGCGCTGTGAGAACCCCCAGGACCTCTGACCCCAGCTGCAGGACCCGGCTCAGGACGGTCCTGGCAGCCAGACCTCCCTGGGACCTCTGCTGCAGGGGCTATGAGGCTGCCTCCCCCAAGGCCAAGGCCCCTTGTGGGATGGGGCGGCCCGGAGTGACTGTCCAGGCAGAGGTCCCAGATTCAGCCCCCCTCTCCCCAGGGGAACACCTGCGATCCGGGCTCTCTGGGGTGGGCCTGGGACTTCTACAGCCCCCATCACAGCTCAGCCTTGGGGCAGCCCCTCCCTCCCAAAGCCCCTGCCGTCAGAGTCCCGGCACAGAGCCCCGCACCCAGCCCAGCGCAGGGCCACTTCCTAGAGAACCCAGCTCCCCCGAAGACAAGCGTGGTGTTTTCCTGAGAAACCTGTCAGATAAGCAGAGACTGCAGTCTTTACATCAGTTTCCTCCCCTCTAAAGTTGGAACAATCTGAGGCAAGCATAGGGTCACTGCAAGGGTGAGGTGAGGTGTTGTACAGAAACACTGAGTGCCTGGCAACACCGCATACGTGCTAAGTGGCAGGCCGTTATTAAAGAGACATTAGAATGTCTTTCAAGACAGGTTACTGCTTAAAGCCCTCTGAAGAACTGTAGGGAAGATGCTGGAGAGAACAGACTTTGAAAATATGAAGTCACTTCATGGTAGTTGCTCTTAAGCTCCCTACATTCCCTACCACCCCCCCCCCACGCCCACCCCACCCCCACCCCCCCACCGGCCGCCGCCAAATTCTCGATCTTCCTTTTGTTTCAGTCAATCCCTTTCTTGTTTCTTTACATTTTTCTCCCTGTGCCAATTATTGAGCAATGACATTACAATCAAATTAGAAAAATGTCTCAGAAGGAGTAAGAACAGGTGTAGGGGGGGTTTATTACCTAAAGCAAACAGATCTCCCACCTTCCAGAAATCCTGAGACTGACCAGGGTGAGACAGCATGAATGTATTCGTAAAACACAAACCTACAAGCTGACACTAATAACTCCTAAGACTCTGACTTAATAGATCTGGGGAGTATAGAAATCTGTACTTTTAAAAACTCCTCAGGTACAAAAAGAACTGCAAAGAAAATTTCAATCTCTTCAGGTTTTCATTCTTAATTGTAACACTGATAGTGTAATTTCAAACATGTGTATATATGAAAGAGGTAAGCAAATATATTAATAAGAACCAAGACTTTCAAAATAAGAGACATGAAAGTGTTCAGAAAGTTAGTTAAATTTAAATCAGAGTACCCAGTATGAACACATGATTAAAAGAAGTCTACATAGTGCCTTGTTCTTAATACTGGAAGGACCTAGAAGCAATGACATAAAGGTAGAATTAGCGTGTCTAATGTCAGCTCTTTACTTCTAAATACCATACCTTCCCTGGCAGTCCAGGGGTTAGGACTCTGAGCTTCCAATACAGGGAACGAGGTCAGGGACCTAGATTCCTTCTGCTGGGCAGCATGACCAAGAAATAAAAATAATAATAATAATAAACAGATAAATAAATATCATCTTTCAAGAAAAGGATCCAGGTCCCATTGGATAAATGGCTGATTCTGGGTCTGAGGCAGGAAATTATAAGGTAAATCAACTGGGTTGTGTCAGAGAGGAGAATGGAACTGAAAAAATGGTGGGAAAGTCTGACTTAGTGAGAGCTATTCCAGACACAGTAATTACAGAGAAAGCATTAAGCATTTACCCTGGCTTTTCAGAAGGAGCTGTAGACATGCCTCAGAGGATGGGGGAATGGTCTGCTTCACAGAAGAATGCCAGCTGGGTCTGGGGCGGAAACACTAGATCTCGGCAGGGGCTGAAGGATGCTGAAGCCCTCAGGTGAGGACCAGCTGCTGGGGGCCATGCACATGATACCCAACATCACTCCTGCATCTAACTGCAGCTCCTACCACGAACAAGCGATCGCACAACACTGTTAATAACGGGACGATCTGGCATCGTCCGCCACCTAATGTGCTGTAATCTGAAGCACGCATGACAATGAAGAAGCATTCTTACCAATGAGGCTTTACCTAAATTAAATCAAGCTGAGGCACGCAGAGAGAGGAGGTCTATTTGTACAGAGGGCAGGGGAGGAGAGGGTGGGGGAGAAAGTGAGTCTGTCAATATTATTAACTGTTGATCTAAGAGGTGTTCACAGGGATGGGTGTTCACTGTACTATTTCAACTTCTTATATGCATGTATCCTTAGTTGCTCAGTCATGTTCAACACTTTGCAACCCCTTGGACTGTAGCCTGCCAGGCTCCTCTGTCCATCAGTTCAGTTCAGTCGCTCAGTCATGTCCGACTCTTTGCGACCCCAGGAATCGCAGCACGCCAGGCCTCCCTGTCCATCACCAACTCCCAGAGTTCACTCAGACTCACGGCCATCGAGTCAGTGATGCCATCCAGCCATCTCATTCTCGGTCGTCCCCTTCTCCTCCTGCCCCCAATCCCTCCCAGCATCAGAGTCTTCCAATGAGTCAACTCTTCCCATGAGGTGGCCAAAGTACTGGAGTTTCAGCTTTAGCATCATTCCTTCCAAAGAAATCCCAGGGTTGATCTCCTTCACAATGGACTGGTTGGATTTCCTTGCAGTCCAAGGGACTCTCGAGTCTTCTCCAGCACCACAGTTCAAAAGCATCAATTCTTCAGCGCTCAGCCTTCTTCACAGTCCAACTCTCACATCCATACATGACCACAGGAAAAACCATAGGCTTGACTAGACGGACCTTAGTCAGCAAAGTAATGTCTCTGCTTTTGAATATACTATCTAGGTTGGTCATAACTTTTCTTCCAAGGAGTAAGCGTCTTTTAATTTCATGGCTGCAGTCACCATCTGAAGTGATTTTGGAGCCCCCCAAAATAAAGTCTGACACTGTTTCCACTGATTCCCCATCTATTTCCCATGAAGTGATGGGACCGGATGCCATGATCTTCGTTTTCTGAATGTTGAGCTTTAAGCCAACTTTTTCACTCTTCTCTTTCACTTTCATCAAGAGGCTTTTTAGCTCCTCTTCACTTTCTGCCATAAGGGTGGTGTCATCTGCATATCTGAGATTATTGATATTTCTCCTGGCAATCTTGATTCCAGTTTGTGCTTCTTCCAGCCCAGCGTTTCTCATGATGTACTCTGCATGTAAGTTAAATAAGCAGGGTGAGAATATACAACCTTGACGTACTCCTTTTCCTATTTGGAACCAGTCTGTTGTTCCATGTCCACTTCTAAGTGTTGCTTCTTGACCTGCATACAGATTTCTCAAGAGGCAGGTCAGGTGGTCTGGTATTCCCATGTCTTTCAGAATTTTCCACAGTTCATTGTGATCCACACAGTCAAAGGCTTTGGCATAGTCAATAAAGCAGAAATAGATGTTTTTCTGGAACTCTCTTGCTTTTTCCATGATCCAGCAGATGTTGGCGATTTGATCTCTGGTTCCTCTGCCTTTTCTAAAACCTTCTAAAATCAAGCCTTCTTCAGCGATCAATGCAAAGAAATAGAGGAAAACAACAGAATGGGAAAGACTAGAGATCTCTTCAAGAAAATTAGAGATACCAAGGGAACATTTCATGCAAAGATGGGCTCGATAAAGGACAGAAATGGTATGGACCTAACAGAAGCAGAAGATATTAAGAAGAAGTGGAAAGAATACACGGAAGAACTGTACAAAAAAGATCTTCACAACCCAGATAATCATGATGATGTGATCACTAATCTAGAGCCAGACATCCTGGAATATAAAGTCAAGTGGGCCTTAGAAAGCATCACTACAAACAAAGCTAGCGGAGGTGATGGAATTCCAGTTGAGCTGTTTCAAATCCTGAAAGATGATGCTGTGAAAGTGCTGCACTCAATATGCCAGCAAATTGGGAAAACGCAGCAGTGGCCACAGGACTGGAAAAGGTCAGTTTTCACTCCAATCCCAAAGAAAGGCAATGCCAAAGAATGCTCAAACTACCTCTGCCCATGGGATTATTTATACTGGAGTGGGTTGCCATGCCCTACTCCAGAGGATCTTCCAGACCCAGGGATCGAAACCCATGTCCTATGTCTCATGTGTCTCCTGCATTGCAGGCAGATTCTTTACCAGCTGAGCTATCAGTTCAGTTCAGTTCAGTCGCTCAGTCGTGTCTGACTCTTTGCGACCCCATGAACCACAGCACACCAGGCCTCCCTATCCATCACCAACCCCCAGAGTCCACCCAAACTCATGTCCATTGAGTCGGTGATGCCATCCAACCATCTCATCCTATGTCGTCCCCTTCTCCTCCTGCCCTCAATCTTTCCTAGCATCAGGGTCTTTTCCAATGAGTCAGCTCTTCACATCAGGTGGTCAAAGTACTGGAGTTGGCAGCTTCAACATCAGTCCTTCCAATGAACACCCAGGACTGATTTCCTTTAGGATGGACTGGTTGGATCTCTTTGCAGTCCAACGGACTCTCAAGAGTCTACTCCAGCACCACAGTTCAAAAGCATCAATTCTTCTGCACTCAGCTTTCATTATAGTCCAACTCTCACATCTGTACATGACTACTGGAAAAACCATAGCCTAGACTAGACAGACCTTTGTCTCTGCTTTTTAATATGCTGTCTAGGTTGGTCATAACTTTCCTTCTAAGGAGTAAGCATCCTTTAATTTCATGGCTGGCAATCACCATCTGCAGTGATTTTGGAGCCCAAAAAATAAAGTCTACCACTGTTTCCACTGTTTCCCCATCTATTTGCCATGAAGTGATGGGATTGGATGCCATGATCTTTGTTTTCTGAATGTTGAGCTTTAAGCCAACTTTTTCCACTCTCCTCTTTCACTTTCATCAAGAGGCTTTTTAGTTCTTCTTCACTTTCTGCCATAAGGGTGGTGTCATCTGCATATCTGAGGTTATTGATATGTCTCGCGGCAATCTTGATTCCAGCCAGGGCAGCCCCTAACTTCTTGTGTATTTTAAGACAATTTTCATTATAAAAAATTTAAGAGAAAAAAAATTTTTTTAAGTTTTAAAAATGATTCTGAGGTTTGACAAATTTTGGACTAGGGACCTCACTTATGGGAGTTAGTTTTACTGCAAAAGGGAAGTAAAGGAATTGCCAGAGAAAGCATATCCCACAGAATGCACTGCGCCATTTTTTAATTTAATGTTTTTATTGTTGAATACCTTACTCTTGGTCACAGAGTTGTTTTACATAGAATTGGTATCATCTGCTTCTCTTAGATCAAAGTTTAACTACTCATGTAATTCAAGCTTAGAAATCTTACTATACTAACTAAAAAAACTACTATTATTTATTCATCAGATTTATTGAACACTTAACAAGGGTTAAAGCGAGGCAGTATATTGTACTAAAACAGGTGGGAAGGGCTACTGCATCACTTTTTGATGATTAGAGTCAGTATCAAGTTCAAAATTCTGAAACTCTCATTAGGCAGCTTTCAAAGGGCTCATCTTGTTAAAATGCTGCTGCTGCTGCTAGGTTGCTTCAGTTGTGTCCGACTCTGTGCGACCCCATAGACGGCAGCCCACCAGGCTCCCCTGTCCCTGGGATTCTCCAGGCAAGAACACTGGAGTGGGCTGCCATTGCCTTATCCTTGTTAAAATGAGAGGACTGCTTATCCTTAGGAAGCTCCATCACAGTACAAGTGGTTCCTGGAACTGATTTAGAGAAGCGCTGACACTAACTAGGACGGGGTTCTTTTTTTTTTTAAAGGAAGAATCTCACTGTGAAGAAAATTATACTATTATTGCCCCCAAAAGATCCAGAGTCAGAAACGCAGTCTGCTGCTTTGACCTTAGTAGTGATTTTATGTAAAACATTGGAGCTTATTGATAGAAGGAGGATAGTCTCAGCTCTAAAATAGGAGACGGAATTTGAGTTTCCAGTCCACGTCTTCCCCTAACAAGCTATATGTTGTTGTTTAATTGCTAAGTCGTGTCTGACTCTCTGGGACTCCATGGACTATAGTCCACCAGGCTCCTCTGTCCATGGAATTCTCCAGACAAGAATACTGGAGTGGGTTGCCATTTCCTTCTCCAGGGGATCTTCCCAACCCAGGAATTGAACCCGAGTTCAATCTGCATCACACACAGATTCTTTACCACTGAGCCACCTGGGAAGCTCAAACAGTCTCAGGTAAATTGAGTTAGCTCACTGGTAAACGGGGACGGTAGAAAGAGTCTGACTTCACAGAGCTGTTAAGAGCATCAGATGAAGGGACTCTACAGAAAAGAAGATGGGGAGGCGAGGTTCACAGTTCCTAAAGAGCTGTTTCGAATGTCCAAGTTTTCACTGCTTCATATGCACAACTTTGAAAATTAGGTGATTTTATTATTATTATTTTTTTTAATTTTAAAATCTTTAATTCGTACCAAGTGGACATAGTGGGTATAGATCACAAAGCTGATGTCGAGTTCTCTGTGAAACACACTGGACATTCACGTGACTGCTGAGCCTGTGCTGGTGGGCAGACCCACAGGGGGGCTGTACAGAAGATTAAGAGGCAGTATTTAGAAACTTTAAAGCAATTTGATAGCTTAATAGTATGTCTTCCAAATCTAATCCAGGTTTGAACTGTGTATGTTTTTTAAGATTTTTTTTTAATCTGTTACAATATTGTTTCTGTTTTATGTTCTGGTTTTCTGGCCCGGAGGATGTGGGATCTCAGCTCCCTGACCCGGGATGGAACCCACACCCCTGCATTGGAAGGCAGAGGCTCAACCACTGGACGGCCAGGGATATCCCTGTGTATGTTTTTTTTAATATGTTTTTATAAATTTCCATTTTTCTGTTAATTCACTTTCATTGTCTGGCATAGAAATACTGGTTTGTGACTGGATAGAAATAAAAACAACAACAATAAAACTAAGTGTGCTCCCTTTACAGAGCAAGGCCTGAGGGAAACAGAGAGTCTGCCCCTTTGACTCCGGCTGCAGTCCAGGTGTACCTCTCACTGGATCAACCTCTCTGAACAGCAGCGGAAGAGCGGGGCAAGTCGGGTAAACCTGAACGGCACGACGCTAAGCTAAGTCCAGTTAACGTCCTTGCCTACACAGGGAAGTCTGGTACAACAGCCACACGTGCTAACATCTGAGTCAGATCTGGATTTTAAAACGGGCATCTGACTTTTACCCTTTTCAGATGAAGTTACAATAGTTAACTGAACAACCATTTAATAGTTAATCTACTGAAACAGTAAAGTTGTCAATAAGTTAAACGCTAAGAATCTCCCAAGACTGAGTCTAGAAATCACTCTTTTAGAATCTGGTTTTGTTATCTCTATGGGTGATTCCACAACCCTAATTAAAAATGTGTGTGTGTGTGCCAAGTCACTCAGTTGTGTCTGACTCTATCCAAGCCTATGGACCATAGCCCTCCAGGCTCCTCTGTCCATGGGATTCTCCAGGCAAGAATACTGGGGTGGGTTGTCGTGTTCTCCTCCAGGGGACCTTCCCAACCCAGGGATCAAAAAATCCGAGTCTCCTGTGTTTCCTGCATTGGCAGGCAGATTCTTTACCCTAGGGCTACCTGGGAAGCTAATGCTCCCCTAATTTAAAAAAGTGGGCCTAAGACCTTAACAGGCATCTCACCAAAGAGGGTGTCGTCAGGGAAACACCAATTTAAACTATGAGAGACACCACGACAGGGCTATGAGAATGACCAGACTCCAGCACGCTGACAACACCAAATACTGGCGAGGAGGTGGAGCCACAGGAATGCCTGTTCTCTGCTGGTGGAAATGCAGAAAGGTATAGCATCTGGAAGACAGTCCGGCATCTTCTTAGCAATCTAAACATACTCTTACCATACAATCCAGCAACCACACTCCTTGGCAGTTACCCAGGAGCTGAGAAGTTATGTTCACACGAAAACCTGCACATGGATAATTATAGCAGTTTTATTCACAACTGCCAAAAATTTGAAAGCAACCAAGATGTCCTTCAGCAGATGAAATGGATGAATATATTGTGATACAACTAAACAATGGACTCTTATGAAGGGCTAAAAAGAAATGAGTTGCCAAGCGATTTCTTGACTTGACATTAAATATGTAGTACATGGGATCACAAAGCATCAGACACACCTGAGTGCCTAACACACACACACACACACACGCACAAGCGAAAGAAGGGCTTCTCTGGCAGCTGAGACAGTAAAGATTCCACGTGCAATGCAGAAGACCTGCGTTCAATCCATGGGTCAGGAAGATTTCCTGGAGAAGGGAATGGCAACCCACTCTAGTATTCTTGCCTGGAGAATTTCACAGAGAGAGGAGCCTGGTGGACTACAGTACATGGGGTTGCAAAGAAGTCAGTCACTTCTTAAGTGAAAGAAACTACTCTGAAAAGGCTATGAGTCCACCTGTGTGACATTCTGGAAAAGATGAAACTATGAAGACAGTAAAAATATCAGGAGCTAAAGGGAATAAAGGGGTGAGTAAGTGGAGCACAAAGGATTCTCAGGAGAGTGAACATCTGTATGTGACTATAACGGTAGTCATACATTTGTCCAAATTCATGGAATGTACAACACCAAGAGGGAACCCTAATATAAACTATGGATTTTCGGTGACTGGTATATGTCACTGTAGATTCATCAGTTATAACAGGGGTACCAGTCTGCTGAGAGATGCTGATAATGGGAGAGACTATGTGTGTTTAGGGGGTCAGGGGAGGTATGAGAAATCTCTGTATCATTCCCTCGACTTTGCTGTGAACCTACAACTGCTCTAAAAAATAGTCTTTTTTTTTTAAACCTTTCATCTCATTTATTAATTAGCTTCTCACCAAAGAAAGGATCAGGTCTGTGTACTAAATGATTGATAGATCTACTCTGTTTGACAAGTTCAACTCCATATTTGTTGCTTCTGTTTTATTCGTGTTGACTTTTATTACTGGACTGGAGATTAACTTCATAAAGGAAGAGATTATTCCTGTTTTTTCACTGCTGTATCCCTAATACCCAGTAGATCTAGGTACTAGGAAGACAAATGTTGATGAAAAGAAAGAGAATCACCGAAATGACCAAGCACCTACAAGCTGTTGGCTACTTAAGAGCAGGGCCCATGGCTCATTCATCTTTGCATACAAGAGCAGGGGTCAGTGAGTGCTGATAGAATAAAATGAATGGTGAGCGGATGGATGGAGGGATGGAGGGACGGGAGCACTGAGCAATTTCCAAAAGTAAGATACGCTTTTCACTCTCAACTAAAACTATTTTCATGATTACAATTAAGCCTTAGCATACATTTTTATTTCACTATCATTATTTACACGGCATATTATCAATCCTATAACACACACAATGTGAACAGTAATGCTCAAAATAAACGTAAACGGGAAATCTAAGTGGTAGAGAAACTTGTCAGACTTGCTCTCTTTTAGAGTATATGTACAGAATTTCCTTCAAACAGCCCTCCATTAAAAAACAGGCACGCACAATACACAACACACACACACACACACACTTCACAACAGCCACGGTTGTGTGTTGTTTCTATAGCAAAGGAAACAAAACATTCACACAGAATTTTAGGTAAATGTGATACAATCTTGTTCTCCATAATTAAAAGAATCCTCTCACATTTACTTTAAGATAAAGCTTTTTAGTTTTCAAAAAAACTTCTCACACTTATTCAGTTAGAAAGTACTTGGAATGGTACTTCTCACCTAATCCCAAACGCCAACAATCTCTTCTAAGCCTGGAGCAGTTGAATAAGTTTCTTTTTCCTCATGTGTGTATGTATATATATACATATATATATATATATATCAGAAGCCATTTTTCATTCGCAAATGAAATGACTTCTAATCTACAGAAAACATCTCTGTGAAGATTTGAGGGTAAACTATCTGTCTTCATTATCATTTAAACTTCTTAAGAGATTTCACCAGGCCCAGTGAATAGCATAAAGTATCGGAATTTAATCTGTTTTCCTACCCTGTCTTGAGAAGCCAGGAGAAAATTTAATGAAGTGATTCAGTCAGATATATTAAGGTTATTATGAAATTTAATCAGAGAACTCTGTGGAGCCTGATGGCTTTATGATGGTATTTTATAAACAACTGTCAGCACTATTAGCATTTTTTTCCCTTTAAGATGGAGCCTCTGTCAGTGGGGACAATCTTCCATAAGCAAGGTGGCAAACTGATCAGCTTGATCCTTGAAGACTGTCAGAGTGAGGTCAGGCTGAAGAATATCTGTGTCTCCCCAAATCTGCAAATCTAATTTATGATGGGTATTAAGTTCCATTCTCACTGCATATCATTAAGCACCTATGGATAAATATGGGCATGAAGGTTTAAGGAAAAATACAACAGCAAAACCACCCCCTCAGATCACTTAAAGTGAAGAAATGTAAATGATTCTGACGCCTGAGTCTTTGGCCAATGTACATACTAAATCCACTTCAAATAAGAAGGCTGTGCAAGGGAATTTTGAGTTTCTTTTCTAGGAAACTATTTTAAAATGCATAAAACAGGGACTTCCCTATGGTCTAGTGGCTGAGACTCTGTACTCCCACTGGAGGGGGATCCCCTGGTCAGGGAACTAAGATTCCCCATGTGGTCTGGCATGGCCAAAACACACACACACACACACACACACACACACACACACACACACACACACAAACTGTACTATTAAAAAATAAAATATAAACTAATTTAAAATATATTAAAAATTTTTTTCAATGCACAAAGTAAAAGATGCTTTTCACTTCAACATTATATTCTTAAAGGTGCTAGTTACTAATTATAAGTAGGGCAAATTAATGGACTGAGGCCACATGAAATAAAAACGGTACCTTCTGACTAAAGTAGGGTGTATGAGGGCTTCTCCAGTGGCTTCAGTTCAGTTCAGTCGCTCAGTCGTGTCCAACTCTTTGTGACCCCAGGAATCGCAGCACGCCAGGCCTCCCTGTCCATCACCAACTCCCGGAGTTCACTCAGACTCACATCCATTGAGTCGGTGATGCCATCCAGCCATCTCATCCTCTGTTGTCCCCTTCTCCTCCTGCCCCCAATCCCTCCCAGCATCAGAGTCTTTTCTAATGAGTCAACTCTTCACATGCAGGACCTTAACTACTCAATTTTTCATATCAACTTCATTTTCATGTAATCTTATTCTTCTCATAAAACAAAGATTTTGGCATGTTTTAATTTTTTGCCTTTGTATGACTGTTTAGAGAAACAGATTCACATTGCTGCTGTTGTTGTTCAGTTGTTAAGTCTCACGTCTGACTCTTTGTGACCCCTTCCCTGTCTTTCACTATCTCCCAGAGTTTGTGCAAACTCATGTCCATTGAGTTGGTGATGCCATCCAACCATCTCATACTCTGCTGCCCGCTTCTCCTCCTGCCTTCAATCTTTCCCAGCATCAGGGTCTTTTCCAATGAGATTCACATACAGGCTTTTATTTATTTATGGTTGTCTTGCTTGCTGTTTTAAATACAAAATTACTGTTTTTACAGTTAGAGAAAAATGGCAATGTCGCTGCTGCTGGAACTGTGATCCAGCCTTTGGGTCAACTCTAGAACTTTCTTTAGGAGCCCAGATGCCAAGCGCCCCAGGGACTATCAGATCGCTCCTTGAAAAGATTCCCCATATCCAGGACATCATCTCAGGTGTTGGGATTAGCAGTGAGCTGCTGCCCAGCTAGCAGCTCTGATCCTTACTTAGCTAGTCCCTCTAGGACTCAAGTGCATTTAAAAAGAGAGAAGCGGGTACTTTCCTGGCAGTCCAGTGGTTAGGACTTGAGGGGGTGCACGTTCGATCCCTGGTAGGGAAGCTTAGACTTCACACGCCCCATGGTTAAAAAACCAAAACAAAGTAGAGGCAATATTGTAATAAATTCAATAAAGACTTTAAAAATGGCCTACATCCAAAAAAAAAAAATCTTTAAAAAAAGAGATAAAAATGTGAGGGGGCTAACTCAGAACCTCTTGGACAGCTGGATTTGCAATTTCAACTAACTTCCTTTGTCTGCCCACTGTGTTCCTGGCAAGTAACAAAGAATTCCAGTACCTGCCTTCGAGGAGCAGAGGCTCTGGGGGCAGGTAGGGAGAGAAGCGAGCTGCAGGCAGTAACGATCAGGTTACAGAGGGCGCGGGCACAGCATCCAAACCACAACTTGGCTCCCAGGTCTGGCACGTGGCCATGGCCCAGGCAGAGAGAGTTCCTGAAGCTCGGCTGCAGGCTGGGGGCCAGGATGGGCTGGCGCAGCTTGGATTCGGAGAGCTGTGGAGTAACACCCTGGAAACTGTCGGGCAATAATTGGGGCTGAAGGAAGAGAATGAAAACGATCCGCCGAGATGCGAGTTTGGGAGCGAGGCGGAAGGCAAAGGCAACAGGTGAGGCCTGACCCAGGCAGGTGGCTGCAAAGCCTCGGCTGCCCAGGAGGGTAACTTGACTCCATCGGCAGAGAACCTGGCTCCCTGGCTGAAGGCCTCTATTGAGAGCAGACAAAAACGTGCAGCGGGAACCAGCGTTCTCCTCTTCCTCAGGGCGCGCCTGGGTCTGCCCGCTCTTTCCCTTTGAGGGTTTCTTACACTCTGGTGTTTCCTCAGTGCTCTCAGTCCCCTGCAGACCTCCTGCCCCCCCTCCTGGAACACACTCTGTGTCCCGGGGGAGGCTGCTCAGCGATAAGGGGCCTGAAGTCACTGCTGCCCAACACAGTGATCTGGGTCAAAACACACGCTGATGACGTCTCAGGATAAAACTTCTTAGGCGAGCAAAATCCAAGGGCTGAAATACTCCTCACAACATGGAGTCTTCTGGAGTTTTTCCGGAGCTTGGTACTTCTTCTGCATTTTGAATTGAACTTTATTGTTTAAAGGAACAACACTTGAACTTCTTTTAAAACAAGGAGGAGACAGTCTAATGATCACGTTAGCTATTTCTTGCAAGAAAATATAAGTAACGATGGGTTGTGTGTTATTTCCAGAAGCCTCCTGGTCTTTCTGTGAACAGGAGATTGGTTGAGGTTTACCAAATTTGCCAGGAGCCATAGGGAAGCCCCTGCATTAACTTTATAAAGTGAAAACATTAGCAAAGAGCAGGAATCAACATCTCAATAACACATAGTGGAAGAATCCATTTAAACTTGCCTAAATTCCTTACTCTAAAATCAAACCTCTACGAAGAATTATGAAGAATTTTTCTTAGTAATTAAAGGAAAAGCTGTTACATAATTCATTATGGAGATGGAAGACTTTTTAAAACTAAAGTTCATAAAAAACTAGATTTGATATGCTGCACGTCAGTGCTTTAATATTTATTAGAACAGTTGTATTTTTAACTTAATTTTTAATTTCATAAGAGTGGATTTAATTACAAGGTTTTTTGGTTTGGAAGACCTTCAAAAATTACTAAGAAATAACCACCATATAGTTATCAGATCATAGTTTTCAGGATATGTGCAAATAGTCTCCTTTATTGATTGGAAAGTATGTGCATGCTAAGCCGCTTCAGTCACGCCTGACTCTGCAACCCTGCGGACTGCAGCCCGCCAGGATCCTCTGTCCATGGGTTTCTCCAGGCAAGAATACTGTAATGGGTTGCCATTTCCTCCTCCAGGGGATCTTCCTGACAGTATGTAATAAAAATGTCAATCTGAGACTCTTCTAAGACAATGGTGATCATTCCTATTTGTCCATCACAGTTCATCTGTATCAGAGACTACTGCTCATTGCCTGACCAGATTTGCAAACATTGCCATGCACCACCCCCCGCCCCGTTTGTTTGTGTGTGTGTGTGTGTGCTCATTAGCTTCCAGCCCACTTCTCCTTAACATTCTCAAATGGCACTGGTTAACAAGCCCCCAGGTACGGGGGGGGGCTCTTCATTGAGGCTACCTGAACACACACACCAAGTTCAGCATCAGGGGTATCATTTTAATTGTGCAATAAAACTTTCCAGCACAGAAAGACAAATGCTACCAGATAAGCAGAGAATGTAAATAGAGAAACAGAAAAAAAAGGATCTTGGATACTGAAAATACATCAGATCATTTCAAATAAGGAATCTTCTGTTTATCATTTGGTCAACTTAAACTTACTAATGAATACATATATTTTTCTCAGATATTCAATATAGTAAAAGTCATTTAAGAGCAACACAAACTCTATTCATATACAACCCACTGCATTATTTATTATACTTAGTTTCACAAAGTTGAATTTTCCCTGAAGTGATCAAGTATGTTAAAAGGGAAAACAGGGTTGTGATTCCAGTTCTCAGTATTTTCCATAAAAGATATTTTTAAAACCTGGCAACTGTAGTCAGTCCTAAGAAATCTACTTGTGGAGAAATAATCGCTCTCTAATGCCCAATAGTAAAGTAATGCTCAAAATTCTCCAAGCCAGGCTTCAGCAATATATGAACCGTGAACTTCCAGATGTTCAAGCTGGTTTTAGAAATGGCAGAGGAACCAGAGATCAAATCGCCAACATCCGCTGGATCATCGAAAAAGCAAGAGAGTTCCAAAAAAACATCTATTTCTGCTTTTTTGACTACACCAAAGCCTTTGACTGTGTGGATCACAATAAACTGTGGAAAATTCTTCAAGAGATAGGAATACCAGACCATCCGAACTGCCTCTTGAGAAACCTATATGCAAGTCAGGAAACAACAGTTAGAACTGGACTTGGAACAACAGACTGGTTCCAAATAGGAAAAGGAGGACGTCAAGGCTGTATATTGTCACCCTGCTATTTAACTTCTATGCAGAGTACATCATGAGAAACAATGGGCTGGAAGAAGCACAAACTGGAATCAAGATTGCTGGGAGAAATATCAATAACCTCAGATATGCAGATGACACCACCCTTATGGAAGAAAGTGAAGAGGAACTAAAAAAGCCTCTTGATGGAAGTGAAAGTGGAGAGTGAAAAAGTTGGCTTAAAGCTTAACATTCAGAAAACAAAGATCATGGCATCCGGTCCCATCACTTCATGGCAAATAGATGGGGAAACAGTGTCAGACTTTATTTTTGTGGGCTCCAAAATCACTGCAGATGGTGACTGCAGCCATGAAATTAAAAGACGCTTACTGCTTGGAAGAAAAGTTATGACCAACCTAGATAGCATATTCAAAAGCGGAGACATTACTTTGCCACAAAGGTCTGTCTAGTCAAGGCTATGGTTTTTCCCGTGGTCATGTATGGATGTAAGAGTTGGACTGTGAAGAAAGCTGAGCGCCAAAGAATTAATGCTTTTGAACTGTGGTGTTGGAGAAGACTCTTGAGAGTCCCTTGGACTGCAAGGAGATCCAACCAGTCCATTCTGAAGGAGATCAACCCTGGGATTTCTTTGGAAGGAATGATGCTAAAGCTGAAACTCCAGTACTTTGGCCACCTCATGCGAAGAGCTGACTCATTGGAAAAGACTGTGATGCTGGGAGGGATTGGAGGCAGGAGGAGAAGGGGACGACTGAGGATGAGATGGCTGGATGGCATCACTGACTTGATGGCCGTGAGTCTGAGTGAACTCCTGGAGTTGGTGATGGACAGGGAGGCCTGGCGTGCTGCGATTCATGGGGTCGCAAAGAGTCGGACACGACTGAACTGAACTCCCAATAGTAGACAGACGGAACTCAGAAACACTGAAGCCGTGCTGCTCGCCTATATTCCATTGTGTATGTGAGTCCAGAGTCCAGCAGTCAAACCTCAAAATGCTTTTAATCATTCTGTCACAGCAAAGCAGCACATATTCATAGGTGAGGGCATTCCAACAAGAGAATGTCATCATACCAAGGAAAAAGCGAGGCAAGTCAGAGGACAGGGGCAGACCAGGAGGAGTCCCTGGGTGACCTGGAGACCTTGATCTCTTCATGTCTTGGGTGGAATTTTTCATTTGTAAACAGTTAGAGGCAAAACCAGGGCTTCTCTGGTGGCTCAGATTGTAAAAGAATCAGCCTGCAATGCAGGAGAACCAGGTTTGATCCGTGGGTTGGGAAGATCCCCAGAGAAGGAAATGACAACTCACTCCAGTATTTCTGCCTGAAGGATTCCATGGACGGAAGAGCCTGGTGGGCTATATACAGTCCATGAGGCTGCAAAGAGTCAGGCATGACTGAGCAACTAATATACACACACACAGAGGCAAGACTATGGAGACTGTATAGCGATCAGTGGCTGCTAAGGGCCGAGGGGATGAACAAGTGGAGCAGAGAGGACTTTGAGAGCAGAGGAAACACACCATGTGATACTGTAATGATGGACACATGTCATTATGCATTTGTGCAAACCCGAAGAAGACACCACACCAAGAGTGAACCCTAAGCGGAACTATGAACTTGTGGGTGATGACGTGACAGGGTAGGTTCCTCAGTTACAAATAATGTACCATCTGGCAGGGGATGTTGATAATGGGGGAAGTTATGCATGTGAAAGGGCAGGGGGTATACTAAAAATCTGTACTTTGCTCTCAACTTTGTTGTGAACCTAAAAGTGTTGCTTTAAAAAGGTTCTGTTTGTTTTTTTAAAGACAGTCAAGATAATCTAGACTCAAGACTATTTCAACTAGGAGCCATAAAACCAGCCTAATTACTGTTAAATGGCTCTTTAAACAGTCTAGAATTTGTAGGGTACAATGAATACCAATATTTTATTTCATAAGCCTTGTTAATTACTTGCAATTTCTGTAGGTGGATGTATACTGGGCTTTTTTTTTTTAATTAGCACCACTTTTTTTATTTTAAAAAAATGTTTTATTTTTTTGGCCCTGCCACAAGGCATATGGGATCTTGATTAATAGTTTCCTGACCAGGGATCAAACCCAGAGGCCCTGCATTGGGAGCTCAGAGTCTTAAATCAATGGGCCACCAAGAGGAGTCCAGACAAACTGATTTTTAAAAAGGATGTGAATTAAAGAACTAGGAAAATATTCAATAATTACAGTCACTTGCCTTCAATAAAACTATCAGATAACCGGGAAAGTTTAATCATGTCATACTGAATTAGTGCTGTTGTTTTCTTTAATACTAAGTTTGCTTTCTAGCAAATAGTTTGCTCTGTATTTCTGACTCATCTAAAACAATGCTGGCGTTATCTCTGGATGACCTGAGGTTTATTATCTCCCCATGTAGGACATGGGCTGCTCTTGTCAGCTCTGAGAGAAAGAGAAGGAAGCCATGTGACTCACCAGCAAAGAATTGCATAAAATCATGGTCCGTTCTGTCGCTGGCTGCACGGTATGGAAATTTCACCTGAAAACCTTGAGCTGAATATGTTTTTCACTCTTTGAAAACTGAGAGGCTGACAAACTTTTATATTAGGTCATGATGACCAGAAATACATTAAAATAATTTCAATGGACTGCAATTTTGATATAGCCTTTTAAAAAGCAAGTTTCAAAAGAGCAACTCATGATGCTGCAAACTAATGCTAATGTCTAAAAAGACATCAAGGGAATGGAAGTTCATATAAAATTGACCTAGTCACATCCATCACAATGAAACTCGCATTAACAAGAGCACGTAGACAGTGTGTGTGTGTGTGTGTGTGTGTTTGCGTGTGTGTGTTTGCATGCGCATGTGAGCTGGAACACATACCAGTATGGTAAGGTGCATTTAATTTCCTGGCAATCAAAAGAGTAACCTGAAGGTCATTTTTGCTGCCAACCCCTTTGTTGTTATTGAAGACCTACGTACAATATTAGTATGCTTCCTTACACATATGTTAACAATAGTGAGAAGCAGGGTACAGGAAGAAGGATGCCAAGTTTGTCATCGGAAGACTTAGGTGTGAATGTACCTTTACGTGGGAAAGCTGGACGCACTGGATGTGTTTGCTGCTGCTGCTGCTGCTAAGTCGCTTCAGTCATGTCCGACTCTGTGCGACCCCAGAGATGGCAGCCCACCAGGCTCCGTCGTCCTCGGGATTCTCCAGGTAAGAACACTGGAGTGGGTTGCCATTTCCTTCTCCAATGCATAAAAGTGAAAAGTGAAAGTTAAGTCGCTCAGTCCGACTCTTCGCAACCCCATGGACTGCAGCCCACCAGGATCCTCCATCCATGGGATTCTCCAGGTAAGAGTAGTGGAGTGGGATGCCACTGCCTTCTCCCTGAATGTGTTTAGTCATAGGCAAAATGAAGAAACTGGACCAGCTCAGTGGTTTTTAATTAAAGGAACTTGTCAGGGGACTTCCCTGGTGGTCCAGTTGGGGAACTAGGATCCTGTACGCTGTGTTAGAGAGGTAAAAAAAAAAAAGGTAACTGTCAGAATCACCTATGTACCTTTTTCAAAACACACATGCCCGGGCTCACACACAGATTTTTCCAGACAGGAATGCACATTTTGAGAAACTTTCCCGGTGGTTCTAGAGAACTCTTTGCTGTAGTTTAATCACTCACTTGTGTCTGACTCTGCGACCCTACGGACTGTAGCCCGCCAGGCTCCTCTGTCCATGGAATTTCCCAGGAAAGAATACAGGAGTGGGCTGTCGTTTCCTTCTCCAGGGCATCTTCTCGACCCAGGGATTGAACTCAAGTCTCCTGCATTGGCGGGTGGACTCTCAACCACTGAGCCCCCAGGGAAGCCCTAATAACTCCTAGAAATGGTTACTTGCAGAACAAGAACAAAATAAGATAACCCTACACTTAGAAGATGGTCTCATGTGTGGCTGTTGAGTGCTTGAAACATGGCTGGCCCACACTGAGATGTGCTCTAAGTGCAAAGCACACATCAAATGTCAAAGGGAAAGGAGAATGTTAAAAAGTGTCTCAGTTTTTTAAGCATTGACTACATGCTGATACTTTACCTCGGCAAAACTGAGTTAATTGTGTTAAAATTAATTTCAAGTGGGTTAAAACTTTTTACTGGGGCTACTAGAAATTTTAAATTATATATGAGACCTGTATTTAATTTTCTCATAGATAGCACCAGAAGAGAGTTTTCAATCAAGTACCTTCCACAGAAAATAGTTTGTTTGTTTGTTTGTTTTTTTAACTTTTTGGCTGTGCTGTGAGGCATGTGGGATTTTAGCTCCCCCGCCAGGGATCTAATCCCTGACTCCTGCACTGGAAGCTTAGAGTCTTAACCACTGGACCACCAGGAAGTCCCAATTTTTAATTCTTTTGAAGAATAAAACAGAAGGATGGGACCAATATAGCAAATATGGAAGGAAAAAGAAATAGAGGAAGTAATTTTCTACTTTCATTGTCTCCTGATAGAGCTGTGTGCAGGGTTGACTGTTTCTCACTTGGCTGTCAGTGTGTTTATGAAATCATCAATGAAGGTGAGTTCTGGATATTGAAATTCTAGCTCCTCAAACACAGGCGCCAAGCCCACACAGACTCAAAGCAGAGGCTTCCTGGCACCCTTCCTGCCATGAGGTGAGCACTCATTCCCCAGGCTGGCATGAGCCGCGCCGACGCTGCGGTGTTTTCGTGTGCCTGTTATCATTTCCGGAATTGCCAGGCTCTGCCTGAGTGGAGAGGCACACGAGGTCAGGAGCTTTCTGTGCTGGGCCGCTGGGATGGGCTGGCAAGTGGGGTGGAAAAAGAACTCAACTCAAGGAGCCTAAGGCCGTCTGCGCCCTCCCGAGGGGACAATGCCGAGGTGCGCGAGGCTGCCAGAGATGGGAGGGCGCTGAGACGAAGGCATGGATGCAGGGCCATTCCGGCTGGGAGACCAGTTTTCTTTTGGCTCCAAGTCACTACCCAAAAACATTCACAGAATCGGGGAGGATTCGGGTTTTTCAGCTGGTAGAGAGTGAGGCGAAACCTGGAGGAGTGAGGCGAAACCTGGAGGTAGATGGGGTGCACGCGACATAGAAGTGTGCCTCCTTCTCCTGCCACTGCGATGGTACCCAGAAGAGGTAAGAGATGCGGGACTTCCCTGGTGGTCCAGAGGCTAAGACGTCATGCTCCCACCACAGGGGGCCTGGTTTCGATCCCTGGTTAGGGATCCCACACCCCGAAACCAAGAGTTAGCATGCCGCACCTGGAAGACCTAGAAGACCCTGCATGCCTCCAAGAAGACTGAAGATCCTGCGCGCCTCAGGGAAGACCTGGTGCAGCCAAAAGAAATGGAGCCAAGAGACAGGCTGCCCCAGGCAACCCCACTCAGAAGTGGCCGAGCCGAAAACCTTTCTTCCTGCAGAAAGCAACAGTAAGCATAACACCAGCAACACCGGGTCAGAGGAGCGTGGAGGAGAGTGACGGGACGGGGTGGGGAGAGACGCGCCCTGCAGATATCAAAATGAACTCTGAAATTACAATAGAAGGTTGGGCACCATTGCAGGTAAGACAGACTAATGACACGAAGTCCAGACACAGACTCCAAGGTAAGAATTTAGTATTTAGTAAATGCGGTACTTCAAAATGTTGGCTTCATTAATGGATGATCCTGGAGCAATTGGCGAATCATCCAGACAAAAACTAGATCTCTAAACTATTCCTCTCACCGAAACACATTCTAGAAATTCTAATAACTGAGATTTAAATGTAAGAAGGAATTCACAGACATACTGAAAGAAAACATAGTCTTCAACTGAAGAACTTTCTAAACTTGGTACTAGAGGTAGCAACAAAACCATTTGTGGGTGTGATTACAGAAAAAATGTTAAAATCCTGTCCCTCCAAAGCCACAGTAAGGTTTGGCTTTCCTCCTTCTGAGAACCCACTGAAACTAAAGACAAGGCCGTGGTTGTTCAGTTGCTAAGCCATGTCTGACTCTTTGCAATCCCACAGACTGTAGCCCCCCAGGCTCCTCTGTCCATGGGATTCTCCAGGCAAGAGTACTGGAGTGGGTTGCCATTCCCTCCTCCAGGGGCTCTTCCTGACACAGAAATCAAAACCGCGTCTCCTGCCTCAGCAAGTGATTCTTTACCACAGAGCCACCTGGGAAGACCTAAAGACAAGTCACAAAGAGGAAAGCTGTGACCGGGAAGAGAAAGGCAGAAGGCAGAGCATTATTTTCCTGGAAGACAAGGAGCAGATGCGAGAGTGCTGCAAGACCAGGAGGAGATGGATGGGGTCCATGCAGACCACAGAGAAGACGCAGGTCCTCAGGAGCAGAAGGACGGGAGAAAAGGGGAAGGGGGTCCCATTCTCACTGTATGAAGTGGGCTCAGCCCCTCGGGAAGGGATGTTCCAGCTCCACCCACGCGGAACCACCCTGGAACACACCTATGCTCTCCTCCCTCCGACGCCCCTCAAGCCCAGGAAGAAGCAGGTGTGGTAGGGCTGCCTTGTCTAGTGCACGGCTGCACCCAGCGATCTGTTTCTCCTTCGAGAACTTCTGCGAGGCCCCCTTCAGCACCAGCCCCTCACCCCAAGCTGAGGACTAACCAGGAACAGCCTTAAAGAGCAGCTGCTTCTCAAGTTCTCAGTAATGTGGGATAGCTGTCACCCTTTGGCAAAACAAAGACACCTGGCATATGATACTAAGATTGCTATGAAACAGGGATATTTATCACAAAGAAGAAAAAAAGTAATACAAATTATGAATGTGAAAATAGACTTTCTAACAATTCATAAGGGCTTCCCTGGTGGCTCAGAGATAAAGAATTCTCCTGCTAATGCAGGAGATGCAGTTTTGATCCCTGGGTCGGGAAGACCCCTCGGAGAAGGCAATGGCACCCCACTCCAGTTACTCTTGCCTGGAAAATCCCATGGACAGAGGAGACTGGAAGGCTGCAGTCCATGGGGTCGCTGAGGGTCGGACACGACTGAGCGACTTCACTTTCACTTTTCCCTTTCATGCACTGGAGAAGGAAATCGCAACCCACTCCAGTGTTCTTGCCTGGAGAATCCCAGGGACGGGGGAGCCTGGTGGGCTACAGTCCGTGGGGTCACAAAGAGTTAGACACAACTCAGCGACTACACAACATAATTCATAAGAATAGGACCTGCCGAGTTTTCTCTTAGAAAAACTCTCTTTCCTCTCTTCCTCTCTTTAGAAGCATGAACTTAGGCAGACTGTCACTTCTCTCCCAACTTCAAAAACCACCAAGAGATAGAGGTCTGACAGTTCGCTGCCTTTCTATGAAGTAAAACAGCAAAATGGCATTGTAACGGGAGTGGAGGAAGAGATGTTTGTGGGGTCTGGACTGGCTGGAGCATTCCCAGGCTCTGCAGGGCAATTACCATGAAAGGCTGTAGGATGCTGCGCGCAGTTAGCAAGAAAACAATGCTCCTCCTAAGATGCCCTCTCTGATACCAATGGTTAGTGTCTGCTCTGAATAGGAGGGGCATTTCCATTAACTTTACACAGTGTTGAACTTAATCCCATAGACTGAAAATGACTTGCCAGTTCAGCTCAATACAGAAATAGGATATAACCCAGTTCTCTTTGCTCAAAATAGATTGCATTCTTGTCCTACAACAACTGCGAATGCTTCAAAGCACTCAAGGTTTTTTTTGTTCTTTTTTTAATTTGGATTCCACAAGGCAGCAAGGTACACTGGGAAGAGCGAGTATTTTGCAGTTAATCACATTAATATCAAGACTTTCCATTTCCTACCTGTGTGACTTTGGCCAAATTTGTAATTAGTTAGTTACAATCAGTTAACTTAATAATCCTACTCTTTTACTGAAAAGGATATGAGGTGGTCTACCTAAAGACATTGTTTCCGAGGTGGCTCAGTGGTAAAGAATCCACCTGCCAAACAGGAGATGGGCTTGATCCCTGGATTGAGAAGACCCCTGGAGAAGGAAATGGCAATCCACTCTAGAATTCTTGCCTGTATAATCTCATGGACAGAAGAGTCTGGTGGGCTACAGTCCATGGGGATCACAAAGAGCTGGACATCACTGAGTGACTAAAACAAAACAACCTAAAGATATAGCATAAAAATACAATTTTTCGTATTTTTTAAAAATTTGTATTTTTAAAAATATCAGGCAGAAAAGAGAAACAAAGACAGTAAAATCAAGGGGGGGAAGAAAAGACAAACATAAACTTCATTCTAAAAGTATTATATAGTTGCTACAAGTTACGTGAAAAAAATCTGGCTCTGAACTTTAAAGACATTAAAACAAACTCTAAACAATCACTTTCAAACCCATTAGACAACATACTTAGTCTGAACAAATTTATTTGAGATGGATAACATCACAGATCTTGAAGGTTTATCATAAGAATTAAATGCTCTGTGAAAACACCTTGAGTAATCCTTGCTCACAGAAGCTGTCCCATAAAATAGTCTCTCTTTCTCTTAGGCTTTGCTGTGATACATTTCCTGATTTTAAGCCGGGGTTCAGAAGTGGTATTTGAGAAAGGCTATTCTAATCCCTTTTTTATTCAGAACATTACTTTTGCCCCACTGAAATAAAAGCAACATTCAATGCACTCCATAATATAGAATTTCAGGATTATAGAATCTCTGTACTAAAAAGAATACAAATGACTGTATCCTGCAAATTATATTTGCTACAATGTCCTTAATGAGAAAACATGGCTTTGCACCCCTTAGCATCCTCTCCAGATCAGATAGCATTAATTTTCAAAAGGACTAAAACTGCTGTTAGCAAGCAGAGGAGAATATATACTATTCAAATTACTAGGTCTTACACCTGGAACCTTAAAACGTGTAGGAGGTTGTCAGATCACTAATCTTAGTGTGGTAATTAGGATTACCTCCACCTTCCAAAAAAAAACAGTATGTAAAGTAATAAACTCATTTTTCCCTTTCTGAAAGTGTAGAAACCTACAGATTTTAGAAAGTGCATCTGAGAACAAAGTGGTTTAGAGCATGGATGACACGTGCAGATAACTGAAAAAGGCTTTAAAAACAACTCATCTGAGTGGCTGTCTTTCTGCCTTAAATAACTGAGGAGGAATGTGGAAAATCCCATGGACGGAGAAGCTTAGAAGGCTGCAGTCCATGGGGTCGCTGAGGGTCGGACATGACTGAGCAACTTCACTTTCACTTTTCACTTTCATGCATCGGAGAAGGAAATGGCAACCCACTCCAGTGTTCTTGCCTGGAGAATCCCAGGGACGGGGGAGCCTGGTGGGCTGCTGTCTATGGGGTCGCACAGAGTCGGACACGACTGAAGCAACTTAGCAGCAGCAGCAGCAGCGGCTCTCTCTAAGAAAAAGACCTGGCATTTCCTTCTCTTGGCATAAAATTGTCCTGTTGCAGAAGGCGAGAGCCTTTCAGTGGAACGCAATGTAATTAATTCCAAAGGCCTGCAACATAAGGTAACATGTAATTGGATGGCTAAATGACTTCTTCCATGTACAAGTAGAATCTGAATCCTAAGCTTCATGAAAATCCCTCATTTATCTAAATGGTCAGCACATGAATTCTTTGGATTATGAAGGCTTACGGCAATTGATATTTTCCTATTCTCTACCAGGACTGCTAAATCTTCTATGAATTTGAAATCAATAAAATGCTGAAGCATTCCCATTAAATTTGAACTTTTGTTGATTCAGAAGGAACGCGATGACTCTTTTAGTGCCTTAGTGTCATTATGCTAATTCACTGTTATTACAGAACCATGATTCTCATCTCACTTCATCCTTCTACAAGAGGCTCATGTGCTCCATCCTACCTTCAAACCCTCCTACCACCTTCCACTTATCCAAAATAGAAGACAACCGAACTTGAGACTTACAAATCCTCAAGAACCTTTTGTTGTTGTTGTTAAAAGGAAACTTGGCTGCTTCCCTGATGACTCAGTGGTAAAGAATCCGACTGCCAATGCAGGAGATGCAGGTTCGATCCATGGATTGGGAAGATCCCCTGGAGAAGGAAATGGAAACCCACTCCAGTATTCTTTATTCTTGCCTGGGAAATCCCACGGACAGAGGAGCCTGGCAGGCCACAGTCCACGGGGTCGCAAAGAGTCGGATACGACTGAGCATGCACACACACGATACTCGAGGCAGGGACTCCCTGGTGGTCCAGGGGATGAGACTCTGCGTCCCATGCACAGGGCCCAGGCTCAATCCCAGGTTAGGGAATTAGAGCTTGTGTGGCACACGGAAGACCTGTGCAGCCAAATTAGTAGTTAAAAAAAAAATCCTCTGGGCAGCCCGGTGAGGGTGGTAAGATCCCCATCTCACACGAGGGTGAGGCTCTGACAGGCTGTATAATATTCCCCAATCTACCTGGAAGCCCAGAGGGTGGGTCAGGGCTCCCGCACACAAGCTTAGGCTCTGGAGCCCTTGCGTCCTGTCCCCCTTCCTCTCAGCCTGCTTGTCCCCTCACTAGGTCCTGGCTTTTGATGGCTGGTAAGAGGTGGCAGCCAAGATGCCTCAGAGGTGGAGGACAGCCCGGCTCCCACTGACCCTGCTTATACAGACACTGGGGTCGCACAATTAATTCCCAGACCAGAAGGAACTGTGGTGAGAGTTACTTTTCAGTATTGGACCACATTAGGTTCTGCGGCACCTAAGGTGTTGTTCAGTCGCTAAGTCCTGACTGCAGCACGCCAGGCTCCCCTGTCCTTCATTATCTCCCAGAATTTGTTCAAATTCATGCCCACTGAGTCAGTGATGCCATCCAACCATGTCATCCTCTGCCACCCCCTTCTCCTGCCCTCAGTCTTTCCCAGCATCAGGGTCCTTTCCAATGAGTTGGCTCTTTACATCAGGAAGCCAAATTATTGGAGCGTCAGCTTCAGCATCAGTCCTTCCAGTTAATTTTCAGGGTTGACCTCCTTTAGGCTTGACTGGCTTGATTTCCTTGCTGTCCAGGGGACTCTCAAGAGTTTTCTCCAGCACCACAATTTGAAAGGATCAATTCTCCAGTGCTCAGCCTTCTTTATGGTCCAACTCTCACATCGGTACATGACTACTGGAAACACCATAGTTTGACTATAAGGACCTTTTTCAGCAAAGCTCAAAACAAAATAGGAATATCTCTAATGTCAAGTAGCATCATTTTCTATCCCTCTACAGGGTAAGATTTCAGAAAGAAGAGAAAGGGCTTTTTCATATTTTAGAATTGAGTTGATTGGGAAATGAATTACTTTTATCATAAGAGCTGGTCCAAGGTTATCAAAGTCCTTGATACCCTTTCTCTTGTTTCATTTGCATGAAATTTCTTGATGGTTCTAAAAACGCATGTTATGATAGATGCAGCATAAATTTATAAAAGCTCAAGTTACAGAAATCCTGCCTGGCATATTTGTTTTGTTTAAGGCAGGAATATAACTTCAGAGATAAGAGTGTGAGACTCTGGGGTTACTTTCAGAGCTTATAAAAAAGAAGGCATTCGTGGAATCAGACCCCATACTACCTGTATCTCGACAATCTCAAACGATATAGTTCCTTTTGTTTCTCTGCAGAAAATAAATAAATAAATAAAAGAGGATCTAAAATGCTCACCTTCTCTGAAATACACACGCGTCTCAAATGCACAAATCTGCCCCTGGATGTCAGGTGGGCTTCTTGGATGGCTCCATAGCTAAAGACTCCGCCTGCAATGCAAGAGACTCGGGGGACACAGGTTCCATCCCTGGGCCGGGAAGATCCCCTGGAGGCAACCCACTCCAGTATTCTTGCCTGGAGAATCCCATGGACAGAGGAGTCTGGTGGGCTACAGTCTATAGCACTGAAAAGAGTTGGACACAACTTAGCAACTAAACACATTCTGGATGTCAGGTAAAGAACCAAACCTGGATATGCATTAATCTGATATTTAAACAACAGAAATGAAGACAACGTTCAAAAGGCAAAGTCCAAATATGGAAACAGCCCTGAAGTTAGGTCATTACTACACTTGTTGTTTAGCTGCTAAGTCGTGTCTGACTCTTTTGTAACCCAGGCTCCTCTGTCCCTGGGATTTCCCAGGCAAGAATCCTGGAGTGGGTTGCTATTCCTTCTCCTAGGGATCTTCTCAACCCAGGGATTGAACACACATCTCCTACCTTGGCAGGCAGATTCTTAACCGATGAGCCACCAGGGAAACATCATTATTACACTGCAGCACCCTAACTGCCAAACTAGTTTGTTTTCATGACAACCAAACAATCTTCATATGATCAAACTAACAGTGCCTACGCCTGCTTGAACTCCAAGTTCCTTTTAGAAGGGCCTGTGGAACACATGAAATGCATTAGTCAAATACATTTCAACTCTAGACTCTTCATTATTAAAATATGAACTAGGAAACTGCAATGTAATTATCTATAACTTAATATCATGCATTGTACAAGAGTTAATTTTTTCCTGCTAATTAGGAAACTATCAAACAACTATAACTGTCTCATTCATATATGAAAAGAAGTGAGCAGTTGGGGCTATTATTAATTTCCATATCACCTGAAGGCAGCTACACTTTTGACTTTATAATATCAATAAGAGGCTCATTTTAGTTTTTGGGTTTAAATTAAAATGTCGATAGAAGCCACAAGGTGAGTCTTTTTCCATACGGCATTGTTAAATTCCACATGACATTTTTCAAAGCTTCTTTGCATTCCACACCGGATCCAGTGTCTGTCTGCTGTCTAAGACCACACATCTGAGTACACCAAGCCCAAGTTCCCTTCCCCACCTCACGAACCACATTCACAGGAAGCGCGAACACGACAAAATCCTTCATAGTGATCACAGACTGTCCAGAGAAATTTGTCAGGGTAGGGAGGACTCCATTCCTACACTGAGAAATTATTTATCTTCAGACCCAGTGTCCCTAGAGAACAAAGTATATCTCTGGCTTTCACTCAGATACTGGAGGCCCCAGGACGTGAGGGGGTGTTGCATGCTGCTTTTGTTCATTTGCAGAATGATCCTAAGGAGAGCTGACTCAAGCCCGTAAATTTAAATTCTGGAATGAATGGAACTGCCTTAGACCCAGAAAAGTGTTCCAAACATGAAACTTACTGTAAAGTTAGCCTAGAACCCGAGTCAGTAACTCAGATCCCCTTCATCCCTTGGAAGACTGTTTTGCTTACCATTTAATAGATGGGTTTTTGAAAGTATTTATTTGTTTATTTGGCTGCACAGGTCTTAGCTGTGGCATGTGGGATCTTTAGCTGTGGCACGTGAACTCTTAGTTGCTGCATGCAGGATCTAGTCCCCTGACTAGGGGTTGAAGCTGGGCCCCCTGCATTGGGAGTATGGAGTCTTAGCCACTGGATCATCAGGGAAGTCCCTGATAGATGATTTTAAATACCCCTTAAGATGTAACTAAAGTCACAAATACTAGGCTAAATGAGCAACACTAAGGTATAAGAGGTGTGACAGATGTGTTTAATGACAGCTCAGCAAACTCAACACACAATTTCAAATCCCAGAGGCACACTTTGTACTTTGGTCTTGATATTAAAGGAGAGAAATGGCTTTATAAATACATCGTGTATGTGCATGTGAAACCAAATCTTGTGAACAAACTGAATTTTTAGTATTAAATGGGCACTGAAAACTGGCACTTGCCACTCAGCCAAGGGTTCTGGCTGAACTTTAGCATAAGAAATCTAGGTTGCAAGCTCCCGGGTGCACACAGCTGTTCACTGGCTTCTTCAGCAGTCACAAGAGATGGAGAGGACACGGTCTAGAGTCAGGTTTGGATACTCCCTCAGCTAAAAGCCAGATTTATCTCTCATAAAATCCTAATCGAAGACTCACATGAAACCATCTCCAAAAAAGGCCTTAGATTCAAAACTTGATATGAGTTTTGATTTATCATCAGCAGACATCATCTTTTCCCTTGTTTCTAACTGTAATAAATCCCTAAATTTACACTCAAAGCTACTGCAATTATCAAAGTATTGACAAAAAAAAAAAAAAAAATCCCCAAACTTTCCAAACATTTTCTAAAAGTTGCAACATGGTGTTTACCAATCCTTGGTACTAAGACAGACGAATTGCCCACATTAAATTTAAACTGTCCCTCTAAACCCAAGGCATGTTCAAAACACGCCTCTAAAAATACTCTGTATTAACGAGTTACATTAAATCTGACAATAAGAACTCCAATTAGCTTACATCATTAGCGTTCTTAACTTTCTATGAGCTCTTAATGCTTTTAACACTCTGTACCCTAAGCAAATACTGTAAAATAAATAATAAAGTCACGAAGCAATTAGTTGGACCATTACAGAAATATTTAATTAGACCATCAAAAAGACCTTAAATCCATTTACAAATAAGAAAGCTGAAAACCAAGTCTAATTGCCTTTACTATAAAATTTCATAACTACACAGTCTGTGAACAAAATTTATATTAATATTAACCCCAAAACTCAGAGTAAATACAGCAATGAAGGATGAGTATTGTTAACAACTAAATGTGTTTAGCCTCTTCTTTAAAACTCAATACTGTAGCCTACAGCTTTGGTACAATCATCTGTTTTATAATCCACTCAGACACCTCCCCAGTAAATGACAGATTTATTCCCCATTCACTAGGTGTATGTTCTTCAGACACCAAGTAAAAATGCTATTTTTTTCTTAACTGGAAAAAACATTTTAAGTTTTGAGATTATAGTTAAAGCAAATGTACTACTCGCTCGTTAGCCCTATTAACTAAATGCCAACAAATTGAGAGGTAATTCCTTTTTTCTACTTTGTTGACTTCTGGGTCAACAAATTCATCTAAATAGAAATTACTACAAATTCCATATAAAATACTATGCATCACAGTTAATGATTCTTTGTCAAAAAAGATCAACAGAAATACAGGCATCTATAAAAAATTATGGAAAAATAAATTATACTCTTGTAAAAAAACATGCTTCATCTTTGATGGCCGTTTCTTATCCACAAAGGTGAGGTCTGGGGAGAGACACGGGGTGGGACCAACTTCCTGTCTGTGATCTGAGACTCCTGCTCAGGAATCTCTAGCTTATACATATAATTCCCATGATAGTAACTCATGTGGGTTACGGCAGATTATTTCTGTACAGGTGCATGTTACTCGTAAATAATTTGTGTCTAAGTTACAGAAGCCCATTTAAGTTAGCTTAAGCAAAATGGCATTTATTTTAAGGATGCAAGCAAATGTCATAGAACCTAATTTGCAGGAGGAATGGGTAGGTCTCAGGGAAATGAGAAGGTTCTCAGGCAGAAGTAAAACTGTTTCCAGGGCTCATCCTTCTCTGAACACCCTTCACCTCTGCTTCTGGGAAGAAAGTCCATCTTATTCCTATCTCTGATGACTGGTTTCTTCACCAAGACTTCTAGGTTTTCTTCCCCAAACTTTGCCCTGTAAGTCAGTTCAGTTCAGTTGCTCAGTCCTGTCCGACTCTTTGTGACCCCATGAATCACAGCACACCAGGCCTCCCTGTCCATCACCAACTCCCGGAGTTCACCCAAACTCATGTCCATCGAGTCGGTGATGCCATCCAGCCATCTCATCCTCTGTCGTCCCTTTCTCCTGCCCCCAATCCCTTTGTTTTGGTCCACAAACTTCTAGAATCTAATGCCTGATGATCTGAGGTGGAGCTGATGTAATAGTAATAAAAACAAAGTGCACAATAAATGTATTGTGCTTGAACAATCCTGAAACCATCCTGCCAACACCTGTCTATAGAAAAACTATCAAACTGTTAAAGTTGAGGACTGCCACTAAGTGACCTTGATGCTTAGAAAGCTGATCTTGGTGTCATGTCTACAAACCATCTCTAGAGAACAATGCCATGTGACTCAAAGGTCCCAGGACCAAGGCTGGGATTAATCTAGCTCAGATACGGCTGCTCCTATCAGCTGTGTCCATGGGACAGGGCCATGCCTTCCCCCATGGAGAGACAGACACCAGGCTGTGGCCTCAGGTCCATCTGAGACAATGCTATCCAGAGGATGACATTAACCACGGGCATATACAGGAACATGGCATATACAGGCAGGTGCAACCTGATCCCTTCCCTAAACTTTAATTCTGCTGCCTTCCAAGGTGATGATGCTCACTCAAGAGCTCACCTGCACAAGCAGAAGTGACACCACCCCAGCCCACCCTGGCACCCCAGCCCACCCTGGCACCCCAGCCCACCCTGGCACCCCAGCCCACCCTGGCACCCCAGCCCACTCTGGCACCCCAGCCCACCCTGGCACCCCAGCCTTGGCAGCTCTGGCACCCCAGCCCACCCTGGCACCCCAGCCCACCCTGGCACCCCAGCCCACTCTGGCACCCCAGCCCACCCTGGCACCCCAGCCCACCCTGGCACCCCAGCCCACCCTGGCACCCCAGCCCACCCTGGCACCCCAGCCCACTCTGGCACCCCAGCCTTGGCAGCTGGGGCCACTGTCAATGTCTGGCGATTCTGAGACCCCCCCTAAGACAGGCCCCATGTGTGGAAGCTAGGAATTGTTCTGGGAGGAAAAACGAATATGAAGACAAGATGAGACAGCTTCAGCTTGAAGATTTAAGTAAAAAATAACAGGACTCTTCTGCTTATACAAATGAACATCTAGGCAAGAACAGGGCTAAAGGACAGAATCGTAATGGACGCAGCGGGAGGGAGAACACCTGTCAAACTCCAAATTCTGAACCAAGAAGATCCTCCTAAAGCCCAAACAAGAATGTTTCTAGGGCAACTGAATAAGGCTTCTTTGTAATACAAAGTAAACATAAGAACACATGCCATCTTAGTATAGTAACTACTTCCTTCTCCTCCCCAAATCTGCAGTTCCTCCCTGCCCCCTTCCCCACCACCTGCACCCACAACTGCCCCCCAGCCTGCCAAAGTCCTTCCTCTGACGATGAGCCCCAAGGTGCATTCTCCTCCACAAGCTTCTCTTTTCCACTTTCCAGGTACAATTCACTCTATTTGAATCTTGTTGTTTAGTCACTAAGTCATGTCCAACTCTTTACAATCCTATGGACTGTGGCCTGACAGGCTCCTCTGTCCATGGGATTCTCCAGGCAAGAATACTGGAGTGGGTTGCCATTTCCTTCTCCACGGGATCTTCCCCACCCAGGGATCAAACCAGTGGCTCCTGCACTGGCAGGCAGATTCTTCACCACTGAGCCACCTGGGAAGCCCTCTATTTTAATACCTAAGGTGTAATATTAGTTTCTTCACATTCACCTGGTTCCACAAACTAGGCTGCTCCTTTCCCAGTGACGCAGCCTGCATCCTTACCAGCTTTGCTTCAAGACCAAAAACAATGCAAGACACTGACAAAGCCTAAGTGGCTTTTAGATGAGTCACATAAATAAAATAAACTCAAGAAAGGCTCAAGGAAATGTATAAACAGTAGTTTCATAACAGGTTTCAAAAGGAAAGAAAGGGAAGCCCTTCCTTAACTTGGAGGCTGTGAGGATGGAGGCGAGCTCTTTGTGGTCCTGGTGCGAGACAGGTGAAGAACCTGGGGAAAAAAGCCTGTTCCTGTCTCCTGGGGAAGATAAACCCACATCAGGACCAGCCCAGACCTGCTCTCTGAGTTCTCTCAGTGCTGCTGCTGCTGCTGCTAAGTCACTTCAGTCGTGTCCAACTCTGTGTGACCCCATAAACGGCAGCCTACCAGGCTCCCCCGTCCCTGGGATTCTCCAGGCAAGAACACTGGAGTGGGTTGCCATTTCCTTCTCCAATGCATGAAAGTAAAAAGTGGAAGTGAAGTCGCTCAGTCGTATCCAACTCTTAGCGACCCCACGGACTGCAGCCTACCAGGCTTCTCTGTCCATGGGATTTTCCAGACAAGAGTACTGGAGTGGGGTGCCATAGGCTTCTCCGTCTCTCAGTGCTGCTGGGCTCAAAACCTTCAGGCATGCACTTTCCATACGGGGACTTTAGACCCAGCAAATACCGCACTGCTCATCCAACTACTGTCTCTCCACTCCGGCCCTCCTTCCTTTGACCCTGGCTTCAGGAACTCTCTCAACCTTTCTCCCTGCACTGTCTCCCCTTTAGGCTTTGCCAGTGGGAGGCACGCACGAGAGGCAGGGAGGCTGACAGGAGAGAGTCCCTGTTTGCTTGCTGTCTTAGTGAAGGCCCTTCACCACAGCAGCAGGGATGGTTCCAGAAGCTAGCATTTACCCCACTCAGCCCCCACCCTCATTCAGCCTCATGACACTCTAGAGAGACAGGAGGCCAGGGCCCCCACCAGGCTGCCCCTGTGGTCTGAACCCAGAGACGCAGGCCCCCTGAGAGCTGCCACACTCGGATAGCCCCAGCTCTTCTGTGGCCACTCCCCGCCCCAGGGGTGGGAGCTCTTCTTTGAACCACTCAGGCTGCTCAAGATCCCCTCTGTGTTTGGTCACTTCTCCACTGTGAGACCTATTGCTCAGTGCTGCTATGAGAACCTTTCGCTTACTCCTCTAGTGACCCATAACCCTTTCTGCAACCCTGCACCTTCGCCAACCCTGAGAAGGCCAGACCTCCTCCACGTTTCTGACGTTTCTGATCAGACACAGAGAGGAGGGACTGTTCCAGTTAGCAGGAAAAAATAAAAGACAAGAAACCATTTCATCTATTAACAATCCAACAAACGACAGGTCAAGATTTTAATAACTCATAGTAACTCAACGTGACAGCAAACTTCCTGAAGGCTTGTGTTAAAAAGTGCTGCTTGGTGGGTGCCTAAGTAAAACCTTGTCCTGTTGATGCGAGCTCAGCAGACAAGCCTGAGAGTCTCAGAACCAACAGTTAATCAGGCGACACAAAAAGTAACAGATTTTAGGGACTTCCCTGGCGGTCCAGTGGTTAAGACTTTCCCTCCCAGCTCAGGGGAGGGTGGTTTCCATTCCTGGTAGTGGAGCTAAGATTCCCATATGCCTCCCAGCCAAAAGCCCAGAACATAAACAACAGAAACAATATTGTTACCAAATTCAATGAAGACTTTAAAAAATGGCCCACATAAAAAAAAGTAACAGATTTTAAGTTTGGGTCAGGAGATTCCCAGAGAAGGAAATGGCACCCCCTCCAGTATTCTTGCCTGGAAAATCCCATGGACAGAGGAGCCTGGCAGGCTACAGTCCATGGGGTTCAAAAGAGTTGGACACGACTTAGTGACTAGATACCAGATACCAAAACCAAGATGATCTTTCCAGGGAAGGGAAAGTTAGGGAGGTCTAAAGGTTGAGTGACAAGTGGCTTCTGACCCCTGTTTTACAACTTGTATCATCAAAAAAAAAAAGCACGTTATTTTTCTGTGGCAAAGACCACTATTCCTCCCAATTTCCTTCCTCTTCTTCCATCTCATTAATTAGCTCCTAATCTCGCAGTTCCATCCAAGTTTGTGGCTATGTAGATTACAGATACATTCCCAGCATCCCTCAGAGTGAGGACATTTGGCCAGCGGGACGTAGCTGAAGGCGATGTTGCAGATGGAGCAGCCAGCCCTTTCTGCGTCCATCCTTCCTACTGTGGGGATGCAGACCACGCGTTAATGACCGAGCAACAAGGCAGAAGGGGCACTGATGCCAACGATGTCACACAGGGCCAACCAAGAGTGGCTGGGTCAGTGTGGGTATTTACGTAGCTGGGAAAAGCCCTAACTTTTTAGACTGCTGTTACACTAGTCAAATCTGTATTTTGATATAAACCGCAAACATCCAAGCACCACCCTCACATTCACATGGAGCCAGGGGAGCCCTCCCTTTCCCCCGGGACAGCTGGGAAGACGGCAGGAGCCCTCTGTCTCAGGGACCTCCAGAGGCACTGTGCACACTGAACCGTACTGAAAACGCTCAAGACGAATGATGCTAATTTCCAACACAGAACTTCCCTGGAGCAAAGGAAGGATATCTGTGACTACTGCAGGGAGTTTTCAGAATGAAAGGTGGTGCTTTGGGTGTGAACCTTATTAGACGCATACTTTAAAATCAGAAGCTTCAGTCAACCTTGCCTATGTAAAAAAATGTATCCACCAAGTATTTATGATGTGGCTTTGATTTTCTGTGCTTGCAAAATGTCTATAAAAGTATTTATTTGGTTTAGCGGACCTGCTTTGATTATTTTCATGATATGAAATTAGTTCCCAGGAACTGAAACATAACTTATATGCTGGACATCTAATTCTACATGAATAGAAATCTAATATGGGTTATACCTAAAACCATGTGTCTAACAACCCAAGTCAAAGAACTATTTGCGTAATGGGGCAAGACGTAGGACAAGCCAAGCAGGGTTGTTCTAAGAGACTTCCTTGAACTGGTCGCTAGGATTTTTCTGTAATTGTGAAGTATGTGCTGCATATGAGAATTTAACAACAGAACTGAAATCATGTTTGAGGAATAATACAGCAGGATCAGAGAGCTGTCAGAGAGCAACACAGGAGCTCGCCAGAGTTTCCTAAGATGATCACGGGGTCCTCGGGTCTGAGGACCGAGGATGAAGTGCAGGCACCATCCACAGACAAGGAGTGTTTGTCACTGGAACAGAAGCTTCTAGAAGGGCTCAGGCTTGTCTTCTTCAGCCAGTAAGACACGGCTGATGAGCAAGAGAAAAAGTCGTTATTATTATTTAGTTGCTCAGTCATGTCCGACTCTTTGGGACCTCACAGACTGTAGCCTGCCAGGCTCCTCTGTCCGTGGGATTCTCCATGCGAGAATACTGGAGTGGGTTGCCATTTCCTTCTCCAGGGGATCTTCCTGACCCAGGGATTGAACCTTTGTCTCTTGAGTCTCCTGCATTGGCAGGTGGGTTCTTCACCACTGGTGCCACCTGGGAAGCCCCATGCAAGGACTAAACAGGCATAATTCTCATTTTTAAAGAGTCCTAGTATGGGGAACAATATTTGAGGAAAACCAGAAGTGGTGGAACTGAATCAGTAAAAAGAAGAATTAGTCTTTACAGCACAGAGACAACAGGACCAAGATCAGTAAAGTTAACGATGCATGTACTAAGCCTCATAATTAACCCCACAGTGGTGACTTCAAGTTCTTAACGCTCATTCACTATAGTGGAGGTTTAAAAGCTCAGACTGCTCAGGAACCACAGCTAAAAACTATGTGTGGACGGTGCCAGGGGAGAAAGTGCGGGAGACAGCGGGGTGCGCATCCAGCATAGATCAGAGGCTTGTCCAGCTGTGTTCGCCTTCCAATCACTTCTGTGTTTCTCCATCTAACTGGTGGGTTAGCCAGGATGCACCCCAAATTAGTTAAACAGCAACTTTTATAAAGCATCTAAAAACTCAGAATCATAGCGATGCTAAGGGGCAGGTGGAAAAACAACCCCGCCAATATGATTATACACGATGATGTCAGATCTGTGATCCCCAGCACACTGGCATTTCCTTTTTCTTCCTAATATCCTCTTTCCCATAAATCACCTCCATGCTAAAATGACCAGATGTTAAAAGATTAGCTTACAGAACTATATCCGAGAAACAATATATAAATTGAAACATTTCGACAGGAAAATTTTGAAAAAGGCCATCCACAAAGTAGTGCATATATGGTCTGCCCCTGTGCTGTGCTCAGCCACTTCAGTCGTGTCCAGCTATTTGTGACCCCACGGACTGCAGCCCGCCGGCCACCGCTGTCCACGGGATTCTCCAGGCAAGAATACTGGAGTGGGTGGTCATGCCCTCCTCAAGGGGATCTTCCCCACCGAGGGATAGGATCCGGGTCTCCTGAACTGCAGGCAGATTCTTTACCATCTGAGCCACCAGGGAAGCCCTGGATTATTGCAAAAACACGAAGCTGTTGAATCTCCTGACGCTAAACAGAGCTTTCTCCTGCTTGCCGGTTTATGGCACACACGCTCTTTTTTTGGGAGGGGAGGCAGATTTTTTCTTTTCTTTTTAAAAATTTATTTTTAATTGAAGGACAATTGCTTTATAGTATTATGTTGGTTTCTTCCATACATCAACACGAATCAGCCACAGGTATACATATGTCCCCTCCCTCTTGAACCTCTCACCCCTCTAGTTGTTACGGAGCCCTGGTTTGAGTTCCCTGAATCATACAGCAAATTCCCACAGGTTCTCTATTTCACACATGGTAATGTATGTTTCCCTTCTACCCTCTCCATTTGTCCCACCCTCTCCTCTCCCCTCGTGTCCCTGCCACCCCTCACCCCGCCCCGTGTCGTGTCTACAAGTCTGTTCTCTATGGACAGACACGTTCTGATCAGAAGACAGGAGCCAGGCTTTGCGGTTGCACCAGGAAATAAACCTCCCCACAGCCACAGACATGGCCTCCACTACCTCCTGGTAACTCATCTCAGAGAGTAATTCTAAGCTGAGCATGCCTGGGCTTCAGGTCTCTTCTGCTTGTGCCAAATACCCAACATGTTTCAATCCCTTACACTGCCTGGGACAGGAGAAGGCAATGGCACCCCACTCCAGTACTCTTGCCTGGAGAATCCCATGGACAGAGGAGCCTGGTAGGCTGCAGTCCATGGGGTCGCTGAGAGTTGGACACGACTGAGTGACTTCACTTTCACTTCTGACTTTCATGCATTGGAGAAGGAAATGGCAACCCACTCCAGTGTTCTTGCCTGGAGAATCCCAGGGATGGCGGAGCCTGGTGGGCTGCTGTCTGTGGGGTCGCACAGAGTCGGACACGACTGAAGTGACTTAGCAGCAGCAGCAGCAGCAGCAGCAGCCTGGGACAGGAAGCATTTAAGAAGGCTTATAAATCATTCAGCTGTAGTCCCTGTATTCTGAGACCCTCAGGGAAGTCTCTCAGTGAGTAACTGCAGTCATCCAAATCCTAAAGGATGCTAGCCTCCCCCTCTACCTACCCCCGCAAAGTGAGCTTTCCCTACCTTTCTTTCTGGGGCTCATCTTCCTTCACTCCAGCCGTCAGGCAGGCATCTAAGAGAGGGGTCAACACCCCAGGAGTCCATGTGCCCCCCATCCAGTCGCTGGACACTGTACATTCTCCAGGTAGACAAATGGGATCCCAAGTGGTGGCGAGCAGACAGGAACGCAGGTTTCTCTTGCTTTCTGCTTCACCACAGACCAGTCAAAGCCTGCTGGTTTTGTCTGTTGTTTTCAGAGTGTCAGTCATAAAACAAAAGCAGCTATGAGGAGCAGCACTGGCCCCTAGATTTAAGAAATAAGTAAATCGAATACATATCTAAATGGAAGGCACTAGAAATAAATCCAGGACCAGACTTAATAAGGCGTTGCACATTTTCTGATCTTTCTTTTTTTTAACCCATAACGACTCTGACAAGTGGACTCATGCCTCATCATCTGATGAGAGATGGTGGGCATGGAGGGAAGTGGATTGAAACCTTCACTTGCAGGGTGTTAACACACTAAAGCATCACAGTATGGTTTTCATTTTTTTTTTCAATAATGTTATCAAGTAATGTTGCATATTCCACTTGGTAATTTTAATTTCATTTGACTTTCATCACTGCATATATGAGGCAGTTTTAAATGAAGCCCATGCCAACCAAGGAAAATCGGCAGTTCTTTGGCAGAAAGGAATCTCCTGCAAGAACACTGAATCTTTCCTATTCCTTCCGTTTCTGGTCAATAGGTCACAAGAGGCAACAACTTCTTAGAGCATCTTGTCAAAAAGTGAGGCATGTGAGAGCTGTGGGAAGAGGCTGCACGGCAGCAACAGAATGAGCAGAAAGGTGTAGAAAAGGATTGTCTCTAAACTTAGAAATGAAATTTTAATTTTTCATTAGCACTGACTCATCACGAGAGTTATGGGTATAACTGTGCAGGCTCGGTTATCTTAATTAAAAAGAACTGGGTATTTTCAGAAAATGTGATCTCTGTGTGTTAGAAAATTCTGAGTGAGCCTGCTGGACTTATCATTCAGAGGCAACATGCTGGGTGCCCAAATGGCAGGCTGGGGTTTTCTAGCTACTCTGTGGTCAAGAAAATATATGCCTGACATTTTTAATCTTGAAGGAATTATTCTCATATTCAGTACCCACTGGAACCCAGAAACACTGATCAACTTCTCCACAAATGTCTCAACCAAAGAAGGAAATCTTCTGTCCAAGGGAGGAAAACCTAGTTGAGTAAATTTATTTTCATGAAAAAGTGAAAGAAATAGTAGGAAAGGCATCATAATTCTTTAGAAAATAAAAACAGTGAACATGAATATATTACTTTGCTGTTACCTTAAGTTTGCTTTTCTATAATATTAAAAATCTATTCCTCAACTGTCATGACAACGTCCTTTCAGGTACTGTCTGTGTTTTATCAGCCCTTTGAAGCCATAAATCACTACACAAGATATGTCTGCTTTCAGACACAAGTAGCTGGTATTTAAGCAAAAGAAGGAGATCCAAATCAGAATACAAGTTGCAACCCACTCTCTTTATCTTTGGGAAGTGATTTTTTTTTTTTTTTTGGCAACATAGAACAAAGACTTTAGCGTTGACTTTTCCTCTTCCTGTTGCCAGTTAATTGAGCAGAGGTCGAGGATGATAACTGCCTCTAGGGAAACAGGCCTGTGCACTGCAGAACGGTGTACTGGACTCTGCTGTGGCTTTCTTCCCTTCAGGCCCAGGTATGGCTGGTACTCTCCCAGTGGCAGTAATTCACGGAAAGGAAAATGCAGCCAGGTTCATTGCAGCCGTCCTCAGATTTCAAAGGGGATGATGAAGAAAGAATCTAAGAGTACCCGTGCGGAATCCACATGCTCCGGCCCACTCTTCAGGCCATGCCAGCACTTCTCAAGCCGAGAGGCCGGGAGGACCTGAGGAAAGCAGGGCCTCTGGGGCTCTACCATCCTTGCAAGCTTGAGGTTGCTTTTCAAAGTTTTCAAGGTTAACAACTGTGTTTATGTGCCCTCTACTTTATTTATTTTATCAAAAGTCTTTTTTATTTTATATTGGAGTCTAGTTGATTAACAAGCTTATGTTAGTTTCAGGTGTAGAGCAAAATGACTCAGTTATACATACACAAGCATCTATTCTTTTTCAAGTTCTTTTCTCATTTAGGTTATTACAGATCACTGAGTAGAGTTCCCTGTGCTATACTACAGGTCCTTGTTGGTTATCCATTTTAAATATAGCAGTGTGCACATGGAAGGAAAGCTATGACAAACCTAGGCAATGACTTAAAAAGCAGAGACATCACTTTGCCAACAAAGATCCATATAGTCAAAGCTATGGCTTTTCCGGTAGTCACGTATGGATATGAGAGTTGGACCATAAAGAAGGCTGAGTCCCAAAGAAATGATGCTTTCAAACTGTGGTGCTAAAGAAGACTCTTGAGAGTCCCTTGGACAGTGAGGAGATCAAACCAATCAATCCTAAAGGAAATCAACCCTGAATATTAGTTGGAAGGACTGATGCTGAAGCTGAAGTTCCAATAATTTGGCTACCTGATGCCAAGAGCCAACTTACTAGAAAAGACCCTGATGCTGGGAAAGATTGAAGGCAAAAGAAGAAGAGAGTAGCAGGGGATAAGATGGTTGGATAGCATCACCAACTCAATGGACATTAGTTTGATCAAACTCTGGGAGGTCGTGAAGGACAGTGGAGCCTGACATGCTGCAGTCCATAGTGTCCTAAAGAGTCAGACACAACTTAAGGGACTGAACAACAATGTGTACATGTCGACTCCAGCCACCCAATCTATCACTCCTCCTCCCCAGATCCTTACACTTATTTTTTTTAACTTTTTATTTTGTATTGGGTATAGCTGATTAACCATGCTGTGATAGTTTCAGGCGAACAGTGAAGGAACTCAGTCGTACATAGTCATGCATCCATTCTCCCCCAAACTCCCCTCCCATCCAGGCTGCCACACTTAACATTTATAGAAGTTATACGTGTCATGGTTTGGAGCTAAATGATAATTACGAAAAGAAGAGTACCTCAATTTCATACTGAAAATGTACTCCTTTAAAATACCAAGGTACCTGGAAGCCATTCTCTTTTATTAGTACATTTTTGGAATAGGGAATTTTAGAAAACTATTTGCTAAAAGTATTATTCTCTTGACCACCCACTAAGCTCCCTGGACTGTAAACAAATCTATTTTAATTGACCACCACAATGGAAACACTCTCCTGCAAACTTCTTTTATAAACACTGGATTTCGAATTCCTCAAGTCCATCATGAAGAGCAAGTTAATGAAATTGCATGCCTGTATTTCCCCATTCTACCAAGTCTTTGCTTAAGCACTAAAATCTAATTATATATTTTACATGATCAAAATTTCCAATCTTGACAGTGATCATTTAGCTCAAAAAACTAAACCCTCTACAACAGTGGAAAAATCTGCATGTACAGTGAGAGTTCAGTCTTTTCTATTCCATTTTTCTAAAAAAGGCACGTTGTCATCATTTGCTCTGTACCATAAATGAGCTTATTTGCCAAAATATCAAAAGGATTTTTAAATTCATTTTAAACACCCTGGCAAGAGTTAGTAGATTTTTGAACATGGGGTTTTAAGCACTTTCTTTTACAGAAAAGATGTAAAATCCTACAGATTGTCAAGGTAAAAACACTAAGACTTACATGGGACACCTTGCTATGTTAGAGACTATGAGACAAACTGCCAGATTAAATTTTAAGAAGCATAATGATCAAATTGCCTATAAGCTATGGTAAAATACCAAGTTTTGTGATGAAATACTGGGAAAAGTGGGTTGGATTTAAATTATCCCAGGTAAGCAGAATTAAAACCTCTATCTAATAAGTCAAGAATTGCAGAAAATGTCTCATATAAGTTTTCAAATGGCTGTATAAAGTAGGCCTTTGATTTTTCAGATACAAGAGCCATGACTAACCAACAACTCCAGTCCAATATAACCTATCACAGGGTAAAATTTTCTAGGCAAACATTTTCCCTCACAAGCATATTTTTCTTAGCAGCAATAAACAATCAAGCAAACAAAAATATCTTAATTAATTTAACCCCACTAGGTCTTTAAGTCATTTTTGAAATGTTTAGACAAGCGACTAATGAGCCATAAATCTAAAATAGCAGTGGAATCTCCCTTCCAATTTTCCATACCTGGACATCTTTATCCAGGTACCTTGGATATATTCTGGCAAAATGAGGCTCACATGACTCACTCAAGTATAGGGATCATTTTGGTTTCTTCTGGGGGGATAAAGGAGCTATTTTATAGAATAAGAGATATTAATAATATATATATATGAAATATTTGGGGCTCCCAGGTGGCTCAGTGGTAAAGAACCTGCCTGCCAATGCAGGAGACGTGAGTTTGATCCCTGGGTCAGGAAGATCCCCTGGAGAAGGGAGTGGCAACCCACTTCAGTATTCTTGCCTAGAGAAATCTCATGGACAAAGAAGCCTGGTGGGTTACAGTCCATAGGGTCGCACTGAATCGTATTTATAAAGACAAGAACTACAAATGCAAAAATGATTGTAAGCTAGATAATCACTGAATGCGCAGTTTACTATTGAGCAGAGTAACATCCCTCCAAAGGACCAAATGTATTCTTAAACCCAGGGACCCAATAAAAGATTTAAAAAAAGAGAGATGAGGTCATCTTTGCTATACTATTCTCATGCAGAATGGCTCCCAACAGTATGTGATTTAATTTTAATTCATCCAGTTTAAAATATTCTTGGTAATAACATATTCCGACTGCTTGGCTTGGAAGCCTCTTAGCAGACTCGTTGGTATTGATATAATGCTGTAGCTAATTGAACCTTCTAGATTTGGGAGACCGGGCCATTCTGCGGCAATTCTACAAACCTAATTAGATAATGCAAAGTTAATTTTTTCCTCAAGTTTCGGTGTAGCGGTTCTTACACTCAGTGAGCTGAAACAGGCCTCCCTATTGGTGCATTTAAATGCTTCTCAGGAGCCACTCTTTAAAACTCTCCGAAGGCCAGGGAGCCCAAGAGGGAATTTATAATGGTGCAGAAATGAGAATGTTTCTCATTTTGAAATATTCAGGATCTTGGCAAATGAAGCAACTGCAAGTTAGTTCTCCCCTCTCCAGAAAAGACTGAAGGAAGCCTTGGGTAATTGCAGTTAGCATGTCTTAGTGCTGCTTTAGGGATCAAGGGACTGAACCAGAATTAAACTGTAGACCTCATTTCATAAAACTAGCACTACTGAAACTCTGAGCACACAGTTTTGTTATTGTTTCTTCCTTTGGTTACACATCAGCCAAATTAATGTATTATTAAAAACATTATTAAAAATTGCCTAATAGCCTCAATATAAAATTCCTTTCCTTCCCAATTCCAAATATTAAAATGCTGTTTCAGCCACTGCTTTACAAGTTACTGGATTTCAGATTTAAAGACTGCTCCAAATGCCTAATACGTATTATCATCATATTTTAATATAATGTATATACATAGTATATATTATCAAAATTACATGACTGTGGTTCAGCTTAACATGTATGTGCGTATGTGTCTATGTCTACACATGGCTACGGGGTGGGGTGGGGGGCAGTGCGGAGAGGCACCTAATTAAGGCAGAAGAGAGATAACCCCACTTCCCAGGTGGCTCAGACAGGAAAGAACCTGCCTGCCAATGCAGGAGACACAGGCTCGATCCCTGGATCAGGAAGATACCCAGGAGAAGGAAATGGCAACCCATTCCAGCACTGTGCCCTGGAGAACTCCATGGACAGTACTCTTGCCTGACAGGCTACAGTCCTTGGGGTTGCAAAGAGTTGGACAGGACTTTGTGACAAAACAACCAACCTACCTCATTTGTGGGCAGTCCCTCTCCAGTAGTCACACTTCTCCAGTAAAACCCTCCTCTCTGATTTGATCTGTCCTTTTCCCCTGGAAGGTGAGTGTTCCCTGCTTGAATGTTTCTCCTGAGCCAGTGTACCTGGGCATCCTGTTAACTGGATGTGCCACAGGCCCTCCTCACCCCAGGGGCCAGCAACCGGTGCAGGCCCCAGGGGCTCTTGCATCCTTTCTTCTCCTCAGCAGTTCTGGTTGAGAAACACCCTCCAGGTCATCCTACTTCTGTCTATAGCACTGATGCCCACTCTGGGCTCCGTACAACCTGCAGACGCCCCAACTCCACTGACCTGGAGTCACTTTAGGCCCAAAATGCACAAATGTTTTATCTTCAGCCCCCAGTTCTACTCATCCTCTGGACCACAACTTTGCAGTCTTTGCAAAGACTCATCTTCTAGACCAGACTTTCAAAAATCCAGTCCCTAGACTAGCAGCTTCACCTGGGAACTAGTTACCATCGCAAATTCTCCGCCCCACCCCGGACCTCCCGAATCAGGAAGTCTGGGCAGAAGGCCAGATGACCCGGGTTCTAACACACCCTATGGGCAATTCTGATGCCTGTTCAAGGCTGAGAACTGCTTCAGAAGGTTTGTTCCTTTGGGGGAACCAGCATCGATCCCCACCACCTCGTCCAGCAAGCGCAGCTCCTGTTCCCACCAGCCACACTGGTAATTCTATCATCATCACCTTCCTCCCCACGCACTCGTTTTCCTGGCCCCCTCCTGTTTAGGGCTTGGCAAGAGCCACAGAGATAGTTCTCTCCTCACTGAAATCCGGCCTCGGCACTGTTCCCAGATCACCCTGTGGAGCCAGCTCGGAATGCTCAGTATTCAGTGTTTCGGGCTCGGACTCTGTTTCTCTCTCCAGGTTCTCTTCCAGGCGCCTGTCCCCAGGGTCTGCAGGGATCCTTTCTGCTTCTGCATGCCCATTCTCTATCCCCGTGCACTTGACCTCCAACCCTCCCTCCCAGGGACCTGCTGTCTGACCGCCTGCCAGTCCACCCTAGGCTGGATGCTGCCTCCCTGAGACCTGGGCCCCAGCAGCTACTGCAACCCTCCTTTCACCCTCTGCTACTGTTACCTGCGCATCTGGCCCACAAACTTGACAATCTAGGACCACGTGTAGCACGATGACCACATAATTCATCATCTGACCCAGAGCGTCCCTGAGGACACCTGGACTCCTATCAAGTGCTGCCTGCCCTCCAGACGCGCTCGTCACCACCACGCGGGCCTTTTGTCTCCTTCTCATGCATTCTGGCCTCTTCCACCCTCAGAGCAGCCCTGCCTGTCCCCTGGGCCAGCCGGGCTCTGCCCAGAGAGTTGCAGCCAGGCATCAGCGACCATCACCCCTGCCGTCTCCTCCCCCCCACTCAGCCTGCACCACCTCACATGCTTCTCTCCATCTGAAATGAGCGCCCCAGTATCTGTGGCCCCCTCCAGCACAGCACACGGGAGCTCATCTGTGTTGTTAAAATCTGCAGGGGGTAGGGGGGGCAGTGAGGGGAGGGGAAAGGGTTAGAGGGCACAGCTGGTCAGGACGCCTGAGAATGACTGTGTACATGGCCTTGGGCAGGGTTCATGGCTCTGAAACTCAGGGGTCTCCCTTTTATAGTGAGGATTACATGAGACTGCACTAGAGGGTTATTACTACAATTAACATCACACAGGACTGACTGTGTTATCTGTTATCACCATGCATTTTACTGCTTTAGAGAATCACCAATGACCAGGGCACACGACGGTAATGAGGAGACAAGAGTTTGAATCTTCTAATCAGGGAGTCAGCAGCGGAATGTCACCACGCCCCAACTCCACCTTGGAGGCTTCCAAAACGCTGCTCTTCCTGCTCCACCAGTAACACCCCAACCCGGTTCCTTAGCCTCCCATTCAGCGCCTTCAGAATGTGGCCCAGACTTACTCTTCCAATCTTAGGCTCTGCCACTTGTCATGAGTAAATCCAGCCTCCATTTGGTCTCACCAGATTCCTTGCGTCCAGAACACTCTTCCCTGTGCGAACCCCACCCTGCGCCAGGTGGAGCTGAACACTGGGCTCTGGCCTCCGAGCACCCACCTCCTGGAGCTGTGGTGGGACCTCTGGGTGGGGGTGACACCCCCCTGTGGGTGCGAGAGGGGACGGAGCCTATGTCCAGGACACCCCTACGTCTCCAGCGCCCAGCCGGGTGCCTCAGGGGTCCTCCCTCCCTTCACTATTTAGAGTAGATGGAAGGCTGGAGGTTGGGAGGTATGGTAAAAAGGCCTGATTCATGAATGAAAAGAAAACTGCTGTTTTTTAGACAAATACCTTCTGTGTGGTCATTGGATCAAGACCTGAGTAACATCTTTACTACGTCAAAAGCTTTCCACGTCCTCTACGGCACCAGTCTCTGACGCCTGGAGCGATGCCTGGCGCTGAGTAAATGCTCGGTGGGTATGTGACACTTCTCCTGGGGGACTGACTGCCGTGTTTACAGCGCTAATACTCTCCCAGCTCTGACGTTGTTAATATACCTTCTACCCTTTCACCCTTCCCTCTTCCACCTTACAGAACCCAAATATAAAAGCATTCCTGAGATTCCCTGGTGGTCCAGTGGCTAAGACTTTGAGCTCCCAATGCAGGGGACCAGGGTTCCATCCCTGGTCAGAGAACTAGATCCCACATACTGCAATTACGACCTGACGCAACCAAAAAAAAAAAAAAATCATTCCTTTCAAAGCTTCAGGCTGTGTCCATTCCACTCTAGAGAAACTTCGAATTCTTGATTTCACTAGTCTTCCTCTTCTGTCAGATTGTGCATCCGTTCTTCGGGGATGAAAATTAGAATCCAAAATACGAACAAAGACAACAACTGAGGTTGAATAATCACAAGCCGGTTCTGATGTTCGAGAGCCGTTCAAATCTTGCTGACCAAGCTTTTTTTTTTTTTTTTTAATAACTCAAGTTGGAAATTACAAATGTTTACAAATGGCCCAAGCTCAGAACTCTGACGTTCATTAATGCACTACTTTCCCTCATCTCTAATTTACTATTAACTGATCTAATGCAGTCTTTACCAGAACCAAACTGAAGCCAGTACCTTATCTCCCTTTTCAGGCAGCTGGTCCCATCACAAAATAGTTTCCCAAATTCTATTTCCACACTTTCTTTACTAGTACTTGTGCACTCCCTGAATGGCTGTTCTAAGCCTTTTCCACCTGCTAAGGAGACGTCCTATGACTGCTCCCAGAGTGAGGTGTCCTTACACAGACACCGGAGTAAGGAGGGGAAGGAACCAAGGTCATGTGGGTGCTCGAGTCTCTTCTTCAACTAGGATGTGATCCCTTTAGAGCAGAGCTTTCCCTTGAGGCCGTCTTGGTGCTCTCAGTGGGGTCTGGAGCAGGGGCTGGCGGTGTGTCCCAGAAATTAGGATTGTATTTTGGGTATTCATCCCTGAAGAATGAATATACAATCCGACAGAGGAAGAAAAGTAATGAAATCAAGAATGGGAAGTTTCTAGAGCTGAATGGACACAGCCTGAGGCTGTGAGAGGAATGCTTTTATAGTCAGGGTCTGTGTAGTCGAAGAGGGAAGGTGAGGAAGTAGACTGTGTATCAGCAGCATGGACAGAGTTCTGTGAGAGCTGGGAGAGCACCTGCACTGTACTCATGGCAGTCACGCCCTCCACAGATGCGTCAAATACCCACGGAGTGTTTGCTAAGCCCAACCACTGCTCTAACAGGACTGAGGTGTGACCTTCCACCACCGGATGGAAAATACTTCCACAGAATCGACAGACACAGAAATTCTTAGGGATGTCTGCAGTTCCAGGGCACCCAGCCCTGCAGGGGAGAGACGTGGATGAACGCTGCAGCACCGTGGAAGGGGAAGGAGAAATTCCACGAGCAGGAAACGTGACTCCTGCCTCTCAAAGACTCAGTGCTTCAGAGGCACCTTTAAGAAATGCGACAGCTTCAGAGTCTCAACCCAGGAGAATGCATGTGTACACAAAACTGCATTAATTTCAGGAAGCCTGTAGAACCCAAATTTCTTAGACTTGGCAACATGGGAGGTTTTCATTGCAGGAGCGGGAGAGGACAGCAAAACAGAGAATGAAAGCCAGACTCGGGGCATTTCACATGGGCAACTGAAATAACAGTGACCTCTTCTGATGCTACACTTCTGCTAAGTGACAGCTCCATCCCTAATAAATGAGCTTTTGTTTGAAATAAAATATCATGGTCAAGGGCAGAATTTTTCTGGTTGCAGCTGATCACAGCTGAGATAAAAGGCTTTGCTAGCGTAGAACCTGACCAACTGGGTAGTCAATTCAGTCACAGCCTCATTAACCAAGGCTCCTTTCCACTGGTCTCAGTTTATCACATAAAACCTCTCCATCTAGCAACAGTTCTTCAATGAGTCCTACTCTGCACGCCCTGAACCTAACGGCATTAATAGTTTGACTTAAGCAACACTGGTACATACTGAGAACCACCAGTTCACATGCAGCTTCTCACCAGCCCTGAATTTGTTATAGGAGAAGCACAGAAGATCTTTCAACATCTCCATTTTAGACCTTTATTTTTGGAGGCTAATGATTCAACTCAGGGCTGGAACCTTGGAGAAATGGTCTAGGAGATACTGTAATTTATTTAATTAAAGGAACTGTCTACACTTTAGAAGTGCTAAACAGATGGTTGTAGTACAAACTGACCTTAAAATATTCTGAGAACAAAGCTTAAAAAGATAAGCCTTCACATTAGAACTGCAAAACGTAACATTGGAACGTACAGATTTTGGTCTTCAGAACCTTCCATGTAATAAACAACCTGTCACTTTCCTATCACTTGCTGGGTGCCTCTGGTCACCTTCCTTCTCCTTCACTCCCATGTGCAAACACCTAGTCCTGGTGCCTGTGCATCTCCATTGAACAGCTCTTGAATTAACTGACTTTTCTCCCCTTCCCCTGTCACTCTGCCAATTCCATCATCACATCCCACCCGGGCTATTATAACCTCCAACAGGAATTCCCATCTGCTCCTGCTCTAAACCAATACTGCCAGAGTGATCGCTTCAAAGCACAAATCTGATCGTGTCTCTCCTCTATATAAAAATCCTTCCACGAGCTTCATCTTTGGAGTTGATGACTGCTCTAAAGACCTGATCCCTGGCCTGGTCTCTCTGCACCCTCACTCTTCATGTCCTAACTGTTGTTGTTCAATCGCTCAGTCATGCCTGACTCGTGACCCCATGAACTGCAGCGCTTCATGCTCCTCTGTCCTTTACTATCTCCTGGAATTTGCTCAAATTGCTGTCCATTGAATTGGTGATGCCTCCAACCATTTCATCCTATTGCCCAGTTCTCCTCCTGCCTTCAATCTTTCCCATCATCACTGTCTTTTCCAATGAGTCGGCTCTCTGCATCAGGTGGCCAAAGTAATGTTCTAACTCCACTGGTCTTATTCTACTTCCTCAGATCACCATGCTACCTCCTACCTCAGAACCTTTGCACATGCTCCTCCCTCTCAGGCCTGCCCCACCCCCCCACTCCCAGATCAACAGCGACTCTTCTTCAGATCCTCAGACTCTAATTCAAAGGCCATTTCTTCAAATAAGGCTTTCATGCCCAAGCATCACCATTTTGTTACCCACTGTGGGTTTTTTTTTCCACAGCATGCGGCACAGTTTTTATTTATAGGTCTGTAAAGTCTTGATTAATGTGATTTTTGACCCAGTAGCCTACATGATTCAAAAGTTTAGGGGCAAGGAGTATTTCCTTAACAAGTAGCACCAGGACATAGAGGTACTCAAAAATGTTTGTTGAATAAATGAAAACTTATCCAGCAGAGTATGATTTGAATGGTAAGATCATGTTTCACATCATTCACATCAGAGAAACAGCAAGAGGCCCAGAGATGAGAAAGTGAAAAGAAATGTGTTTCTGTTGTCTTGACCATAGGTGACCTGTTTTGCTGGGCAGATCTAATGGAGGAAGTAGTCCAGGGGAAAAAGCACCCGGCTGCAGCAGACTTTTGTGCCTGGAACTCTGAAAGATTAAGGCAGGAAGCTACATGGGGTGAACCTGCCAGGACCAGCTTGCTAGAGTAGAGGCAGAATTTGTCTTTGGTAAATGGGATTATTCCAGACTATCTCAGGTCATTTATCAGAATCCAGAAAGCCCTATAAATGGACCAGCATTAAGGAGAGGCAGATGCTTCACCCCAGGGGGGATTATGTGTAATCATAAAATAAAAGACCAGAAGGGGGAAGGGAAACTCAGGAGTCTTCCCTAAGTGAGACCACCTTGGACAGCTGCATCTCAGAAGCTCTTAGCTTAGTTTTGACTAAAAGGGAGCAGTAGCACCTTATTTGCACTTTAACGACTTATCCACTGTATCTTCAACTGCTTAGTTAATATTTACCTGCAAAGTTAATAAAGACGTTTGGCTCTCCAGATACATAAAGCAATCTTCTTAATTGTTCGAAAGTCTTACAAAGCTAGTTTTGGCAAAGCTAGTTTCTGTCTTTGTCAAATGACAGAAATTATTACTGGATCCACCGACAAGCTATATTCAATAAGCTGGACCAAAAATCAAGTTATAACCACCTCCTATAGCTATTAAATGAGCTCATGGCCCAGTCCCTGTATTAGCAGTAATAAAAACATTTCAGCATTTCAGGACCTTGGTGCTGACACTCCATCACCCCTTTGTAAGATTTTGTCATCTGAACTACAGGACATTCTGAATATGGCTAATTCTGTCACTCTTTCCTCAGTTTCTCCCCCAGGAAATGGTGTTTAAACATCTCCAGCTCTGTTAAAGGCCATTTGTGATCACAAATACTTTCAAACAACTGCAGTATTCGGTAGCCTTTGGTAAGTCATTTTGAAAGCAAAATCATAAAGAGGTCACCATCACTCCACGAGAGCTGAGGGGCTTAAAACCACAAACACATTCAAAAGGAAAGATGGGTACTTTTTACTATCCTTAATTTAAATGACTGCAAGGGAAACCCCCCACCCCTCCAAGATGTTACAGAGATCCCAGTGCCATTAAGTCTTCAAATAGACGCTACAACTTTAGAGTACATCTCAAGAGTAAATCTAACTCCAACACAGGGGCAGGAGCTGATAAGGAAATCTCTTCCTACGATTCTTAGTGTTGAAAGGATGCCTGCTCACTCAACTTCCAGACGCTAACTTTTCAGAAGGAAAGTTAATAAAGGCGACCCACTGGATGCAATGCAGATGCTGTTTGCAGAAGGCGCTGGAAGCGGCAAGTCTCCCAGCCCCCCGCCCCGCCCCGCCCCGCCGCGGCCTGGTCGCCCCCAGCCCTCGGGAAGGAGGGGCGCGGCCGAAACGGGGGGCGCGGCCGCGTCACTGGTCACCCACGTCCCGGGGCGCCGATGGAGCACCACCGCCGGGGAATGTCGGGCGGCGGGCAGCGCGTCCGGAGCCCCTCGGCTCAAGTTAGTTTGGGCGCTCGTCCGGAGCCTGGGGAGGGGCTGGGAAAGGGGTGTTCCGGCCCGACGGGGCGGCCGCGGGAGGGGCTGCGGGACTGGGGGTTCCGGGGGTGGGCGAGGGAGGCCGGTCCCAGGCGAGGCCTCGGCCGCTCCTCGCCGCTCTCGGCGCCGGAGCCTAGGGGGCGGCGCTCTTCTCGGGGCCGGGGGCGGGGCCGCGCGCTCCCATCCCGGCGGACGGTGGGGGCGCCGAGGGCCGAGCAGCCGGGGGCCGCCCGAGACGCCCGGGGGCGGCGGCGGCCGGACCCCGGGGCCTGGTCCGCACCGGGCGGTGGCGGCGGCCGCGGCCCCCTCGCCTCCGTCAGGCCTGCACGCGCCACAGGCCGCAGCCCGGACCAGCCCCGCGTCCCCGGCCGCCGCCGCGGCGGTGCCGGCCCGGCCCTCCTCCGCTCCCGCCCGCGGTCCCCGCGCGGAGGGCGGCCGCCGAGCCTCCGCCGCAGCGTGGGGCGGAGAGGCGGGGGCCGGGCTCGGGGGCCCCCCACCCGCCGCGCCACCTGCGGAGCCCGCGCGCGACCCACCGCCCCCGCTCCCGCCAAGCGCGCGAACAAAACAAGTTGCAGGTCGCCGCCGCCGGAGGGGGCGGGCGGGTCACTCACCCTCATCCTGCTCAGCGGGCTCGGCTCGTCCGGCCGCGGGGACAGGGAGGACCAGAGGACCACCAGCCCCAGGAAGCTGCCCACCACCAGCAAACTGCGTAAGAGGAGCCCGATCTTCAGCCTCATCTTCCTCCGGCGGCGAGAGGCGCACAGCCCGGCGCAGCCGCCGCCGCCACCGCTCTCCCCTCCCCTCCCCTCCCCTCCCCTCCCCTCTCCTCCCCTCCCCTCCCCTCTCCTCCCCTCCCTCCTTCCCCCTCCGCGCTCGCCGCCTCCGCCCGCCCCCGCCGCCCGGCGGCCGCCCTCCCAGCCGCCGATCCGGAACTCCCCTCGCCGGACGGGCCGCCCCTCCCCGCCCTCCCTCCCCGCCGCCGGGTCTGCAGTCCCGGGCTCCGCCGCTGTCCGCTCGACCCCTCCGGGTCCTGCTACCTCGCGGCTGACTAACTTACACTCTTCCCCAGGGCTGTCCTCAGCCTCGGCCCCAACCGCTCAGCTCTTAAAAGCTGCCCGGGTCTCCCAACTTTTATTGTCCATTGGGGCCGTAACTCCGGCCTTAACGCCTGTCCCCCCCAGCCCCGCGTTTCCCCAGCCCCCGCCGCGGGGCCGGCAGGAAGGGAACCAGGAAGTCGGGGCTGCAGCTGCTGCCGCAGCTCCACGTGGCTGATTTATCGCCGGGAGGATTTTTTTTTTTTCCTTATTGATCGTTCTAGCTTCTTCACACGGCTCCTTAAGGAGGTGGATTTGTAACCGCCCGGTGTGATGTGCAAATATCTCCGGACCGCAGAAGCTCTCTTGGAAAGCAGACGTGTCGTACGTCGTCGCCCTGTCTAGAGCTAATTAGAAGAAAGCCAACCTGGTGCTAAATCAGCAATACCTTGTTCAAGGGCTCAGTTTTATATATCCCTAGGACCGAGGATTTGGGGAGAGGGGGAAGGGCTTAAAAACAATACTTCACCCTCATCGCCTCCTAATTCAGTCCCGATTTTTGCCACTCATGGGGGTTCCTTGATTTGTGTTTTTTAAAAGCCTTTCTGCCTGAAACTTACATTACCCAGGAAGGGATATTGGCAAATGTTTACTCATATACCCCACCCAGAGGAAATAATTTTTGTGCCCCCTGTCTTCCGATAAAGATGTCAGTCAAGTCACCTCACCGCACTGCCGAATGCACATGATTATGATATCCGTGTGAGATAGCCTAATTTCCTAATGCAAGCTGAGCAGTTTGTTTGATACCTTATCCTAAGTTTGGGGATGGTAAAGATGGATCCTTCTTCCTGTTAATAAAATTGTCTCTTACCTGCAGGTACTTTAAAACAAGTATTTTTAAAACAAGGTTGTTTAAATCTCTAGAATGACATAGAGAATTTGAATCATCAGGCTAGATAAGGAATTTGGCCAGACCAGCTCCATATGCTTCATGACTTGGGTTACAGTACCTAGTACATTGGGGAATTCCATAGATGCCCTCATGTCAGAATTTCCACACGATATTTGCACTGAACAAGCGCAAGTGTAGAATGGATGACAATATGGTCAGGTCTGTTCTTGGCTGGATAATTGTGCACAGTAATGCGTGTCAGCCCAGTACATATAGCACCTGGAGTACTGTCAAGGCTTGAATACAAATCACTGTCTGACTCAGCATTTTTATCAACTGCTTAAATCAAAATCAGTTGCTTTTCCTATATGACAAGGGAGACTTTGCTGAAGACTTTTTTTTTTTTAAATGAAAAAGACCTGAAATATTTAATTGATAAAAGTATGAGTCATCTGGGTCATGGAGAAAGTTACCACCCACTCCTGGGTCAATTCAGGTTCATGTGGGGATCTAAGCATTACCTGTAACCAGGTGACTCTGACCCAGCTCATCTGTGCGCCACCTTCAGAGAAACAGTGAAAGGAAGGTGTGCTTGGGGAAATTTTTATTTAGATCAGATATTTTTATTTATTTCCTCAACCTCTAGAATCTAATGCCTGATGATCTGAGGCAGAGCTGATGTAATAATAATAGAAATAGAATGCGCAATAAACGTAGTGCACTTTCAGTTCAGTTCAGTCGCTCAGTCATATCTGACTCTTTGCAACCCCATGAATTGCAGCATGCCAGGCCTCCCTGTCCATCACCAACTCCCAGAGTTCACTCAAACTCACGTCCATCGAGTCGGTGATGCCATCCAGCCATCTCATCCTCTGTCATCCCCTTCTCCTCCTGCCCCCAATCCCTCCCAGCATCAGAGTCTTTTCCAATGAGTCAACTCTTTCCATGAGGTGGCCAAAGTACTGGAGTTTCAGCTTTAGCATCACTCCTTCCAAAGAACACCCAGGGTTGACCTCCTTTAGAATGGACTGGTTGGATCTCCTTGCAGTCCAAGGGACTCTCAAGAGTCTTCTCCAACACCACAGTTCAAAAGCATCAGTTCTTCGGTGCTCAGCTTTCTTCACAGTCCAACTCACATCCATACATGACTCCTGGAAAAACCATAGCCTTGACTAGATGGATCTTTGTTGGCAAAGTAATGTCTCTGCTTTTTAATATGCTATCTAGGTTAGATCATTCCCAAATCATCCCTCTCCCCACCCCAGTCCGTGGAAAAATTGTCTTCTACGAAATCAGTCCCTGGCGCCCAAAAGATTGGGGACCGATGACTTAGACAACTGGAAAGCGGGAACAGGATCATTTCTAGACCTCACTTGGGCTGTTTACAAATGAGGAGGGTTCCTCCACAAAACTGCCTTCCCTAGACAGAGTCTGGGCTTGGAGGAGGTGACCTTCAGGGGGTCTTACTCCAGTCACAGGAGGGAATAATTCCATTTGAAATCAGCAGCTAAGGTCCACCAGGAGTAATGAAACCTTTCATTTGTCCTCTCATTTTCACAGTCAGAGGAGACAGTTTTGATTATTAGGAAAATAGGAATGTTTATTTGTACTGTTATGAGCATAGGCAGGCAGGTGTGCACACTGAAAGTGGTCCTTATCGCTTGCTAAGGTGAACAGAAGGAGTTTGGGGGCAGAAATGGGATTCAGAGAAGACCCTGTCATCCCCTGTATGTTTTGCACAGAGAACTTAAAATATGTGTGAAAGGACACAAAATTAGAAGTTGACCAGTGGGTGTGTAGCTGTAAAAGCCCACAGTTCCTCTGAGCCCTAACAATGTTTAAAAGAAACTCAAAGTATAAAACACATGCCTATTGGCAACATTTGCAGCCAGGCTGCCTCAGCAAAATTGACACAGCTCTGCTTAGAAAATGAGCTGTGTGTCCACAGCTTAGGTCAGGGTCAGTTAACCTCTCTGAACCTAGGGCTCTTATCTGCCCAATAGTGATTGCAGTACCACCTCACTACATCAGTCAAAAGGAGTAATGGAGGTCAAGTACATATGCAAATATAAGTTCAGATAGAGGAGTGAGGCAGTCCCGGTGTGTGGGGATATAATTTTTTTTTTAATGAATACTGTTGCAATTGTTGTTTAGCCAGTAAGTCGTTTCAATCCTACAAACTGTAGCCTGCTAGGCTCCTCTGTCCATGGGATTCTCCAGGCTATAGTGGTTTGCTAATTCCTTCTCCAGGGGATCTTCCCAATCCAGGGATCCAACCCGAGGCTCCAGCGTCGCAGGCAGTTTCCTTACTACTGAACCACCAGGGAAGCCCAAAGTTATCTCTTACTGCATAGCAAATTACCTTCAAATTTGGGGTTTTAAACGACAAACTCTGACTGTTTCACACAGTTATGAGTCAGGAGTCCAGACTGACTCTGAGACCCTCCTCCCAGTGGGGTGGTCCTGGCTCAGGGTCTCTGCTGAGGTTGTTGCCAGGCTGTCAGCTGGGGCTGCAGTCATGGCTTAACTCTGCCTGGAGGAATCTGCCTCCAAGTTCACCCCCAAGGCCTAAGGCAGGCCTCCCTGGCTACTGTGAGACACTTGTCAAGGGGCTGCTCAAGATAGGCATCAGGCTTCCTCCTGAGGGAATGATAGGGAGGGAAAGAGGGAGAGAAAGAGAGAGAAGACTCCAGAAGCTGCAGTCTGGTGCATTGTGGAAAGGGGCCACAAAAAGGTGTGAATAATAGGAGGTCAGGGGCTTTGGAGGCTTAAGAACAGCATTGGAAATCAACATACTCCTTTTTTCCTCTAATCATTTGTAGTAATTCAGTTACCATTATGCTATGCTGACGTCTTTCAAAAAGAATCCAGATCTTAAATAACTTCATTTCTGAGTATCTTGCAAGGAAATCCTCTGTATACTCTGTGCACTGTCTTCACTTCTAAAATGGAGGTGTTGGACCAAAGAATCATGAACACCCCCTCCAGTTCTGAAATTCTGAAATTGACCTGTGACGTTAATAGATGGTTGAGACTTTTACATTTCTATTCTTGTGTGGAATACAACCAAGTCAACGTCTGCCTCTATACTTCCGCTCCCCTCACCCCCCGGCATGGGATACTGTTTCTGTAATAAGCTTAAAAAGATGGGTAATTCCTGAGTTGTGCTCATCTGGAATAAAGACTATTGTCCCTGGGCTTCCATTTGATGAGGTTAATGGTCTCCTACAGTGTTGTGAAGGCAGAAATGCTTATTTAAAAGCACTTTTAGATTGAATGCCATAGAATACCACCTCTCGGGGAGCCGGGGCTGTTTTCAGACTCCACGATTCAGAAGGGCTCTTCTGACTTGACCGTTTATTTAAGTGGTGAATGAAACACATTCTGTCTCTTTACACTCCTGTTTGGAACCCCGTCAGCAGCTTCTCCTTTTGCTCTCAGAATTAAGCCCAAACCTCTCAATTTACTCCAAAGACCATAGCAAGCCCTCCTCTGTTAGGTCCACAGTCAAGTTCTCTCTTTTTTTTTTTTTTCTGCGTCATAATGATAATGCAGTTATTCCCTTACTCAGAACACTCTCTTGGTTTCAAAACCAACTATCTCCCACCAAACTTCCATGCATCCTTCAGAATCAGTGTATACATCCATTCTTCCAGAATGTTCCAATTCTCTTCAGACCCCAGCCCTTGCCCCATGCTCTCCAAGCCCCCGTCCACGTTTGGTCATGGCATGTTTTAACACTGCTTACCCAGTGGTCTGTCACCCCCATCAGGCCATGTCATCTGGTGCTGTCTTCCCAGGTACATGCAGTGCCTGACACGCAGGGCCTGCTGTGCTGGGAGCCAGGGAGTGAAAGCAAATTCACACATGCTTTGTTTCACAAGTTCACTCTACGTTTTAAGCAAATTTGGAATTATTATGATAGAAGATACGCTGCATTTATGTACGGGAGTAGAAAATATCCTTGTTAGAAAATAATTGAAGAAAAGGTGAACTTTCTGGGCATCAGCAAGATGCAGTATGACATGCGTGCATGCTAAGTCGCTTCAGTTGTTTCCAGCTCCTTGCAATCCCGTGGGCTGTAGCCTGCCAGGCTCTCCATGCCATGGGATTCTCCAGGCAAGAATACAGGTTGCCATGCCTTTCTCTAGGGGCTCTTCCCTACTCAGGGATCAAACGTAAGTCTCTTGCGTCTCCATTGGCAGGTGGGTTCTTTACCACTAGCACCACCTGGGAATCCCTGCACTATGACATAATGGGGAAGTAAAAGATTTGGAATTAGCAGTTATCTACTCCCTCTCCAGCCTCTAATTGTCAGATCTTTCAAGGTAATCTCTCTGCAGTCTATACCTCAGTTTCTTTATTTGTGTGCAATTTGTATGCATGGAGAGCAAGGAGATCAAACCAGTCCATCCTAAAGGAAATCAATCCTGAATATTCATTGTGAGGACTCTTGCTGAAGCCAAAACTCCAATACTTTGACCACCTGATACAAAGAGCCCCCTCTTTGGAAAAGACCCTGATGCTGGGAAAGATTGAAGGCAAAAGGTGAAGGGGCCGGCAGAGGATGAGATGGTTAGATAGCATCACCGACTCAATGGACATATATTTGAGCAAATTCTGGGAGATAGTGGAGTACATGGGAGCCTGGCATACCAACTGAACAACAGCAGCTCCTCTGAAATGTCTGAAAAGGCTTCTAGGTACAGTCCATTATTAAAATTAACATAATCATTTTTATAATTAATGAAAAATATATCAGGTACTTCTGTCACTAAAAAATAAAAAAGACTTAGAAACTAAAGCTACATACTGCCCCCCACTTCACCTCAGCTATGAAGTTTTTTACTTGTTTTCCCTAAACTTTATGAGTTTCAGTGGGTTTATACAACTTAATGTGTATAGAGGTGGGAGTGCTTTTTCTCCCCCGTGCTTTAATCATTTTGAATTAGCAGATCTTAAAAGGCGATATCATCTAAACGTTTTGTGAAAGTATTTTAGTGGTAGGTGACTGTGCCCTTATGTAGGGGCAGGGGAAGGAGGGTTCACTGTTCTACATTTTTATCTGACCACAATGAGTGCTGTAATTCCTAGATAATAAACCGAAACTACCTGTGTGCTCAACAATTGGGAAGTTTATACGCACAAACTGTTGTACTACCTTGACAAATTTCAGTTTTGAAGACTTTTTCCATGTCATTTAACCACACTCTGCTGAGAACTTGAATCTTCTGTGAATTTCATACCTTAATTTCATGAAATTTTAATACTTGAAGGGAAATTAGAAATGTGACTAGACAAGGCTCTCACTTTATGTATGACAGGTGGGTTCTCTGTGCCTCTTACTGACAGAGTTTCTTTCTGCTCCACCTCTGCCGTGTCACAGTCGTGGTTAGACAAATTAGCAGTGCAGTCGTCCATCCGTACCTGAGGGAGTGGGTTTCGGGACCCCTGGGACCAGAATCCAAAGATGCTCGAGTCCCTTATGTGAAATGGTGTATATTTACATATAACCTCTACATGTGCATATATAGTCCTGTCCAACTCTTTGCGACCCCGTGAACTGTAGCCCGCCAGGCTCCTCCATCCATGGGATTTCCCAGTCAAGAATACTGGAGTGGGTTGACATTTCCTCCTCCAAGGGATTTTCCTGACATACGGGTCGAACCCAGGTCTCCTGCCTCTCCTGCCTTGGCAGGCAGATTCTCTACCACTGAGCCACCTGGGAAGCCCGACCTCTGCACATCTTCCTTTATGTTTTAAATCATCTCTAGATTGCTTGTAATACCTAGTGCAGTGTAAATGCTGTGTAAATAATTGTAAATACATTGTAAATGCTATTTAAACAGGTCCCATTAACTAGACAAATTCAAGGTTTGCTTTTTGGAAACTTCTGGAATTTTTCTCCTGAATATTTTCAGAATGCAGAGCCAACGGCCAGCCATATTACCAAGATAGAGCCTGGTTTGTCCTGAAGGTATCAGGTCTCCATATTAATGAACTGAGATTTTGGGTGATGCAGTTCACCTAATGTCTCTGGCCAGGCCACAGTGGGTGTAGCTGGATAAGCAGGGTCTCTGCAGAGACGTGAAGAGGTATGGACCTGGAGAAAGACACCCAGGAGAAAGGGGGACATTCTCCTCTTCATCCAGCCTGCAGCCCCAAAGGCACTTAATGGGAACAACAAAGAAGCTCTTTGCACCCTCTTCTGAATGGTTTTTGATTAGTTACAATAAGATTGGTCTGTTTATAGTAATGGACTATGCTTAGAAGCCATTTCATACACTGCAGAGGAGATAAGCAAAGCTGTATACAAATGAAATTGAGGTGGAGGCTCAGTATACTCAGAGTGGCACCCTAAATGATCCAGGAATTAGAGGCGAGATTGAGTGTTGGTGTGTTTGTGTGTGTGCACACTTAGTTGCTCACTTCTGTCTGACTCTTTGTGACCCCATGGACTATAGCCCACCAGGGTCTTCTGTCTATGGGATTTTCCAGGTAAGGATACTGGAGTGACTTGTCATTTCCTTCTTCAGGGAATCTTCCTGACCCAGGAGTGAACCCACATCTCCTGCATTGGCATACGGACTCTTTACCACTGAGCCACCAGGAAAGCCTGGATTGAGAGAAGATATCTGATGCCTTATATTTTCCAACGATGTCATTCCCCACCTTGCTGATGCCTGGAAATTTCATCGTTTCAATTATTTTCTAACAACAATGAACAGGAGGTTTTCTCTTTACTTAAAAATGTGTCTCTATGTTAATGACTACTTGAAGAGCCACCCTGGGAGATGTGGGCCCAGAGTGCTGATCTTCACAACAGCTCAAAATACTGTCATTTAGAACTTCAGTTGCATAAGTTTTCACTTGTGGGGATACGGGGCATACATGGGTGTTATTGTGGTGAAAGTGAAGTGAAAGTGTTAGTTGCTCAGTCATGTCCTACTCTTTGCAATCTCATGGACTATTGCCTTCCAGGCTCCTCTGTCCATGGGATTCTCCAGGCAAGAATACTGGAGTGGGTTGCCATTCCCTTTTCCAAGGGGTCTTCCCGATCCAGGGATTGAACCTGAGTTTCCCTCATTTTGGGCAGAATCTTTACCACACTAGGCCTGTATATAAACTGAGAGTGAAGTATGGCATTCTTGTAGTTATTGATCAGGGACAATGCTAAATAGATCGTTTTGCAGAAAAAAATACTGTCTTTTAGATCAGTTCAGTTCAGTTGCTCATTCGTGTCCAACTCTTTGCGACCCCAAGGACTGCAGCACAGTCAGGCTTCCCTGCCCATCAGCAACTCCTGGAGCCTACTCACACTCATGTCCGTCACATCAGTGATACCATCCAACCATCTCATCCACCGTCTTCTCCTCCCACCTTCAATCTTTTCCAGCATCAGGCTCTTGTGAGTCCATTCTTCGCATCAAGTGGCTAAAGTATTGGAGTTTCAGCTTCAGCATCAGTCTTTCCAATGAATATTCAGGACTGATTTCCTTTAGGATTGACTGGTTGGATCTCCTTGCAGTCCAAGGGACTCTCAAGAGTCTTCTCCAACACCACAGTTCAAAAGCATCAATTCTTTGGCGCTCAGCTTTCTTTATAGTCCAACTCTCACATCCATACATGACTACTGGAAAAACCATAGCTTTGACTAGACAGACCTTTGTTTGCAAAGTAATGTCTCTGATTTTTAATATGCTATCTAGGTTGGTCATAGCTTTTCTTCCAAGGAGCAAGTGTCTTTTAATTTCATGGCTACAGTCACCATCTGCAGTATTCTGGAGCCCCCCCAAAATAAATTCTGTCTCTGTTTCCATTGTTTCCCCATCTATTTGCCATGAAGTGATGGGATTGGATGCCATGATCTTAGTTTTCTGAATGTTGAGATTTAAGTCAACTTTTTCACTCTCCTCTTTCACTTTCATCAAGAGGTTCTTTAGTTCTTCTTCATTTTCTGCCATAAGGGTGGTGTCATCTGTATATCTGAGGTTATTGATATTTCTTCCAGCAATCTTGATTCCAGCTTATGCTTCATCGAGCCTGGCATTTCACATGATGTCTTTTAGATAATTGTATCTCTTGGCATATTGCAAGGAGTTTTGAAATTTGAATTTGAATTCCATTTTTTTGAGGTGGGGGGAATGGTCTTTGAGAACTTGGTCTATTTCTGAAACTATGTAAAAAAGATTTTTAACAAACTAAATCACTTTTAATGGTCTTTTACTGTATATTTATAGCTATTTCTATTCATTCAGCAGTTTTTGGAGCCTGTACCATGTGCTGGGCATTTTTCTAGACTATGGGATACAGCAGTAAACTAGAGGAGCAGACTTCCTAGTCGTCATGGTGCCCAACAATAAACAAGGTATATAAATTGTTATATATTGCTATCAAACGCTGGTATATCACTTAGGTGCCAGTTATCTTAAGAGCGTATAAGAATAACTCATTTAGTTAAGTGGCGTGTGCCTCTGTGTGTGCTCAGTCATGTCTGACTCTTTGTGATTTCATGGACTGTAGCCCACCAGGCTCCTCTGTCCATGGGATTCTCCAGGCAAGACTGCTGGAGTGGGGTGCCGTTCCCTTTTCCTGGGGATCTTCCTGAGCCAGGAATTGAACCTGCACCTCTTGTGTCTCCTGCGTCGGCAGGTGCAACCAGTGCACCTTTACCACTGTGCCATCAGGGTGACCCGTTAAGTGGTAGAAGATAAAATGCCATGGAAAGAAATGAAGGAAAATGGAATTTGAAGTGTGGACAGGAGTGAGGGAAGTTTTCAGTTTTAAAGAGTCTGAGACAGTCTCATTGAGGAGATAATATCTGGACAAGACCGGAAGGGCTGAGGGAAGAAAATAGTGGATGCCTGAGTGGAGGTGGCTTCAGGCTGAAAGGGCAATAGCTTACAGAGACCCTGAGGCAAGAACATTCCTTCTTGTTTTGGAAAAAGCAAGGAAGGAAGGAGAGCTTTGGCTGAGAAAGTGAGGGAGAGCATTAGGATCTAAGTGACGACAGTGGCTTTAGTTTAGAATGAGATGAGCGGCCCTCGACAGTGCCAAGGGGTGGCCTGGTCTAACCCATATCCATACGGAATCACAGTTTCTGCTTCTGGGACTGGTAAGGAAAGGAACTGAAGCTCAACATTTGAAAAACTAAGATCACGGCATCTGGTCCCATCACTTCATGGCAAAAAGGAGGGGAAAAAATGGAAACAGTGGCAGATTTTCTTTTCTTGGGTTCCAAAATCACTTCGGATTGTGACTGCTATGAAATTAAAAGATGCTTGCTCCTGAGAAGAAAAGCTATGACAAACTTAGCATATTAAAAAGCAGAGCCATCACTTTTCCAACAAAGGTCTGTATAGTCTAAGCTATTGTTTTTCCAGCAGTCATGTATGGATGTGAGAGTTGGACCGTAAAGAAGGCTGAGCACCGAAGGATTGATGCTTTCGAACTCTGGCGCTAGAGAAGACTCTTGAGAGTCCTTTGGACAGCAGGGAGATCAAACCAGTCAATCCTAAAGGAAATCAGTCCTGAATATTCATTGGAAGTACTGATGCTGAAGCTGAAGCTCCTACACTTTGGCTACCTGATGTAAAGAGCTGACTCACTGAAAAAGACCCTTATGGTGGGAAACATTGAGGGCAGGAGGAGAAGGGGGTGGCAGAGGATGAGATGGTCAGATGGCATGACTGACTCAATGGACATGAGTTGGAGCAAACTCCGGGAGATAGTGAAGGACAGGGAAGCCTGGTGTGCTGTACTTCATGGGGTCACAAAGAACTGGACATGACTTAGCAGGGAGAAATATCAATAACCTCAGATATGCAGATGACACCACCCTTATGGCAGAAAGTGAAAATGAACTAAAAAGCCTCTTGATGAAAGTGAAAGAGAAGAGTGAAAAAGTTGGCTTAAAGCTCAGCATTCAGAAAACGAAGATCATGGCATCCGGTCCCATCACTTCATGGCAAACAGATGGGGAAACAATGGAAACAGTGTCAGACTTTATTTTTTTGGGCTCCAACATCACTGCAGATGGTGACTGCAGCCATGAAATTAAAAGACACTTACTCCTTGGAAGGAAAGTTATGAGCAACCTAGATAGCATATTCAAAAGCAGAGACATTACTTTGCCGACTAAGGTCCGTCTAGTCAAGGCTATGGTTTTTCCAGTAGTCATGTATGGATGTAAGAGTTGGACTGTGAAGAAAGCTGAGCACCGAAGATTGATGCTTTTGAACTGTGGTGTTGGAGACGACTCTTGAGAGTCCCTTGGACTGCAAGGAGATGCAAGCAGTCCATTTTAAATGAGATCAGTCCTAGGTGTTCTTTGGAAGGAATGATGCTAAAGCTGAAACTCCAGTACTTTGTCCACCTCATGCGAAGAGTTGTCTCATTGGAAAAGACTCTGATGCTGGGAGGGATTTGGGGCAGGAGGAGAAGTGGACGACAGAGGATGAGATGGCTGGATGGCATCACCAACTCGATGGACGTGAGTCTGAGTGAACTCCTGGAGTTGGTGATGGACAGGGAGGCCTGGCGTGCTGCAATTCATGGGGTTGCAGAGTCAGACACGACTGAGCAACTGAACTAGCAGCTGAACAACAACCACAACAAGGAAAGGAACAAATATAAAAGCAAGGACCAGTTAGATAAGGCTAATTTAAAAATCCAGACAGGGGCTTATAGTAGCCTCATGGACGAGAATTCCAATTGTGGAGGTGCTTAGAATAGGTCAGATTATGGATGTATTTTGATTATTCTTCAACTATTACGGTTCCAAATCATTGAAGTCTTGCTGCTTCCAGGCTCTCTGTAAGTAGTTAAATTAATAACCTGTAAAACAAACTCTTTAAAGGCTCTGGCAGCACCCATTATTTAAAGAAACTCTGTAAGCCATTACTAGGCAGTCTGGTTTAGATTTTTGTGTGTGCAGTATATCTTCAGGCAGGAGTACCTGTGCTTGGAGATAGAATCTCCCACGTAACAATGGCAGTTTAGGTGCAGGGCCAGCTGAGCTGATGAAAACAACTGAAAATACCATGTAGAATACCTTTATGATCTTTCTATAAATGTGCCCATGGGTAACAAGAAAATAAAGAATCCTAAGGT